>NC_141157.1:34249515-34849515 GCF_053477565.2 Lygodium microphyllum | reverse complement strand
GAAAGGGGGTTTTGGGAGTAACACCTATTGGAATATCATAATGATCTTCCAATTTTGGTAGTTTGTGGAGATAAATTGAATGACATGCATGTCTATGAATGGGTGTCTCTTGTTCAAGTCTATCTTACTGAATTAGCATCCCTCTAACAACAACAAAGGGCAATGATCAAGTGCACTCATGTACATAAATGTAGCCTATAAATTATTCATGTAGTTCACATGAGCACCTATCAACAAATTGGAAGCTACAAATAGCAAGACACCATGGTCGATTGAGAAAGTCATAGGCCATCATGGTAGCCTTTAGTTGGGATTGAGATTAACAATGTATCTTCTTGAGTGCATCAAAGAGTAGGCATCATTTGGCTAGACAATATTCAAGGGATTGCCATATAAAACAAGGGTAGCTTGGAGGTGTTGTGTGTGTGGCTATAATTCTAGATGTGTAGTGAGGGTCATTGGAAGAAGCTTTGTGAAGTTGGATGCATCAACCTAATACAAACATGGATTTAGACATGATAAATCATCCTATTTTGAAACTAATATACTACATGGTGGTATCAAGCCTGTGGTTACCATCCTCAGATTCACAAACTAACTCATGCATCATGAGTAAAATAAGGGGTGCCCAAAGAAACATATAAATATGAATAGAAGCATAACTATAAGAGATATTATCCTCACAATTAGCATGGTAGTGAGCTACAATGCAATATAGACCAAGGACATTCGAGGGGTTGAAGCTACAACATGATAATGATCTAAAGATGTAGGGCTTTTGATGTACTTGTAGGTCATTAGTATGCTACTATAAAAGGCTACTTGCCATAACAACACCCTTGTACTCTACCTCTATACACAATAATAAAATAGTGGGCTTGCTTTTATTGCTCAAAGTCATAGCCTCACTCCTTAAGGAAAACACATAGCCACTAGCGGACTTCCTATCAGACACACTACTTGCCCAATCTACATCAATAATGACCACATAATTGCACTATGAATAAACCTCATAAAAGAAACTATAATCCAATGTGGCCTTAAGGTATTGAAAGGTAAATGTCACACTATCCAAATGAGGCTTATGAGGCACTTGCATAAACAGACTCAAAAACCAACTATGTAGTTATAAATTGTCCTGGTGATAGTAGTGAAGATCAAACTTTCCACCATCTTTTTGCACATTGTAGTTATATTTTGATCCAATGGTCACCATACTATACTTGGTTAACATATCCAAGATATACTGCCTTTGTGAGAGCCATATCCTCTTAGATGTTGTAATCACCTCAATTCCAAGAAAGTACTTCAACTCTCCCAAATCTTTCATGTCACATTTATGCTTGAGAAAACTCTTCATATGCTCCATCTTTTGCACATTATCACCCCCAATCATACATGTACAAGGTAATCACAATAATACCCCTATCATTCTAACACCGATAAAGTGAGTGATCTACATTTTCAACTTGAAAACTAATAAAGACAAGATATTGTGCATTTTCAACTTGAAAACTAATAGAGACAAGATATTATGCTATCTTATCATGCCATGCTCTTGATGCTTGTTTCAACCCATATAAGGCTTTTCATAGCTTACACACATAATTGGGGTGAACCATGCTCTCATAACCATGTGGCTGCTCCATATACACTTGTTGCAATTCACCATGCAAGATGTATATTTTGTATTCATATTATATAAAATCCAACCTTTTGTTGTAGTCAATGCAATGTTGGCTTTGACAATTTCCATCTTTTCCACTGGAGCAAATGTGTCATTTTCCATAACTTAGCATTGTGTCTTACTTTAACTCACACTTCCATCTACATTATGTTTTACCTTGAAATCCACTTGCAACCTATATATTTCCTTCTCCCAGGTAATGGCACTATCTCAGAAGTCTGATTTGTATCTAATATAGTCATTTCTTTATCCACCACGGCTTTCTCCCAATGCATATGACCAATAGCTTTCTCAAAACCATTAGGCTCAATTGATATTGTAGCATTCACCAGATGTATTGCATACCTTACTCTCATTAACCCACACATTTTTGGAGCACTTTTTGATCCCTTTACATCACTCTTGGCGTTCCTTACACTAGGTGTACAGATAATTAGAATCCCAAACTCCTCATCCATACTTTGATTTGAGCCATTAGACTTACTATCTAAGTGTGACTAGATTGAAAAAACATCTAGCACACAAGATGGCTCAACCATTTTTTCTTTTCCCTTTCATGTTACACATTAGGAAAAAATGAACTCACAAATGCGCCTTTTAGCCCCCCCTCTCTCCTCCTTAAAACAAGGAAAAGAGGAGAGAAGAATTTTAAAATAATCCTCTTCTCTCTCCACTTTTGCAATCTCGTTTTTCCTTTTTTATATTATCTACAAAGATATACTCAGATTCCTTCTCTCTCCTCATTCAAGAAGTCTTTTTCAACCAAATTTTATATTAAAAAAGGAGTTAGTTATGCGAGTGTGGTGTTTCGTTTTCAATGCAAAATGATTAGTAGATATGAGGTAATTGATTTTTTAATCGAGAACAAGAAAAATAAAATTTTGAAAGTTCCTTTTAAGATATTTTGGGGATTTTTTATATTCTAGCTTTTGGTTAAAAGAAAAACCAATTTGTCGAATTTCATGTTTTTTGGAGATGTTTTTGGAGGTAAAATAGAAATATCTAAAATACGAAAAGTCTTGGACATCCCTACCCTCTGAGCTATTTTCCCCCATATCTATACTCTCTCATGGCTCTATTGTGACCTTTTCTCTGTGTTTATGCAACCTTCATTAATAGTGTGAATTACTTACACCCTCATTTTCCTTGGCACCTTTGTGTGCCTCTCTGTGTATCTCCACTCTACCTCCTGTGACAACCAAGTAGGCTCCCCATTTCTATTAATAGTAAAATGAATACAAGAAAGAAGGAGTTGCATATTGAGGTAGAGATTGAATATGCCCCATTATTCAAAAGAACCCAGCGTACCAATGTCAACCCTTAGGTTTTGTAGAGCTACATGCAAATGGGATTGAAACATGTGGATTTGTGGGTTGATGGGGAAATCTACCCAATTGACCCCTTAAACAATAGACCTCCAACTTTCTCAGGAATCACAAATTTGCTGAAGCATGTGTGCGAGGGTGAAAATGGGTTACTTGGTTATAGTAGGCGGCTCAATAATCAAATGTTCAAAGTATTTACAACTTGCCAAGCAACCATAAAAAATTGCCATGATGTGATTGCTACACATCAACTTCATATACAACAGCTCATAGGACAAGTGGTATAGCTGAATGACACTATAATTCAACAAAACAATCAAATTATTTCAATGCAGGATGCTATCCATGACATTGGTATCTCATAAGAGGAGGCAAAGGCACAATTGGACAACTTGAGAAAGATCAATAGCAAGCTAGCACAGGACACAAACGAAAGAAGAAGCCAATCAATGAGTTAATTGTGAATAGCGGCCAGTGGAAGCGACGTATCAAAGCATGTAAGGTAGCTTAGAAAGAGAACCTAGGTGAGGGTGAGGTTGGATCGTGTATTAGTAGATTGCTGAAGGCAAGTGCATTGGAAAACGCTTTGAGAAATCCTAAGTTTAAGGCTGTGAAGAAAAAGGTGATTGAGTGCACATTAAAAGATGTGTCAAATGAGTTCTTAGCTGTGGATGCACAATCTATTTGTGACAGGGCAAGTATTAGCACAACGACTTACTCAAAGATATTCAAAGGTATGAAGGTTGGGTTTGGTCATGTGCTGAAGAGAAATAGAATTTGCCTCTTCCTCAACCTTCAAAGTTAATAGAGGCTCGACGACAACTTAATACAAAGGTTTTGGAGCTGATAGGAGATCCCATGCATGTTCAATGTGTGGAAACACTAAAGGTTGGGACCAAAAATGCATATGAGGTGAAGTTCACCGAACTCAACAATTACTATTTAGATTTGTACAAGGTGCAGTCGGCAATGGTAATGTACTACAATATGTTTGTTGAGGAATGTAATGGTAAATTGCAGTTTGTTATAAAATTAGATGAAAGTGAGGTCATAAAGGAGTAAAGCTTGAAAGAGTTAGTGTAACTTTGATGAATAGAGCTTTACAATTCGACAAGAACAACCTAGGGAACTTTAGTGCTCAATCTAAGCGCCATGTGTGGTGGCTCGCTGCATTTGAAGTTCCTAAGGAAACATTTGAGGTGTTGTAGCTATTCTTTATGCACACAAGCATTCCAAGCATCATCAATCATTAGGAACATGGTGAGATGCTCTCGGTTGAAGGGTATGGTCAATACTTAGTTGAATGGCATTTTGTAGAGACTTGAAAACTTTAAAATGCATGTGTGAATCTCCAATGGTGCAAATACAAAGAATCCATGCATATATTGCTTGATAGAGAGGGTGGAAGGAAAGGATGAAAAGAAGAACTGGCAAAGGGTGACAAGTGCTGCATCGACGTGCAATAGAGAAGATCCCACTTGGAAGCCCATCTTCAACATTCCATTGGATCGTATTCACATTTATTCATTGCATGATTTTGTCAGAATCATGGAGAAACTTGTATATGAATACATTTGCTTTGCTTAGAGGATGCAACCAGAAAAAGAAGCCATTGCAACGTGTAGAAATGTGGAGTGAGTGCTATCAGAAATTGGGCTACACAAGCATCAAGTGACAATCGAAAAAGATGAGAAGAGATCAAGAAAATCTGGTAACTTGCCAAAAAAGCCTTGCTTTGGAGGAGAAAAGGCTAAGAAGTTTCTCTCATCACCCATCAATGAGGAAGGGAATGTCATGGTTCGTAGGCCGCAGGACAATGATGGGTGGAAAAAGTTACATTTTGCAGTTCCTGATTGAAGTAATGGAGGAAAAACAAGATTGGTCAAGGCTAAGGTTTGGATAAGTCTTAACAAATTGGCTTCCTTACTTCGCAAGACGATGTTTAACAATGAAGATAAGCAAGAATTTATCAATGATGTGCATAGCTTCTACGAAAACATGGTGGAAGCATGGGGCAAAAGCTCTATCACACATTACATGGTGCATACTAAGTTAATATTTTAAAATTGTACAAATTGTATAAACTAGTGAGCATAGTTTTACAATTGTATAAAATATTGAGCATAGTTTTACTCATGTATGATATGTGTCTTTGTAGCATATCCTTGAGGCACATGGGCCATACTTTGCAGAAAAGAGAAGCATCGGAATTTGGTCCATGCAAGGGATGGAAAATTCACATTGGATAGCACATGGTGCATACCAAAGAAAAACTAATCATGGTGGAGGGGTGAATGGTAGCAATCCAATGATCCAATTGCTATCTTGGTGGTATAGGATTATAGTAACGGATGAAGCTAAACTCTCGAAAAAGAGAGCAAATGAAAGTGCTCATGAATCGGATGTAGACATGATGGAATCACATCGTGTCACTAAAAGAGTGCTTTATGAAGCCTCAAGTGCCAAAGAAAACAATGCCAAGTGGCTAGAAACAAGTCTTCAACAAGGTAGCAAATGGGTTCAAAGAGAGCTAAGATAGTAAGATGAACAATGTGTTCAGTGTGAATGCAATTCATAGTTTAAGAGAGAAAGAGAGAGTGTGCATCTATGCGAATGAGTCTTACAGTTTAGGGTTATATAAAAGAGGTTTCACTTTCTATCTTATTCATTGAGTTCTCACATCTCTTGTGTAAGAAAGATGGCTAGGTCTAAGATAGTTGCAAATAAGCTTCCACTCAGAGCCCCATATCATGTTCAGCCCCTTGGATCATCTACTAGCTCACACGCACCCCCTTCTCAACCTAACCCACCTTCCTCAAGCCGCCCTCACAAGGTTCCTCCTCAGCATCCCCACAAGAAATGCAAGTGGAAGCCAGGTACAGTGGCCTTGAGAGAAATTAGGAGGCATCAACACTCTTTTGATCTCATCATTCCGAAGGCGAGCTTCTCGAGACTTGTTTGCGAGATCGTGCAAAACCTCTACTGCATAGAAAGCAGGAGGTGGTTTTTGGTGCAAGGTTAGGATAGACCTGATTGCTTCACAAAAGAATGTCTTCATGCTCTACAATGTGTTGTAGAGGCATTTTTAGTTGACTTGATGACTAATGCTCAACGTTGTGCAATACATGTGAAGCGCGTCATTGTGACTAGCAAGGACTTCCAACTTGTAAGAAATCTTCAAGCAATGAAGGATGCATTCGTTCCAATGGAATGAACACTGTTTGTAATATTATCTTTTTTGGCATAGTGTTATCCTTGTACATTGGACATATGACTATATCCCAATGCAAAACTATTGTATGCGCCCTTAAAATATGAATTAAAATTTTACACTTGTCCTTCGCTCTCAACTTTGACTGTGTATCTTTGCTGTATTTTCAATTCTTACTTATAGTTTTTGTTAGCACTGTCAATTTCAATAGGAAAAACATGCAAAAATTTTCCATTTCTTGTTGTAGACTTTACTCTTGATGCCTGTGTATAGTCTATGTGGTGTGAAGTTTCTAAGGGTTAGTAGTCACGATGTTGATTTCTCAATTATCAATCCATCTATAATTTTGGTGTGGGATAAATTTTAAAATACTAAACTGTATTCGAATGCGCCAGGAAAGTGGCTCCAGATGCCAGACTTCGGACCAGGCGTCTACATGCATTTTTTTTTTCAAAAAAAAAGGGCTCTTGGCTACCTAACGAG
This sequence comes from Lygodium microphyllum, assembly GCF_053477565.2. Lineage (NCBI taxonomy): Eukaryota > Viridiplantae > Streptophyta > Polypodiopsida > Schizaeales > Lygodiaceae > Lygodium > Lygodium microphyllum. The sequence continues at coordinate 34,842,809 of NC_141157.1, read as the reverse complement.
TGTGGTTGTGAAGTTTCGTCGCATTTCAATAAAAGGTTATGGATTTACGATCACACGATGGACAGTGTGTATGAAGTTGTATTAACCCGATTTTGGGATTTAAATGGGTTAAAAGTTCATTCTTCTTCTCATTTTCACATATTTCTTTCTTTGCTTCCTCCATTTTCACATCCCCAGCCTCTACCTCTTCTCCGTCTTGCCCTCCTTGAGCTTGCATGGCACGCACCAAGCAAGTATGTCGCCGTTTTGGCCCCGGGAAGACCTCATGCCAAGGCCCGCCACCTGAAGCACAAGGTGGAGCCTCCTCTAGTGTAGCAATAGGTGCTCCCCATAGAGCACAAGGACCACCACAGAAGAAGAGGAGATGGAAACCGAACACTGTCGCCCTTTGAGACGTAAGGAGAATCCAACGTGGATACGAGCTTCTCATCTCGAAAAGTTCTTTTTATAAGGTTGTTTGGGAAGTCATGCAAGACTTGGAGCTGAAAGGGATGGGAAGATTTTGGGTGCAAGTGCGGGATGGCCCACTAGCAGGAAGGTGGACTGCTGTAGCTATGGAGGCCCTACAAACAGTTGTAGAGGGGTTTCTCATCGACTTGTTCGATGATACATAGCTTGCAGCCATCCATGCAAAGCGTGCCACAATCACAGATAAAGACATGAACTTTATCATTCGGCTTCGACATGGCAAGGGGACTCCGTCATAGTTTACTAGATTAATGATGCAAGGTTTGTAATGTGTTATAGCACCATAGCATCTTGGAAGGCCAAAACATTTTGTATACTCTATCACATTGGAATATTTATGTATATATACATAATATCTCATGCGATGTGTACTAAATTCAAATAATTAAGTAAAGTTGTTTGTTTTGTTTCTTAAAACGCATGACTCTTAATTTTTGTTTAATGTACGAACACATCCAAAGTAGTAATATATATAGATACAAGTTACGTTATTGCTTATGCATAATTGCAAGTGCAGACTACACATTGAATTATGTAAATGTATGCAGATGTGTCATTCACATATCACACATTATCGTCACACTTAGACAATCCCAAGTGCAGTACTACGCATTAAATTATGTTAACGTATACGAATGTGTCATTCACGTACCACACATTATCGTCACACTTATACGAAGTACACATTTATTTAATGAATATTTATTTATAGGGACAAAGTAAAGTATCTTATATTCATTAAGAAAAATCCATGTGATGGCTACTAGTGATGGTAGACACACATAAACACAAAGTATAGATTCAATTTCAAGGCATCACTTTAATCATACCATTTACACAAAATATAATGAAAAGAATAGCACAAGAATACTTAGAGAATTTTGCCAAAATAAATTCTATTATAATGAAGAGGAGCCTGATTTGACTTAATACATTGTATGAAATGTGGGTATTATAGAATAGTTGTTACAAGGATAGCAGCCACATGGCATGCAAATCTTAATAGTAGGTATATTGGATTGACACCTGAGATATTCTAAGACTCAACACATTGTGTGTTATATGGATGATATGATACAAGAGTTTCATGGATCATTGCCAATTGACATCGAGATCCAAATGGACACATATGATCAATAAAGTAGAGGATTTTCGAACCATCGACTTCCAGTAGATCCATATCATTCGGCACAAAGGAATCACTCACCACATCAAAATAGTTGATCGAGAATTATATGCTTCACCTAAACCTTGTACAATACCTGCATGTACAAAAAAACACATGCATGAATCCCTTGTAACAAAAATACTTGCATGAATCTCTTTTAGCAAAAAATATCTAAATAACTGCATGAATAGAAGCAATAAAAAACAGGGCCAATTTACCTATAAGCTGATTTGTTGAAGATAAGATTGAATCATTGCTAATCAAAACCCATTGCAAATGATGGACATAAGAAAACATCAATCCCATCAAACATAAAAGTCACTAATTAAATGAATAAATTTTGGCACCACAAAATATGGCAGATTTACTTGTAAATTGAGCTACAGAATCTCTGCTCTACCTTGTGTTAAGTGTTGTAATAACAATTGATCCTTAAGTTAGAACTAGTATCAAACCCTATTGTAAAGATAGTAGAAAAGGGATAATGCAGAGAGGAAGAAAGAGAGAGTGTGTGAGTATAGGGGAGACAGAAAGAAATGAGCATCTATCCAATCTTGCCCAAATTGATATATGCAAAAGACAATAGCAAGAGTTAGTATTCACATGAAGGTATACTGAAAAAACAATAGAAAAGAGGAAACATAGAGAGAGAAAGAGAGAGGGAGAGAGAGATGAGCACTTATGCAATGTCACCCAAAATGATCTCTGCAATAAAACAACAACAAGGGTTAGAACTAACATTATGTTGTATTGAAAAGATATCAGCAAAAAAAAAACCAAATAGAGAGAGAGATTAACACCTTTGCATCTTGCTCCAAATAAACTCTATAAGAAAACAACAATTAGAACCAACATCAAATTCTATTGAAAACACAACATAAAAGAGAAACAACACATAGAGCCTCTGCAATAAAACAACAATAACAGTAAGAAACAACATCAAACCCTATTGAAAAAATAGCAAACAAGAGAAAATGCAAAGACAGATGGGCACCTATGTTTTGCCCAAAATCTGGAGCTGCATGGAGAAGAAAGTGCAGAGGTAAGCAAAACACTCAAAATCCTAATTACTCTCAGCAGGGAGCTTCAATGGAGACGAAAATTCACGAGTATAGAGAAGAGAGGGAAAGTGGTATGTTGCTCAACTTTTGGGTCAAACTGATTTTGTGAGAGGGTGAAATTGAAAATTCTCCAAAAGAAGGGAGGAAATATGAGGTGAGAGAAACTCAAATTTTGTGTACTATTCATTCTTCCTTTTTTAAATCTCCCACTACCCCTTTTTTAATAGAAAACCCAAGATTTGGAGAGAGAAGATTCACCCTCCATGGATGTCAACATCTAGTCTTCCTATTGGACAATCTAAAAGGCCCACAGTTTAAACTATATTATTTTTAAGGGCCCATTTGTGAGTTCATTTTTTTCCTAACTTGTAGAAATGCTATTTGCACACAATCTTCCACTCCATGGTTTCTCAATAGACCAACTAAAAGATGGCTCTTTTGGCCCACTCAATGTTTGTGATTGTGGATCCACATTTTTTGCAAACACCTTCTCTTTTACATCATTTGCAATAATTTTTTTTAAATAGTATGCTAACTGATCATCTCATCAAATACCACGTAATTTGTCACTCTATGTTATGTGTAACTAGATTATAATATCTATAACCCTTTTGCTCAAGTATAGCCAATAAATACTCACTTTTCATCCTTTCAATCCAACTTCTTTCTTAGCTCATCAAGCACATGTAGATATGCAATGCATCCAAACACTTTAGCATGTGATAAATTTGGTTTGTTACTAGTATACTTCTCATTTATTATAACATCATGCACTAAAATGGTAGGAGTCCTATTCATAATATACACAACTATAGAGACAAATTTAGCCTAATAATAATAAGACATGTCCTTTTCAACCAATCAAGGTAAGGCTCGTGCAATTTCCATAATGTGCCTATTATTTCTTTCACCAATACCTTTCTTTTTGTGGAGTATACTTGCATATAAACTACCATTGAATTTCATGTTGTTTTAAAAAATTATTGAATTTATTGGAGAGGTACTCTCCCCCTCCATCCGACTCAAGCACTTAGTCTCCACACTTATTTGTTTCTCGCCCAGATTTTCAAAGTCTTGAAAGTGAGAGAATACCTTACTTTTCTTCTTCATGGAATATATCCATGCATTCCTTGTATGATCATCAAGCCTATTACAATTTCACTAGACTACATATTTTTCAACCATTATATATTTATATGGCCAATGCATTTATACCAAATGTCAATATAAGCCACAACTCATGTACCTGCTACAAACATAGTAGACTTTGGCTTGGGTATATTTACATCCAAGGTAAACATTCTTCCTATACACCTACCTTTTGCAGCTACTTTATATCCATTATTGAAATCTTCTACAATGCATTCATCCTAGACTTTACTTGTAATTCTTGATCAACCATTTTCCAAATAGAAACCAAATTATTTGTAATGTTAGGAACATGTAGCATATCAATCAAACACTTAACTTTTCCATCCTACATAGATAATGGGATACTTAAGCACCCTAGTTTCATTCCTTAAATTCCTCAACCCACTCAAGCATGGCATTTTTCTCTGGTATCTTTGGAGTCTTAGAATTATCTCCTTTAATGTTGTCCTAATAACCTTTACCCATAAGAAAATCAATCAATCTAAACTTCCAAGCATGGAAATTATGTTTGAAAAGTTTTTTAGTGACAATTCTATTAAACCACTCAAACATTGTGTAGTAAAATAAAAAAATTTGCTATGGTCAATAACCTATTAAATTAGCAAATTGTTACTTGTACTGTTCTTAGTACATAAACATATCTTAAGCAACATGCGTAGTATTTGACAATCTGAAAACATTGCTTGCCACAGTGCACACACACACACACACACACACACACACACACACACACACACACACACACACACACACACACACACACACACACACACACACACACACACACACACACACACACACACACACACACACACACACACACACACACACACACACACACACACACACACACACACACACACACACACACACACACACACACACACACACACACTCACTCACTCACTCACATCCATAAACATGCATGCACACACTCACATCCACAAACATGCATGCACATACACACATCACTATGTCTACAATTACATTAATATCTCGGTTCTTAAGTGGTACATATACACATGCATCCACATGCATTGGGTGCACACACACACATACACACACGCACGCACGCACGCATGCACACATGCATGCATGCATGCATGCACGCAATACATTTTGCTACTTGATCTGATGAGGTAAACACTTAAGTGCTTTATCGAGCTCTCTATTATACTTTTATTTGCACATACTCCTACACACACAAGCATCTTGGATTCCTAAATAATGATGCGATAGGTCCAAATCTAACATGTCAAAAGCTGAATTCAACTCAACCTTAAAATCAACAATATGTGTCTCATTAGGACCTAGTGTGAGCATCATGTCATCAACATAAACCACAATGATCAGAGGCACCTGACCCATATGTCTAACATAAAAGGTACTCTTAGTTGGAATATTTTGAGAATTACACATAGTCAAGTATGCATCTATCTTCTTATACTAAGCTCAAGGTGCTTGCTTTAGACCATACAATACTTTTTTCAAATTTCACCCTTTATTTCTTACTCTTTCTACTGTAAACCATGAAGCTAAAAACCATACACTTCCTCATGTAAATCACCATGTAAAAAATGTAGTCTTAATGTCCAATTGGTTTAGATACCAACCATTATGAGCTACTAATGTGCAAATGCTATGAATAGCTATTGATAAGCATGCTTTTTTGATTTATAATTGCAAATTTTGTCTCTCAAAACATCCACATATTAGCTATTACTCTCCATTTGTAGGAGGAATTGTCTAGCTAGTGGAGAACTTGAAGGGTTATATTCTTTAGACCTTTTAAGTGGAGGATATTGCTTCTCTGATGCAACATACATTCTCCTTGTAAATCTATTTAGAGGTTTATAGGTAGATAATAGTTATCATATCTTAGCATGAAATGATTGAAAACCATCACTTACCCCTCATATAAGGAATTATTACAAAACATACTTCTCACCTTGAGGAGATTGCTCATTAGTATGTGCATATCATGTGGGTTAAATAGAAGAGATTATATATGTGTTTGTAACTCATCTTTTATTTACAAAATGGTGCCATATAAAGGGTAATTCATATATTGAATAGAAAAGGGAGTTATTTAATGTGGGAAAAGTTTACATATAAGGGTAATTCTTAAATAGGTCTTGAGAACACATGATATAGAGGGTTTACATATAGGGAATCATTGGAGCTTCCCTCAAATTTATCTTTTGCCAAAAAGAATCCATGTTGTGTGCATTGTCTTCTGCAAAGATGAGAGGATCCATAATAAAAAACCCTAGCTTGTTTATCAACTTGTAGCATGAGCATTAGAAACCTTTAAAAATGAGAGGATCCACAATTTAAAAACCCTAGTTTGTTTACAAAGATGAGAGGATTGATGATAGAAAACCCTAGTTTATTTATCAACTCATAGGATGAGCATCAGAAACCTTCAAAAATCACAAGGTCTACCTAAAGAGGACTAGGGGGAAAATCCACGCTTTTGTAAATACATCTACAATGCATCTTATGCACAAAAGAAGGTCTTTTGAGGGTTGAGCTGCCGTATGATGCAATAGGAAACAATATGATAGTACTAGATTGCCATGCAAATCACCATAGGGCATGACCTAGTTGTGACATAAAAATGATAGGTATGATGAAACATAATGAAATGTGAGGAAGATGTGCCTTAGGATCACAAACATTGGTGTATCATTGATCATCATTTCCTTCCTATGTAGGAATATGGTGTCTTCTTCCCTAGAATTTGAATTAATGCTAGCATGTTTTCCTTCTCAAGGTCCACTAGCTAGTTGAAAATTTCTCCTCCTATCTTATACTTTCATCTTCCAAACTCTTTGCCTCTTTTCCTTTATGAATCTCTCTCTTTTTCTCTAGTCATGATCTTCCCATATCTACTTTTTCTTTTGCTACTCACTTTCCTTTTTCTTCTCTCTCCTTGTCCCTTTGTCAGCATTGGTATCTATGCTATTCCGACTTTATTTTCAATCTTTCCAAATTCTCACAAATTAGATTTGAAGAATTCTAGACCATTAAATAGAGGAAATCTCGAGCAAAATAGTCCAAGGTTCATATCACGACACTTTACCGAGTAGATAGGGATTGTAGCCATCCTTCATGGAAGTCACCACACGAACGCGAGTCATGGGCCAGAAGTCAAAATTGATCAAACCCATTTAAAACTTAGCAAAGCAAGACAAGTTTAAAAGATTTAAGCTTTAAATACTTAAATATTTATAAAGAAGAAGAAGAAGAAGAAGAAGAAGAGAAAAATGATGAAAAATAAGCCATTCCTCCCCCTTTTTTATCAAAAAATTGTGCATGATTTTCCCCAAATTTGGAGTCCCTGATTGCTGAAGAAAAAGCATGAATTCTCCTCCTCAATGACAACAGAAAACTCCAATAATTTCCCCCTCTTCTCAGTTCGACGAGAGGCTTAGATTGAAGAAAGATCACCCAAAGCTAGGTGAATCAGTCATGGAATCTATGGCAGCCTTTCTAACCTCAAAGATCAAATTGCCAGCATTAGATTGCATCTTGAAAGCTTCCAAATTGCTTATTTGCTAAGATACCCTCCACAAAGAGCTCCTCTTCTTAGCCACAACCCTTCTTCTTCAATATAACTATAAATACAAGGCATGAAAAGCTGTTGGAGGGTAGCCTGAGCAAGAGAGGAGAGGCCTTCTAAAGAGAATAGAGCAAGAGGGAGTGGGGCAAGAGAAGCACGACGGCGGAAATTCTTGTCATGAAGACAAGGTCGATACTCTGCGGGTTCTTGGAGTCGAATCCTCCATCCTTTCTATCCCCAGTTCCCTGTGGAATTAAGACTCTTCTCGACTTTTCTAAATTCCTAGTGATCACCATCCCCCATCAATCAAATTTCCATCAATCCAATTATGACGTCCCCAAGCTCTCTTGCCAAAAATCCTCTTTACGATCTCGCAATTAAAGACCATGGCCCCGAAGAAGAAAGTTATAAAGGTCGCAGAGGTAGGAGCTACCAATAATGCTACAGACACAATCACTACTACAAACGCAATGAAGAGTATTGGGATTACAAATGAAGTTGCAAATACCATCAACCAAGCACTCATCATGGATCTCAAGGTACTATATTTTTATAATAAATGTAGATAGCAAGCCATCATCCCATGAATTTGTTGAGATATCGAGCTCCATTCGTGATATGCCAGGGTGACCGTTGTGCATTTATGTCACCGACTTGTCAGTTTGCAGATGCGGTTGGTACACCGCCCATGAATAATAGCTAGATGACAGCTATCCTTATCTACTCTAGTTTGTGGCTTAGTTAGTATGCCACCTTAGTTAGTTAGTTGAGTTTGGTTTGAGACCCATATATAGGGTTCTTCTATTTCTATGTACTTGAGTCCTTTTGGCTTACACAACTAAGAAGAGGAAAACTGTTTTCAGCCTCCACCCTTGTGTGTATTCCCCCATTGTGCAAGCAAGAAAGCTACAAGTGAGACTCCTTCCTTCTCTCCCACAATCTTGACATGGTATCAGAGCCTTGTTTGTGGTAAGGAGCTCAAGAAAGCAAACCAAGTTCGCGGTGTTCTGGTAAGAGGACCAGTGTTGCTTTCATTTTTCTACTTTGGGAGCAAGTCTCTGCAGAGCAGGTAGCACAACCGGAAAGTGCAAGAGTGCATTGTCTCAAATTGAGACGCCCTTCACGGTGTAGCAAGAGGGCAGTATATGCTGCGGGTAAGGGCTTTAGCCCTTGGTTGCTCTGTTTTTTTGATTTGAGGCCATTTCGGGGCCTGTTTTGGAGGCGGAAGTTTTCTGCACATACTCAGGAAAAGGCCCAGCTTTATGCTGTGCGACCACTGTTCTACATGTCGGTGAAAAGTTACTGTAGAAATTGCATCGTATGCTTGTGCGCAGAGACATTGGGAGTTACAGAATCATCCTTGTTGCCTGTTGATGCAAAATCGTCACTAGGAAGTGACTGTGTGGTCAAATACCACTTTCGTCAGTTTTGCAGATTTGCCCTTGTGAGGCTGAAGCTGTGTTCTTTATAGTGACAGAATTTTTTGCAGTGTTCTGTAATGGCGTCTGATTCTCTTTCACAGATTGTCACTGAAAAGCTTGACAAGAATAACTTCCAAGCATGGAAGTTTAGAATGACGAATTTCCTTATGGGAAAAGGATATTGGGAATTCGTTGCAGGAAATGAAGAAGAACCAGTTCTTCCTGATGTTCCCAATCAACAGCAAATGCATGCATTTAAAGCATGGCATGAGAGAGCCAAGAAAGTTATGTACTGGCTGTCTATCAGCATTTCAGACTCTATGATTGTGCATATTCAAGATGCAAGTACGCCAAAGGAGGCATGGGATACTTTGTCAAAAATGTATAGCACAAATACGCAAGCCAGGAAAATGCAACTCAAGCAAGAGTTGCACAATGTGCAAAGAGAAAATATGAGCATCAATGACTAGCACATGAAGGTGAAGAAGATTGCAGATGCACTTGCTTCCATTGGGTCGCCAGTGGAAGATGATGATTTAGTTTCTGTGACCTTGAATGGTCTAGGAAAGGATTATGCACAGTTTCGAACATCCATTTCCGTCCGTGAAAGATTTCCTGATTTTGAGGAGTTAATTGCTCTTCTAATTTCTGAGGAGCAGAGAAACGGTGGTGCATCTTCTTCGGGAGGAACTTCAAAAGAAGCTGTCTTCTACTCAAATGCTGGAAGAGGTAGAGGCAAAGGTAGAGGAGGATGATCTGGAGACCGTGGTAGAAATTAGTATATGCAGGAAACTCAAGAAAACCACTCCTATGGAGGAGGACGTGGTAACTCTAGAGGCAGGGGGAGCCAAAGAGGTCGTGGTGGATGGCAAAGAGGCCAAAATGCAAACAGTAATGTTGAATGCTACTACTGTGGTAAAATGGGTCATATGGCTAAAGACTGCTATAAAAAACAGAATGACATCATGAATGGAAAATTGCAACAAGGGAATTATGCATCTTCTAGTAGACAGGGTGATGACAGAAATGAGCATTTGTTTATGGTGCAGCACATGAACAATTCTGTGACAAGTGCAGAAGAAAGCAACGATGTATGGTATGTTGACTCAGGTGCATCAAACCACATGACAGGTCATGTAGAATAGATGGAGGATGCAAGGAAAATGGAAAAACCAGGATTTGTGGAGACTGGTAATGATACTGCACATCCTATTGTGCAAATTGGAAAAATTCCTTTGTCTATGCAGGATGGAAAAAAGAAATACCTGTCCGATGTATTTCATGTCCCGAATATCACCAAGAATCTGGTTTCTGTTGGTCAAATGGTGTAGTAGGGCTTGCAGTCAGATTTAATCCTCATGGATGCTTTGTTGAGGATATGAAAAATAAAGGTCGCTTGATAGCAAAAGGAAAGAAGAAGGGCATAATGTTTACGTTGGATGCATACATGCCTGAATTGAGTGCAGCAATGTTTGCATATGGGACTAGTGTAGTTTTGCAGATATTGATATCTGGCATAAACGCATTGGTCATATTAATGTACAACGACTTAAACCAATGCAGGCCCAAAATATTGTTGCAGGATTGTCTGAATTCAAGGTTGCATAAATGCATAAGGTATGTGAAGCTTGTCAATTTGGAAAACAGGCAAGGAAACCATTTCCTAGACATGTTTAAGAGAGTAAGAAGCCATTGGAATTAATCCACTCTGATGTGTGGACTACTAAAGCTGCATCTCTTGGAGGCTGTCATTATTTTGTCACTTTTATTGATGACTATAGCAGAAAAGTTTGGGTGTATTTTATGAAAAAGAAAAGTGAAGTGTTTGGGCATTTCAAACATCTTAAAGCTATGGTTGAAAAAGAAAGAGGTCTGCAATTAAAATGCCTAAGGTCGGATGGAGGGGAAGAGTACCTCTCAAATGAGTTTGCAAGGTTCCTGCAGGAGCATGGCATAAAGCAGCAATATTCATGCAGTCATACCCCACAACAAAATGGAATTGCAGAAAGGAAAAATAGGCATATTGGAGAGGTATCTTGTGCCAAGCTCAACGAAAAAGACTTGCCAGATTTTTACTGGGCTGAAGCAGTTGCTACAGCAGTCTACATAATGAACAGGACTCCCACTGCAGCAATACATGGGATGACTCCAGAGGAGAGGTATACTGGTAGGAAACCAGATATTTCTCATTTGAAGATTTTTGGTTGCATTGCCTATGTTCATGTGCCAGATGAGTTGAGATCCAAGTTGGATTCAAAAGCTGAGAAGTGCATCTTTATTGGTTACTCTCTGCAGAGCAGAAAGGGTATAGATGCTATAACCCTTCTACTCGTAAGTTTACAGTGAGTAGAGATGTTGTTTTTGATGAGATGAGTAGCTGGTATAAACTAATAAATGTGATTGATGATGTAGATGCACAAAATGGTAATGCTGCACAGAATTCACAGCAGCAGTCACAAAATATTAGTGGACCTGGAGCGTCCTCTAGCACTGGTTCACATTCTTTGCCATGGACAGGCAGATTGAGATTAGGAGAATCTTCTCAAAGCAATGCAGATAGTGGTATTCAGGTATCACGAAAAGGAAAAGAGAAGGTAGATCAGCCCATGTTTGATGTGAATGCAGGTCACTCTTATGTGGATGGTGAATCCAATGGCTTAGAACAGAGCATTGATGATGAGTTGGGTATTCCTTCTATTATTACACATGGAGTAAGGAAGACCAGGGATGTTTTGAGAGCACCTGGGAGTGAATCTACTTTGCGTAGGTCTACCAGAGCTAGGTATCCTGTGGATAGGCTGAAATATGATGGATTTACAGCCATTCACTATGCCTATATGGTCAAAGTGATACAGGAACTAGAACCCACTTCTTTTGAGCAAGCCATGGGAAAAGAAAAATGGGAGAAAGCCATATTTGAAGAAATGGATGCCTTGGAAGCAAATGCTACATGGAAATTGGTACCTTTGCCTAAAGCTAAGAATGCATTTGGCTGTAAGTGGGTTTATAAGGTGAAGCACAATGCAGATGGTTCTGTGAATAGATACAAGGTAAGATTAGTAGTCAAGGGGTATGCACAAACATATGGCATTGATTATGAAGAAACATTCAGTCCGGTTGCAAGGATGGAAACCGTAAGAGTAGTCATTGCTATGGCTGCATCAAAGGAATGGTCTTTACATCAGATGGATGTAAAGAATGCCTTCTTGCATGGTGATTTGCAAGAAGAGGTATATATGGAGCAGCCACCAGGTTATGTGCATGCTGTTCATCCTGAGTTTGTTTGCAGGTTGAAGAAAGCATTGTATGGCTTGAAGCAAGCACCTAGAGCATGGTCTGACAAGATATGACAGTATCTTGTCACTATTGGCTTTCAGATTTCCAAGGCAGATTTCTCACTTTATGTGAGAAAAATAGAGAAAGGTATTATGCTACTTGTCATTTATGTTGATGATTTGATTATGACAGGTGATAGTGATGAAGATATCCTTCATGTGAAAATGCTATTGAAGCAAAAGTTTGAGATGAAGGATTTGGGAGAGCTACGTTATTTCTTGGGCATTGAGGTGATTAGATCACCAAGTGGGATACGGCTCTTGCAGAGGCAGTATGGATTGGACATGCTGTCCAAATATGGGATGACAGGCTGTAAGCCTATTTCAGTTCCTTTGGAGCAGAATTTGAAGCTGAGCGCAGGTGCAGGTGAGCTTCTGGAAGACCCTACTATGTACAGACGCATAGTAGGAAGTTTGATTTATATGACTATTACCAGGCTAGATTTGAGCTATGCTGTTGGATTGGTAAGTCAGTTTATGCAGGCTCCAAGGAAACCGCATTCGGATGCGGCTAGACGCATACTCAAGTATGTGAAGTCCACATTGCAGTATGGACTACTTTATGAGACTGGGGTTCAGATACAGTTGCATGGATATACTGATGCTGATTGGGCTGGTAGTATTTCTGATAGATGATCTACCAGTGGATATGTGTTCTCTTTTGGGAGTGCTGCAGTCACTTGGAGCAGCAAGAAACAGCCTACAGTTGCCTTGTTGAGCACAGAGGCTGAGTACAGGGGTGCAGCAATGGCTGTATGTGAGGTAGCTTGGTTGCATAAGCTACTTTATGATATGCATCAGCCTACAGATGGGCCAGTTGTCATTTATTGTGACAACATGAGCAGTACACACTTGGCAAATAATCCAGTCTATCATGCTAGAACAAAGCACATTGAGGTGCATTATCACTAAGTGAGGGAGAGCGTTTTACTAGGTCTTATTGATCTAGTTTATGTCAGCACAGAGGATCAGGTAGCTGACATATTTACGAAGGCATTGGGCGCAGAGAAGCTGCGCAAGTTCAGAGACCTGCTTGGTGTGCAGGAATTGGGATTGAGCTCGAGGGGGAGTGTTGAGATATCGAGCTCCACTCGTGATATGCCAGGGTGACCGTTGTGCATTTATGTCACCGACTTGTCAGTTGCAGATGCGGTTGGTACACCGCCCATGAATAATAGCTAGATGACAGCTATCCTTATCTACTCTAGTTTGTGGCTCAGTTAGTATGCCACCTTAGTTAGTTAGTTGAGTTTGGTTTGAGACCCATATATAGGGTTCTTCTATTTCTATGTACTTGAGTTCTTTTGGCTTACACAACTAAGAAGAGGAAAATTGTTTTCAGCCTCCACCCTTGTGTGTATTCCCGCATTGTGCAAGCAAGAAAGCTACAAGTGAGACTCCTTCCTTCTCTCCCACAATCTTGACAGAATTGGCAACAAAAGCTGCATTCGTAAAATAGGATTTTCTTCATTTCTTGTATATAATCTTTTAAAGGAATTCTTAATCGCAAATTCCAAGGGGTAACTTGGGTTTATACAAGATGAACCAAAGATAGTACAAGGAAATGTATAGTGTTCCAAAAAGACTTAATATTTTTTATTTGTATTGATCTAACAAAACTTCTAATGGATAATCATGGACGCTAATTCTTGGTATATAAAAGACCTTGAGATGGAATTGTCGAAAGAATACTTTTTGTAATTAACTAACCAATATATTTTTATCACAACCAAGGACCCACGAAACTCCAAGGGAGTTATTCTCAAGAATAGAATTGTTGTTTGGTGAGGAAGGGGAAATCCGATAAGACTATTGGAAGGCATTGCCACTTACGCTAAGTTTTGCCTTGATATTATTATTATTGGAAAGAAAAGATTTGTCTTGGAAATAAATTTATTAAAATTTTATGCTTAATGCATTCGAATTAAGATGTTTGTGATTGTATGTTAGGTACCAATCTTTCCTAAAATCATCAAGCTAAGAGATGAATGAACGAGTATAGATTGCCAATTGAGGCAGTATTCCGTTGAGCACAGAACATCGCGACTGTGAGGCAATGTTCTTGATGACACTAGACCTCCCCAAGGCTAGCATGAATAAAACCTACTACAAGGGGTTTTCTTTTTTGTTTTGAGGTGAGGATACTGGGGGGCTCTGGTCATAAACTCCTTAAGCTCTTACAAACTTCCAACTACCCTTCGAATTCCAAATAGTATCCTGGAAGTTCCAATACTAGTTTAGGAACTGAACTTGGAGAGAATAATACCTTTGAGTTGACATCATTCTAGTTAGAATAGAAAACATTGTAAAAAGTTATTTTTCTTAAAGGAACTATTGAGAAGGGATTTCTTTACTCTGTTTTATGTTGTGAATTAAAGGCGTATAACAAATTTGTATTAGGAGATAATTCAAAGAAGCTATTTTTATATAACCTAGCTGCAAATATCTCTACATGAGGATTGCCATATGCATCACAATTATGGCTAGTAAGTTTTGTATAGACCAAATACATTTAATAACTTGAGTAATGTAATGTGCCTGGGTCGTGACATGTTTTAGTAGTCCATCTGGAGTCTAATCTAAAAGACATTGCCTGACACTCCCACGAAATGTCACAGGGTTTGTGGGATAGTGAACCTCGAGTCTACTCTGCAACGAAGCATATTAGCCAACCTTGTTAGGATCGATTTGAATCCTCTTGGGTTTCTAATGGTCAAGTCATTCTGTGGGAGCTTTCACTCAACTGCCAAGACCCATGGACCGCATATTGTTTCAAACGTTCCAAGCCGAGCACTAATGGCTACCTCTCACATAGCTGATGCGCCATCCATATCTACGGGTGTCTTGAGCTTGCCTCCATTCCGATCGAGTTACCTCCTCTCCCGCGCACTCCGATAGCTCCATGATCCAAGTGCAAGCTTCAAGCAAGCTCCATCCTCAAGCTCCATGCTCCAAGCTCCATAGCCATTGGCAAGAGAAGAGAAGAGAAGAAGAGAGGGGAAGATGGAGAGCTTCTCCTCCTCGGTCCCTCACCCTCACACACTCACTCCCTCACACTCTCACATTCCCTCTCTCAAGCACAAGCTCAAGCAAGCAAGAAGAATAAGAAGAAGAAGAAGAAGAAGAAGAAGAAGAAGAAGAAGAAGAGGAGAGCCACTTTTTGCCACACACAAGAATGAGCTTCTCATTCACTTTTCAACTTTATATACAAAACCCTAAATCCCTTTTGGGCGGTCATCCCCTTATCCCCTTTTTTACATGGCCGGCAATGGCCTAGGCCCTTTTTTCCATTGTCCTTTTATTTTCCTAGCTTCCTTTCTACTGCCTATCTACCTTTACAAATTGCACGAGTGAGAGCCCGATGCTCCTTAAATTAAATCATGATGCGCTTGCGCTCTTTTACAAAATTATTAACTTGCACTTTTTTTTGTGCGCCTTTGTCTTCCGTTTCACTTTGCCTTGGCCTTTGTCTTCTGCTTTAGCTTTTCCAGATTTTCCACCTTGTTCGTCTACCGGTTAACACATTCTACAGCCTTCTAGCATCGGTCTTCAAATGATTTACTTTGTGCATAGCATCTAAACCGAGGAGGACTCATATCACACTTGGTTCAAAGAGAATGGGAAACGAGAGGGATGCATTGCTCGGCCTCTCTATCCATAGGGTAAAGTCCCATTCTGGTCCCCTAAAACGATATGAGCCAGGGTTCTACCCTACATTATCTAAGGTCAATACGTCATCGTGATTTGAATGTTGAGAAGCCTCCCAGTTCTCTAGGACCACCCTGCCGTAGGATGGACCTGTCAAGGGTTCTGCCCATCGCTTCCCTTAATAGCTTTAGTTTCCTACTTACCTAAGGGCACATTAGTGGTAACCCTTACAAGTAGCTTCCTTAATTAACCCGTTAGTCACATGTTCCTTTATGTAATTTTATGCACTGACACGAAAATAGATCATACAAATTCCTTGAAAGTAAACTTTATATTAAAATTTCAATTGAGATACAAATCCCATCCATAGGATAATTCTCGCAATCTGTAAGGATGTGTTTTATTTTTCTCTAAGTTTTGAAAGGTGAGAAGGATCGAAGCTTGCACGCGAGCTATGGCGGGAGAGCAAGCGCAAGAAAGAGAGAGACAAGAAATGGGAACTCCAACAGACACAATGTGTGACCGGGCCTTCCTTTATTTACTAGTCACTAAAATGAATGTAAAGAATAAAGTGACGCGACGGGCGCCCGCCACCTGCAATGTGCAGTGGCGGGTACTGTCAGTGTAGTAATACACGGGGCGGCATGGCGGAGGCGCCTTTACCCTAACAACCTCCCACTTAAAGGCGAATCTGCCCCAATGAGAGAGAAAAGAAAAGAAAAAGACAGTACAACTGTACATAGGTACAAGGGATGAGGAAAGGCAACATCTCATCCAACGCCCATCAATCTCCTGATGAAGGCAAAGTGCTCAGTAGTGAGGCTTTTCGTGAGCAGATCTGCAGGATTCTCATCAATGGAGATCTTGACAAGGTCAACAGACTTGTCCTCCACGACACCATGTATGAAGTGATACCTCACCTCAATGTGTTTCGTCTTCGCATGGAAGACCGGATAGGTGAATACATAGCCAGAAGTGGACTTCCTACTATTTGCATGTCCTGCATAATCGGAGTCAGTGTACCCCACGACCTCTATATCCTGGCTGCCATAGCAAATACACATATCTATTGTGCCCTTCAGGTACCTCATGATACCCTTCACGGCATCCCAATATTTCCTGCCAGGTGTAGCCATATAGCGTGCCACAACACCAACTGCAAAGGCAATATCTGGACGAGTGGCTATCATGGCATACATCAAACTACCCACGGTTGAAGCATAAGGGATCTGGGCCATCTCGGCCCTCTGCTCATCTGTCTGCGGACAATTGGCCTGTGATACCTTCACATAAGAAGGCAATGGACAGCCAATAGGCTTTACGTCCTGCATGCGGAAGCGCTCAAGGACTTTATGAATATACTCCCTCTGTGACAAGTAGAGGAGTCTCTGATGCCTGTCGCATCTAATGCACATACCAAGTATGTGAGAGGCCTGTCCCAAATCCTTCATCTCAAAGCTCTTCTTCAGCTAAGATTTAAGAGCATCTAGCTCATCATGAGCTTTCCCTGCTATTAGCATATCATCCACATAGAGTACCAAAATAAGCAATGAACCATCACGGGCTTTCTTCGTGTAAAGACACGGATCCATAGCACTCCTGCTGTAGCCCTGTGACTGCATAAAGGCATCAAACTTATGATACCATTCCCTAGGTGCCTGTTTCAAGCCATAAAGACTTTTCTTCAACTTGCACACTAGGTGCTCCTTGCCAGGTTCTGCAAAGCCCTTAGGCTGCTCCATACAGATCTCATCATGCAAGTCCCCATGTAAGAAAGCCGTCTTGACATCCATCTGATATAGATCTAAGTCAAGGTGAGCAACCAAAGCCAAGACCCAGCGCAGGGTGGTCATCTTAACCACAGGAGAAAAGACCTCATCAAAGTCTACACCATGCTCTTGCTTAAAACCCTTTGCTACCAATCTAGCCTTGTATGCCGGCTTGGGGTGTCCAGGGGTACTTTTCAGCTTGTACACCCACTTGCATGGCAAAGCCTTCTTACCCTTAGGCAAGGCAACCAAATCCCAAGTCTCATTTTTATGCAAGGAGTCGATCTCAGACTGCATAGCCCTCTCCCAGGAGTGACTGTCACCCCTGCACATAGCCTCATCATAAGTGAAAGGCTCTCCTGCATCTGTAACCAAAACATAATGCATAGAGGGCTGAAATCTATCAGGTGGACGTCTGTCTCTAGCAGACCGTCTCACTACAGGCTCTGTTGCCTGCCCAGCTGCCTGCCCAACACCCTGACCATGAGCATCTGCTGCAGCTGTAGGCTGTCCAACTGGCTGTGCAGGAGCTCTAGGCTCCTCCTGAAAGATCACTCTGAGGATCTCAACCACCTTCTCAGGCTGCGTGTGCATCTTGTCTTCATGGAAGACTACATCATGGCTGCGTACTATTTTCCACGCCTACGGATCCCATAGGCGATAGCCCATCTCTCCTAAATCACCATAACCAAGAAAGGTGCATTTAATGCTCTTTGGATCCAACTTAGTCCTCTTGTCCTTGGGCACATGGCTGAATGCCTCACATCCAAAGACACGGAGATGCGCATAAGAGGGTGGCTTACCAGCCCAAACTTCCTCTGCAACCTGGAAATCCAATCCACTAGAAGGCGATCGGTTTATGACATGCACTGCCGTACTAGCTGCCTCAGCCCAAAAGCTTTGTGGTAGGCCTGCATGGCTAAGCATAGAGCGGACACGCTCCTGAATAGTCCTGTTCATACGCTCAGCCAAACCATTCTAGGCGGGGGTGTAAGGGGCGGTCAACTGATGCTTAATACCCCTGTCATCACAAAACTACTCAAAAGCACGTGAGACATATTCTCCCCCATTGTCAGTCCTAAGGCATTTCAGCCTATACCGAGTCTGGTTCTCAACAAGAGCAAGTCAATGCTGAAAGATTACCAAGACATCAGACTTTTGCTTTATGGGATAAGCCCACACTTTCCTAGAAAAATCATCAATAAAGGTAACAAAGTACTTCGCGCCACCCATAGACATACATGACATGGGCCCACAAACATCTGAATGCACCAAAGCCAAGGGCTCACTCATGCATGGCCTATCCAATTTCTTATGCGTAGACCTATTTTACTTACCATAAAGACAATGATCACACGAGTCAAAACGTACATAGTCCAAAGGCGAAAGATACTGCAAACCAGATAACATTTTCATTCCCTTCAAAGACATATGCCCCAAACGGGCATGCCAAAGTGATACATGTGGGATAGAGCCCACTGCCAAAACATGGTCTACAGAAGACCCAGATACAACAAGAGGATAGAGGCTGCCAGCCTTGGCGCCTCTAGCAAGCACAAGTCTGCCTCTGGTAATCTTCCAGGCAGAATCCCCAAAACAGACATGAAACCCTGCATCATCCAACTATCCTGTAGACATAAGCCTGCGCGTAAGCGCAGGTACATGATGTACATCCTTGAGCAAAAAGGAATTGCCAGTGGAAAACTGCAACTGAATATCTCCACAGCCCACAATATCAAGAGACTGTCATCTCCAAGTCTGACTGATCCAGATACAGTACGGTAAGAGTGAAACCACTCACGGTAAGGCGTCACATGGAAGGATGCACCTGAATCCAATAACCAGCACTGTGCATACATACTAGGTGTCTCAGTCAAGTGTGAGGCATCAGAAGAACTAGCTGCAAGTATGAACTCATCACTACCATCGGAATCCTCGGTCTGCGTGACATTAATTTCTTCAATCTTGACGCTGGACTTCACATGTACTATGCTGCGATCAGAGGACTTCTCTTGCACTTTCTCTTTCCCCTTATCCTTGCGCTTCTCATTGCGCAACTCATGACACTGTGGTCTGATATGGCCCTTTTTGCCACAATGATGGCAAGTGACATTAGCGTTGCGCCCACGCAACTTACTACGCGACTTTCCACGAGATTTAGACTGACCCTTCTGAGAGTCACGGCCACGGCCATTCCCACGTTCATTCCTACCTCTAACGGTCAAAGCATGTGAAACACGAGAGACATCCAAGTTTTTGCGATTAACCTCTTCCTGCAGAAGAGCACTCTCAACATCATTCAGTTTTAGAGTAGCACTAGAGACACATAGGGCAGTGCGGAATACATCCCATGACTCATTCAGAGTCCCAAGCAAGAAAACAGGAGTTACTTCCTCTCCAAAGGTGATATCCTGTGAAGTCAGGTTCTTCAGTATAGTATGGAACTAGCTCAAGTGAGCAGACATAGTCGCATTATCCTTCATGCGCAGATCCATAAGCTGCTTCAACCAGTACATCTGACTCGCTGGACTTTTCTTATCATAAAGATTCTTGATCTTATTCCATAGATCCCATGCACTCTGTGCTTCCTCAAATACATTATAATGTACCTGTTCAGTGAGAGACAATACAATCGTGGACTTGCGTAGCTCATCAAGTTCAAGCCAATCGTCATTGTCCATAGTTTCAGGCTGCTCCCCGCTCAACCGAAGTGGCTTAATCTGAGATTTCTGCACCAAGACCTGCCAAATTTGACTCTTTCAATAAGAGTAGTTGGTACCATCCAACTTTGTGATGTTAAATATGGCATTATCAGTCGAAGAGGACGCCATAATGCAGGCTAGAAATGCATAGACAATGTAAAACTGCTAGCTGTTTTACTGCAGAAAATGCCCAAAATCCACTGAAATGAGCTCCAAATGGCGAGAAAAGTGTGCCAAAAGATGCTGCCCACTTAGTACTAGGTGCGGTACACCAAATCAGGAAATTTCAGCATAAAAAATACTGCTCAGTCCACCAATAAATGCTTGCTGTAATAAATTTCAGAATTGCAATAATGAGAGCAAACTGTCCCAAAACTGGATCTAATGTCAACTAAACAATGCTAGGTCCAAAGCCCACATAAAGAGGACAAAGCAAAGCCAAATGACAGTGAAAATACATGAGCATAACATCGAGAGATGTCAAATAGCATCTGCCAGTAAGAGGCACACCCCAGACAATTTAGGCAAAATGTAGAACCAACTGCCAAAACCTGACACAAATAGGTGTCTGCTCAAAAGAAAGCGGATCCAAAACTGAGACTCAGCTCATAAGCATCCTGTGAACCAAGACATATACTCAATGCAACATCCAATTATCGGAGTATAATCCCAAACTCTCAATACATCTGTAACTGCTCAATGACATAGACTGCTTCAATAGATGTAACTGCTTTAATATCATGTAATCCCTGCTCAAGGTCAAGTAAGCATGCAAGATGCTCCCACTGGCACAAAAGGCGTACAAACAAGCTCAAGGGCTCAAGCAACCCAAGACAAAGTACCAGTGACAAGTGACCAAGGCAATGCGTCATACGCATCCCAAGAGCATGACATACATGAAGCAACTGATGGAAGCAACCAAGTAAATGATCAAACTGATTCGAAATGCTCAAATACATCCAAGGCAAAGCTCCCAATGTCGGTAAAGCATAGACGAACCAAGCGGCATATATCACGAACCAAAGCATGTAATGTATGAAGCCTAACTGTCAAGCATAGACATGAGGCATAAGCGGTCCAAGAGCATGCCAAGTCAGTCCAAATGCCAATGAGTACCAGCCAAGATGGAGCCTATGCATAGCTCAAATACATTCCATAGATTCAAACATGAGCTCAAAGTCATCCCCAAATGTCAGATACATGATGGCAAATCCCAAAGCATACATCTCGTATCAATAGGTAAGTGACAAAGCATCCAAAGTACCTTCAGCCCACTGTTATTACAGCCAAGTTTAACTGTCAAAACTGAGAAATTTCAGCCAATATTTCAGGCCAAAATCATGGCATAATCATGTGCATACATTCCCAAGGCACTAGGCATCATGTAGGCTGCATATGGGCATCAAACAAGGTAACCGGAGTAGAGTATAAGCATCAAATGCCAATGCCAAGTGTGGCTGTCCTATTTCCAGCACTGTATAACAGTAAATGAAAGTCCCAAATCAGCCAATATTTCAGGCCAAAATCATGGCATAATCATGTGCATACATTCCCAAGGCATTCGGGCATCAAGTAGACCGCATACGGGCATCAAATAGCATAACCGGAATGGAGTGTAAGCAACAAATGCTAATGCCAATGGTGCTGCCTTGTTTTCAGCCTGTTATGACAGTTTATGACAGTCCCAAATCTGAAGAAATCAGCCCCGAATGATCAAGACCAATGCCCACAGCTTGAATGACATTAAACATGAAGTCTAATAGCCCTCTTGATCAAGGTAGAGAGCAACAAGCATTGGCCAAGTGTGGAGCTGAAGTAGACGAGTGCTAACAGCCTAGAAAAATGGCACAATCTGTCCTGTTGGTGCTAAACTTTTTGCTGCTCCACGTGGGCTGAAAGGGGGTAATGGAGGGCTCAAGAAGGGCCTATCAAAGGCCTATGACAAGCCTCTTTGAGCCTTGATAGGTGTAAGGCACAATATGAGGGGAATAAGCTTCAAGGGTTTGAAGCCATGGCTAATAAAACCCTGAAAGAATGATCAAATACCTCAGTACCAATGCCTTAAAGGTGCCTCAATAGGCCGTGAAGGTGCTCGGGAAGCCGGGGAGTGACGGGAGCTCGAGGAGATCGGATATGGCTGCCGGGATGGAGATCCAATGCAAGAAGGGAGTCAATGCGAAGCTAAGCAAGCACCGAGTCGAGCTCGAGCAAGAGGAAGCAAAGCTCTGATACGAGTTGAAAGGTGAGAAGGATCGAAGCTTGCACGCGAGCTATGGCGGGAGAGCAAGAGCAAGAAAGAGAGAGACAAGAAATGGGAACTCCAACAGTCACAATGTGTGACCGGGCCTTCCTTTATTTACTAGTCACTAAAATGAATGTAAAGAATAAAGTGACGTAACGGGCGCCCGCCACCTGCAGTGTGCAGTGGCGGGTACTGTCAGTGTAGTAATACACAGGGCGGCATGGCGGAGGCACCTTTACCCCAACAAGTTTCTGCCCTTTGGCTAGTAACAGGGCCTTGAGATTCATTCTTGAGTCATGTAGACTATCTGAGTAGGACCCAAAGGCAGGGGATTTATAGCCAGAGCCCCCCTGGCACCCGAGCGTCCTCCTACGAATACACATTTCTATGGAGAGACCTCTCATGATAGGTTAGGTCCACATTCTCGACGTGGCTATCAAAAACCCCCTTGGATAGCTGGGGGTGCTCAACATGCCTTTCCCACGTGTTCCAACCTGAATCTAATTTGAAAGTTTTTCTTCTTATCAATTTCTTTGTTAAATGACTCCTTTTGCATACAGGTGTTCCTAAAGTACAAACACAAGTAGAAATGCACAATATATACTAGACAATTCTTCGTTCTCTTTGCCAAAGGAGGTTCCCATTTGATGCGATAGCATCTAGTCTTGGCTTTGTCCACGTTATTGTTTGAGATTTCTAGAGATAACCTAATTTAATTTCCTCATTCTTTTGAATGAAGGAGTATCCTTGCAATGTTGAATGCAATTTGGGACATTGGCTTCCCTACAACGAAACCCTACGTATTCATTTGAACTACGGTTTGTCATGTAATTCATAAAGTTACTTAAGGACTTTGAATTCCTTTTAGCTTCAAGAAAGATGGGCCTTGAGAAGAATCCTTTTAACTTCTAACACTTTAGGGTTTGAAATTCTTTCAACTTCCTAGGAACCCTACGTATTCTATCACAAGTTCAATCTATGTTTTGTGAGATATAATAGGATTTCTTATTATTTCAACCAAGCAAAAACGGATGCGGATGCATAAAATGTATCTGACTTAATTGCAGTTTAATGTATATTCTTGAATCTTTTCATATATATATTAGCATGAAATTTCCATAAAATTTATGTGCACTTTAATGGCTTCTAAGTGCAATTTTAATCGATCACCTGAGATGAATGCAATGAATAAAATTTTCCTAGTACGCTCATTAT
This sequence comes from Lygodium microphyllum, assembly GCF_053477565.2. NCBI lineage: Eukaryota > Viridiplantae > Streptophyta > Polypodiopsida > Schizaeales > Lygodiaceae > Lygodium > Lygodium microphyllum. The sequence goes on along the minus strand of NC_141157.1, from coordinate 34,819,063 downwards.
CTCAAAACATGCTCAATTGAGTTACGATAATTATTGTCAACATTCTTTTTTCCCAATTTATTTTCCCTAGTACAACGGGGTGCACTTGATTCATAAGAGATGTGTTTCCCGTAGTTGCGGTCCCTTGGTTTGCGGTTCCATTGGATGTGGCGGGAGTTTCAGCATTTGGAGAGATCTTTCACTTGGGGGCCATCTTCCGCAAGTGGATTTGAGAGATAAAGAAGGAGGAATGAGTTTGATATGGAAGAGCGTAAGAGAAGATGGCTTAGTCAAAGAACAAGATAGGGGAAATTGAGCTAACTCTCTTCCTCGCAGCCTCTCGGGGTAACTCCTCTCTCTCTCTCTCTCTCTCTCTCTCTCTCTCTCTCTCTCTCTCTCTCTCTCTCTCTCTCTCAAGCTCCTTCTCGAAATCTCTTGGAGGGGTATCCTTTTACCTCCCTCTCTCTACCACTCTCTCGGGGTCTCCTTGTGCTTCTCTAAATTGCTCCCCATGCCTCTTATTTATAGTGAATTAGAGAAGAAGGGTTGTGGTTGAGAAGAAGAGCTCTTTGTGGAGGGGATCTTGGAAAAATTAGTGATCTCATGCTCAAATCATAAATTTGATGGTTCCATTGGCTCCAAAATGGGGGTAAAACCCCAACACACTTGCTTTGAAATCTTCCAGATCACTCCTTCTTCTTCTCCTTGTTAGAAGTGTTGTTTACTACTTGTAAACTGTGATCATGGCGTGCGCGATTTCGCCAATCCTTCTTTTTTGTATTAAATCTTCAAAACAAGTTGAAAAAACCACTTGATTTTTTTACATGGCATCTTGTTCTAGAAATCTCCATAGCTTTTTAGGATATTTACAATAAGTAATATCTAAAATATCTAAAATATGCTAGTTTTTACCCAAAAATCTAATATTTTTTTACCATCCATACTATACACACTAACACTAGTGATTAATATGGCTCATAACTCTCATTCACGTTGTAACTTCTGTGAAGGGTGGCTACGGTCCTTGTTAATATGGAAAAAATGTCGGATTACTACTCTAGGTTTTTTAAAATATTTTTAATTAAATAAAAATTATTAGTTATTAATATTAGTTAGTTTTTACTTTAGTTAGTCTTTAGTTAGTAACCTTACTAACTTATCAATTGACTAACTAACTTTCAAACTAACCAACTAATTTTGAATTGTGTGGAAGTATTACAAGCAAGTTAAGAAGGGATTAAAGCTTTAGGAAAAAAAAGTGTTAAGCTTTTTTAAAAAGAGAAAAGCTTAATGAAAAAGTTGATGATTGATGGCGCCCACCCCCTCCTCTTTTTATAAAAAAAAAGGCGCCCTCATCATCCCCAAATTTGGCAAATCAAAACATGGAAAAAAATCCTAAAATCTCCCTTCTCAATCTCAACAAGAAGCTCCAGCAATCTCCCCCTTTTCTCAGTTTGACATAAGGCCCGGATTGAAGCAAGATCATCTGAGAGCTAGGCGAATTAGTCATGGTATCTTTGGCAGTCTCTTTGGACCTCAAAGATCAAATCCACAACATTAGATTGCATCTTGAAAGCTCCTAGATTGTTGATTTGCCAAGATACCCTCCATAAAGAGCTCTTCTTCTTGGCCACAACCCTTCTTCTTCAATTTAGCTATAAATATGAGGCATGGGGAGCTGTTGAGGGCAGTCTGCGTAAGATAGGAGAGGCCCTTCTCATGAGTATAGAGCAAGAGGAAGTGGGGCAAGAGAAGCACGAGGATGGGAACCCTCATCATGAAGACAACAAGGATATTCCACAAACTCTTGGAATCAAATTCTCCATCCCTTCTATCCTATTTCTCTGTGGAATCAAGACTCTTCTTGATTTTTCTAAATTCTTGGTGATAGTTTTCCCCCATCAATCAAAATTATATCAATCTAATTATCCCCAAGCTCCTTCGCCAAAATCCCCTTTTCAAATCTTGCGATTAAAAACCATGGCCCTGAAGAAGAGAGTTACGAAGGTCGCGGAGGCAAGAGCTGCTAATAATGCTGCAGACACAATCACTACAAATGGAATGACGAGTACTGGGGTTACAAATGAAGCTGCAAATACCATCAACCAAGCACCCCTCATGGATCCCCAGGTACTATATTTTTATAATAAAGGCAGCTAGTAGGCCATCATCCCATAAATTGGTAACAAAAGCTGCAATCATAAAACATGATTTTTATTCATTTCATGCATATGATCTTTTAAAGGAATTCTTAACCGCAAATTCCAAGAGGTAACTTGGGTTTGTACAAGATGAACATAAGCGAGCACAAGGAAGGTATTGTATCCCTAAAAGATTTAATACTTTTGATTTGTGTTGACTAAATGAAACCTCTGATGTGTAATCACGGACACTAATTTTTGGTGTATAAAAGACCTTGTAATGGAATTGTAAAAAAAAAACTTTTCATAATAAAACTAACCAAGATTTCTCTTATCACGAGCAAGGATCCATGAAACCCCAAGGGAGTTATTCTCAAGAATAAAATTCTTGTTTAGATTTAGTCCAACTAGATCACAAGGAAGAGAAAGTCCAGAAAGACTATTGGAAGGTATTGCCACTTATGCTAAGTTTTGCCTTGATATTATTATTTTTGGAAAGAAAATATTTGTCTTGGAAATAAATTTGTAACTTTATGTATAATGCATTCGAAATAAGATATTTGTGATTATAAGTTAGGTACTAATCTTTCCTAAAATTAATAGGCTAAAAGATGAATGACCAAGACAAATCACCCATTGAGGCAGTATTCCAATGAGCATAGAACACCAACTGAGGCAGTGTTCTTAGTGGCGCTAGACCTCCCTAGGGACAGTGTGAATAAAACCTAATTCAAGGGGTTTTCTCTTTTCTTGTTTCGCATTAGTGAGTATAGACCAATCATGATGCGAAAGGTCTGATCGTATGGAACTCTAGTCAGTGGAAGGAGGTGAGGACACCAGGGGGCTCTAGTCATAAACTCCTTAGGTTCTTACAAACCACCAACTACCCTTTGATTTTCATGCAGTATTCTGGAAGTTTCAATACTAGTTGAGGAACTGAACTTGAAAAGAATAATACATTCGGGTTGACACATTCGGGTTGACATCACTCTAAACAGAAAACATTGCAAAGTTTTTTTTCCTTAAAGGAACCTGTTGAGAAGGGATTACTTTACTCTATTTTTGTGTCGTGAATTAAAGACATGTAATGAATTCGTATCAAGAGATAAGTCAATTAAGCTACTTTTATATGTTGAACTTAAAGTGGTAAGTAATTAAAAATACTCTCTTGAGGGAAGTGGGAGGATGGACCCCGACGGATCCAGACCTATGGTTGGGTGGTCTCAGTAAGTCGAGAGCTTTCCTAAGAAGGAATAAAAGACACATTTTTTATGGAACATTAGAGATCATAGAGCCTAACGAGCATCACTTTAGAACCCTAGGCAAAAGGAATCAAAGTGCCATACTTCTCCCATTCTCTTTGAACCCAACACAATGTAAGCCCGTTTCAGTCAACAATTCTTATAAGGGATGGAATCTTGAACCGCTAATACTAATCAACCATTAGTAATAGATTTGACCAGAAAGACTCAGGTCAACCTTTGTGGGAACGGTTGAAATTTTCAGTGTTGGGTAGACTCAAGTGAGTCTAGTAGGCAAACTCCGAGGGTTTTCATCAAAATCCTGGACGGCGCTTCCTTGGACATCTCTTGATGGGCTACTAAGAACGTACTGCCAAGGAAAGCTTAGGTAGGCACATTACAAACATTATGTACACAAACTCTAGAATGGGTAGATATCCTGCACCTGATTACATATTTCCATCTATAAAGACATCTCACTACTAAAGTTATAATCCACTGTCCACTCAATTCCACAATACAAGCAACTCAAATGTCTATGGAGGCATTGCAAAAGATGTTATTGCACCAAGTCATATATATATAGGAACAAGAAATGATTTGGCAATAATCTGAGCAGATGCATGATTTGGCATCATAAGCACTTTAGCTAATTGTAGAGGAAGTGGGACTATTTATTGGATAGGATGTATCTAGGTACCTTAGAGTTTTTGGTGAGAGAATGCAATAGCCTGCTATCCCAGAGGACTATTGGATTGGATGTTTTGAATGCTTTGATGAAAGCGAGTTCAAAGGACGAGTTCAAGAGATACATCTATCTCCCATAGGCCTTATACCAACCAAATAACATGAAGGCCCAAGGGCAATTCTCATGTGTATTATGTGCACACTTTTTAGATGTGATATGATGCATTACCACCATGTCTTAGAATGTATACACTATCATTCTCTTCTTGGATGCTAGCTAGTTTGAAAGCCCTCATTTTGATGCGTAAGATAGTGTATTCACTGACATAAATTTAAATGCTCATTACACTCACAATCATTTCAAGCATTATGGGCTAAACAACCATCGCCAAGAAGTTGTTCAGTAGACTACTCTTTGCCATAGGAACAATTCCCCTTGGCTATGTGCTTGCTTTTGAGCTTTCTAGCCATGATGAAGTTGCCCACCAATACCCTCCAAGAAAAGTCTCTATCACTTAAATGCAATTTCAAGGACCATAGAGACCTCACAGCTTGTGTGACTTGCTCTTGAGCCATATCAATCTTGTTGATCTTGAAGGCTACATAAATACTTGACACAATAAGGATTTTGGAATTTAGAATCTTACTTATTAACCTCTTTCCTACTTTGAGCTACCAAAATCTATTCCTCTATGCATTGTTAAGCATTGTAGATGACCCCAATATTGTAAAAATATTGAGGAGCATGCTATGATGGATCACTAATGAGCAAGAATACAAACATAATGCACCATAAGCAATGACAAAAGAGAAAAATGATATTACTCAAGCATAATGCAAGTACAAGTGAATGAGAGTGATTGATTGAATGAGTATGAGGATGAGTGCCTTTTATAAGCTTACGGTAGGTGGTATTGGTAGGTAGAAAAATGTGAAAAGGAACCATGGTATTCGTCAATTGTGGTCTTAATAAACCATCCATACATGACCTAGTCTAAGGCTTTATTTGGAGTGTGATACTTAGCCTTGCTATTCATTACAAAGAGGCTATAGAGTGGGTGTGATTGCACATTTCTCAACACCCTCCTCAAACACAACCAAGAAAATCATTAATTATATAGAGGCTATCATGAGTAGAACCTTGCTAAGCGTAGACATGGAAAAATCAACCATATAAAGCTAGAGGATGTCACAAGGCCTCACTAGGTGTGTACTAGAGGCTAGTGCAAAGGATACATGAGGAGTACAAGAGCTTATGGTCAGAACATTAGGCAAGTACATATACAAAACCTAAAAAGGTCTATCAAAAAATGAGCTGTAAAAGAGGGACTAATGTGTCCTATCCTTTTGCTATTGGGACTCTACTTCCTCTTCTTTTCCATTGTTGTCTTCATCTTCTTTGATTGTTGCAATGTATACTCTTTGACATCTTTTCCTAGCATGACAAAACTTCTCAATATGCCTAGTTTTTTTACAAAAATCACAAACTATGTCCTTCTTCCTTTTGTCCTTCGCATAGAGGAATTGTTGGTCTCCTCTTGGGGTGCTTACTTCCTTTTCTCTTGATATTCTTTTCCTCTTCAAGGAGAGATGCTTTGATGTCTACTAGCTTCGGCTTTTGCATGTTGATTAATGTGGTAGGCACATTATCATACTCGGGTGGAAGACTTTTGAGGAGTACTCCGATGCAAATGTTTTCATCCATCTTCAAGTTGATTCATGCAAGTTGTGTCAGTCAACAAGATTTCCATATAATTCAAATGAGTTGCAAGTGAGGTAGTGATTTTTGTATCAAGCCTAAAGAATTCAATTAACAATCCATATTTGGAGGATTTGGATTGTGCTCCAAACAAGGTATCTAGGTGTTCCCAGGTTGCTTGAGAAGTTTCACAAGCATCTACATGATAAACATAGTTGTCATCAAGCTCTAGCTTGATAATAGCTTGAGCCTTATCATCATTTTTATCCCATATTACTGAGAGTGCAATTTCCCTTGGCTTATTCTCTTGACCACTTTGATTGACCACTAGCCATTCTTCATTTTAGAACAAGTTTGATCCTTATCTACTGCGTGGAACCTAACACCTTTGAATTGGGTTAGAGGTGAGTCTTTGTCCATTTTGATAGCAAGAGCAATAGCGGATGACTAAAATTTGATCAGCAAAAGAGTTGAAATTGAATGTGTCAAAGGACACAAGAAGCACAAGTGTTAAATAACACTTTGTGAGTATATAGAGATACTAGCTAGTTGAACTTGATGTTGGATCCCTTCCTTGCTGATTTGATGTGGTAGCACTATTGGAAGCTGAGTGATGGAGTAGATAAGAGAGTCAGGGACATGATTGAGCCAAAGGGGAGTGAGAGAATGAAGAGATATTGGAGCTTGAGGTTTAGGACTTCCTCTTTTAGGATTTTTAGAGAGCGATTGTTCTTCTGCTCTCGTAGTGGGTCAAGGAGTGAACCATTTGGTAAAATATTTGATGAGGAAGAAGCTCAAGTGTCATGATTTAAAAGTCCTAGTCTTAGTGGCAACATTCTATTGCGTGCAAGTTGAGTGGGTGGTATGACCAAAACATGCGTAGAAAATGGCAATAGATAGGAATAAACGTAATGTTGGAGCTAGAAGTGGACAATGTTGCACTGTGAGGTGCTAGGATGGAGCACCTAGAGTAGAGGGAGTTATCTTCTATTCACTCTCTGAGCTAATACTTGCCTGAATGAGGAGATCCAAGACCTCCAAGTGAGGTAGGTAGCTATGGAGGTAGGTGAGGAAATCATGGAGAGAAGGAGGGTACCGAAATTTAACCTGTGATGACCTATTTGACTTAATTGATGACCCTAGTTTATTGATTAACACTGAGATTTGCTCTAATACCATGTAAAAATATTGAGAAGCATGCTATCTTGGATCATTAAGGAGCAAGAAGACAATCATAAAGGACCATAAGTAATGACAAAAGAGAACAACTGATATTACTCAAGCATAATGCAAGTACGATTGAATGAGGGTGATTGATTGAATGAGTGTGGGAATGAATACCTTTTATAGGCTTAAAATAGGTAGTATTGGTAGGTGGAAAGGGACCATGGTATTCACTAAGTGTGGTTTTAATAAACCATGCATACATGACCTAGTCTAAGGCTTTATTTGTAGTGTGATCCTTTGCCTTGCTATTCATTATAAAGAAGCTATAGAGTGGGTGTGATTGCACATTTCTCAATAAATATTTGTATTCTAATAAAGTCCTATGGGAACCTTGAAGCTTTGGTAATCCCATATGCATAACTAGCTCCCTTGAAAGGTAATACTTGTTCCTTTCCATGAAAAAAGTGTTTAACCTTTGATATGCCTTTTTTGTCCAGGCATTTGCTTCTTCTCCCAACTAAACCTACAAGAGTAAGGGCAAGCAATCGAACCCATCGAAGGACCAACCAAAGTTAAGGAAGTCAACTTGGTGACAAAAGAGGACAAGACTTGACCTGTGCACATAGAGGAAGACCTAAATGAGGAGGAAGATAATGACCTCATAGATCTCTTAAGGGAGTTCACCGACGTGTTTGCATGGTCCTTAGATGAGTTGAAGGGAATAGACCTGAGTATTGTGACTCATAATATTCCCATGACCCTTGATGCAGTACCAGTCAAGCAATGACCATATGCAATGAATCCTAAGTATACACAATAAGTGAAGGAATATATGATAAGCTATTGAAGGCATGATTCATTTACAAGATAGAGCACATAGACTAGGTATCACCCATGGTCATAGTCATGAAAAAGAATAGAAAATTTTGAGTGTGCTCAAACTATAAGAAGGTCAATGTAGCTACAAAGAGAGAAAACTACCCATTACCATAGAGTGAGCACATGCTAGAGAGAGTGGCATAAAGAAAGCATATAGTTTTTTGGATGGCTTCTCATGTGCTATAACCAATTGCAAGTCCATTCCGATGATAGGCACAAGATGGTATTTGCCATCGAATGGTGGGTGTTTGCCTACATAGTCATGCCATTTGGACTGATCAATGCCTCTGCTACCTTCCAGTGCCTCATATGTATCATCTTTAAGGACATGCTCAGAAAATGGTTGGAAGTCTTTGTTGATGACCTATGCGTCCATACCAACTGGGAAGAGCACTTGGAAAAGTTGTGAATAGTCTTGGAATAGTATTGGCAATATGGTCTCTCATTGAACCCCTTAAAGTGCTAGTTTTATGTGAAGCACGGTTGTATTTTAGGGCACATTGTGTTGAGGAATGGGATAGCCACAAATTCCTCGAAAATCATGGTAATAATAGACCTTCTGAAGCCCTTTGACGAACTTCAAGAGAGTTCAATGCTTCTTAGGCCACACAGGGTACTAATGGTGATTTGTGTTGAACCATGCATTGATTGCTAGACCTTTGTACAAGCTATTGATAGTATTTGAGTAGACCGAAAAGTGTCAATGAGCCAATGGAAGGATTAAATATGATCTAATTTCAACTCCTATCTTAAGAGTCCCAGATTGATTTATTACCTTCCATGTGCACATTGATGCATCAAAGTTTGCCGTGGGGATAGTGTTGTGCCAACCTAGTGAGCATAACCTCAACTATCTAGTGAGTTTTACTAGTAGACAACTCAATAATACTAAAATGAACTACTCCACAAAAGAAAGGGAAGGTTTAGGCATGGTGTTTGCCATAAAGAAGTTTCGACACTATCTTCTAGCAACACCCTTTATCTTCTTTATGGATCATCATCTTGTAAACAAACCTTTCCGACATGACTGTTTGCTTGATGGTTACTTTTGCTTTTGGAATTTGATGTCTTTGTGGTAGTACGCAAGGGTAAACAACACTATATGGTAGATCACATGTCTCACATACCCATAGGAGAAGCGGTTGGACAGGGCATCAGTGATAACCTACCAGATGCACATCTTTTAGAATGTCTAGCGAATGAGATTTGTTTAGAGCAGACCTCACACCTTACTGGGACAGATGACATAGTCCACATCCTAGAGACCAGATTGCCTGAATGACCCATAGAAAAAGGCTAGGTTAAAAAGACTAATCTTGAAAATCCAACCTTATTAGTTGATCATAGGTCAATCGTATTGGTTAGGACAAGATCGACTCTTAGGGAAACATGTATGTGACACAAAATGTATGATGTGCTCAAGGAAACACATGGCGGAATTGTTGGATGACATTTCAGTGGAGACACCACAACACATAAGGTTCTCCAGTCTCAATTGTGGTGGCCAACGCTATTCCACAATATAACAAAGTTTGTGAAGCATTGTGATGAGTGCCAATAGACCAAAGTCCCTATTCGTAAGAACAAAATGGAGTTGACCTCAGTGATTGTGCGCCAACCATTTGAGAAATAGGGAATCAAGTTCATTGGTCCAATTAGCCTTGTGGCACAATACTCTCAAGCCAAGTACATCATTGTTACCACAACCTATCTCACCAAGTGGGTAGAAGCTCAAGCAGCTAGCAAAATGATGTTAGGACCATGGCCAAGTTCCTTTGGAAGTAAGTAATCTCACAATTTGGTTGCCCCATAGAGTTGGTTAGTGACCAAGGCACACACTTCATTAATGAAGTGATCACTCACTTGTTATCCACCTTCTTAACAATCCACAAAAAGTACTCACTATATTATCCTTAAGTCAACGATTAAGCCAAGTCCATGAACATGATCTTGGTGAATGTTCTAACAAAAGTAGTTTTTGCTTCATATAGTGACTAGGACAATAAGCTCATGGCAGCTTTGTGGGCATATAGGATGGCCTACAAAATAGCCATATGACAGACTCCATTCAGATTGACCTAAGGAATTGAAGCTATTCTACTAGTAGAATTCCTTATTCCAAGCTTAAGAATAGTAGTCCAGGAGAGATGGGAGGGCAAGCAAGCATGGACAAATGATTGGTAGAGCTAGAACATCTATGTGAGACTCATCTCATTACAATCCATGCTCTAATCTATGAAAAGGCACGATGCAAGAGTTGGTTTGACAAATACGTTAAAGATGAGACTTTGGGTAAGGAGACCTAGTCTTGTTGTACTTTGTCAAGAGACACAAGTAGAAAATGAAATTCAGGGGATTGGGACCTTTCAAGGTTTGCAACACTAGTAGAATGGGCAATGTGAAACTCAAAAACCTAGAGGGGGAGAGCATGGGCTTTTTCAACAGAAGTTGCATAAAAAAGTATTACCCTCTGTCACATCCACTTCATAAACCTCTGATTATAGCGCCACCAATGAATGTGAGAGTTGCAACAACCATCACTGAACTAGAGGAGGAGTATGAGGAAGCAGTAGCACCAGCCTACTTGCAAATAACTATGACTACTCAAAAGGCACACACTTTTGATGCACTAATTGATGGGGGAGTTGACTCAAATATCTTAACATATGATCATTGGACTACCATGGATCAACCCCAATTGCAACCAGCCAATGAGAAACTCAGCCCATTTGGGAGGTAGTCCTTTCCATTCTTGGAAAAATGTAAATTAATGATTTCTATTGAGATTGAGAACCTGCTTGTCATCTTTTATGTGCTATCTAACAAGTAAAGTGTTGGTAAGGAATCACTATTGAGTCATTGTTCAAAAACCAAGTTTACTTTAATGTTGACTATGACTCGCAACACATCCATCTTGCTATCAGAAATTTTAGACTAGTAACAGCTTTCAGTAAGAGCACCACAACCATCTAAGAGCTTGTAGTGTCACTGCTAGTTAAACCTAGTATAAACCCTAAGGAGGGGGTCAGTACACCCCGAAATACAACCATTGCAAAGTACCACCACCCTCTAGAAATCACACCCAAAGCTATAGACCAAATGCTCAAGTGGGTCCCAAAGCATAGACCACAGCTTCAAAGTTGTAGTTTCCATGCCTCATACTCTAGATCTAAATGGAGGAATTGATACTTCTATAATTCATAGGTGACTAGGCACAGTGCTAGTCGCAAAAGTCCTATTGCAAGCCCAAGGCTACTATAAAGGTAACACCTTGATGTGGCTTCCTAAACTCTCAAGTGCCATGTATGATACTCAATCTCATGCTCTAAAAACCCATGCCCAGAAATGTCAATCAAAGCAAGGGAGAAGAAAGACCAAAAGGAAGGGTGCTCAATCCATGAGTTCTTTAATGGTCTATCAACCCAAAACTCAACCAAGAGTCCATGGGCAATCCCTCATGAATGAGCTCCTACCTAATGACTCTAAGGTGATCATCATTGCCAAACATGATGACAAAGTGTCATTGAACTCGAAACTTCTCAAACCCATCTTACCACACCCAACGAGAATCCCAAAGTGGCACACTCTCACTCCCTTTCTCATACACAAGAAGGAAGCAAGAGCAAGAAGCAAGAGGAGAATAAGTTTGGCCACACACAAGAATGAGCTTCTTCATTCATTTCTTGACTTTTATATATACCCTATTTCTTCCTTGGTCAGCCATCCCCTTTTTGGTCTGGCCTCCATTCCTCTACTCTCTTTCCTTCTCCTTCCTATTAGCATAGGCCTCAACCCGCATCTCTCATTCTTTACAACTTGCATGGAGTGCTCTTTTACAAAATGAATTATAATGCACTTGGCACTTTTCTTGCTAACATAATAAGGTGTGCTTATTATTGTGTACTTTCTTTGACATTTGAGACTTTTTCTTGCACTTCATGTCTTCAGATTTTGTTGAGTGCATCTTTATCCTCCGTCTTCCTCTTGCCTTGGGAGTGTTGTCTTCCATTTTTTATGTTTGTAATTTTTTTTGACTTTGTCTTTCAAGGGTTAACATTAGCCCCTCCTAGTAGTTGGGTACCAGTCCCATGGCACTTGATGGTATGGGCTAAAATTGTAGAGAGTTGGTATGGAATGGTTCTTGGGGCTTTTAGAGAGGTGGGTCACATTGGGAATGCTTTGTGAAGTGAGTTTGGGAGATTGCCAATGGCAAAGTTAGATGATTGGTTGAAGAAGGCCTCCATGGGTGTTGGCTTGCCACACCACCATACAATGTTTCTTAAAAGAAAAAGAGTGCACTTCCTAAGGGGTTATGTCCACTTTACCATGCACAGTGCGCTGTGCAAGTAATGGTGGAACTGGGAGATGGGTCGAGCCTAAGGTGTTGTCCCACACTTGAGGACCCAGTTCGTGTAAAGGAAGATGTTGTGAGTGACTTAGGGAGACAGGTCTATCAATCATGTCTTGCCCTTGATGTGCCCTAAGTCGTAAAGTGGGGGAGGGCTAGGGTGGTCCCTAGATGCAATGATTGTGACACTCATAGGGTACAGATGAACATACTTCATATTTGTGTTCCTTTTGTTTTCCGATTCTTTTCTTTCGTATTTTATTTCTTCTTCTTTTTCTTTTCCTTGTTCTTTTGTTTTCTTTTTATGTTTCCTTCTTCTTCTTCTTCTTCTTCTTCTTCTTCTTCTTCTTCTTCTTCTTCTTCTTCTATTGAATTACAAAGGGAGCACATTAAGTGGCATCCCATTCATGAGCAGGGGCCAAAGCTTCATGGAGGCTTAAGGGATTTTCTTAGGAAGCCCCTGCTCTGCATATACCCCTTCAAGTTAGCTCTTACGTTGAGTGTTGTAGATGACAAAAATGGATGGTTGCACCCAATGAATCTACTGTCACTCATATCCTCTAATAAGCTCATACAAAATGCTAGTAAGAGGGTAGCTCTCATCATGAGGCAGACCATTGCACATCTATCTATTCCTACATTGATATCAAAAAAGAGGGATAGTAACCACTCTTCCTTTGCAACAATAGGTTTTTGTTTTAGTAGTATTCGCAAAAGGCAGAGATAGTTACAAATGGTAATGAAAGTGGGATCCAAATATGAAGAGAAATCTTTGAGAAAGCTTGCTATTGATGGGCACCTCCACTGCCTTGTCTTCCCAATAATCAATGGGCTCCTGTTACCACCTCGTGGGGTATCCTAGTCTTTCCTCCAACCATCTCCTTCAAAACCTTAGTGAGAGCTTTATTATATCCTCCACCACCCTTGGAGATAGTACCTTGTCTAGTATACAAGTGAAAGTGAAGGAGAATTCAAAAGGGCAGCTGCAGTTTTTCCACTGCCCCCACACTACAAGTTCCTCACCCCAGTTTACAGGGTCGCACTTCTCACTTTGAGAGATGGCCACTTATGGAACTTGCAATGGCTTGGCTTGGAGCTTTCTACAGGCTAGTTCCACCTACTCTCTTCATTTGTACCTCATCTCCACCATCCTTTCAGGTAGTATGGCTTCCTCCCCTTGCTCTTCTAGTTATGCTTATTGCATTGAGGGGCTCGATTCATGTAGTTGTTCCTTCTCTTCTTGGTCATGCTCAAAATCTATCCCTTCTTCTTGGATTGGCTCTATCAGCTCTTGTGGAAGCAGTTGCCCTTGATGGTCCAACTCCCCAAACCCTAGCTGAGATCAAATGGGCTCGTTGATCCAACTAAGATCAAATGGGCTCATTGCTCCTCCACTCCTAAGTTGGTGCTAGACTAGGGTGCCTTGGCATGGAGCCCATGTTGCAACACTCTCCTTGTCAGCTCTAATTTTCTTTTTACTTCCTCGAGTGTTTCATCTTCTCTTGACTGTGTGAGTTCAACACTATGCTTAGAAAAGCTCATTGTTGCTCCAACATTCTTGTCTCCACAGGTCCAGCTTTGCTCTCTACCATGATGCATTCACTCTCTAAATGGGCTAGCCTATAGGCTAAGTCTTTGATTCTATCCTCATTCATGACTATCTATTCCTCTCCTTTCTCCTTCATCTACTCCAACCCTTGATTTTGATACTGGGCTAGAATGGGGATTACCTACTCATGTTCCCACCACAATACATGTATTTATTGTTACTCCTAGTTTCGATGCTCTACTTGCTCCCTTAGTATTGCATGTTCATGGAGAGCTTCTTGAAGTTGATTATGCAGCTCTACCAACTTCTTCATGGCCTCCTCAATTTTTTGTGTATTTGTCATATGCAGCTCTTTCCTTGCCTCCTCTCTTTGCCTCTTCAACTCCTCATTTTCAAACTCTAGGCATTTGGGGAGCTTGTTGGCTTTATCCTATTGTCCTACCATTTGGGTTCCTATCACCACACAACAGCCCACAATTTGTTCTCCTTAAAGGACATTTCTTGCACAGAAGGTAAAGTGACTAGAAAGTTTAGTGTCTGATAATGAAGGTTATAAACCACAAAATGAGAACTCCCACATTAATCAATCCATACACTTTTACATAAGAACTTCATGGAGCCTATTTTACTAGGAGAAGAAGAAGCATTCATTCTTCCCTTTAAAATTCCTATTTCAATTTTTCATTCATCTTTCACTTTTACCTCCCCCCCTTGGAAAGGATGAAAATCCTTCCTAGGATTGTGGATATCAAGGTGTAAGGGCCTTCAATGCGTCCGTGGTGTACCTTACCTTTTCAAAAGCCAATCATAAAACTTTGGGTTATACTCTAGTGTCGCGTGACAATCCATATCTTGTGGACAAATGTTCACTTATGTAATGTAAGTCAATATGTCGATCAAGAGGTCACCTTAGTTGATTTGGCTTGCAATGTGGAGTTCCTCCTTGGTTAGAATGCTATCCAAGTATGGATGTAGCATGATATTATCATCTAATGGTCGATGTCTTGCCATGGCTAATAACCTAAATTCGGTTGGGGCTACATGCATCAAGTCATACTTGAAAGTCTTGATGGCACGTCATTTCTCTGCATTGGTCATGATTTGATAACCCCCTTGAGCCCATTGAATACACAAAGTATACCACTTGTGTAAGAAATTGGACTCAGACTCAACTAATCATTGAAGCTTAGCAAGTTTCTGTGGTGGCATGGGAATTTTGCTTTTCTTGAAGGATGCGATTAATCGTTGACTTAAGGCCTTTTCTCTCAAAATTTCATTGTCAACCATTTAATCGGCAATAGTGGGGGCCTTACTAAAACCGATTTTGTATTCTTCCCAAGAATATGGCAAGGAACGTATCTCATTTGCTATAGGTTTGTCAAGAAGGCCAAGGTCCAAACGTTTGTAACTTCTAATAAACAATGTGAAAGTTGCATCCAATCATCGGATACACATTACCAAGTCATCCCCCATATCCATGGCCATGTTGGAAGCCACTTCAAGAATGGATTGTCATTGTTGCGATGGCCTAAGTCCTACTAGTGGCTTGGGTTTAGTTGGTGGACTAGACAAGGTGATATGTGGTAAAATGGGATAAGTTAGAACGGTGGGAAATAGGAAAAGAGGGCCTAAGCTAATGGCCGGCCATGTAAAAAGTGGGGATGACCGCCCAAAAAGTAGGGCATGTATATAAAGTTCAAAAGTGAATGAGAAGCTCATTCTTGTGTGTGGCCAAAGCTTCTTCTTCTTTCTCTCTTGTTTCTTGCCTTCTTGCTTGTGCTTGAGTGAGGGAGTGAGAGAGTGCGAGGGAGTGAGGGAGTGAGTGTGTGAGAGTGAGGGATCGTGGAGAAGAAGCTCCCCATCTTCTCTCTTCATCTTCTCTTCTTCTCTTCTCTTCTCTTCTCTTGCGTGGCTATGGAGGATGGAGCTTGATGGAGGGGGCTTGAGGTTGCTTGAGCTTGCCACAAGGATCGTGGAGCTACCGGAGTGCAAGAGAGAGGAGGGAACTCGATCGAGCATCAAGGTAATCTCACTACACCCGTAAGGTAGGCATTGCACGTTGGCTATGTGAGAGGTAGCCATGGCCGCTCGGCTTGAAATGCTTGATCAATAAGCGGTCCCTAGGTCTCAGGGTAGAGCTCCGTAGCTCCCCTCCATTTTGGTTCTGTTGCCGGGACCGATGGAATCGAGCCTTGAGCACCGCGCGCATCGAATCGAGCATAGAAGTAGGGTTTGCAGCCTAAATCGGTGCTTGAGATAGTTAGGAGATTTAGGAGGTTTTGATCCTTGGAGTAAGTAAGTATTTTGATTTGCTGTTGAATATTAGAGTAGGACCATCCATCTCCATCTCTATTTTTTATTTCTGTTGCATTAGGTTAAGTTTAGGATAGGAAAAAGAAGAAAAACAGAAGGGTTTTGCTGATGCTAGAGATAGGGAAATAGGGGCACAGATTCAGACTTCTGGCTGGAAGAGTGTGCGGGATTAATTTCTGAGGTTACAGTAGGCTGGGATGGGGCAATAAGAGGCCCAGGGAACCAGGGAACACCACATTTGACATTCTGCCTTCTGAGAAGAGAGTGAGCTTGAGAGCCAAGGAGAGAGCAAGAGAGAGAGAGTTCTGGGGAGATCACGAAGTGCTGATCGATTCAAGTGCCACATCGCTTCAAGGTATGCTAGCTAGTTCCCTCTATTGCTTTGCACCTATTTGGAAGGCACGACACGATTCCGTGGAGTAGGCCTTGACCTTGAGACATCGCGAGTAACCCGCGGGCCGTCGTCCGCGCCGTCGGACCACTTCGTCTGAGTCCGAGAATAGGACTGCCCGATTTTTGGAGTCGGACCATCCGACTCCGAAAATCGGACCACTTATCCGATCCGATCTCCAGAATCGGACCAGCCGTCCGACTGTTATAATTGGATCCGGTGTCAAAGTCAGACCACATATCCTAGTCCCGGACTTGGACCACTCGATCCATTGCAGTAGTCGACCTCCCCTGTCCGACTAGGGAAATCGGACCAAAGTAGAATTTGACCACTGTTTCGAGTGTGAAACTCGGACCAACCTGCCAGAATCGGACCAATTCACCAGAACTTTAATAGAAGGTTTTTAAACCTGTCCCACAGCCTTGCCCACCTTGGTCACATCTCTGATCCCCCAGGGAACCCAGTTTAGCCTTAGAAGCCAGAGGCCAAACAGGATAACCGAGGATTCACCCTAAATAGCTAGACACTAAGTAGACCAAATTTAGAATTTGACTTGATGTTCGGCGACCAGCCAACCAACCAACCTTGAAGCAGAATAGATAATGCAGTAGGGTCTTTCGATAAAACTTTAGATCAGCCAGAACTTGCGCTTAGAGCCACATCAGGCTACAAATGTGAGGGGTAGAGTGGAGTTTGCATTGAGCATTGAGAATTCCCAGTCATAGTGCAAGAGTTAGTCAATGAGTATGACTTGTTGACTAGGATGGTAGTTTAGGGCAAGACAGTAGAGGAAGTGGTAGCAAACCTAGAAGAGGAAAGAAAGGCGATCAGAAAGGCGCTAGAGAGCATAATTGCCTATAACCACAAGCAAAAGGCTAGGAAACTCCGACAAGATGTAGACATGTACGAGGATCGGCGTGGGCTAGCCTTGGCTGGTACAGCCAAAGCAGGACCAAATGCAGAGAGAGAGCGAGCAGTAGAGGCCGACTTATCATTGAGTGAACTTGCAGCCAGGCGGCTCATGGACAACACGTCCGCTGAGCAGAGCGCAACAGCCTTAGCCATAGCATTACTCTCGGGATTAGGGGTCATGCAAGGGGCAAAGGGGCAATCTAGGATCCCTGTTATAGCAAAGCAACTAGACAAGTGTGAACCTAGCAATGACCCATATAGCTTTGTGGAGCAGTTCAAAAAAGTTTGCGAAGCAAACGGTCTCACGGACCTTGCACAACTCATGTGCGTAGCCTTTTCAAGAGGATCCCGGCCAATGAGCGACCTAACGAGAAGGTTGTGTCTACCATGTTTATAAATGGAATTCGAAGCGAGGAGCTCTACAAGGCCTTGGCTAGTAACTCCACCCTACACAGAGACGTGTTAGCCAGAGTTTTTGAAGAGGCAATAAGGGTGGACGATCAGCTTAGGGAGTGAAGCATGAGGAACTCCAGTTGGGACAGTACAAGCTAGAGAGCTCTAGAGTGGACAACAGCTTTGGGAGAGAGAGAGAACTCTAGCATACAGGATAAGGGAAAAGGTCTGGACCAAGTCCAGGAGATGGCTGAGGTAAGAATGGAGCTTGCACGATTGCAAGAGAAAATGAGGAAGCCTGCGCAGTCTCATGTGCAATGTATACATTGTGGTGGAAACCACCTCCCAGCCAAGTGTCAAGATCCTAGATCTAGGCCGTGCTCGAACTGCGGTAGGTTCGGTCATGACGCATTGCATTGCAGATTTCCAAGGAGATTCCCATATGCACAACAATACAACCCTCCATACTTAGGCAACATGCCACCTAACCTCTTTGGCAGGGGAGCCCAGCTGGCACTTCTAGCACCAAATGACGCAAGACGGACCATTCCTAGGCTAGAGATAAACCCAACAGGCATACCCAGACCACCAGGGCCCTATGTAACCCAACCACCGAGTGACGCTCCTGTTCACTATGTGGAAGAACTTAGTGAAGAGGAAACCTATGTGAACCCATACATCTCCTATGATGAGGAAGGCAATCCAGTCCTCCTGATGGACTATTGACGAGTACCAGTAATGATGCTAGGTAGAGGAAGAGGTAGAGGCTTTGGAGGACCAAGTCAAGATCCAATCTCATGCTGGACTTGTGGTCATCCAGGCCATATTTCATCACGCTGCCCGGAAAGGGAATAGGTAAACAAGGACAAAGCTGACCTTCGATGCACCGAGTGTGGAATCACACATCTATTTCCTGACTGTCCTCGACGGAAGCCATCAGCTAGTTCTGTCAACGTGCCATCCGTACCCTTGGGACTATTCGGTGTGGAGACCTTTGGCAGTGAGGATATGCCCATCCCATTGCATGTCATGATGCGAGCGCAGACAAAACGAACAGGCATCTTGTTGCTTGGGCCAAGTAACCTGGATGCAGCCTCGTTGGGAAAGAAAAGCCAGAGGAGAAGGAGAAAGAGAATAGATGCAAAGATTACCCTTAAGACTGAGGAAGCTACAACTTTAGTGGCAGGAAAGGGGATCACTGATGTAGAGGCAGAGACCTCAGCTCCGAAGACAGTAGAACTAGGGAGTGCCAAGGTAGGAGAATACCCCCACCCCAGATGGCAACTCGAGGCTATAGCCAAGGTTAAGAAGTGGGTCAAGGATGCCCAGGAACATCTTAAAGATGTAGAACCCATACTGGAAGACCGAATGTAAGACCTTTCTAGTGTGAGTACACCCATTTCACCATCGCGACCTCAATCGGGGAATGCACCCACACCACAAGAGATGCCACAGAGGCAAGACCAAGAAGAAGCTTGTCAATAAGCTAACCAAGACAAATGGCCAAGGAATGCTGACCAAGGAGGAAGTCAACCACCCAACAACCTCCTCACCACTTTAGTAACCACCCCAGTAACCGTGAGCCTAGGAGATTTGCTTTGGCAGCACCTACTTGCAAGAGCAGGATGCAGTCATGCAAATTCCAAGCCTAACGCTACACTCGGCTCCAAGGTCACTGCATGTCAACACTTTCTGGGAAGGCACAGAGATGCATGCAGTCTTACCTATCTTAGCCTTGGGGGACGCAACACGAAAAGGAATTGTAGACATGGGCGCTGGGGTCAATGTCTTGAGCCATGCAGTTCTATAGGCCTGGGGAAACCCACCTGTGGAAGTGGCTAGGTTCAATGTTACATTGGCCAATGGAATGAAGGTCAGACCATTCGGGGTCCTAAAGAACTGACCAGTGAAGGTCACAGGAGTGCAATTTTCCGTGAACTTCATTGTCATGAAGGGAGTGGACTACGACATATTGTTAGGCCAACCCTGGATGAGGAACACACGAGCTATTGAAGATTGGGGGAACAATCTCATCTTCTTGGGGAATAGGACAGAAGTAGTAAGGGCTGAGATGGATACTTGGAAGACTACCCCAACTGACCTCAATTCTATCTCAACCATGCTAAAAGGTGATGCCCAGGAAAGCAAACCCTATGGGTCATTGACCAAGTACATCCCTTGCCCTGAGGACGAGTAGGATTGGATGCATGTCTTGGCAACCGTTGACCTACTATTCTCAGATGAAGAAGAGCTATATAGGCAAGTTACTAAATCACCAAGCATGCTAGCAAAGGAGCCCACCGTGCCACTCTTCATGATGGCAGGAAGCTCACATGACCCAGGGAAACTAGCCTCGTTCCATATCCCCACCAACAAGCTCGAGCTTCAGGAAATCATAGAGTGCCTGACCGATAAACTGAAGGGAAACATGGCTGCTAATCTAAAACCCCTAAGTGATCTCTTGGCTGGGCCTGAGTGGAAATGGACCAAAATTCACGATCTTAACCTATTATACAATTGGGCTTTAGTCACTGACGAAGAGGAGATTGGAGAGGAAGACCTGGGGGATGATGAGCAGTCAAAGGGGCAAGATTTCGATGATGAGGGGTATGAGCACTGTCGCTCTGTGGGGGACGAGAGTGAAGAAGAGTTAGACACGATAGAATATGACACTGAAGGGAGAGAAATCAAACAGATCAAGGCAGACTCTATGCCTTGAAGGGAAAGGGCAAGATGGAATGAAAAAGGAGTCGTGCTGATGGAGTGTGATAGGTCCTAGTTGGAGCACATGGGAGCCATGGATTACGAGCAGGCAGGGGTGGTGCAGCCACCACTGGTAGCTCCAGTACTGAAGATGGATTCACCTACTGAATAACGACCCCCTGGCAAAACTCCTTCCTCAAGCGAGGGATGTGAGTTTAACTCGGATTCTGAAGTCAGTACAAAGAGTGATCTCGAAATACCCCAACCCTCTAAGGTCAGACGCACCAAAGGGGACTTGCCAGTCTACCTAAGGCGTAGACGGCTAAGGGAGGAGGCTAGGAAGCAAACTAAAGTCTCAGAAGCAGAGAGGCAAAAGAAGCTGCAGGATCTCCCCAAACACTTCATGAAGTTTAAGAAGGATGATAGAGTGGTGATTTTGCTAGGAGCAAAGAGACAAGGGCAAGCCAGTGAACCAATTGAGGGACCCGCCAGGGTCAATGAAGTCGACCTGGTAGGGGAAGGCGAGAAGCCTCGACCTGCGTTCATCGTTGATGACTTGACCAAGGATGAGGAGGCTAGACTTGTTGCTCTCCTACGAGAGTATGTCGATGTGTTTACCTGGTCCTTGGAGGAACTTAGACGAGTCGATCCTAGGGTTGTGACCCATAATATTCCAATGGTTCCAAATGCGATGCCAACAAAGCAGCGACCTTACCCTATGAATCCCAAACACGCCCATGTAGTGAAGGAAGAAATCGATAAGCTCATGAAGGTGGGATTTATATATGAGATTGAGCATGCAGATTGGGTATCGCCCATAGCGATCGTTATGAAAAAGAATGGTAAAATTCAAGTGTGCATGAATTACAAGAAAGTTAATGCCGCTACGAAGAGGGATAACTACCCCTTACTGTATACCGAGCATATGCTAGAGAGGGTGGCAGGCAAAGAAGCCTACAGCTTCCCGGATGGCTTCTCTGCCTATAATCAAGTGCAAGTGCACCGTGACGACAGGCACAAGACTGCATTCGCCACGGAGTGGGGTGTATTCGCCTACATCGTTATGCCCTTTGGGCTAATGAATGCGCCTGCAACCTTCCAACGATTAATGTGCACCATCTTCAAGGATATGCTGGGACGCGAGTTAGAGGTGTTCATAGATGACTTATGCATATACTCTAGTTGGGCCGAACACTTAGAGAGGTTGAGAGATGTCTTTGAATGGTGTCGGTTATATAACCTCTCGTTGAACCCCTTGAAGTGCCAGTTCTGGGTGAAGCACGGATGTATCCTAGGGCACGTAGTGTCAAGGAATGGCATTGCCACCGACTTCTCAAAAGTTAGGGTCATTGTCGACCTACCACCACACCCATTAACTACAAGTGCGTTTAGTGTTTCTTAGGCCATACGGGATACTACCGATGCTTTGTACTGAACTATGTGCTGATTGCTAGACCATTGTACAAGCTGCTGATCATATTCGAGTGGACTGAGGAATGCCAGCGTGCATATGAACTGTTCAAGAAGGCTCTCACCACTGCACCAATCTTATGAGCCCCAGACTGGAGTATAACATTCCATGTACACATAGATGCCTCTAAGTTTGCTATTGGAGCTGTTCTATGCCAGCTTGGTGAACATAACCTTGATTACCCAGTGAGCTTTGCCAGCGGGCAGCTCACCGAAATGGAGATGAACTATTCCACTACAAAAAGGGAAGGGTTAGCCATGGTGTTTGCTATAAAGAAATTTAGGCATTATCTGTTGGCCACACCCTTCATCTTTTTCGTTGACCATCAAGCCTTGCTGTATCTTGTGAACAAGCCGTGCGCTACAAGTCGCATAGCAAGATGGTTACTTCTCTTGTTGGAGTTTGATTTCTCTATGGTTGTACGTAAGGGAAAGCAGCACTACATGGCGGATCACATGTCCCGCATACCCACAAGAGAGCTGCTGGACAAGGCATATTTGACAACTTACCGGACGCTCATCTCTTTGGCCTGTCTAGCGAAGGAGACTTGTTTAGGGCTGATTTGATGCCATATTGGGCCGATGATGTAGTTCAAGTGCTAGAGAATGGTCTACCTGAGAGACCTATTAAGAAAGCCAGGCTAAGGAGACTTATCTTAAAAATCCAGCCATACCAACTGATCGCTGGCCAACTCTATAGGTTGGGACAAGATGGTTTGTTGTGTAAATGTGTGTGCGAGCACGAGATGCACGATGTATTGAGAGAAGCACATGGCAAGATAGCTGGCAGACACTTTAGTGGGGATACGACCGCCCATAAGGTGTTACAATCCCAACTATGGTGGCCCACCCTATTCCGTGATGCTGCTAAGTTTGTCAAACACTGCGATGAGTGCCAGAGGACTAAGGTGCCCATGCGCAAGGATAAGATGGCGTTGACCTCCGTAATAGCTTGACAGCCCTTCAAAAAATGGGGCATTGACTTCATTGGACCTATCAGTCGTGTGGCACAGTACTCCCAGGCACACTACATCATTGTGGCAACTGATTACTTGACGAAGTGGGCGGAGGTAAGAGCCACTAGAAAGAACGATGCTAGAACCACTGCAAAGTTCCTGTGGGAGCAGGTCTTTTCATGGTTTGGTTGTCCAATTGAACTAGTGAGTGATCAGGACATGCACTTTATTAATGAAGTGATATCCCACCTGCTCTCAACCTTCCTAATCATTCATAGAAGGTCCTCGCCCTACTACCCTCAAGAAAATGGCCAAGCAGAGTCCATGAATAAAATCCTAGTCAACGTGCTTACTAAGATAGTATCTACATCACGAAGAGACTGTGATAATAAATTGATGGCAGACTTGTGGGCCTATCGTACAGCTTATAAGATGGCTGTCGGATAGATGCCCTTTAGGCTGACTTATGGAACGGAGGCCATTCTACCCTTAGAGTTCTTTGTCCCTAGCTTAAGGTTAATAGCTCAGGAGCGTTGGGAGGGAAGAGAAGCTTGGACCGACCGCTTAATGGAGTTAGAGCATCTCACGAAGACTCGACTTTTAGCCACCCATGCTTTGATTTGTGAGAAAGCACGATGAAAGATGTGGTTTGACAAGCATGTCAACCAGTGCAACTTGATCAAGGAGACCTTGTCCTACTATACTCGGTGAAAGGTCACAAACAGAAAATGAAATTTCGAGGACTGGGACCTTTTCGGGTGCGTGCAATTAGTAGAACGGGCAATGTCGAGTTGGAGACGCTCGAAGGGGAAGGAATAGGCTTCTTCAATGGCAGTCGCATGAAAAAGTACTATCCTCCTTTCCATCCATTGCACGAGCCACCTATGCGTGAAGCCCCTGCCAACGTCTATGTGGGCACAATTACTGAACTAATAGATCAAGATGAAGAAGCAGTAGCACCCGCCTACCTACGAATCACGGTCACCACAGAATGGACGTATTCTTTTGATGCCCTGATCGATGAAGGTGTCGACTGTAATATCTTGATGCATGACCATTGGACACGCATCAGTCAGCCTAAATTACAGCCCACAAATGCTAAACTCAGCCCATTTGGGGACAACACTTACTCTCTCTTAGGAAAATGCAAAGTGGCTGTCTCCATCGAGTCTGAAAGTATCCCAGTCGTCTTTTATGTGTTACCAAACACTAAAGGGGCCGGTGATAAATCACTACTAGGCCACACTTTCAAAAAGCAGACAAACTGCAATGTGGACTACAACCTAGATCGCATCTATCTTGCTGTAGGCAATGTGCGCATAGTAACTACTTTCAGTAAGGGTCATCTTACACCTCCTACAACTGCAGAGCCACCGATAGAGACCCCCACGACCAAGCCTAAGGAGAAGGGCAGGGATATCTCACCCCACTCTCCAACTGCTAGAATCAAACCCACCCAAGCCATTCACATGGCCAAAGAGCCCACGCTCATATGGGTGCCAAAATGGCGAGGGCCACCTCCTGGTAAACCACAGAAACATGCTTCTAAATGCAAAAACTATCAGTCGCAGCCTAAGAGGCAGCTCAGATGCTATCGACATAGGTGCACTATGATGCCACAATGGATCTCCAAAGATCTCTTGCGAGCACAAGGATACTATGAGGGCAACCCCTGGATATGGGTTCCTAAGTGTGGACATTCAAGAAGCTCAACTCTGAGCAACCCCGCTCCAGTTGGATAGGCTGGCACATACAAAGCACAAATTGCAAAGAACGCTAAACCAGCACCAGTGATGATTAATGACTCCCAACACATTCATTGTTCCAAGCTAGATGCCCGAGCACCATCCAGGTCAGAGGAGTTGCGCACCCCCATGCCGGCTCGAATAGAATGCAGCACGCCTCCTATGCCATTGAAGCCCACTGCAGCATCTCGAAGTGCTCCAGAGTGCAAAGTCCCATTTGTGACACCACCAATGGAGTCAGCACTGTCCAGCCCAATTGCACCATCACCACCAGCAGCAGGTCTTAAGCCTTCATACAAAAGATGATCTTTCCTTTCAGTGGCCAAGGATCTCGCTGAGACCTGGGGGAATGACATAGTGACATGCATCAAGGAGCTGGATGACACCTTCACCACATTCTCTAGGAGCTATGAGAGGCTTTGACCTAGGACTTCTTGACGAACCCCTTGCTTCTGATGTTCGCGCATTGCCATGCACTTGGGAAGACTACGAGTTTATGACCATCAAATTTCCCAAAATTACCGCCGAATTAATCGCTAATGGAGAAATCTCAAAGGAGCAAGCTGTTCTCAGAAGACTAATCACCTCTTACCGCAAGCCTGCTCGCTCTACACCTGAACAAGAATTGGAGGAGCTCACGCAGCTTGCCAGCTCTGCTTCTTCGTTCTTACAACTGTGGTATGCCTTACGACTCCAATGGGAGAAAAAAGGCCACCGTATCATGACCAATGCTGAGCAATGGAGGGCAATCAAAACAAGTGAACACGACCCTACTTATGTGGCACCTCTTTCATTTAGAGTTTTGGCCATTACACGCAACATACACTTAGATGGTATTAACCCACCCTTACATTGACCAGTTCCTCACGGAAGAGGAGTTGCGCGTTGCTAGTCGCCTCAACTCCGGGGACATCTTTCATGATGTCTTGACCTACATCACTCAAGCTTCCATACGACCATGCGAACTTGATCGTCATGCCCAGCTTGAATATAACACTAACCTTTATACTTGGCTGTTGGCCAAGTAACTCGCCCCACACAGCCCATGCGAGCCTTCCTCCTCCCCTTGCTAATCCTAGGAAGGATTCCCTTAACACTTGAGGAAAGGGGGGGAGCAAATGAGAGCCAAGTGATGAGAGCCAAGTGACGAACCAAGTGATGTAGCAATAGGTATAAAGGATGAAAATAATCAACTGAATTCAAATAGGAAAGAATGCAAGGAGGAAATAGATGTTGGTTGTGAATTATTTCTAAGTTTCATTCCTCTGAATCAGCACGACAAACTGTCACACATATTCTTTCTTGGGTTTTGCTAGTAATGAATCAAGTTATAACGCTAATGCTGACTTGGTGTGATGATAGGAACCTACCATGGCAGGATAGGGTAATCTCCCATTCACGGAAGCGGAGCTGACAAAGTATGGAATCAGCGTCGAGACGCGTGGATTTAGCCAATTCACGTTCAAGCATACCATGAATCTAGATGAAGCCATTGTGGAAGAGCCAGCCGTGAAGGAGCTGGTGGACAAATGTAACCTCCAAAAGTATGTGGAGAAAGTCGGACAGGTCGTAGACTACAGCATGTGTGTGGATTTCTTAAGGAGCTTTGATGAAGGAAGGAGCTGTGGCACGGTCACAGTAAGGGCGGGTGATCAGGAAAGAAGGGTGCAAGTGCCCCTTAACATAGACATTGTCGAGAGAGCCCTCGGGCTTGTGCCCAAGAAAGAGAGGCGCCCAAAAAGAGATGTGTATGCCATGATGGGAGTCAGAAAAGAGGATGTGCGCACGGTCGATGGAAGTTGACATTCCAGACCCTGCGACGAGGATGCAAGCTAAGATGATCCACATTCTTCTCTTGGGCCACAAATACAACGCACTAATGAATAGAATCGGCATGCCACTGCTGGAAAGCATTGCGGCAGGAGTTCCAAAGGAGGTGGATTGGAACGGCTTTGTCCAGAAGACTATCAGGAGTTCAGCCGCCCTTCTGGCTCTAGTCGTAGCACCAGCTGGTGGGGAATCTCCAACCTCTACCACACAATCCACAAGAAAAAAACATGCCACAAAAGCCTCTACAATCAAATACGGAGGTGTCCTCATGGCAATCATTGACGAGGCTATCAAGGATGCCGGCGTGGAGGAAGAGCAAGCTAGGCACCAAAGCTCACCTCACCACGACGAAGAAGGCTCGAGCAAAAAGATGGCAAGCGATGAAGGAGAGCCTGAAATACCACCCACTCAAACAGCCAAGTCACAGAAGCAAATGAAAACTGACAAGAGCCAGAAAAAGAAGGAGGAGAGACTGAGCAAAAAGGAGCGGGCCGAGGTGAAGAGGGCTCAAAGAGAGTCAAGGAGGGTGGAGGAGCAACGAAGGAAGAAGGAAGAGGAAGAACTTGAAAGAGTTAGAGAAGAGTCAAAAAGGGCAGAAGAGGAGAGGCAAAGAAGGGTGGAGGAGGAAGCCAACGAGCCGAGGATGAAAGAATTGGCTGGGTTGGCAGAGGCCACTCACATATCTATTGAGAAAACCCATGGAAGAGGAGAGATCAACCCCTTGAGTCCCCATCATGAGGCCAAAGCAAGTGGCAGCGCAGAAGCAGCCACAGTGATTGTAGGCAAGGGCAAGTCACTGTTGCACCCCCTGCCTTCCTCCTTCGTGCCGATGCCAACCGACACCACAACCGCCTCGGAACCCACGCCCTCTCTGGACACGGCCCAACTGATGAGCATGATGCAGATGCTTGTCAATAAAGTGGCTGAGATTGTATCGGAGACCAGGGCGAAAAGACCCGCCACTGCAGATGTTGAGTCCAGGAAAGATCCGAAATGACAAAAGCTAGAGGCATCAACCACCACAGCCCCTACTCCCATGCCACCTGGTGCAGACTACGACGCTTACGTGGCTGAGCTCCTGGCACAGCAAAGGAAAAAAAGAAGGTGGCCCTGATGGAGCTGGAGAAGGAAAGGGAAACTTCGATAGTCTTGAGGCTCGAAGTTTCAAGGCAAGGAGCCAACCGAAAAAGGGAGGTGAAAGTGCTGCAAGATCAATTGGAGGCAAAAACAAAAGAAGCCCAGGACAACAAAAGCTGCTTGAAACAAAGGCTAGAGGACGAAGAGCAAAACCTGGTGGTAGAGCAGCGGAGCTTAAAGTTGATAGTGCAGCAATATGCTGACCTGGAACAGAGAACAGCTAGACTAGAAGGGTATGGACAGTTGGTAGCTCAAGAAGGCGAGCCGAGCGAGCGGCAGGAGGATACCATAGCAAAGCTATGGTATGAACTCGAGGAACAAGACAGGCTAGAGAGAGAGATAGAGTTCCTAGCACGGGAAAGGTCGGCAACCCTCATAGCAGAAGCACAAGGATGGCAACAGGAGGCACAACGACTGCAAGGTGCATTGGAGGTTGCCAAGGAAGACACAGAGGCCCTCATGGCCATGGCCTTCACGTAATGAAGATTGCACCTTGCGGAGATCCAGAGCCACGAGTAGCTAGCGCAAGAAAAGTCAGAACTAATTGCTGAAATAGAACAAAGTTTCAACATTGCAAATCAAGCGAAAGAAATTGCTGAAGAATAGCTGGCTCGGAAATCCAGGGAGTGGCACCAACTCTGGGTCTTAACAAATGAATAGCAGCAGGTGGTAACCACATTGGCAAGTGAGCTGGAAGAGGGAAGGAGAAAGATGGATGAGAGAGCCAACGCGTGGGAAAAGAATAACTTTGAAAGGATTAGGCAATTAACAGAACTCTTGGCGGTGGGGCCGAGTGCGAGAGAGTGCTTGCCGAATCCAGGGCAGAATCAGCCAATATATGCGCCAACTCACAAAGGCAAGCCTTTCTCAGTACAGTGCTACATGTCACCCAAGCACAGGGTAATGATTTAGTGGAGAAGGTAAGAAGGAAGCTGGAGCTGACTACTCGAGCGCTAAGATATGGCCTTCAAGAACGGGAGCTTCCCACAGGCACGGGAATCACTAAGGAGCAACAATTCCACTACCTGCGCCTTGCCGGCCTCTCCACAGGTGAGCTCAAGGAACTAGGGTTCAAAGAACAGGAGCAGCCCGCACCACCACCACAAGTGGCCCCAGCATTGGCCAAGCAGAATGCCGAAGAGGGCTCGGACTTGGAGCAAGATGCTGAAGAAGAACAACGAAGAACGCCCAGCCCGCCTCCACCAGACCTCTCGCCTGAAGAGCTCGAAGATGCCCACATGCCTGAGCACATTGTGGCAGCCATAAGAAGAAGGCAAGAACTGGCAGAGGAAGCACAATGTAGAGCACGGTCTCTGCCCAGACAATTCCCTGAAGAGCCGGTGCCACTACGAGGGGATCCCAACCCTATCAATTGGCCTTAGGAATTGATCATATGGCGTGACCGGGAGTTCCAAACGAGACCATTTGAGCTTTCATTTGCTTATCCACCCTCGCTGGACCGTGCGTTGCCTCTAGGCATTCTATCCAAGATCAAGGACCTGGCCAATGATCTGGCGAACAGATGGATAGAAGAGAGGAGCCTTATAATAACCAGGTGGAGGCAAGAGCATGCAGATTACTGGCAGGACAAGGTGAACAGGGTCCCCAAAACCATCCAAGGCTACGAGGCACAACTTAAGCGGCGGAGGAGAATTTGGGATGCCGATTTTGACTCCTGGACCACCTTCTGCAGCTCACTTCTTGAAGAACGCAATGACTCTATCTACATGCCTACCCCCGTAGGCATGGAGTTGATTATGACCGCACTATTCATGGGGATTTTGACTTTCCTAGAATATATAACGTAAATGCACGGAGTCCTAAGGAATGCCTAGTTTTTAGAGTAGAGGATCTCCTCCCATCCATCAACCGCTTCCTCGCAAAATTTTCTTCTTGCCCGGGTCCAGCCTTCCTAACCACCTATAATTATCTTATGCTTATCAAATTCCTATTAATGCAGAGACCTATAGCCGAGGAAGCCCACCTCCCCCCTTATTTTTTGACATCAACCTAGGGATAGATAGTAGGGCTATGACTAGATTAATGATGAGGGCAACCTTGCTTCCCTCCTTTTGCCTAGAAATCTTAGAAAATATGAATGATACCCACTTCACGAGGTGTAATCATCTCTTCTTGTCATCCACACCTCTGAAGGCCCGGGCCACTATTAAAGAATACCTACAGAGCCGTGCTTTTCTATCCTAATGCTTGTGACCACCCCGTGCTGCGGCTGAAGGTGATAGGCATTAGCCAGAACGCCTTCTTTGTATGCAATTCTCCAATATATATATATATATATAAAGCACGAGGGCTCACTTTGCTCACTACACCTGGGGTTCACCCCTAGCCCCTCCCCCACTTCATGATTAGGGCGCATCAAGGGCAGGACTACCAGACCTGTCACCCTAAGTTCTACACTACACCTCCAACAACACGCAAACTTGGTCCTTAAGTGTGGGACATTACCAAGGGCCTACCCAAGGTTAGACGCATCTCCCAGTTCCACTGCACATGCACTTATACCACACCATGAGACAAACACACCCCTTAGGGAGTGCACAACTTTCTCTTGCAGGCTACGATCGTAACTCAGTGATGGATCCACCATTGGCATAGATCTTGGAACCATATGTTCTCCAAATGATTACGGAGCCCCGGTTTTGACAGTCGTCGCAGAACGAAAGTTACAACTGTGTGACAAATGCCGAGCATCTTCATGAAGATCAAAGCACACCGGAATCTCTCCCAATCATTAGGGATCCAAACTCCATCATCTCTCATTCACAACCACACCCTTTTGATTGTGGTGATCTACCCACCAATTCCACTTAGCAGCAACCCCAAGTACTCGACTGCTCCCCACCCTAGTGCCATGGGACTGGCACTCAGCTAGGAGGGGGTAATGTTTACCGTAGCACAGAGGATCGGAAAATGGAGCAGAAGTGCGAGAAACATGGAAGAAGGGGATGACCAAAAAGGCATAGGACAAAGGAAGGAAAAGGTGCCCCGGATGGAGGTCAGACCCTGAAAATTTGAATGACGACCTCTCCAGAAGGCTTCAGTGTCGCCTCGAGAAAAGAAAAGAGTAAAAGCACGCCATTAAATATGAAGGCGCTCCCGAATCCTTGTAAAAAGAGTGCCGAGCTCACTCCTGTGCAAATTGTATGCATTAGTAGGAATGGGATAAGTTAGAACGGTGAGAAATAGAAAAAGAGGGCCTAGGCTAATGGTCGGCCATGTAAAAAGTGGGGATGACCGCCGAAAAAGTAGGGCATGTATATAAAGTTCAAAAGTGAATGAGAAGCTCATTCTTGTGTGTGGCCAAAGCTTCTTCTTCTTCCTCTCTTGTTTCTTGCCTTCTTGCTTGTGCTTGAGTGAGGGAGTGAGTGTGTGAGAGTGAGGGATCGTGGAAAAGAAGCTCCCCATCTTCTCTCTTCATCTTCTCTTCTTCACTTCTATTCTCTTCTCTTGCGCGGCTATGGAGGATGGAGCTTGACGGAGGGGGCTTGAGGTTGCTTGAGCTTGCCACAAGGATCCTGGAGCTACCGGAGTGCAAGAGAGAGGAGGAAACTCGATCGAGCATTAAGGTAAGCTCACTACACCCGTAAGGTAGGCATTGCACGTTGGCTATGTGAGAGGTAGCCATGGCCGCTCGGCTTGAAACGCTTGATCATTAAGCGGTCCGTAGGTCTCGAGGTAGAGCTCTGTAGCTCCCCTCCAGAGTGTGTGAGAGAGTGAATGGGTCTTGCTGGTTTGCTTGCAAAAGCGATGACATTCTCAAATAAATAAGGCTATTGATAAACTTTTGATACATAGTGATGTCCTCAATCAAGTCACCTTTATGTGCAGCATTAACATCGAAAGGTATAAAAATAGGATTACAATCAACCATACCATACTTCTTTAACATATCCAATGCATACCATATTTGTGACAATCATATATCCTCTGGAGTCCTGATTACCTTTATGCTGAGAAAATAACACACCTCTTCCAAATCCTTCATCTCAAATTTAGCCTTGAGGAGACCCTTCACATGGTCAATCTTTGTCTCACTATCACAAAAAATTATCAAATCATCCATATATATAGTAATGACTACAATACCTACATCACTCTCACATACATAGAGTGAGTGATATTTTGCAATCCTATCATGCAATGCCCTAGGTGCTTCCTTCAATCCCCATACAAGGCCTTATAAAGCTTGCGTAGATAGTTTGGATGACTCTCATCCACATAAAGGTGGCTGCTCCACATAAACTTCATCTTGCAACTCCCCTTGCAAGAAGGCATTTTCAACATCCATTTGATGCATGATTCAACCCTTTGATGGAACCATTGCTAAGTGTAACGTGTCCGCTCATCCGCTTGTGGGACACATCTTAGAAGCCCATCGGGAGGAGGGTCTAGAAGGCTCTTATTAACCCCAAGTCGAGATGGCGGAAAAAGGAAGGAAAAAGCAGAAAAAAACATGGAAAAAGAGCAAAGACACGTAGGCGACCTCCAAAGCTAAGCCGGGGCAAAAAGCACAATTTTAAATGAAAGGAGCCTCAAAAAACTTGGAAAACTCTTGTAAAAGAGCACCAGGCTCCCTCCTATGCCAATTGTAAAATATTAGACGGGTGTAGGCTAGAGGCATAAGGCTAGAAGAGGGAAATGGAAAAAGGACATTGTCACAATGGCCGATCATGTAAAAAAGGGATGGGTGCCCATGGGATTTTAGGGCTTGTATATAGAGTTCAAAAAATGAATGGAAGCTCATTCTTTGGTGTGTGGCTAACAAGAGCTCTCTTCTTCTTCTCTTCTCCTCATCTTCTTGCTTGTGTGTGCTCTTGAGAGAGGGAGTGTGAGAGTGTGAGGGAGTGAGTGTGTGAGAGTGAGGGATGAAGAGGGTGAAGCTCTTCACCATCTCCTCTTCTCTTCTTCTCTTATGTTCTCTTTTCTCGCGCACGCGGCTATGGAGGATGGAGCTTGGAGATGGAGGAGGCTTGAGGATGCTTGAGCTTGCATCTAGGATTGTGGAGCTACCAGAGTGCATGAGAGAGGAGGAAACTCGTATCGGCATCAATGTAAGCTCACTACACTCATAGGATCGACGACGCGTCGGCTAGGTGAGAGATAGCCATTAGAGCTTGCTTGAAATGCTTGAAGCAATAAGCGGTCAGTGGGTCTTGGCGGTTGAGCATGAGCTCCCACTACATTTTGGTTCCGTTGCCGGGACCAACGGATTCAAGCTTGAGCACTTGCGCGCCTCATATCGAGCATCGAAGTAAGGGATTCATCCCTGAAACGGAGCTTGAGATAGGTAGGAAGTTTGGGTGTTTTTGATCTTCAAAACAAGTAAGTATTTTGGGATATTTTGTTTGTTTGATGATTGGGAAACATAAAGAAATTATTTCAGTTTTTTGCTTTCGATTCTTGTTGCATTTAGCGTAGGTTAGGATTAGGAAATCACACCGGAGAAGGGTAGGGTTTACTGTTGCAAAACAGGGCAAAAATCGTGCAAAAAATGGTAAAAAGCTCGCTTGTGATGCCTAAGATCAGCAAGTGAGTGATTGGGGGCATCAATACCATACCCGGGAAGGGGTATAAGAGCCAAGAGGCCAAGGGAGATCTCATTTGTGACCATTTCAGAGAGAGAGAGAGAGAGAGAGAGAGAGAGAGAGAGAGAGAGAGAGAGAGAGAGAGAGAGAGAGAGAGAGAGAGAGAGAGAGAGAGAGAGAGAGCGCCATCGCACGATTTGATCCGACCGCACCATCGACGAGCCTACCGCTCTATTCAGGTATGTGAATCCCTTCCCCTATCCCCCTAGATAGGATCTGGAGGTTTATGCTTGCTATGATTGATTAAATCGCAAGAATCGAGCAAAATCGACCTCTCTTTGTCATCGTCGCGCCGCGTTTGGCCCGTTCGAGCGGTTGCTTCTGGGCCGAGTCCCAGAATCAGCCCTCGGACCTCTTTCATTCGGCCCACTCGGCCCGAAATCCTAATCGGCCCTCGGCCCAAATCTACTTGGCCCGTCCGAGTCGACCATTCGGACCATCGACTAATTCAGTCCTCGGCCCGTCCGAGCCAACCTGTCCGAGTGACTTTGTCCGAGTCTGCGTCTTGGCCCGTCCGAGCCTACCCTGTCCGAGTCACAAATTCGGCCCTCGGCCCATGTACCTTGGCCCG
Source organism: Lygodium microphyllum (assembly GCF_053477565.2). NCBI lineage: Eukaryota > Viridiplantae > Streptophyta > Polypodiopsida > Schizaeales > Lygodiaceae > Lygodium > Lygodium microphyllum. The sequence goes on along the minus strand of NC_141157.1, from coordinate 34,785,346 downwards.
TCCGAGTGACCCACTCAAACCCTGCAATTTGGACCAGCTGGACTGAGTGTAAATTTTTATCAAATTCTCAGAAATTGACCTGACCTGGCTAGAGCTCAGCAGCGCAAACCGTCGAAAGTCCTTTTGACGCTCAGAACTTGATTCTGGCACATGGAATAGACGAAATTGTAGGGAGCAGTCGCTTAGCAGCTTGAAGTAGGTAGCAACGAGACCCAGATACCTAGATGCAAAGTGCTGAGCAGTTTAAACCTGATTGGCCAAAAACAAACAAGGCAACATATTAGGAAAAACCCTAAACCCTGTCAAGGCGGCCAAAAAATTGACCAACAAGCCTATCAGGCCCGAAACAAAGCGAGAGTGCGTAAGACGCTTCGAGATTGTTTGCTGCACTCACCTTGAATTTCCGCACTTGAATGCACTTAAGGAAATTGAAAGCCTGATTGAGCACAAGTGCACGAGAAGTGACACACACATAGAGTGACCATAAATTGAGGATTATATTCAATAACTGAAGGAACTCACTCAGATAAACCACTCAAGGAACCCACCAGTAGGAGAGGACCCAAGACATAGACAAACCATCAACGTGTGAAGTAGGACCAAGCAGGTGGCGTCAACGACGTGGATTTGACAAATCTACTCAACCTGATCGACAGCTTGGTGGAGCATGACAACACGACTATGGTAGAAGGAGGCTCAGACCATAGGTCTAATGAGGAACTCGACTTGAACGTCTTCCCGGAGGCTATTTAGCAGCTGGTCAGCAGCTACGATGCACACGCCCGGTACGAGCACCGCGGTAGGACGGCAGACGCTATCATCGCAGACCTAGAGGAAGAGAGAAAACTAGCCCACAAGGCTTTGTAAAGCATAGTCGAATACAATAGGGACTAGCAGGCTAGGAGCCAAAGGCAAAGCACGGAGTTGCGTGAGGTACAACGAGTACTGAACTTAGTAGGTAGAAACCGAACAGATCACAAGAGAGCCCTAGAAGGAGACTTGACGCTGAGCGAGCTTCTCATGAAGCGACTGCTAGATAACATGGCAGCAGAGTAAAGTGCCGTGGCACTAGCGACATCGCTGCTCGCAGAATTAGGAGCAAACCAAGGCTCAAAGAGCCAGTCTAAAATCCCTATTGTTGCCAAGCAACTTGACAAATACCAACCCCACGACGATCCATACATCTTTGTAGAGCAGTTCAAGCAAGTCTACAAAGCCAACAGTCTCAATGACCTGACTCAACACTCTCAAGCGTTCGGGCTCTGCTAAGGTGACAAGGGAAGGACTTGGTATGCAAGCCTAGATGCGATAGAACGAGCCAACTTCAGTGGCCTCAAGGATCTCTTCATTAAGAGATTTGCCGAGCCTGGATACTCTGATAATCTGCTAGTACGCTTGATGAACATCAAGCAGAAAGAGAAGGAGGACATTCGCGATTACGTAACCCATGTAAGGAGTCTCTTCAAGAGAATCCCTATGAGCGGAATTCGAGACGAGGAGTTATGTAAGGCTTTGGCAGGCAATTCGAGCTTGCAGTGAGACGCGCTAGCTAGAGTGTTTGAGGAAGCCATCAGAGTTAATGATCAGCTGAAAGAGCGGAGCTCCAGGAGCTCGAACCTAGAAGAGACCAACTCGTGAAGCTCAGAGAGAGTGTCAGCCTCTAGTGAGCGATCAGTCCCATCATCCCAAGATAAGGGGAAGGCCACCGAGATGAACCAAGACTTGGCTGATGTAAAGATAGAGTTAGCCAAGTTGCAAGACATGTTGAGACGACCAATGCACCCACACGTCCAATGCGTATACTGTGGCGGAAACCACTTGCCAGCCGAGTGTCAAGACCCTAGGTCAAGACCTTGTGCTAACTGCGATAGGTTCGGTCATGACGTCGTGCATTGTAGATTACCAAGAAGACTTCTGTACTCGCAACCCTATGGCCAGTCTTACCTAGCGAACAGGCCGCAGCCATTCTTCAGAAGGGGAGCCCCATTGGCCCTTCCTGCACCTAACGACATTAAGCCAGCTATTTCCTAGGATGGACATAAATCCTACTGACATACCCAGACCACCTGGTCCTTACGTGACCCATCCACCGAGCGATGCTCCAGTCCACTACGTGGAAGAACCAAATGAGGAAGAAACTTACATATGCCCTTACGTCTCGCATGACGATGACGGCAACGCTGCCCTCATGGATTATCGCCCCGTGCCGGTGATGGCGTTAGGAAGAGGACAAGGTAGAGGCTTAGGAGGGCAGACGCAGGATCCAATCACTTGTTGGACTTGTGGTCACCCAGGTCATGTCTCATCACGCTGCCCTGAAAGGGAGCAGCAAAACAGAGACAAGGCTGACCAAAGGTGTGCTGAGTGCGGAATCACTCATCTCTTCATCGATTGCCCAAAGCGAAAGCCGTCTTCTAGCTCAGCCAATGTACCATCTGTCCCATTGGGGCTGTTTGGTGTCGAGAACCTCGATGGGGAGACTACACCTATCCCATTGCGGGTCATGATCCGTGCCCAGACAAAGCATGCCGGCATATCGCTACCAAGACCTAGCAACCTTGACGCATCTTCGATAGGGAAGAAAAGTCACATGCGGAAGAAGAAGAGGTCGAAAGCTAAAATCGCACTAAAAACGGAGAGTGCTGCAACTCTTCCTGCTGGAAAGAAGGTCTCTGATGCAGAGGCAAAGACTTCAGTCCCTAAGACGGCCGAAAAGGGAAGTGCTAAGGTAGGAAAATACCCGCATCTGAAGCGACAGTTAGAGGCTATAGAAAAGTGAAGGAATGGGTGAAGAAGGCTCAAGAGCATCTAAAAGACGCTGAGCCCATCATAGAGGACGAGATCAATGATCTCTCCAGCATAAGCACGCCAATCTCACCTCCTCAACCAAAGTCGAGAGAAGCAACTACACCACAAGCAGTGCCGCTAAGGCCAAGCCTTGATGCTACAGGGCCGCAGATCAGTTCACAGCCATTGGCCAGGACAATCCAGGTTAGGAGAAAGACGAGCACCCAATGATCTCCTGACCATGTTGGTGACTACCCCTGTAACACTTAGCCTGGGAGATATGCTTAGGCAGCATCCCACCCTATGGCAAGATCTTAAGGAGTGGATTGAAGGGTCATGAGAGCAGGTCACGGCAGACCTTCATGACCATGATGCAGAGACGCAAATACCGAGTTTGACTCTGCATTCTATGCCTAAATCCTTACACGTCAATGCCTTCTGGGAAGGTTCCAAGATGCATGTGGTCTTATCGGTTCTAGCCCTAGGCGATACAATGAGAAAGGGAATCGTGGACATGGGAGCTGGGGTTAGTGTGCTTAGCCACACGGTGCTTCAGACTTGGGGAAACCCGCTTGTCGAAACTGCTAGGTTTAATGTCACATTAGCAAATGGTATGAGAGTCAAGCCATTCGGGGTGCTTAAGAATTGGCCAGTGAAGATCGCAGGTGTCCAATTCTCTGTGGACTTTATAGTCATGAAGGGAGTGGACTACGATATCCTATTAGGCCGACCCTGGATGCGCAATGCTAGAGTCATCAAAGATTGGGGTAACGGCTTGATCTTCCTTGGCAATAGAACAGATGCCGTGAGAATAGAGATGGACACTTGGAAGACCTCACTAGTCGACTTAGATGCCATCTCTGCTATGCTCAAGGGTAACACCCAGGTCAAGAAGTCCTATGGGTCCTTGACCAAGTATATCCCATGCCCAGAGGACGAGCGGGATTGGATGCATGTCCTTGCTACAATCGACCTGCCGTTCTCAGATCATGAGGCATATGAGCAAGCCATCAAAACAATCAGCAAGTCTAACGACACACCCTCCATACCAGTCTGCATGATGGTAGGAACCCTTCATGGGAAACCTAAGCCTATCAACTTCCAAGTCCCAACCAACAAAAGGGAACTCCAGGAGATACTGGAATACTTAATGGACAAGCTACCTGGAAATCCAGCTGCAAACTTGAAACCACTCTAGGATCTCTTAGATGAATCCAAGTGGCAATGGACCAAAGTGCATGACTTAAACCTCATGTATAACTGGGCCCTAGTTCTTCACCAACGACAAGAGATATACCAAGCCCTAGGAGACGACGAGCAGACGAAGAGGATTCTAACGACGAATATGAAGACTGCCAATCCTTTAGTGACGAAAGTGAGGGTGAGGTAGATACCGTGGAATACGACACTGAAGGACAAGAAATAGAGCAAATATGAGCAGACTCCAAGTTGCAGAAAAAGAGTACCTTCAGGATAGAGCGAGGAATCATGTGCATGGAATGTGATCGTGCTTGGTTGGAACACGTGGGAGCCATAGACCTTGAGCAAGTAGGCCTAGCCCACCCAGGAACGGCATCAGTGCTTAAGACATAGTCACCGTCCGAACTGCCCCCACCAGGGGAGACCACCTCTTCTAGCGAGGACGGGGAGTTCGAATCTGAGTCGGAGGTTAGTTCGGATAGTGATCTAGAAATCCCTAGGCCACCGATGCACCAAGGGGGACCTACCCGTCCACCTGAGGTGCAAACGATTAAGGCAGAAAAAGGCAAAACAACCCAGGGATACACGAACGGAAGAACATCGAAAACCGAGGACCTCCCTAAACGATTTATGAAATTCAAAAAAGGGGATAGGGTAGTAGTTCTATTAGGTGCCAAGCATCAAGGGAAAACGAGTGAACTGATCGAGGGACCAACCAAGGTCAAGGAGGTAAATGATGCCAGGAGGCATAATCCACGGTGGATTCCGTGCCACGGTGGATTCCGTGAGGTTTTACGGTGGATTCCGTAAACTTTGATGACCGGGGCTCATACACAAAGTGGATTCTTTGTGCGAGAAGTTGATGGGGACGCCTGTCCTTTTTGGGCGTTTTATTAATTTAATATGTATTTTGCGGAATCACCCGCTATGGAATCACCCATGACCAGGAGGCATATTCCACGGTGGATTCTGTGCCACGGTGGATTCCGTGAGGTTTTACGGTGGATTCCGTAAACTTTGATGACCGGGGCTCATACACACAGACTGGATATCGTCCATAGTCATTGTGATGAAGAAGAATGGAAAAATCCGAGTGTGCATCACTTACAAGAAGGTGAACGCTGCTACTAAGAGAGACAACTATCCATTGCCGTACACCAAGCACATGCTTGAGAGAGTGGCAGGCAAGGAAGACTACAGTTTTCTGGACGGCTTCTTAGGGTACAACCAGATGCAAGTGCATCATGCGGACAGGCACAAGATTGCCTTCGCCACTGAGTGGGGCATCTTTGCTTACATAGTCATGCCCTTCGGGTTGACTAATGCCCCTGTCACCTTCCAACGCCTCATGTGCACCATCTTTAAAGACATGCTTCGCAAGGAGTTGGAAGTCTTTATCGACGACCTCTGTGTCCACTCGACTTGGATCGAACACTTAGACAAACTCCGCGCAGTCTTTGAGCGGTGTCGCTTATATCGTCTCTCCTTGAACCCCTTAAAGTGCCAGTTTTGGGTAAAGCATGAATGCATCTTAGGGCACGTGGTGTCGAAGAATGGCATTGCCACTGACTTCTCGAAAGTCAGGGTTATTGTTGACCTTCCACCCCCAATCAACTATAAAGGAGTTCAATGCTTCCTAGGCCATACGGGGTACTATCGGCGGTTTGTACTGAACTATGCATTGATCGCGAGACCTTTGTACACGCGGCTGATCGTCTTCGAATGGACCGAGGCATGCCAACGAGCATATGAAGAGTTGAAAAAGGATCTAACCACAGCACTAATTCTACGAGCCCCAGATTGGACCATTACTTTCCACGTGCATATCGATGCTTCTAAGTTTGCCGTGGGGGCAGTGTTGTGCCAACTTGGGGAACACAACTTAGACTATCCAGTGAGCTTTGCTAGCAGACAACTCACTGAGACAGAAATGAACTACTCGATGACAGAAAGAGAAGGATTAGCCATGGTGTTTGCTGTGAAGAAATTCTGGCACTATCTATTGGCCACACCTTTTACCTTTTTTGTGGACCATCAAGCCCTTCTCTATCTAGTAAACAAACCTTGCGCTACAGGACGCATAGCTCGGTGGCTCCTTCTGCTCTTGGAATTCGACTTCTCCGTGGTTGTACGAAAAGGAAAACATCACTACATGGCTGACCATATGTCATGCATTCCCACGGGAGAAGTTGCTGGACAAGGCATTGTTGACGAATTACCCGATGCCTATCTATTTAACCTGTCCAGCGAGAGAGATTTATTCAAGGCTGATCTAACGCCATATTAGGCAGATGACATAGTCCAAGTGCTTGAACACGGACTGCCTAATCGATCGATAAAAAAAGCCCGACTTAGGCGATTAATCCTTAAGATCCAGCCCTATTAGCTGATCGCAGGCCAACTCTATAGGCTCGGGCAAGACGGATTACTGCGCAGATATGTATGCGAACATGAGATGCACGATGTGCTCTCAGAGGCACACAACAGCATTGTTGGAGGGCACTTTAGCGGAGATACGACAGTACGAAAAGCATTGCAATCTCAACTGTGGTGGCCCATGATTTTCTGCGATGTAGCACGATTCGTCAAGCATTGTGACGAGTGCCAACAGACAAAAGTCTCGATTTGCAAGGATCAGATGGAGTTGACCCCAGTTATTGCACGACAACCCTTTGAAAAATGGAAAATTGACTTCATAGGACCCATCAGCCCTGCGGCACAGTATTCACAGGCCAAGTATATCATTGTGGCCACGGACTACCTCACAAAATGGGCAGAGGCAAGAGCGACACGAAAAAACGATGCTAGGACGACTGCCAAGTTCTTATGGTAGCAAGTGATCTCGCGATTCGGCTGCCCCATCGAACTGGTCAGTGACCAAGGCACACACTTCATCAACGAAGTGATAGCGCATCTCCTATCCACCTTTCTCATCATCCATCGCAAATCCTCGCCATACTACCCTTCGGCAAACAGTCAGGCAGAATCCACGAATAAGATTCTTGTCAATGTCTTGACCAAGGTGGTCTCAGCCTCACGCAGCGACTGGGACAACAAGCTGATGGCAGCTTTGTGGGCTTACCGCACAGCTTATAAAACAACTGTCGATCAAACCCCCTTCAGGCTGACCTATGGAACTGAAGCGATTCTACCATTAGAATTCTTCGTTCCTATCCTGAGAATAGCACTTCAAGAACGATGGGAAGGGAAGGAGGCATGGACGCAACGCCTGGTCGAACTCGAATGCCTCTCAGAGACTTGCCTTCTAGCCACCCATGCACTTATATGTGAGAAGGCCTGACGCAAGAGTTGGTTTGACAAGCATGTCAAGCAGCGCGACTTTGAACAGGGTGACTTAGTGCTCCTCTACTCAGTTAAGGGGCATAAGTAGAAAATGAAATTTAGAGGTCTTGGACCTTTCAAAGTTCGTGCGATCAGCTGCACAGGCAATGTCGAGCTCGAGACCTTAGATGGTGAGGGCATAGGCTTCTTCAATGGCAATCGTGTCAAGAAGTACTACCCTCCCACCCATCCTTTTTTTGCATAAGCCCCCGATGTTAGAACCGCCTATCAAGATACGAGTGGCCACAATCACTGAGATTGATGATGAGGATGAGGAAGCTGTAGAGCTCGCATACCTCCATATCATAGTCACTGCAAAACAAACATGCGCTTTCAATGCTTTGATCGATGAGGGAGCAGAATTCAATGTCTTAACTCACGATCATTGGACTCAACTTGGCAGACCACCACTTCAACCCACTAATGTGAAATTAAACCCATATGGGGCCCATTCCTACGCACTTCTCAGCAAGTGCAGAGCCGCCATTTCTATCGAGTCTGAGACTATCCCAATAATTTTTTACGTGTTGCCAAATGCTAAAAATGCAGGCACGGAGTCGTTGTTGGGGGGAACTTTCAAAAAGCAGACTCATTGCAATGTTGATTATGAGTCGTAGTACATCCACCTCACAATAGGCAACGTTCGCATTGTCACAGCTTTCAGCAAGGGCTGCGCGACCTCATCACTGTCCACAATGCCACCGGTAGAAATATCCATAACCAAGTCCAAGGAGGGGGGTAGTGCACGGCCGCCACCTCCCAAATTTCATGAATCGCAACCCACAACAGCAAAACTTAAGGCCCAACAGCCTAGATTTCAATGGCAGCCTAAGTAGCCACAACCGCCGCCTAGGAGTCGACGCTTCTATCCTCATAAAACCAAAAACTCTAAACCTAGGAGGCCAAGATGCAGTCACAGAAAGTGCCGCATGATCAAGCAAATATGGGTCCCTAAAGCCCTCTTGCATGCGCAAGGCTACTACGTGGGCAACACCTGGCTGTGGATCCCTAAGGCCTACATGGCCAAAGGCACTACTCATACGCCGCCCTCAAGCTTGATCAACCCGTCCCATAAATCCTCCAAACCATGAGCTACAGTACTCCCCAAAACCACAGCCATCCGACACATCCACGCCTAAACCCAAGAGAGTCACACAAGCCTATCGGCCCAAACAACAGACTCCGTCACAAAAGTCATCACCCGACCAAGTCAATCGGACTCCCCAAATCCAACCTGAATGCAACAGTCCGTCCGTCGTGGCTGCTCCTAATCCACCCATAATCCAAGCACCCCAACCGCAGACTCAAGAACACTCCCAACTGCAACTCTTCGTTGTCACAGGCTCTAGTTCTAGCAAACCTCGACCACCTGTCGGCCTTACGCCCTCCTATGAATGCAAAACCTTTTTAGCGCTGGCCGCCGACCTCGCTGAGGACACCGGGGATGACGTGGTGGAATGCATTAAACGACTAGACACCACCTTCATGTCGCTAGCACTAAGCTACGACCGCTTGGACTTAGGACTATTGGAGGAACCCTTTGCAACTGAAGTTAAAATGATGCCATGCTCCTGGGAGACCTTTGAATTTGCATTCGCAAAAGCTTCTCGCTCTGCTGCTAAATTGCTCAATAGCGAGATCTCCAAGGAGCAAGCCATCAAACAGCGCCTCATCACGTCATACGATCAACGAACCACTTCTGCTATCACTGATCAAGAAATCACAGCGTTATCAAAGCTCGCTGATACTGACTCCCCGTTCTTGAGGCATTGGTACACTCTTAGGTTGCAATGGGAAGTTGAAGGGTGCCGCATAATGACCAACGTTGAGCAGCGCCGCGCTATCAAAACAGCGGAATAAGACCCCACATATGTCGTGCCAACCTCGTATAGAGTGTTAACCACTCTTCGGGGCCGACCCATGGAAGAACACATCAAAGGACACCCCTATCTCGACCGCTTGTTGATTGAGGAAGAGTTACACATTGCTAGCCATGTCAACTCTGGTGACTTCCTAACAGATGTTCTCACATACATCACGCAAGTGGGGATTCGACCCTTTGATCTGGACCGCGAAGCTCACTTAGAATACAACCCCCAGTTCTATGATTGCCTCCTTCACAAGTAACTCCTACACCACCATGCCGAACACCCTTGCCCTTCTGACCCTAAATCCTAGGAAGGATTCTTCTCAAGCTGGAAGGGGAGGGGGTAAGGTGAATCAAATCAGGCCAATCAAATCAAAATTAGTGAAACACATAAACATATATTATGAAAAACAGATGGGTTAGGAAAAAGGGCATGGAAACTTTGAAGTAAAGGGCAAAAAGTCAAAGTCTGAAAAGGAAAATCTACATTGGTTCTTAATGAATTCATTTAAAAAGCATAGAGTTTTTATTTTTCAGCAATCAGCAAGTTACTATGTGGAAAGCACTAATGAAAATTACGGTTTATGACAGGAACATAAAATGTCGCAACAAGACTGTGCCCACCGACTCCCGTTCACAAAGGAGGAAAGAGAACAATATGGCATATCCCTACAAAACCGCGCCTACAATCAACTGAAGTTTCGGACCATCCAGAACATCGAAGAAGTAGTGTCGAAGGAGGAAGCAGCTAAGAGAGCCATCAAGCAGTGCAACCTCACCAAGTACCTAGAGAAATTTGTGCAAGAGCCTGACCACATGAAGTGTGTGGAGTTTCTCAGGACATATGACCTCGACCAGGAGTGCGGCACCGTGACGATGGGAAGGGCAGAAAATGCTAAACAGGTACAGGTGCACTTGAACCCAGCCTTGGTGGAGAAGGCGTTGGGATTGGAACCGAAGATAGAGAAAAAACAGAAAAGAGATGTCTACACCATGCTGAAAATGAAAAGAGAGGAGGTGCTAACCAATGACGGTATCAGCATCCACGACATCCCTGATGCTGAAGCCAGGCTACAGGCAAAGCTAGTGCATGTTCTCTTCTCCAGCTAGCACTACAATGCCTTAATGCATCGAATCAGCGTGCCTATGCTGGAGAATGTAGCAGCCCACACCTTAGATGAAGTCAACTGGAATGGGTATGTCCGCAAAACCATCGACCAAGCGGCTAAAGCACTGGCTTTGGGAAGTATGCTAGCAGATGGAGAGTCTCCAGCTTCCAAGGCCACATAAAGGAAGAAGGCCTCGTCCAAGGCCTCATTTATCGGCTACGAAAGCATTTTGACTGCGCTCATCGAGGAGGCAGTAAAGGAGACACTGAATGCAGAAGAAGGAGAAGGAGAAACACCGGATAGGTCGCCCCCTCACCAGGACAAAGAAGGGTCCACTGATAGAACCGAGAACGAGAATGAATCCCCAATTCATCTGCCCTACTTTGTTGTTCGATAGACCGGTGTGTAGCCTCAGCCAGGTCTTCTTCCTCCTTTCTTCTTAGTTCCTCTTCTTCCTCAACGGCTTTTCTTTGCCTTTCCACTTCTGTTTTTCGGCGTTCTTCCTCCTTTTTGTCTTTTTCTTCCTTTTCCTTCTTTTTTCTCTCCTCAACCTCATATTTTGACGCTTTCTGTAATTCCTCCTTTTCCTTTTCTTCTTCCTGTTTCTTCTTCTTCTCCCTCTCCTTGGCCTCCTTAAGGGATTCTTTTTTGGCCCTTTCCAAGTCCTCTTTCACCTTCTTGCGGCCTTCATCATCCTTTTTCTTCCTTTGGACTGTTTTCTTCTTGGGTTTCTTGGTCGTCTTCTTGCTTTTCTGTTCTTTGGTTTGTATTTTTACATTGAGCTAGTAGGTTAGTAGATGTGTTCCCATCAACAAGTGAGAATGAAATAGATCAATCACAAGCCATTTAGCATTATGTATGTTGAATTTAGCAACCTTATTTACCCTAACCATCTTTCATCATTTTCCATTGAAAATGATCTATAGTTTTACTTTGTAACTTACATTGTTCCCTCAAATGAACAAACATTTGGAAGGTAAGAAGAGCTTATTCCTTTATTATGTCTCAAATTATTAATAAATTGGGATACTCCCAATGTTAGAACCATTCAAGACTTTAAGTTGAAGATCATTGAATATAGTCAAAGCTCTCTGAAGATTGGGAGAATATCAAGGAGAGTCAATTTATCTTGGTTTATCCTAATTTATGTCTTTGGATCAATCTTTCAAGGAATAGGTTTACAAGGAACAAAGACCATGTGGTTGAATAGGAACATCTTATCCAACAGATTGTTGAAAATCCTTGGATCAAATTGGAAGTCAATAGAGCAAGTACACAAGGGTTATTTGTTTCTTTGCAAATGTTTAGAGCAACTTATTACCTTATCATACAACATTCCATGCAAAAGATTACATCTAGCTTTCTAGTACAAGAGATGAAAGAAGACTAAGGGTGTATAAGCACCTTTTAGACTCCAACGAAAGTAATGATCGCTTTACTATGACTATCTATTCGGAAGATGAGAATCCAAAATATTTATCACTTAATAGGAAACATAATTTAGCAAATGTAAGAGAGACTCTTCAAAGTCTATTTGCAACTATAGATGTAACATCCCGTTCCACTCCTGCATGGGAACCAACCCCCTTAAAATTAATCAAAACCCCCCTGTCATCGCCGAGATAGGTGGCGAGTGGGGGGGGGGGGGGAGGAAAGGATGAAGGGGAGAAAGTTGACGACATGAAAGGGGGAGGGTAGGCGACAACATCCAGGAAGAAGAACCAGACCTTGCAGCCCAATTGGCCCCTGTCGCCATGCAAAAAACTGTAGCCATACTAGCTGCCCAGGTGGAGGGAAGAACCCTCATCACCTCCCCTAATAATACTCCACCCCTTCCCTATATAACCCCCCTGCTGCCTGCCTGAGAGAGAGAGAGAGAGAGAGAGAGAGAGAGAGAGAGAGAGAGAGAGAGAGAGAGAGAGAGAGAGAGAGAGAGAGAGAGAGAGAGAGAGAGAGAGAGAGAGAGAGAGAGAGAGAGAGAGAGAGAGAGAGAGAGAGAGAGACTCCCAAGAAGGTTCTCCTTCTCTTCCCCTCCTTAGAGGGTGATCACACGTGCTGTTGTCCTCCCCCTTGTTCGGTTTGGATTATACCCAGTGTATTTCACTCCCCAATTGGCCACACCAATCGGCACAAGGTGTGGAAGTCTTGTGCGACTTGCATCTAAGGGAGATGAAGATCGAGAATGGCTGCCAAGCGAAAAATGACGCATGTGGATGGAAACTCCACAACGAGCAATGAAGCCTCTGGTGAGGGTCTCTTTGCCAATCTAACTGCGGCACCGATTGTAAGTAATGTATTCCCAATTTGATAGATGCTTGCTTAATTTCAAGCATGCGATACATTAGGTTCCAAACTTTACCACGCGAGAATAGTTTGTTGAAAAGGGTAAACTTTGTCTCGACTATTCGAAGGATTGAGTTTCCCAAATGCTTGTTTCAAGGGAAGTTAATTGCATTTAGATGCTATGGGATAAATTCAAAAACAACATATAAGGCTTCAAGCATTGTCAATTCCCCATCCTCGCAATAGTAGGGGCGTTTTCATCACCTTTAAGGTATTTGTTGCAACTTGCACGCTTGACAGATGGCATGGTAAGCAATCTAGCCTAAAGGAAATTTATCCTAGAAACTCTAGGCTTTGCCCAAGCTCATGTTAACAACACCCTAATAGCCCATGTTTGATAGATTGGAATCTTGATGTTATGCATAGTTAGTGCAAACAACAATCATAAGGGCTAAAACTAAGATGCCTTGGGGTCCGTTTGGCAACTACTACCTTCATCAACCCAACTTGGGGATTGGGCTAGGTACAAACTACAATTCCAAGCTTCAAAGGCAAGTGGAGAGCTCTAGGGATTAGGAAACCCTAAGTCAAAGGAAAGATTGATGCTTTTGTACTTGTTGGGAAGAAGGCTGGGTTATCGATCAATGTAAGTGATTAATAGAACTTATGTCTTGTACAATGTTTGAAACCTTAACATATGCCTTAGACAAAAGAAGGGCGTGTTAAGTAAAATTTACATAGAACCGCTCCTGATCCCAAGGGGGAGAGAAAATACACGATGGGAAGGTTATCGCGACTATTCTTGCAATGTTGGAAAAGGATATCATTGTTTTGCTTATTGATCTAATATCGTCCTAAATGCTTTTTGCATTCAATTGATCGTTGGGATGCGATTTCAGTGATTATTCCAAGTGCTTGTGTTTGATGGTAAATGCATGGCAGGGGTTTGTGATGACAAGTTGCCATGGGAATAAATGAATGTTTTCTTGGACAATGATATTAGGGTTGAATGCCTTGTTCGTGCTTGATTCCTAAATGAATTAATTAATGAAGGATATTTTACATAGGTGGATCATCTCCAAGATCACACCGCGGAGGGCACTGCTTGATTCACGGGCCAAAGGTTGAGTGGTGAAAAGACCAACCATGGAAATTGTGTTTCACTTCTAGGTTGCTTGGGGTCAGATGGAGCTCTGGACACCCCTTGCCTAGTCTAGAATGGAGTTGAAGACTGCATGAGCTCAACATATGTGGCGTTAGAAGATTCTATTCTAGATAATGGATGGAAATTATGGTGCCATGTGATTTGGATGGAGTACTTTTGCTGGGCAGAAGGGATATATAATTTCTCCTGTATGGGCATGAGACAAAGATTAACTTGAAGATAAGTAAAGGAACTTGTTTGTCAAAAGACCTGCTTGCTCTATTTTAGTGTCGGTGCTTTAAGCTACATGAAGGAACCCTGTTCCTTAAAAGGCTTAATTAAGGAAGTTGATTTTAAAAGTCACACATAAATGTGATAGGACCTAATTAGATAACTAAAGAACACCTATTGAGGGAAGTGGGTGGACAGAACCCTCGACAGGTCTGTCCTACAGCAAAGCGGTCCCAGAGAACTGGGAGGCTTCTCACAAGGTTTTACCGACATCCGACCCTTAGAAACTGTTAGGTTAGAATCCCAATTCATGTCATTTTAGGGGACCGGAATGGGACTATGCCGTAAGGGTAGAGAGAGTGAGTAGCGCATCTCTCTTGTTTTCCATTCTCTTTGAACCAAGTGCCGTATGGGTCTACTTTGGCTTGGGCATCTCTTCATAAAGTAGGATGTCCAAGACCCGTGACACTAGAATGCTGTCAGGAGACCTTGACCACTAGCAACCCAAGTTTCAGGTCAATCCTAGTGGGTTTGGCCGCAAATGTTCTGTTGTGAGGTGGACTCAGGAAACCCTGGGCGACAAACCCCGTGACATTCCATGGGAGTGCCGGGCGGTATCACCTAGACTCGTCTCTCAATGGACCGCTAAATATGTGCATGGTGGACAGCCGATAGGTGGGTACATTACAATAGATATGACATCTCGATTTAGTATAAATGGCAAATTGATTGGAAGAAAGGTAGAAAAAGCTTATATATGTGATGAGTTGCCCTAGGACGGTCTTATAAGATTTGAAAAACACAAAATTGACTACAATTGCTAGTTTTCATGTGCCTTAAATTGACCATTGTTGTTAATTTTCAAAGGTACATCACATTATTATTATGTAGCCTAATATATTAATAAGAAGTTTGAGAATAACAAAGGTGACTTATCTTATAGAATAGATAAATACAACTCTCAAAACTAACAATTCATAGAATGTGAGTGAATGAATAATTCAATTAACAAAAATGATTGAATATGTTGTTTTGCAAGTTGGATGTCTAGAAAGAAGTGGTCATGGAGATTAGATGGGGCTCATGAGATTAGGATATTCTGGTTGGAGACTGTGCACAATTGATTGGAATGGAGACTCCCAAGGTGTGTCATGTGCTTGATGTGCCTTGAGTTTATAGGGGGGAATAGGAAGCATGTCTAGGAAGCTAGGAATGGAGTTGTTGGTCTACTAAGGCTTCTAGGTATACCTAACTTGGGGGCCCCTAGGTGCAATGTCATGGTTTGCATGTATGTTTTCTTTTTCTTTTCTTCTCTTTTTTCGTTTGAAATATGATGTAGTTCATGAAGAATTTGCAACCTTTATGAAAGGGAATGTGATGATAAGATTAAAAGACTTAAGGAGACTCTTTATCACGAGGAATAACCCTATCGATATCAAAGAAGTACTGATAGAGTGGTGTGTGAGACTCTAGGCACGATATCCTAGAGATTGAGGCTTAGTTGATGAATGAACTTTCATCATGATAGAAGCTTGTCTTCTCATGGGTGTTGTACTTTGTTTCTGGGAAGAGAGAACAGTCAAGAGCATAAACTTTGTAGATGTGGTCTTTAAAGTCTCATCCGATGAGGTGTTCCATGTAGGTCTTTGTTGCCTGGTGTTGCCTTTAGCAATTCTTCAAGTGATATGGTAGTCTTTGTTGACTTGGAACATTTGATCTGCTAGCTTAATCACCTATATTTTCCTACATTCACTCGATAAAAATGGAAGAGTACATACAATTGATGTGCTTCAAACTCCATTAATAGAGATTTGATAGAAGAAGTACCACTTACCTGATTTTAGTTGGGTCTACTTTGATTTTAGTTACCAGTTACAAATATATATGATAATGTGGAAAAAGGTGCTCTTTCAGCAAATATTTAGTCTTGTACTAGAGAACAATAGGAGTCACAGATGGTGAGGGAATTGGTGTTGATGAAACAACACTTATGTCTTTTTTGGGAAAACCAATGAGGTTTCTTGGGGCTATACCATGTTGTCTTGTCTGAAAACTCTACATTTGGGTGATAACTTGCTTTTGCAAGTTTTGGGGCAGAATTACCAAGAAATGCGCTTGGTCTCCCCATGAATGAGCTTGCACTACCTTATGGCAAAAGCCTAGAGCTAGTACTAGGCTTCAATCTCCCTGACCAGGTATTGAGATCAAGCCGCTTTCCAACGGTTGCAAGAAGTAGGTAGAGGGCCTCCACATTCTCCTCGGATGGAGGTTCCTTTGAGCATGGTCCTAAAAACATCTAAGAATCAAAACACGCAACATTGTAAGTGCATGCATTCAAATGAATTATTTCACATTCATGTACAAAATAACCATCAAATCTAGCATGCTTCAAGAAATGTTAAGAAAGAAATAGGTAGATTTCTAGAAGACTTATATAATGAAGCCAAAGTAGCAAGTTTGTAAATGTGCAACAAGTAGTATCTTTTAAACACACAAGTAAGAAAAGAAAGCTCAGACTTGCAAGTCAAAAAGAAGACGATGCTTCTTTGATGTGGCTGAGAAAATACCACTCACCTAAAATGTAGAGATGGACAATATTGTTTGGTTGAACAACTCACCACAAGTTTCCAAGCGTCCATAGCTTTACAAGCTTCTCAATATGCTCAACTTCCTACTTTGGTTTGGTCATCTGTTGAATTTCTACTCTCATTTTATCAGCTCCTTTAAACTCTTCCTGACACATATTCACTAGTATTTGACCAAAAGTCACTTGTTTTCCATCATCCTAATTAGATGGGAACTTGGGAAGGGCTTTGTTGAGGCAGGCACACATTTGTGCATATAGAGGACAAAGTGTAGGCTCAAATATAGCCTTCTCGTACACAAGTGATACCACACCCTGCCATTCAACCATCTGGAGTTACCTTTTGCCCAACAATCTAGCATTCAATTAGATTACACAAGTAAAGCTTGCAATCAATATACAAGCAACCATGGGAGGAAACACATAGAGGTTTCAAAAAGCATAAACAACCTACTCATTTATGTCGTCTTGAATGTTAGAAGATAGGCATAGAAACCCACTGTAAGCAAGGGAGTATAAGGGGAGATGAGTGTGAATAGCCCTAGGGGCAGGGGAAACCCTAACCCTAGCTGGCAAAGGGCTATATAAACAGCCTATGGGTCACTATCATTTGTGAGAGAGTGTACCCAAGTTGTACTCTAAGCAACTTAGTAAGCAAGATTTCATTCTTGTACTTTGAGCTCTTCTCTCCCTCTTGTGCACACATTCTATTGCTGCAAACTCTGATTCTCAACATGGTATCAGAGCCATCTCTGATCTCCTCAGCTTCCCTCAATATCAGTCATCACTAAGTGCACATGAGCTGTCATTTTCTTCATCCTATCCTTCTTTCCTCCATAGCTACCTGCAACCTACCTCCATTGGAGGACTTGGGGAGGACAAAGGAGGCCATATCTCCCTCTGCTTTCTTCTGAGGAACTCTTCCTCATCTCAAGGCGCAGCTACCTGTTACCACGGACTGTGAAATAAGGCGCGCAGAAGGACAACATTGCGTGGATTCCAAAAAACAGCGCAGTCTGGACATGCGCATATCCCGTGCTGAAACGCGGGCTGTAGAAGGCACAATCCCAGCCACCACCATAGGGCTTTGATAGCCCCCCAAGTGGGCTATCCTCAACTAAGAGGGCTCTGAGAAATTGTTCCTCTGTTGGCTGCTACAAGCCAAACCCTAACTGTGTTTCTTTGGGTAGCCATAGCCAACAAGCTCCAAGCTTGACATTTTGGCATTTTTACACTCTGAGCTTCATTAACAGTGATTCTAATCACTGAAGCAGAGTCTCTGAGCCCTATTCCAGAGTCTAAAGCTCTTGGGCATGCTCAATGGACATCACCAAGCATCGGGAAGCCGACTTCCAACTGGGTTCCATTCAAGCACTTCACTAAGCTTGACAATAGTGTTCTTTTAACACTAATCATAAATCATCAGGTTAAATAGCTTGCTAGGCATTCACTATAACCCAGTGAGTTTTTTTATTCCTCTTCATATATTGTTGTAAGGTTATGTGTAAAATGAACACATAGACCATTATGCACAAGAAGTGTATTGCATACCGTAAGTGACATTGTCTCAAGTACATTGGTAAGTGAAATCAATAGCATGAGTGTCATCATACTCTCCTCGGAATCATCAACAACAAGCATTGAGATCATAGACAAACCATGTCCAACACAAGCTTCATCCACTAAGCTGTACCACAAGGAGGAGCCTGAAGTCCAGTCTAGGTTTACTTCATTAAAACCTAAAAAGACTATTAAACCACGGAAGAATCTTGCACATAAGAAAGGATCACCAAAGTCATACTTTGAAATATTACACTTATATGATTTTCAGCCTTTCTCTTCATTGCAACTTTGACTTCACTTTGTCTAATTTGCTTCCGCATTCAGTGAAAGGTTTGTAAGGGACTAGACACTGCCCTTGTCCTAACAAGTGGTAAGACCTTCCCAATGACCACAACATATGCTGATGTCCGTCCTCAAATTCGAAAGTTTGATGGTAAGGATTTCCATCCATGGCAGGTACTTATAAAATACAAAATGATGGAGAGAGGGTATTGGCCTCTTATTCAAGGCAGTAGAGTTGTAAACTCTGCAAATATGATTGATATAAATGAATCCCTGATTTATCATGTTGATCAACTAAACACTGCTAAAGAAAAATGGGATGAGCTTGAAAAGCTCTATGGAGCCACTGGCAAGAATACTAAAATCTTCCTTAAAATTGAATTCTTTAGCTTGGAATATCGTTCAGGAGAAGATTTGGGAAAATTCATTTCTCATATGAAGGGACTTATGGCACAGCTTGCTTCTGTACAAGCTCCAATACTTGAAGAAGATGCTATTGCTATTCTCCTAAAAGCTGTAAAACAGGTGTTTCCTACTCTTGTAACCACTCTCACCAACATTCCAAATCCTACTTTGGCAAGTACCATTCAATCCTGTTTGGATGAAGAAAAGAGGAACCACAAAGAAAGCAGCAACAGTCAGGCAACTTCAAATTCCCGTGAACAAGTATTGGTTCATACAGTTCTCAGTAAATGTTCTTTCTGTAAGAAAAAAGGACATCTTGTAAACAACTGCTGGAAGAAGTATCCCGAGAAGATGAAATGTAACAAATGCAAGAAGACAGGGCATATAACAAGTAAATGCCCCAACACTCCTGAAATACCCAAAGAATTGGTGGCCAACTATGTCTCCAATTCATCTGAAGATCGACTGTTTTGACTACTTAAATCATCTACCTAAAACAACCTTGTAAGCCTGATTTATAAAGGCATCCCAAAAAGGGGGGGAATCTCTTACATGTCTTGTAATCCAATGCCACCCTGGCATTGAGGGGGGGTGTTAGAAGATAGGCATAGAAACCCACTGTAAGCAAGGGAGTATAAGGGGAGATGAGTGTGAATATCCCTAGGGGCAGGGGAAACCCTGACCCTAGCTGGAAAAGGGCTATATAAACAGCCTATGGGTCACTATCATTTGTGAGAGAGTGTACCCAAGTTGTACTCTAAGCAACTTAGTAAGCAAGATTTCATTCTTGTACTTTGACCTCTTCTCTCCCTCTTGTGCACACATTCTACTGTTGCAAACTCTGATTCTCAACATTGAAAACCACAAAATAGTAACTCTAGCAAATTTAAGATTTTCAACCTATTGAGACCCAAATTTTGACTAAAAACATATCAATTGCCAAGGAAAGTATGCCACTAAGTCATAAATCTATAATTGAAAATGCTTTGAAACAATTTTGCACTTGCCTTCAATATGTCAATAGAATCAATGCCAACATTAAGTAGTTGATCCAAGAGTACTTCAAGCTTTTGTAGAGTTGGCTTGTTTGTCAATACACTAGCAAAAAGCTGAGTGACCATTTTAGAAGAAGTTTTAAGACATTTTCCTAGGTGCTAGAAAAGGGCTCTTTTCCCTTAATTTCCCTTTTAGTGTTTAACATCATGAGCTTCCGGTCGAGACGTACTGCATGCCTAGCTAGGTGCAATTGGGGGCAATGGGCCAAAGCTAGTAGTAGCCACTACCCCCAATTACACTAGCTAGGTATGTAGTCCCTCCCTGTCATAGAAGCTTATGATGTTGCCATAATTCACAATGTGGGAATTATACTAACATGTATTGTCTTTCAATAAAGATGGGAAATAAAATCCAGTGTTGCAAACATTCAATTCAATATCAATTCATAACGATTGGAATAGCTAGGGGAGAAATGAGCAATAATTAAGCAATACCCCTTGGACAATCCTCAGGAGTCTCTTCTTCTGAGACACTACACCCCTCCTTGTTGTCCTTCTAGGACATTGCACCCCTCCTTGCTATCCAAGGATTGGAAGTAGAGTTGGTGAAGGGCAATGGGATTCAATGTGAAATATTGACAAGTTTGTTCAAAGAACCACCATCATTAAAAAGAAGACTTACTCTACGAATAACAAGCTCTTGTTGTTCCCTCGAATATAGAGCATTGTTTTGTGTAGGTTCATGAGGGGGACTAGACAAGTACTCTTGTAGCTGGCAGGGTTGAAGGATGCTCCTCATGGTCCAACCCTACTAGCTATAGTATACACTTTTCCATTTCCTTACATGCATCTTTGTTGAGTGTCATCCGTTCTTGTGATATATGTTTTAGGACTCATTGCTTTCCTGGGTGGAGATGTGCTAGGGTTGCAAAAGAAACATGAGGGAAATGTGTGCCAAAACTCCATCTCGTTCTCTCTACTATGAAGGACCTATTCCCACCAAGCTATGGTTTGAGCATTAGGTTAGATACCTTGAGGAAAATCCACAAGATCACATAGCCATAGGTTTGCCACCCGACTGCAAATCGAGAACTAGGTCTGGCAATGTGAAAGGGCATGGCCCCAAGAAAATCCACAAGATCACATGGCCATAGGTTTGCCACCCGATTGCAAATCGAGAACTAGGTCTGGCAATGTGAAAGGGCATGGCCCAATGTGGTTCTTGGTCAAGCATGATCGAGAGTAATAGAGTACATAATTGAAATCTATGAGTCGTTGGCAATGTGGTGATCGTTTGGTCATGTCAACACAAAAAAAATTCTTCTTTATTTGAATTTCAAAAAGTTGATTGGGAGTTGAGTCAATGGTAGCTTTTGTAGGTCAACATCTACAATCCAGACCTATTCACACTATGCTTGGGGTACCGAGCCAGAGATTGTTGGCACCCTAGGCCTAGTGCAAACAAGTTTGAAGAAGGAGAGATTTCTTGAGTTAGAACTTCTTCAACTATGGCTAATTTTGTGGTAGCCATGCTGGTTGTTCTTGAAAAGCATGATTATCATAATGTAAGCAAGAACATCTCTCTCCATTTCACCAGATATTGATATGATAAAGTAAGGAATTATAGCAACCTAAGATGCATCACACCTTAGGGGGGTTTAAGACTTCTCCAGACAAGATCTAACTATAGGGGCATCCTACATACATGTCACTTGTAGAGTTCTTCAAAAAGGTGTCTACCAAGCGAAAAAATGACCGGAATGGCCTCCTCGGTTAAATGTTGTCTATCCCTCCTTTTGTAAAACAAGGGACACATGGTGGAGTGGGAAAATTTTCCAAACAATGCACCAATCACATTCTTGGGAATGATTTATTATCTATTTAGAGTTATATCATCCATTTGGACAGTGTGAAAACAAAGTTCTCCTTTTTAAGGGCATTTCTTGGGTATCTGCCTTGGTGTATAACAAACCTTAAGCCATAGTACTCAGATTTCTACGAAATAGCTTAAAGATCCCAAGAGTTAGGGTAAAGTAGTCAATAAAGTGATGCCCCCCCAAAAAAAAAACATATCCCACCCCAATTGAGTGGCAATTTTGTGAAAAAGATGCACATTTTTTAGTCACTCAACATTTTGATAAGATTTTTTTCATATTACACGTAAGTTTAATGTGAGTTTAACAATTGAACTATTTTTTTATATTTTGAAATTTGTAAGACCTTACACAATGTATCCTTGAGTGTCACTCTATTAGCTCCTCATTGTCACTCTTTTATGAACCCTTCATTTATACCTAGACCTATTTGATGAAAACATCAAAATGTCCCAAAGTTTTTTGCATGAGCTCCATATGATATACATTGTTAGACTATTCAAAAACATTTATATAACTCACTTGGAAAAAATTCCATAATGGAGGATTGTTAGATGAGACTCTATTTGCCCCTTTACCCTAACAGAGTCTCACATGATTTGCACCAGTGCTGTATAAGAGACGATTCCAACTCCATTTGTCTTCACATTTGGTACTCTACGGGAACGTTTCCTTATTTTTTTTCTATTTTTTTTGTGTGTTTTTTAATATGCCTCTCGATGGATGAGGACAGCCTAATATTTCACAGGAGTTGGGAATCGGCCCCATGAGCTCTAACCTACCAGGCTATGCTCCTAACCTTGGAACATTTCCTTGTTGTTGACATTTTGAACTAATGAATGTCATGAGGTACTTAATGGACACAAAAGAAACGTTATGTGTGACCATTTCAAGGAGCTACAAATGTGGCTTACAATAGTATTTTCTCTAAACCATTGCATGAATTTAGTTTAAATAAATACCTAAATTTTGATTTGCAACCATTGAATTGCCCACATAATTATCTTGTTTTTTATTATTGCCATAATTGTATTTTTTACCAATCAAATTGTATGCATTAATGAGTCAATCAATGTCACATTTTTGGTATAGTAGATTCTAATTTTAGTTGTAAAATAATGAATATGTACATACTTCTTCCCATCATTCTTCTCTTCTAAGTTCTCCCATACGTATGATTGCTTTGGGCCTTGGAACATACCCATGTGATGTGCATTTTAAAATGCATTGAAATTTCCATTCAACACATCCTTTGTGTCTAATTTCTTCATTGGAATGCATCGATATGCTTCTAAACTATTTCTTATGCCAAGCACATTGTTGATATGTGCAAAAAACACTAGGTATGCAAGTTTTTTTAGGTGTTCCACTCGAACCCCCCTCTTCTTATGCACATTCCAGAAATCAACATTGTTATTTGATATATTTTGAATTTCTACATATATATTGTGTTGAGATTTTGATCTTACATTTATATTTGGCAATATCATGTGTCAAATATCAACTCAATATTTACATAGATTTTTAAAGTTATTGATTTAGAGTCCATTTGTTACATACCACGTTTGCAGTTGTGTCTTGCCTATTATATATGGTGTAGTGATTGTATTTATCACTCACTCTTTGTATGTACTCTAGTAGGACATATGATGATGCCTTACTAGCTATTTTATTTTGAAGTTTGGTCTTTCCCACAAAAATTAAAAGTACTTTGTGTTTTGCAGTGGTCTCATTACACACACTATTTTTGCAAACTGTTCAATAAATAAACATTTCAATTCAATGTTCTTAATCATTTTATTTTTTCATTTCTAATATTGTCATCCCCTTCCTTTTGTCATTTTCTTGTGATTGTAGCATGGGTTTTTATCATTGATTTCACAGTGACAAGCTTGTGACCTTGATAGCTCCTTTTGCCATCATCCCAACTTAACAATGCCATCAATACTTCTCCGTTTGCCATCGCATCAATATTACAAGGCACACCACAATGAGGTCATTTGCATCCTAGCAACATGGTTTTCTCCATCATCTGTTGTTTGGTATTGGTATTTTAGTTATGTCTTTCTTGATTGGCCCCCCTCCTTTGACTCCTCCAAAAACATGGAGGGGTCATCATAACAATATAACTCACATCCCCCCTAGCAAATTTGTGCCAATCAATTAATCTCACAACCACTCACATGGGGCCATCTTTGCCTAGGCTAGTCAACATTTCTCTCAGAGTGCCATGACATCAAGTTGACGTGTTGTGAGGTCACGATGCACACCAAAAAATGTTCTCCCATGTAGTTACAACATTGTCTACACCAATCGGAGTAGTCCTACATGCATATGCTCTCTCCTACATAGACCAAAAGTAGCTAAGTGTTTGGGGATGGTCTTTTGTATCCCATCCCTTGATTCCCCTTTTTATAGTATAGGTTGCATAGTGGATATCAAAGTCAAGCCATAACAATGCATGCCCTTTGTCGATCCCGAGGAGCATCTTCTAGAGGAGACACATGTGCCTTGAGACCAACATTTACAACAACATACCTCACCAACAGTGGGTAACACCAGTGAAACCCAACCTACTACAAATGAGCCACAATATGTAAACACTAACCCATGGGATGCATGTGAGACTTTGGTCCTCATTAGAGAGAAGTTGGACCTTGAGGACATGATCTAGAGTGGCAAGTTGCTCGCCCAAATTAGAACAACAAGGCAAAGATGGGAATTTTTTATAGAGTGATGCACCCAATCTAATGTCTGTAGAAGCATAAGGCAATCCAAAACAAGGTGGAATCATGTGCATCACGAATGTAAAACAATATACGACTATGAAAAATAGATTCCATCGAGTCATTTGTCTTATTGGAAAATGCTAAGTAGGGAGAATAAGGCAAGAATGTTGCCTCTCTCCTTTGACACAACCATGTATTATGCTATTGAGAGCTGCATGGGAGGTGGTTGAGTTGTGGACTCAAGAGAAGACGTAGCAGACATATCCTTCGATGCTTTGGGTGCATTATGCTCCAAGGGAAAGCTTTTAATTTTTGAGTTTCTTTGCTTGTTGTCAAAACCCAAATGTTTTTGTTGAATATGTAATGGAATTTATTCTAGTGTATTATTTGGATAAAAATTGTTGCTATCATAACAACATTCATAGGTGCAAATGCAACCAATAACACAAAGAACGACTCTTCATTACTAGGAGAAGGAGAAGAGGCTATTTTAGAAGAAGAAACTCTAGTAAACATTGCCACCACTAGAGGTAGACTCAAGCACCACAAAGGAAATTAGACAACTTTAGGAGGAAATTAAGAGGAGAATACCAAGCAAATGATGTAACACTTAGTAGAGATAGTGGAGAGACAACTGAACTAGGATGGAGAGGCCTTGCAATATACCTTGGATTTGTAGAGAGAAATGCTCAATCATCAAATTGAGAAAAATGGTGCTGGCAAGTAGAATGAGAGAGATGCAAATGAGGTCATCTGGGAGCTACTAGCATCTATTTGTTTTATATATGAGACCATGACATCATCATCTAGTAGGTAGACTCCTTGGAGATGTCATTGTCTTGTAAACCACCATGACACTAAAAATGGAAGCCTTCTTATTTGATACATGGATGGATTTCACTTGTCACAAAGAAAACATGTTTGCAAATTCACATGATATTTACTTGAGGAACCCACATACAATTTTTTTGATTCATGAAATGTTGTGCAAACCTCTCGTACATAATTAAAATGAAACAAACTTACATTTCTTCCAAGTCACGATATATTGTGTGAAGTTGTCTTATCTTTTCAAATGCTAGTTTTAATAGTTCATGTAGTTTGCTACATGTAATGAAAAGTTGACCCATATATTTATCACACAATAAATAATAAATTTTTTCATTTAGAAATTGTGAAACAAATAATTTGCCCCAAACATTCAAGCCCCTTAAATCATGGAGGGAGGGATAACAAGATAGCATCATTGGAGGGACTCAACTTAGTCTATGAGATACATAACAAGACAATCAATCCCTTTGGATTTCTGCATTATATGATATTGTTGGTGCATACAATGGAAACCCCTACTGTAAAAAACTTGTGCATGCATGTTCTATTGTCTCCTCACCATCAACACAAATATTGTTAAGTGCACAACATACAATAATGCATTTGGGCAAAAAACTTGGGGAGGGGTGATATATTTTTCCATTTAGGTATTACCATCTTTGTTTCAAAAGGCAAAGGTGCACTCTACAATACTTCTTGTGGAGAAAATTGTGTAATTGTACTCCCTTTCCAAGTCATTTTGTGCCAGTCTATAAGGTGTCATAACCTAGTCAAGTAAATGGAGAAATCACCATCAGAGAGGTACTACCCATTGAGGGCATGTGCATAAATTGTGAAATACACGACTATCATGTGTGGCCCTTGGCCAACTCACATTCATGTCCAAGAATCACATATCTATGTCAATGATGCATTACATTGGCATGGAGTAATTCACATTCTTGTCGAACCAATTTGAGGTGCTCACATGTCTAGGCTTATCTGCTTTCACATGTTTAACATCTAGTGTGCCACAACAGTTTGGCAAACCCTAAAAATCAAGAAGCCATCTTTTACTTTGGCTATGGTGTATGCATCTCTTGGCCATTGCAAAAGCATGATTTGTTTAATAAAATGGCATCTACTATGAACCTATGAACTATCTTCAATACATTGGACTTCCCAACACCAAAGTGCTTCCCTATTTTAGTATGTTGAATGCCATGAAGAGTACAAAAATTGCAACCATTTTCTCAATGATGGAAGTTAGCGTTCCATAGACATTTTGCAGAGATAGTGGAATACTCCCTTGCTTGAGATGATCATGTATCAAGAACAAAAGGCACATGAACAAGCTTATAAAAAAACAAACTACCTCTCCAAAGTGAGTATCGTTCCCTCTCATCGCTTAGACATAAAGATTCCACTAATTGATGGAGCAAGGTTTGACATAAAAATTAGATGCAGGAAATTGCATGTGCCTTTCGAAAACAACACTTTGCATTGCCTTCATTGTAAGTAGGATACATACATATACATGTGAGTTGTCTTGTGTCGAAATGGGGAGGGTGTTCTTGGGACTATATCACTTCCACTTCCATGTTTTCAATTTCATCACTTTTAGTATCATCACATATAGACTACATGTTCTTCTAGTACAAATTGAGGAAAATCATACACAATGATATATGATGTATGGAAATTAGATTCATTGGAGAGGAGACATCCATCTTTATGACAACAAAAAACTATGTTGTGAAATTGTGTGGCTAAATAAAGGTTAGCACACTTGATTTGAACCTATCTCATGTGCACATACATAACAATGCAAACGACCCCTTCCCTCCAATGCAGGTATTGCTTTATCTCATTCAAGTTTTTATTTTATAGCGTGTGTTTTTTTTCTTATTGGTAACTAGTTGGCATGCAAATTTTTTGCTTGCAAGGTACTCCTCCAAAAACTACTTCGACATGCTCAGAAAGCATTCTCAACACTTGCTAATTTAGTAGAAAAAGAGGTGAGAACTTTAGCAAAATTGGTGAATTGGACCATATATTTTCTCAAAGGTCATACATTCATTGTAGTACATTTTACATCAGGATGTTGTAGCAAACCAAAATGAGAACTTTGGCACACAAACAAGTTACCTCACATTTGGATGTTGCGCAATTGAAACTATCATGTGTTTCCCCTGCAACATCACATTTTCTCAAAAATGTTCTATGCATGATCCACAACGGATGCTAAAAGATGTAGAGGTTGAAGTTAAGAAGATATATTTGTGCATTTCAAACTAGCATCACATGGTCATTAGTTTGCAATCAAAGCTACAAGTGGCATCATTGTAGCACATTCCTAACATAATCCTCTTAGTGCATTTGTGAAGTTCCCTATATCTTTTTGTTGTATTATGCTTACATTTATTTTTTGGTCTCATGGCCCTTCTTATGCACGTGCAATCAATGAGATCTTGCAATAATTGGAGAAAGAAACAACATGTTATTGTAGAGAGGAAGCATAAAGGAATGGCACTTGTTGTTTAGCCTATCACCTACTAGCAACTTGTTGCTCTTACTAAGAGGGGCTTCTTTGTTGCACAACAGGAAAAAAAGTGGTTGGCTACCTTCAACAAGCACGTGGTCTTCAAGGTAGGTGCAACATCTTTTGCTGCACAACTAGGGGGGAAAACGTTTTCATCTACCATTTTTCTAGAAAATAGTTACCCCCCAGAAAACACTCATGAGAATTTGTTTGGCCTACCTCTCAAGGTTTGTGTTAGGGGCCACAATGTTTTTGGTGCAACAGACCCCTACCCCCACCCCACCCCAAGAGTGGAGATACATTAAGATTTGCATAAGAAAATAGGGAGTGTATGAACACAATTGAGACATATGAACCCAAACACACACAAAATTGCAAATTAAGATAATCCAATAATGAATGAATAATTGATTGAAATGTACAAAGTATTTTAGGGGAGAGTTGCTCACCATGGCCGATGACTCTCATGTGAGTGGGTTGAGGGAGATGTTGATGTGTGTTGTCCATGGAGATGAATCTTCAATGTAGTAACCACTAGCTAGAGTAGAGGCTAATGAAAAAAAGCACTAAAAATGCAATGCGAATGTAAAAAAAGATTAGGTGAAAATTGGTTAGTGCCCTAGATGATAAACAATAGCAAGGAAACTTGTAGGGATGAAAACACAGTAATTGACTAGGCCATAATGATCAAGGTAGTATTTACGAACACTCAAATAAGGACTATTGTAATCAAATAGATGGCTAGAGTGATATCAATAATAGGCAAAGATAGTTGCAATCTACTAGGGAAGGGCAGTTGAAGTGTGATATTCTGACTTTATTTTCAATCTTCTTGACTTCTTGCAAATTAGATTTGAAGAATTCTAGAACATTAAATAAAGGAAGTCTTGAGAAAAATAGTCCAAGGTTCATAACCGGACACTTTTTTAGGTTGATAGGGACTGCAACCATCCTTCATGGAAGTCACCACACGAACACAAGCCATGAGCCATAAGTCATAATTAATCAAACCCATTTAAAACTTAGCAAAGCAAGACAGGTCTAAAAGCTTTAAAGCTTTATGAAGAAAAAGAAGAAGAAGAGGAAAATGACGAACAAAAGTCCACTACACCCCCCTCCCCTTTAAATTTAGAGATCTTGATTGCACGAGAAAAAACCGGAATTCTCCTCCTGTATCACAACAGATAACTCCAGCAATCTCCCCCTTTTCTTAGTTCGACAAGAGGCTTAGATTGAAGCAAGATCATCTGAGAGTGAGGCGAATTAGTCATGGCATCTCTGGTAGCCTCTTTGGACCTCAAGGATCAGATTGCCACCATAAGATTGCATTTTGAAAGCTTCTAGATTGCCGATTTTCCAAGATACCCTCCATAAAGAGCTCCTCTTCTTGGCCGCAACCCTTCTTCTTCAATTTAGCTATAAATATGAGGCATGAGGAGCCATCGGGGGGGGGCATCCTGAACAAGAGAGGAGAGGCTATCCTCAAGAGTATAGAGCAAGAGGGAGTGGGACAAGAGAAGCACAAGGACAGGAATTCTTGTCACAAAGACAAGGAGGATACCATGCGGGCTCTTGGAATCGAATCCTCCATCCCTTCTACCCCACTTCCCCATGGAATTAAGACTCTTCTTGATTTTTCTAAATTCCTAGTGATTGCCATCCCCCATGAATCAAATTCCCATCAATCCAATTGTGATGACCCCAAGCTCTCTTGCCAAAAATCCCCTCTATGATCTCGCGATTAAAGACCATGGCCCCAAAGAAGAAAGTTATGAAGGTTGTGGAGGCAGGAGTTGCCAATAACACTACGAACACAATCACTACAAACGAAATGAAGAGTACTAGGATTACAAATGAAGTTGCGAATACCATCAACCAAGCGCTCATCATGGATCCCCAAGTACTATATTTTTCTAATAAAGGCAGCTAGCAAGCCATCATCCCATGAATTGGCAACAAAAAGCTACATTTGTGGTATATGATTTTATTCATTTCCTGCATATAATCTTTTAAAGGAATTCTTAACCCCAAATTCCAAGGGGTAACTTGGGTTTGTACAAGATATACCAAGGAGAGTACTATGTCTCTAAAGACTTAATATTTTTGATTTGTATTGATCTAAGAAAACCTCTGATGGATAATCACGAACGCTAATTCTTGGTATATAAAAGACCTTGAGATGGAATTGTCGACAGAATAATTTTTGTAATAAAATTAACCAAGATTTTTTAAAATCGCGGGTAAGGACCCATGAAACTCCAAGGGAGTTCTTCTCAAGAATATAATTCTTGTTTAGATTTAGTCCAAAACTAGATCTTGAGGAAGGGGAAATCCGAGAAGACTATTGGAAGGTATTGCCACTTATGCTAAGTTTTGCCTTGATATTATTATTTTTGAAAAGAAAAAAAATATTTGTCTTGGAGATAAATTTGTTAAAAGATTATGTTTAATGCATTCGAATTAAGATGTTTGTGATTGTAAGCTAGGTACTAATCTTTCCTAAAATCATCAGGCTAAAAGATGGATGACCGAGGATAGATCGTCCGACTGAGGTAGTATTCCGGTGAGCACAAAACATTGACTAAGGTAGTGTTCTTGATGGCACTAGACCTCCCTAAGACCAGCATGCATAAAACCTACTCCAAGGGGTTTTCTTTTTTGTTTTGAATTAGTGAGTATAGACCAATCATGATGTGAAAGGTCTTGTTGTATGGAACTCTAGTTGGCAGGCAAAGGTGAGGATACCAGGGGGCTCTGGTCATAGACTCCTTAAGCTCTTATGAACTTTCAACTACCCTTCAAATTCTAGATAGTATCTTGGAAGTTCCAATACTAGTTTAGGAACTGAACTTGGAGAGAATAATACCTTCGAGTTGATATCATTCTAGTTAGAATAGAAAACATTGTACAAAGTTATTTTTCCTAAAGGAACTATTGAGAAGGGATTGCTTTACTCTATTTTTGCATTGTGAATTAAAGGCATGTAACATATTTGTACCAAGAGATAATTCAAAGAAGGTGTTTTTATATGTTGAACCTAAGGTGGTAGCTAATTAGGTAATTAAAAATACTCTCTATTGGGAAGTGGGAGGATGGACCCCCGATGGATCCAGACCTATGATTGGGTGGTCTCAATAAGCCAATAGCTTTCCTAAGAAGGAATAAAAAATCACATTTTTGATGGACCATTAGAGATCAAAAAGCCTAACTTATATCACTTTAGAACCATGGGCAGAAGGGATCAAAGTGCCACACTCCCCTTTGTCTCCCCTTCTCTTTGAACCTAGCATAATGTAACGTGCTTTGGTCACGACATGTTTTAGTAGTCCATCGGGAGTCTGATCTAAAAGATGTTGCCTGGCACTCCCACGGAATGTCACAGGATTTGTCGGTTAGTGACTTTTGAGTCTACTTCGCAACGAAACATATCGACCAATCATGTTAGGATCGACTTGAATCTTACTGTGTTTCTAATGGTCAAGTCATTCTACAACTTTCTAGCGTAGTTGGTATCGGAGGGAACCAATGAATAAAACAATCAAGATAAGAATAAATCAGGAAGAGTGAAGTGATATTTTCACTAGGAAACATTTTTTCTTTTACTCACTTCTGGATTGTTGTTGCTTCCAGACCTACAAGGCATGGAGCAGGTTCCTCATATTTCATATCATGTTCGGGACTGCTATGAATTCTTCAAGTTATTGCAAAAGAACTAATATGATGAGGATCCTAGATTGCCTCTACAAACCTTCACCATTGTATGGGGAAAGGCGTTGGATTTGGAGAGCAGGTTACTGCTACATAGATTCCAACCGGCTTGCCTATCTTCAAAACAATCTGAAGAGAAATTGTTGGAGGACTTGAAGACTATCAAGTTATTCATCTTCCATGAAACACATGTGAACTCAATCCTACACATTGGATGCCGGCAGGTAGAATAGACTCGCTACATCTATGAGGAGGTGGTCAAAGTCTTAGTAGCAGATAGAATTAAAGTAATGGGGCAAAATGAACGTCATGGCTATCACAAACGGGGATTTCTTGGACTTCCCATGACTTACCGCTTCCTGAGAATCCATTCCCCAAACCCATATTACTATTATGTTCTCGTAGCAGAATCCAATAAGGAATTATTAACTTGGCATTGATGTATCTCTAGAAAGAAAAATCATCCCAGCCTATCCCTATCTATTCTTGAATAATTGTACTTGAGGCTTATGTCTCTCTATGAATAAAGAAGAATTGTACGATTATCTAACTTGTTGCACAATATTGATGAAAAATAATCTGCGCATTGAGACAAGTTGTGAAGAGATGTGTAAATGCAATCTTAATGTGAAAGTTTAAATTGAACCAGATACAACCCCAAATGCAGAATCAAAACCCTGTTCCCACACTAAGCTTGGCAGAGGCACAAGAGAAGAAGTTTCTTCTCAAACAAATCAAACCACTAGAATTTGATGGGAAAGGGAAGATTGTTGAAGCTAATGCCGAAGTATGGATTGAATCCATGGAAAATTACTTCAGTGTAGCAGGAACATCACCTGCAAACTAGGCTATGATTGCCAAGCTCAAACTCACCAGCAAAGCTAGGCTCTGGTGTGGAAGCAGTGGTGTAAAGATCAAGTAGTCACAAAAAACACGGTGACTTGGGTTAAGCTAAAATAAGTAGTGCATGGAAGGTGCATGCCACCTGCATACAAAACTCAGAAGATGAATGAGTTCTTTAAGTTGAAACAGTTGGGCCTGTCTCTGGAGGCATACTACTCAAAATTTTCTCCTTGTTAAAATACACCTCGACAATGAGTATTTCCAACAAGTCTCTAAGTTATGTGATGGGATGAATCCACCAATAAACACTCGATTGGAATCAATGCATCCTTCAGATTTACAAGATGCATTGATAAGAGCGGGACCCATTGCCTAAGAAGTCCAGCCAAAATCCAGGAATAATAGACCTTGGTCTCACAAAGAGCAGAATCTAGGGATGTCGAAGGCTCAATTTAAAAGGGTGCAAGGACAAAGTCAAGGCCAACGAAAGAAGTTGAAGGCAACTGTAGTTAGTGACTTTGTCCCCACTCAAAGAAATGACCAAAATATGCGATGTTTTTATAGCAAGAAACCTGGGCACTTCAAAAGAGGATGTCCCAAACTTGGTGAAGATCGTCATCAAGGAAAATTCAGTGGGAAAGCCAAGGCTACCTATGGCAATGGTGGTGCAGCAATCAGAAGGGCAAGAACTTCCAACGTCACCATTAAGGAAATCAATGAAGAAGAAGACCCGTCCATGGAAGTTGAGATTGAGAGGGCATTAATTCATGCTGCTCTCCATAAATAAGGGCCGAATCGCCAATTTTTGGTGATCCAAACTCCATCAGATTACCAAGAAATTCAAAACCCTGATTGACTGTGGTAGTACTCATTCTTTCATTTCACCAGCTTCCTTGTGCAAGAAGGTTAGGAATAGCCACTGTAGCTACACCTACTTTGCTTGTCGAATTACCAAATGGGTGAGAAATTACTTGCACTAGACAAATTACTAAGGTGGAATTCCTATTCGGAAAAGAGCCCACAGCTGTTACGTTCAGGATAATGATTCTAGGGGTCCATGAGTGCCTACTCGGGATGGATTGGCTAGTCCCCAACGACGCTCACATCCATTGTGGAAAGGGCCAAGTCTCCTTCTAGAATCCTAAAGGTGAGTTAGTTACAACTCAAGGAGAAGTTGGTAAACCAAAGATCCAGCTAGCCAAGGCAACACGAATAGCTTAAGGAATAAGGAAAGGATTACCTGTCTATCTGATCAAGCTAAACAAGCCGGAACATGTAGAGGACTCCAATGAAGAACTGTCATGGTTAAAAGAGTACGCAGATGTATTCTCGGAAGAATTGACAGAATTACCACTGCCTAGGAAAGTTGACCATGACATCCAAGTGCTGCACCGGTTGCAAAAAGACCCTACAAGATGTCCATTCCTGAAGCTATCGAGTTAAAAGAATAACTTAACGAGCTATTGGACCAAGGATACATATGCCCCAGTAGTTCCCCTTGGGGGGCTCTAGTCTTGTTCTAGAAGAACAAGGATGGTACACTTCGCCTTTGCATCGAATATAGAGGCCTGAACCAAGTAACCATCAAGAATAAATATCCTATCCCAAGGATAAAAAAGTTACTTGATTGATTGCAAGGAGAAAAAATCTTCTCCAAAATCGATTTGAGGTCAGGATACTACGAGATCCGCATCAAGGATGAGGATATTCCTAACACAACATTCAATACCACATATGGCCATTTTGAATTCACAGTAATGTCCTTTGGATTGACTAATGCCCTTCCCACATTTAATAGGCTAATGTAGGACATTTTTTAGACTATATCTTGATGCTTTTGTACTTGTCTTCTTTGATGATACCTTGGTTTATTCCAAGGAAGAGGAGGATCATGAACCCCAAGTTCGCATTGTCCTTGAGACCATGAGGACACACAAGCTCTATGCTAAGAAGAAAAAGCGTGCCTTCCTCAAGAAATAGATCAAATATCTTGGGTTTATTGTGTCAGAAGAAGGAATCTTGGTAGACCCTACAAAGGTTAAGGATGTCCAAGAATGGTCTCCACTAACTGCTGTCAAAGAAGTGTGTAGTTTTCTTGGCCTAACAAGATGGTACAGGATCTTCATTAAGGACTATGCCTTAATTGCAGCACCCCTCACAAATCTACTAAAAAAGTAGCTTGCCATAGTGTGAACGCCCACCGAACAATCAAGTTTTGATCAACTCAAGCATAGCTTAGTGACAACACCAATTTTGAAACTCCCTAGCTTGAGCAAGGAATTCGAAGTTGTCACAGATGCTAGCTCACTTGCACTAGGCTGTGTACTAATGCAAGAAGGTCATCCTATAGCATATTCTTTGAGGAAGCTAAAAACCCATGAAAAGAATTATGCTACTCATGACTTGGAGTTGTTAGCAATTATTCATGCTCTCAAACTTTGGTGACATTATTTACTTGGCAACAAGTTCTCCTTGGTCACGAACCACAAGAACCTCAAATGTATCTTCACCCAGGTTGACCTCAATATGAGGCAACGTCACTAGATTGAGGTTTTGCAAGAATATGACTTTGAGTTCACGTATAGACCTAATAAAGAGAATGTGGTCGCTGATGCCTTAAGTTGCAAGGCATTCCTCAATTCTCTTATTATGGAGGAACCTTCAATGGCAGAATCATTAGCAACTATGGTGTCACTGCCTACTAACCCTATCCTTGAATTAGTTAAGGAGGAAGCTAGCCATGACCCAGAATACCTGAAGATGATAAAGGAGATTTTGGAAAAGGACCAAAACCCCAGACTTAAGGTCAAGTATCAAGAATTCTCTATCAATGGGGGACTTGTCTATTTTAGGACAAGATTATGCATTCCCTCAAGCAAGAAACTCAAACAGAGAATACTTTGGGAAGCACATGACTCCCCCTTTTCAAGCCATCCCAGATATGTTAAGACCCTCAACATAGTCAGAAAGAGCTATCATTGGAAAGAATCAAGGGAGATGTACTCAAATATGCCACGGAATGTTTGTCTTGTTGGCGCATTAAGGCAAAACATGTCAAGATGCCTAGGAAGCTGCAATCTCTTAACACTCCTCAAATGAAGTGGAAATTTATTAGCATGGACTTTGTTGTTGGGTTACCTTCAGTTCAAGGAGAATACAATTCAATTATGGTTATAATATACATGCTCACCAAGGCCGCACATCTCATTCCAGTCAAGACAAACTATAAAGCTTCGGATATTGCCATATTATACATTAAGGAGATATTCAGACTCCATGGGTTGCCCATAAGGATCATTAGTGACCGCGACTCCCTCTTCACATCTCACTTTTGGAGAGGGATATTTGAGGCCATTGGGATTCAACTCTATTTCAATATGGACTATCACCCTCAAATTGATGGCCAAACGGAGAGACTCAACCAAGCCATTGAAAATATTCTTAGAGTATATTGCTGCCATGAACCCAAGAAATGGATCCAATATCTACAATTGGTAGAGTTTGCCTATAATGCTTATTACCATAGCAAAGCATTCAAATGACACCTTTCCAAGCATTGTATGGGCATGACTTCTGTACTCCATTGAATTTTTCAGATCCTACCTTAAGGGTAGAGGCTTCCAAGAAAATGCTAGAGGAAATGGATGAGCAGGTCAAGGCCATCAGATAGGACATTAGAGCTGCCAAGGATAGGCAGAAAACCTATGCAAATCTGAATAGAGAAGAGCGGCTCTTCAAAGAAGGAGATATGGTTTTTATTCGTGTACGACCCAAGAAGAGCTCCTTATCATTGGGAGAGTTTAAAAAGCTAAGTCCAAGGTATTGCGGGCCCTACAAGATCCTCAAGTGCCTAGGACTCAATGCCTACAAACTCCAACTCCCCAAGAATGTAAAGGTTCACGATGTATTTCATGTTAGCCTACTAAAGAAATATGTATCCAATCCTAGCCATGTACTCAATGATCAAAAAGTTGTAATGCCGAGCTAATGATTCCTTGAACTCTAGCCATATAGAATCCTAGACATTTGGGTGAAAGAAATTGAGGAGTAGAACTCTCAGAGAGTACCTCATCCAGTGGAAGGACTATCCAGACGAAGATGCCACATGGATTGATGAGAGTACTCTCAAGCAACAATACCTCCAATTCCTTTTGAGATGAGGACGTTTAGATCCCTTAAGGTGGGAAAAATGTAATAACCCCTCCCCTTTTTCGTGTGTTCCATAGGAACCCGCCCCGCCCCACCCACCCTCCCCCCATTATAAATTTTCAATAAAATTATCTCAAATTTTTTTACTTTCCCCTTGTCAATGTTGCCAATTGGTGGGAGGAAGGGGAAGTAGAAGAAGACGATGACAATGATGTGGGAGGAGGGGCACATGTGGGCCACCTCCCTCCCCCTTCCCCCCCACTATCCCTCCCCCCCAACCTACAATGACGACTGCATGGCGGCAGACCTTTTTGACCGCCTAGGTGGAGGGTGGGGAGAAGGCCACCATCACCCCCATACCACCCCTCCTCACTATAAAGACCCCCCTGTCAAGCTATTCAGAGAGAGAGAGATTCAGAGAGAGAGAGAGAGAGAGAGAGGGAGGGAGGGAGAGAGAGAACTTCTAGAAGTTTCCAACCCCCCTTTGAGAGGAGTTCCCATGCCCTATCTCTCATAAGGAGAAGAAGCTTCCGTAATAGTCCGTGTGCGCGTCTGTTGAAGAAGGCCCAAGCTAAACAAAGGCTCCAAAGTGAAGGAAGGTCCAAGAGAATGTTAATCCCACGTCAAATGATGGAGCTATGGGTCAAGGAACCACAACACTCAGTAACCAAGTGCATTCAATTAATTTTACTCCAGTAGAAATCATTTTAAAGGAATAATAAACACAGATCGATTACATTAAGTAGAAAAATTTGTCATGATAAAATTCATGATAGCAAGTCACCAATTATGTTGCATTGAAAATCATGTTGGAGATTGTATTTATATTCACCTTAGCAAAAATTATTGATTTTATTGCACTAAAGGCATGTTATAGAATGAAACAATTTGCATAATAGACTTCGCATTTGTGCACATAGAAATTAGGGGATTTTTTATTGGTTTTTGTCATGGATCATTAAATTTTATGCACTAGCATTGGCATGCAGGAGAGATAAAAGGAACTAATAGATGTTTGCACTTGAGTGTGTAGAAAAATGATACGGACTATCAAGGATTGACGTTTTACATCAAAAATATCATGAATGAGACTTGCATCTCAGAAGTTGCATCTTATGATTGTAATGCACGATCCTAAGCATCTTAGTTAATAAATAAATATTTGCATCCATTTCTATAAGAAATAAATGCATCAAATTCTTGCTTCATTGCTAGTTCAAAAAGTTAAGTTCTTTGCTTGCGTAAGTAGTGTATTCAATTTTCACTTCACTTGCATAGAGGAAAGAATTGAAGGAGATAAAAGTGTTCTTCTTTTTTCACAAAATTGCATTTACACCCCATGATTGCAATGTGCATAAATGAGCTTACTTGTGTTCACATTGAAACATTAAAAAATGTATCTAAAATAATGAATACTTGAAAGATATACAAGCTCCGATCTGCTTGAGATAATGATGCGGATAATTAGACTATTTAAAATTGTCCAAGTAAGAAGGTCAACTCACTTAGGTTATCCCCAAGGATTCTCGATCAATAGTAAATCTTAGAGTGATAGTTGTGACCCAACTATCAAGACAATGGAAACACTGTCTAAGGGCTGACCCATGAGACCATTGATTTCTCTTACTAAACTTGTTGGCAAGAGCATAAATTCCCACAAACATGCGACTACTCATAGCAAATTAGGGTTTGCTATCGTGGAAAAATAAAAACCCATGATAGTGGTGGTCATCCAAATTTTAGTAGAGTTATTCTTATCGTACATGAGGTAGTTGATAATGATTTCTGCACAAGGAAATTAAAAGAGTGAGATAATGAGAATAAGAGGAATCCTAAATAGAGCCTAAAGTGATCTATGATGACTTAATTAGACTTACACGAAAACTCTAATCCTAGAGGATTGGGTAAAGTTTTGTGGGGATAATAATGGATATGGTAGCACCTACTAAAGGCAAATTGCAATTCCTATTGCAAGGATAATTAAGGGATGAAGCATAGATTAATCATCCAGGAGTAAGAGGACTTGTACCTAGAATACATTTGTCACATGAGAGATATGGATGATATCATCGAGGATTTGATGCAAATGCATCATGGCGAATCTCACCAAGGCAAGAAAAATCTGACGGGTAAATGCTAAGCGTTCAAAAAGAAACTCCACCTTAGTAGGTGTTTTGAGCACTAGTCCACATTATTGTTTGTGCTTGTAAATTTCAGGAGCATTGTTTGTGAAAGGATTGTTAGACCAAAGCTCTCATAAGAATCTTGTATAATGAACCATGTTAAATTCCTGGAGGGCGCACCAAGCCACCCCCAGCTGACCGCCAACCCTATCCAAGGGGGTTCTAAATAACCGTGAAGGGAATGTGGACTAAACCCGCCACAAGAGGTCTCTCCATGGATTAATTTGATCGTAGGAGGATGCTTGGATGTTAGGGGGGCTCTGGCTGTAAATTCCCTGCCTCTAGGTTCTATTCAAAAGATCTACGTGACTGGAGATGGATTTTGGAGGCCCTGTTACTAGTGCAAGGGCGAAAACTTGGAGGAAAATAAGATGCATCCTCACAGATTGTGGAAATCGTCCTATGGACGGGATTTGTATCTCAATTGAAATTTTAATATAAAGTTTGCTTTTCAAGAAATTTGTCTGAACGGTTTTCGTGTCAGTGCATAAAATTATGTAAAGAAATATGTGACTAACGGGTTAATTAAGGAAGTCGCTTGAATGTGTTGCCACTAATATGCCCTTAGGTAAGTAGAAAACTAAAGCTATCAAGGAAAGCGTGTGGGTGGAACCTGCGACCGGTTCATCCTACGACAAGGTGGTCCCAAAGAACTGGGAGGCTTCTCAACATTCAAACCACGATGAGGTATTGACCATAGTTAATGTAGGATAAAACACTAGCTCATATCATTTTAGGGGACCAGAATGGGACTTTACCCTACGGGTAGAGAGGTCGAGCGATGCATCCCTCTCGTTTTCCATTCTCTTTGAACCAAGTGCGATACAAGTCCGCTTCAGTTCAGATGATCTACGCAAAGGAGATCGTCTGAAGATCGATGCTAGAAGGTTGTAGAATGACTTAACCATTAGAAACCAAGTAAGATTCAGGTCGATCCTAACAGGGTTGGCCGATACGTTTCGTTGAGGAGTAGACTCGGAAGTCACTAACCGATAAATCCTGTGACATTCCATGGGAGTTCCAAGCAACGTCTTTTAGATCCTATGGACTACTAAAATGTGCCACAACCAAGGCATGTGACACATAATGCAAGCCCGCTCCAGTCAGCAATTTTTATAAGGGATGAAAACTCAAACCACTAACACTAATCAACTGTTAGCAATTGATTTGACCAAAAAGACTCAAGTCGACCCTCGTGGGAACGGTTGGAACTTCCACTACGGGGTAGACTCAAGCAATCCTAGCTAGCAAACTCTGAGGGTTTTCATAAAAAATCCCAGATAACGTTTTCTAGGATATCTCTTGATGGGCTACTAAGAATATACCGCTAAGGAAGTGGCTCTAGGGCGGGCATGTTACATAAAAGGATGTCCATAGCACAATTGGAAGTGATGAATAATGAGTGAGTGGCAATAGGAGGAGGTGCTCGTAGCCGTGTCATGATGAATTAGGGATATACTAGGATTGACTAGGATGCAAGTGGCCTAGCACACTATAGATGAGAAATCAAGTAGAAAAATGGAAATTTTGCTTATGGGGTACTGAAAGGTCCTTAAGAATGAACTAGGACTCTTAAGAAACTAGCCTTGAAAGATGGAGCAAGAGTGGAAGCAAGAGCTATGTATGTTTAAGCAAGAGAGAGCAAGATGGTATGTAGAAACTCTAACAATCACAATGTGTAACATGACTTCCCTTATTCTAGTCATATAGAGAATAAATAATAAAGTGACAGTGACGAGTAGTTGTCACATATAGTGTATAGGTATGCAGGCAGTAAGTACAAGTAAATGTAAGTGGCTAGGCACATGAAGCTTTTAACCCCAATAGCCTCCCACTTATAGATGAATGTGCATGAGTGTGAAGAAAACAAGAAAAGGTGACAAAGTGCATATATAAGTACAATAATAGGATGAGGAATAGACATCATCTCATCATATGCCCATCATCTTTCTAAGAAAGGCATAATGTTCCATTGGGAGGCTTTTCTTGAGAAGATTTGCATGATTCTTATTGGTCAACTTGACAAGCTCTATCTGATTGTCCTCAATCACCTCTCTGATGAAGTGATAATGGGCCTCAATGTGCTTGGTCTTGGCATGAAAGACCAAACCATGCTTGTAAAGGATAGAAAATAGGATATATGTGTAAAAGGTGTTAAGACCAATCATTTTTCATTAATTGAATATAGTACAAGCCATTTTTTTCCTTTTCTCTCCTCTAGCTTTCACGATTGCCTTTTTCTTATTTTTCCTATGTTTCTCCCTTTTCTCCTAGTACTTCTCACCTCTTTCCCCTTTCTCTCTCTTTTTGTAGTCCTATCTCCTTCAGTAGTCTTCTCTCTCTTGTCTTTTTCTCTCCTAGTTCACATTATGAAAAGTGGTATCAGAGCATTGGTCTTTGATCAATTTCCCCCCCTTTTCATCTATATCTAGTTTCATCATAAATATCTCAGATAGGTACATGATATGGATTTTGACTAGTTGTGACTTGTAGATCTACTATAGTTGGAAGATACAATGGCTAGAGGCATTACATGATATG
Source organism: Lygodium microphyllum (assembly GCF_053477565.2). Lineage (NCBI taxonomy): Eukaryota > Viridiplantae > Streptophyta > Polypodiopsida > Schizaeales > Lygodiaceae > Lygodium > Lygodium microphyllum. The sequence continues at coordinate 34,744,175 of NC_141157.1, read as the reverse complement.
GGTTTTGACTAGTTGTGACTTGTAGATCTATTGTAGTTGGAAGATACCATGGCTATCCAACTACATGGCTAGAGGCATTTCCAGGAGCTTGTGACAAAGAATGATAGCATCCATGCTATTTTTGTAGGTCGTGGATAAATTTTGAGTCACTTTGAGAGGGAGTTTTGGCAGAGAGCCTTGAGTGGACTTGAAGGATATTAGAGTCTTGTGTACTTTTTGAAGGGAGTTTTCCTCTTTTTCCTCAAGCTTTCTCTTAGTCCCCATGGTTGCAAGAAGCTTCTAATCTCTTGGTTATGGCCATTTCAATTCATCCACACCTTATAGCATGAAAGCCTATCGCAGGGGGAGTGCTGAGAAATAAGGGAAAAGCCTAAGCTTTATCAGTTGTATCTCAGACCATGAATCCATGGATACAGACCTTAAAAAACTGATGTGAACACCAAGGCCTCAATGTTTGCCTGAGCATTCAAGGCACATGAAAATGCCATAAGAGACAGAGGCCCATGGTGGGTTCCTTTGCGAGCAATCGACACAGGTCTTGTTTGCGATCTATGATTGCAGGTTCCACAGCCTTGCTGCAGCGGCGGCTATAGAGGCCATGAGCTCAGAACTGTTAAGAAGAGATGGTGGTAGGAGGCCGAGAGGCGTCTGCACTTTGAGTGCATCAAAGTGCTGCACGACCTGCAGGCCAGGCAAACCTTAGAGATCTCACTTGTGCCTTCTTCTACTCATTGCACTCCTGATTATATACAGGGTATTATCATTGTAACCTTCTTCTACTCACTGCACTCCTGTATATCATTGTATTATATACAGGGTGTTATGCATAGCAAAATTACAAAAACCTGCTCAGAAAATTCACAAAGGTGCAAGGAAGATCAGAGATGGAGGTGACAATGAAGCTTAATCTGCTAAAGAATAAGAGAGGCGACTCTCTGTGATCTATCATTCAGACAAAAACCACCTGATCTCAACTGGCTCGTGGTCTCTTCCTACAATCTGCTTTTGGATATGTTAGGGCTGTATTTGTTAGTAGTTCTTAGCTGAAGAAGGAAGTTCTTAGCTAGGGCTGTATTTGTTAGTAGTTCTTAGCTGAAGAGGGAAGATGTGAAAGTGAAGCATTGGTGCTGTAAACAGGCATTGGCTAATCTCGAAAGAATGTTCACACGGGATCCTTTTTGCACCCAAGCCTTGGCGAGAAAAGTCAACCATTGATTCATACTCTGAACATTTCAGCAAATTAGTGGTTTACAGTTATCGCCTATTTGGAACATTGTGAGCATTGTTTGGTACTGGCACTGAGTATTGCTCAAAATGGAGAAAGCTAAGTGTTGTTCCTAGGCTGGGGGGTGGCCTGAAGGTCTGTCACTGTGTAGCGGAAGCAATGCTCTTCTTTTCATGGTTCTCATTCTTAGACGATGGTAGCATTCTGTCTCTATAATGCTATGATCTAGCAGTATTACAGCACTGCTGTTGTGCTGCAGACCAAGCAGGGATTTTTCATGAAATTTTTGGGCTATTTTGGTACATTTTTTTGGTCTCAGGTTGACAAATTCAGGCAGTGGATTGGTTCATGTTGCTGAAATGCCTGATTGGGACAGCACATACTGCTGATTTTTTTGAAATTGCAGCCATTAAAATGTCAGACACAGCTCAAATTACCCAGATTATTGGAGATAAATTGACCAAGGACAACTATAGTGTCTAGTCATACATGGTGGAGAACTTTTTGATGGGGAGAGGTCTTTGGGACCTCATTACAGGTGATGATGCATGTCTAGAATTTCTTGAGGAGCCCACGGAAGAGAAAAAGAAGGCATACAAGGATTGGACTGGAAAGAATAGGAAAGTTTTGCATTGGATCTCTATATGCATATTAGAGACTTTGATTCCTCATATCAAGAAGGAAAACACTTGTAAAGAGGCATGGGAGATCATTGAGAAAATGTATGGAACATGCACGGAGGCAAGAAAGATACAACTTAAGCAAAGATTGCATGGAGCATGGAGAGGAAACCACACTATCAATGACTATGTTGTAGAAATAAAAAAGGTTGCAGAAGATCTTGCATCTATAAATGGACCAGTGGATGACTTGGTTTCAATCACACTAATGGACTTGGCCCAGCATATAAATCTTTGGATGCCTCTATTTCAGTTAGAGGAGGCTCTATGCCAGACTTTAAAAGAATTAATTGCTTTGCTACTTACAAAAGAAATAAAGTTGGGTTTGAATGCATCTAGCAATAGCAAGAATGCAAGTGAAGATAGTGTCTTTTATCATCAAAGAGGGCGTGGCAGCCCATCTAGAGCTAGAGGCTCATTTTATGGCCATGGTGGTGATAGCTTGGCATGCGGTTGAGGTATCTTTGGTCATGGTGGTTTCATGCCTAGAGGCAGGGGGAGAGCTTACTCTAGAGGTAGAGGACAATCTACTCCTCCACATAGAGATGATGCATGTAATTATTGTGGGGAGTATGGACATTTTGAAAAGAAATGTTATCACAAGCAAAATGATATGCCTAGGGGTTGAGGAAGGACTCAATATAGCCATTATGCAAGTGGCTATGGAGGTGTAGGTTATGGACGTAGAGATGGCTCTACTAGAGGCCATTTATTTGCCATGGAACATGTATTAGGGAGCATGACACACCCTCCTAGTGAGGATGAATGGTTTTTGGACTCAGGGGCTACAAATCATATGACTCGTCATGTTGAGTGGTTTGACACAAAACAACAAATGCAGAATGAAGAATATGTGGCTACTGGGAATGATACCTTGCATAAAATTACTCATATTGGTAGTGTGCCACTTGTCAATAGAGATGGAGTTGAAAATAAGCTTGGGGTTGTACTTTATATACCTACAATCACTAAAAACTTAGCATTAGTTGGTCAAATGGTAGACCAAGGAATGCAGGTGAGATTCAATAGATATGGATGTTTCATTGAGGAATTTCGACATGGAAGGCTTGGCAGATTGATTGCAAAAGGAAATAAGAAAGGCAGGTTATTTGCTTTAGATGCAGGTACTCCCGTCATTCAAAATTCTATGTATGTTGAAAGTGGACATGGTCAAGATAAGGATGTTGAATTATGGCATAGGATAATTGGTCATGTAAGCCTGTAAAGACTGAAATAAATGCAAACCAAACAGGTGGTTCGTGGTTTGCCCCATTTTGGTTATGTTAGTTTTGATAATGTATGTGAGGCTTGCTAGTTTGGTAAACTAGCTAGATTACCATTTCCAAAGAGGGGGAGAATCAACAATTATCCTTTGGAAATGATGCATTCTAATATTTGGGGTCCATGTCAGAATGTCTCATTGAGTGGGTGATGCAATTTTACATCACTTTTATTGAGATGACTTTAGTAGAACGAATTGGGTGTATTTCATGCAGCATAAAAGTGAAGCCTTTGAAATATTTTTGGAGTTTAAAGCTACGGTTAAAAAACAATTTTGTTGTTACATAAAATGCTTGAGGCCTGATAATGGAGGAGAGTACATGTCACATGATTTTTCAAATTTTTTGAGAGATCATGGAATCAAAAGACATGAGCAGAATGGTGTGACAGAAAGGAAGAACCGTATCATTGCAGAAATTTCTAAGGCAATGATGAACCAAATGAATATGCCATTGATATATTGGGCAGAGGCAGTGCATACTGCAATACATATCATGAATAGGACACCTACAGCTTTGATTCATCAGGTATCACCGTATGAGAATATGTATGGTAGGACACCCACTATTGCCTACTTCAGGGTTTTTGGATGTGTTTGCTATGTTCATGTTCTTGATTATTTGAGGAATAAGATGGAGCCAAAGGCTATAAAATGCATCTTTCTTGGATATTTTGATGAGAAGAAGGGTTATAAATGCTATGATCCAATGACTAAGGAAGTTTACATTAGCAGGGATGTCAGATTCAATGAGTATGAATCATGGTACAAGCCCAAGATTGCAATGGACTTGGATTCTTACGAGAGTAGTGATGATGATGCTCATGGGAAGAAACTTTCAGCAAATAGTAAGCTTGGAAATCAACACTTAGAAGATGTGTCTAGACCTCATGAGAATGCAGAAAGTAGTGGCAGCTATAGTTCATGGAGTGGCAGGTTGAGGAGTTCACAAAAGAGTGTGGAAATTGCAAAAGGCAAGAGGCCTATGGTTGAAAGTTCAGAGGATGAATCTACTGACGATGAGTATGGCATTCCTCATGTAAAAACTCCGGGTACTAGAAGTGCATGAAAATATGTACCACCACATGCAAGAGTAGTTGAGACTCCAAGTAGTGCACCTCAGTTGAGGAGATAAAAAAGGGTTAGATATCCTATTGATAGATTGCCATATAATGGGTTCATGAAGATGCATTATGTTTATATAGTTTCTTATGTACAACATGTGGAACCTACTTGCTTTGAGGAAGGAGTGGAAAGCAAAGAATGGAGACAATCTATGGATAGGAGATCCACCAGTGGTTATGCATTTTCATTTGGATCAGCCATGATAAGTTGGAGCAGCAAAAAGCAACCTATATTTGCTTTATCAAGTATAAAGTTGAGTATCAAGGTATTGCATTGGCAGCATCATGTTGGCAAAGAACCCAACCTACCATGCGAGGACCAGACACATAGAAGTGCACTATTGCTTCATCAGAGAGAAGGTAATTGATGGAGAGGTTGACTTGGTCCATGTCAAAATAAATGACCAAGTTGCTGATATCTTTACCAAAGCATTAGGTAAATATAAGTTTGAGTATTTTAGGAGTGCACTTGGAGTATTACCTTTGCAAGCTCATTTGAGATTGAGGGGGAGTGTTGAGAAATAAGGCAAAAGCCTAAGCTTTATCCATGGTTGTATTAAGTGTGTGTGGGAGACTTGTAAGAAAAGATATTTTGAAGAGAATATAGAAAGAGAAGAAAGAAAAAGATGAGGAGAGCATGTAGCTCCTGACCTCTACTTGCTCCATCTTGGTATTCCTCTAAGATCTTTCAAAGGAGTGTAAGGACTACCATTGTGGCCAACATTGCAGCTAGATATGCATGTCATGGAGATGCTAGATAGATCTGCACTGATGGTGCCAAGAGAACATTGAAGGTTTGATTATGAGACGTAGGGTTAATCCATGATTTGAAGCTTGATATGAAGCTTAAGCTTTCCCTTGAAGCACTATTACTATCCCTTTTCTCTTTCGTTGTTTTAAGCTTTCATATAATTGAGTATGCCTCATTAAGAGGCTTCCACAGTTCATAAATGGCATCAACCATTGTTGAAATTGAGGGCATTGCAAGAACTTAATCCATCCTAATCAAGCATATCCTGTTGTTGGAGCTTTTAAAGGGCACATTGAAGACTCTTTATCCTCCATTGAAGAAACATTGAGCTTCTCTTGTTGAAACAAATAGGGTAGCATCAAATACTTTCATGTTCTTCAACATTTGGAACATCAAGAGGCATTTTCTGGTGCTCAATGTCAATTAATACCATGGCCTTAAGTTCATCACCCCATTGCTTCTCTTAAAGGCAAGTATTTCTCTCATTTTTTAAGTTTGGGAATCCCTAGAAATGGTGGATTGTGGCAAGTTCATTTTTGAAGGTTCTAAATCTGGGAAACCCTAGAAATGGTGGATTGTGGCAAGTTCATTTTTGAAGGTTCTAAATTCGGAAAACCCTAGAAATGGTGGATTGTGGCAAGTTCATTTTTGAAGGTTGTAAATCCAAAATTTTTGCCTCTAGGAATCATCTATAAGCTTTCTTCTCCTCATTCAACCAAGACTTGATCAAATCTTCTACTTCTTGAGCTTCAATCTCCTATGGTTATGGACAATAGGGGCCTCTAATTTTTCATCAAGAGTGCTTCAAGAGCTAGAGGGATTTTTCTTCTTTAAGGTTAAGAACCTTGTCTATAGTAGGGATGTATAAAGATCTTGCAAGCATGGTTGCATTAGAGGTCTCTTGACCATTGCCAACTTGGATTATGGGGGGAATCATCAACAACCTTTCAATTCCCTATTTCTAAAGACTTCAGGTGGTTGAAATCATTCTTACTTCAAGGATTATTCATTGGTAAGTCAAGCCTTGGAATCATGGATTTCATGGGGATTTATATCAATTATGGGAGCTATTTTGCAAGTTGAAAGTGGACCCTTGAACCTACATTAAGCAGTAAGAAGTTATTTCGAGGACTAAAGATAGGTGGTATGGGTCTTTCATTGTCTCTCACCAATCATATATAGGTTTGTCAATATGCTACAACGTTCCCTCATCTCAAACAATGAGCCTACAGGGTTAAATAGGATCAAAGTTGGATCTACATGTATCTTATAGGTTCATTTCGACATGGACAAGTTTTGGACAATTTATGACAGTTGATCAATCTTGATTACCTACAGCAAGAGCATCTATGGAAAGGCATTATGGGCCTATGTTGCAATATGCTTGAGTTCTTTCCATAAAATTTGGAGCAATTAGTTATGGATCAAGTGGAGGATTGACTGATTGGAGGTTCAACAACTCTCTTTAGCACTCATAAGATGTACCATTGACTAACATGCTCTTAAATCTCTCTTTCTATCCACTTTTTTACCCTATCTTATTGCTAAAAAGAGGCATTAAGAGAGGTCTAGTATTAAGTGTCAACTCGGATAGAATATAGAACCAATATATGAATACTTGAGGATTTATTCCTAATTTTTCCTATCTGGTCCATGAAATTCTAGTGCTCCATTAATGCTATGCATTGATTTGTTGCTATCATTTTATGCCATAATGATGACCCTACTTGTTTGATTGATCATTGATGTGCCACAAGTGAACAAAAGACAAGTTGGTAAGTGGAAAATATGTATAATGTAGTGAGTCATTACACTAAAGGGGTAAATCCCTATCCCTTCTCGTTCTATTTCAACCCGTTTTTCTATTTCCACTTCCATTTCATTGAAAGGATCAAATACTTATTTCTACCAATGCACATCATAAATGTTTGATTAGACTAGCATGTAGCTGCCATGTCATGATTCTTGTGAGGGAAAGTGGATGCCGAGTGAGATGTGAGACAAAAGAGTGGTGACCCTCCCTCACATCGATGATCCATCCTACAGTTTTATCCCTCACATAGGTACAATGTTGTAGAGGAGTGAAGATGGCACCATTGTAGTTGATTGGCCTTAACTTTGCATCCCTATAGCGATCTTAGCTTGCCCTTAGCATTATCACATGTCTTATAGGTTGAGTTCAGCATAATATGGACAAACAAGGGATTTTAGATAGTTTACAAGGGTATTTCAGGTTGGCATAAGTACTTGTAGGTATTCTTATCACTTTTGGTGACATACTACAAGTGGTACAAGTTGCCTATAGGTGCATTGTAGTGTTCCATAGGGTTTGATAGGGAAAAAGAACTTACAAGTGACTTTACAAGTGTAAACAAGGTCTAAATAGGTGCTTGTAAATGAGTGACCATAGTTGGATGGAGGTCGGTTAGTGCGGTTTCAAGCCAAAAATCACTCAGTTTGGATATTGCAATCAAAAGTTATTGCTTTTGTGAGTTACTAAAATAGCACACATATCATGACCAAAAATAAAAGAAGGGCCCTATCTTGGAGACAATACAAGAAGAGTTAAGGACTTATAAGCATGACCGTGACCCTATGCATGAGGCACTCAATCACGATCTTGAAGAAGGAGAAATGGGTACTACTACCAGCTAAGGAGTGCAAGAGATAAATGGCCAAAAGCTTTAAGATGTGAACCAAGCTGAAGAGGTGAATACTATTCATGCTACATTCAACTCTAATAGTTATCAACTAATGTCTAATGACATTAAAGGCCCAATGAACAACATTCTCTACTTAACCATGAACCTTAATACTAAGTTGGACAAGTTTCTTGAACTCCAATCACAATCTAGCATGGGCCTTAATACCAAATTTGACAAGCTTATGACCTTCCTAAGTAACAGGTTGATTCCTACATCATGGGCCTTAACACCAAATTTGACAAGGTTATGACCTTACCAAGTGAGAACTTGATTCCTACAGTGAATCTCATTGTGGAAGACTCACCTATTCATGAAAGTCCAACCCCTAGGACTAGTGTTGAACAAAATGGAGTCAACTTTGAGGTTGGGGAACCTTCCAAGGCCAAGGAATTCAATGAGCCATATTATTCCAAGTTTAAGCATAAAAGTCCTATCAATCCAAGAGAAAATAATCATTTTGAGGGGATACACATGAGCCAAAGAAAAGATGAGGAATATGATGGGTGTGTTCCCTTTTACAAGTCCTTCTATGGGGTACCCAAGTCTAATGCTCCTAAAAAAGTTAATTCTAACAACCAATATTAGCATGAGGAAAGATATGAAGAAAGAAGATTATCCCATGGACACTAATGGACAACAACACTCATTTGGGCAACAATACTCATTTGGACTGTGAGACTCTCTTGGGAATAATCATACAAATGGGAGACATAACTCATATGTGCAATAGTTACCACATGCTAATGTACATTTTTAGAGTTAATCTCAAGCTCAAGGAAACACCTTTGATCATTTTGGTCAACCGCATATGCCACCTACTCATTTTAGGTAGCATGAAGCTTATTGTGGAATGAATGATTCAATGGAGCAGCCACCTAATCCTCATGGGTCTTGGAGCAATCACATAAATAAACCACCTCATATTGGAATGTATAACAATGCACATATATGAATAACCACACCATTATGATAAGGAGTATAATGAGAAGCTTAATATCCCTAACTTCAAAGGTGATAAGTCATCACCAATCAAACTTGAGGAGTGGTTTGACAAGCTAGAGATGTATTTTACTTTATATCCACAAATTGAAGAAGCCAAAGTTTGTTATGCAATCCTTCATTTGGAGGGGTATGCCCATGCACGATGGCGGTATATAACAAAAATAGGGCAAGTATTTTTTACTTGAGGAGCATTGAAGAGAGCCATGATTGAAGTTTTCATCTCACCATTGGAAAAGGAGAAATCGGAGATGCATTGGTACTCTTTACAACAAAGGGACAATCAGTTAGAGACTACTCCAAGTAATTTCCCAATTTATCAATACATATAGATGGAATTTTAGATGAAGCAAAGCTTAACAAATATATATTTGGTCTTAATCCAACCCTATCTTCTAAATTTGGAACTATACAGCTCGGTTATATACATGCTTCCATTTCAAAATGCAAAAATTTATAGCAAAAAATAGTGGAGTTTTTAGCCCAAAATAGGGGGTATAAATCAGTCTAATCAGCCTACAAGATGCATACAATCAGTTGGAAAGCCAAAAGATGGATTTAGAATTGATAGAAGGCCATTAAATACCTACAGCAGGATATCCACATTTCTTACACCATATGCTTCAAAATAGGGACAAAATTTAAGACCTATTGTTGACGGAAAAGTTGAGCAAAAGAGGATTGATTCTAATGCTAAAGCTTCAACCCCAACAATGCCCAAGGGAAACAAATTACAAATGACAAGCTCAAGGACACGTTTGCTAAAGAATTGTGTTTTAAGTGTGGAGAAAAGTGGATAGTTGATCATAAATCAAAGCGTAAAGCAAAGAATGTAAGAGTCAATATGATAATTGAAGATGATCTAGAAGATGAACCACATATTAATGTAATGCAAAATGAGGATGGGGAAATTTGTGAAGAGGCGGATGGAAATGAAGAGGATAGCCATGAAGAGTATTATGATCCAATGGATGGACTCCCATTTCATCTAGGTGGTTACTATATAGATGATATTTTGATTGATTACCCTTCTCCAAGATTGTGCTTCATCTCTCATGACACATGGATTGGATCTAAGGGGGACAATACACTTTGGCTCAAGCAATTTATTAATGGGAGAGTTGCTCATATTCTCATAGATACAAGGAGCACTCATAACTTTGTGAGCTCTAAATCCCTTGAAGGGCTAAAATTGTTTCTTCTTGAGATGGATTCTTCTTTGTGCATTCAAGTATCTAATGGGGCTCAAGAGATTAGCCATCGAGTTTTGTCCACATATTCCTATTGTTCTATCATCATCATGTGCCACTCATATCAATCTCATTGCTTTGGATATGGGTCCTATTGATGTAGTGCTTGGATGTGACTAAGTTAGATGCCTTGGGAAATTTTCAATGGACCTAGAAAAGAAACATATGAAATTCATGTGGAAAGAAAAACTAGTATGGTATGGTTTTGAAAAGAAAAGCATGGAGCTAATCAATCTCAAAAAGATTCGAAAGGAGATTAATTCTAAGTCATGTATCTTTGGACTTCTATTGTTAAAAGTGGATGAAAAGCGGTCTTCCAACTCTTCCAAAAAAGAAATGGAACCTTGTCTTTGTAAGATGTTGGAAGAATACAGAGATGTTTTTTTAGCCTTCTTCTTCTTTGCCAACATAGCATGAAGTAGATCATCAAATTGACTTGGCTCCTAAAACTAAGCCCATCAACAAACCACCTTACGAGTTGTCCAAGTGTAAAAGAGAGAGGTGGAAAGGCAAGTGAAAGAGCTCTTGGATATGGGTTTCATTCAACCAAGTTAGCCTCCATCAAGAGGAAGGATGGATCCTTCCATATGTACATTGACTATAGGGATCTCAATAAGTGCACAATAAAGAGCATATACCCCATCCCTCACATCAATGATCTCTTGGATTGAACTCAAAGATGCTAAAGTGTTTTACCAAGTTTGATCTCCATTCAGGTTATCACCAAATTTAAGTGAAGGAAGGGAATGAGTATAAGATAGCATTTTTCACAAAGAGGAGTTTATACCATGTCTTAGTGATGCCTTTATGATGATGTACAATGGCTTGAAGTTTATTTGAGATGCTATTAGTTGGGGCCATTGGCTTCATCTTGCTAAATTTTGGCTCTCTATGGATATAAGATCCAAGTACCTTTAGCACTATTTCATAATGATGTCAATCCTCGAGCTAAAGATGAACTTGAACATTGTAATAAAATAAATTTTGTACCCTTTAGCTTAGGGAAATTAGCTTAATAGGGGTTTGAAGTATAAAAGGAAAGAGTGTGCCATTGTAAGGATCTTTTTGCACATTTGTAAACTTCTCCATTTTCTTGGAGCTTGAGGGTTCTTACCTTCCCCACCTCTATTGAGAGTGAATACTCAATGCTAACCATAGCAAAAGGTGGATTTCTTACAATAGCCTCTCATCCATGAATCTTGTTGTACCTTTGATTCAATCTAGCTATGACGTCATTGTATTGCAGTCTTAATACAAATTCAGCTATGACATGGCTATGGCCTTAGTTGTTTCAATTGTTTTTTCTTCATTTTCTTGTTATTTTAATTCAAGATAGGCTAATTTCATTGGTATTAGAGCCTTGAATGTGATTCTCGGCAAGGTCGTTTTCAAGCCTAGATCTAGTTACTAGCACCATACAGGGTAATTGAAATTCAAGATTTGGTTACACAACTTGGTATAGTTTGAACTGTGACTAGTCAGGATTCTCTACATTTAGTCTTCACTATTCTTAGAGTTCTTAGAGAAGATCTGGAGAAGAAATGATAGGTTCTTGGACATTTTAGCATGTCGTAGTTAAGAAGAGGCCCATTTTGAAGGTTCTTGGTCTAGTTGGGATTAATGGAGTTTAGGAGAAGCCTAAAGAGGGTTACTTTTTGTTAATCTAGGGTTCCTCTCTCTTCTCTTAGCCTGCCCCAAGCTTTCGTGGATGATTTCTTGGCTTGATCTCTTCTCCCTGACCTAATTCTCTTTCTCTGAATATACAAAATCATTCTCCTCATCCTTAGGAGAATTTGGAGCAGCATTGTGACCAACACAAGGAGGAAATTAGCCACGTCTTTGAGGATGAAAAATGTATTGTTCATGATAGAGAGCATGATTATACATTTAGGCTTTCTAGCAATTTGTACAACGGTCTCTCTCCTTTGAATGATAATGTGAAGAGATGTGATAGTGCATTTTCACTTGATACACTCACTCCTGCAATAAAAAATGTGGAGTTATGCTATGATAGATATGGGCACATGAGTTTTGATAGTCTCATGGCACTTCAAAGGTGCTAGATGGGTGATACTTTGCCCAAAAAATGCGAAGTTATGCCATGCAAGATATGGGCACATGAGTTTTGATAGTGCCATGCTAGATATGTGCCCATATCTACCATGGCATATCTACCATGGTATAACTCCGCATGAGTTTTGATAGTGCCATGCTAGATATATGCCCATATCTACCATGGCATAACTCCGCATTTTTTATTACAAGAGTGAGTGTATCAAGTGAAAATGCACTATCACATCTCTTCACATTATCATTCAAAGGAGAAAGACCTTGGTACAGATTGATAGAAAGCCTCAATGTATAACCATGCTCTCTATCATGAACAATTCATTTGTCATCCTCAAAGATGATGTAAAATCTAATTCTGTTAAAAGTAGACACTAAAAGCAAGTTCTTCCTAATTTTAGGCATATAGAAAACATTCAAATGTTGAAAATCTTTGCCACCTGCTATTGTAATCAACATCTCACCAATACCACAAACTACACGAGAAGTGTTGTTGGCACAACATACCTTCTTGCCAGAAGGGGCTAAACACATAGAGGAGAATAAACACTTCCTAGAAGTGATATGTTGTGATGCATCACTATCAAAATACCAAGTATGCTAAGTTTCTATTACATTAAAGGCTGACCCATCCATATAAGAATCATAACTACATGGAAGAAAAATGTAGTCCTCCTCCATTAGGTTGGTTGAAACATCACTAGCAGTCATGCGAGGGGCTAATGTTTCTTAGATAGCCATATCGAAGTCCTTTTTTTTCTCTTTTGCAAGACTTTTTTTGCATTCTTCAATATGATGACCTGGATTTTTGAAATACTGGCATTTCCCCTTCTTCTTAGACTTATTTGCATCATTGTGGCCCATATTTGAAGGTTACCCAACATCAACATTGGTTTGATTTGCATTTTGCATCCCTTTCCCTTTACCTTTGTATCTAGGAAGCATGGTTGAATCACTTGAATGTAGGGCCATATTCTTTTGAGTTTTCTCCTCCTAAAGGAAGAGGCATAACAACTCCATGAATGTGAGGGGATCAGTTTTCCCCCTCAATGAAAATTTAGTGAAGTGTGAAAATCAAGGTATGACTCTAGAAAATAGTTCAAACTTATCACCATCTCACTATATTCAATCATCTCATCAATGCTGAGCAAGTATTGTGGGCCTTATTCTTGGCTACAAACATCTACTCCAAAACAACCCAATTTGCATGTGAGATTTTGCAAGAATGAATGTGAGGTGTGATGATTCTTTTCATTGATAGATCTATCAAAGACAAAGCTTGTGCATCTCTAGAATCCGATCTCTTTTCACTTATAGAGCTATCAAAGACAAAGCTCTTTTCACTAATGACTCTTTTCACATCGATAGATCTATCAAATACAAAGCTTTTCCATCTCTAGAATCCCATCTCTTTTGGTGAGGTGTAAGAACAATGGGGGCAATAGCAGCCCATTTTCCACCTTTTCCTTATGCAAGAGGAGGTGTGCCAAAAGCAATTGTTGCAAGTTGAACTTCATCACTTGTGACATAATCCCATAAACTCTTGGCTACACGAAGGTTTGTAATCATGAAACTCCATAGGAGTAATTTGCACCATTCAATTCGTCCTCACTAGTCAAGATGCCAAGAACATCATTGTTATTCTCTACCATAGTTGAATAAAAATTGAAAGGAAACTGTAAACAAAACTTCTAGCATAGAAGAGGTGTAAATGAAAAAAAAATCTCTTTGGGATCCTAATGCAAACAAGAGTACTTGCTATGCTAAAATTGTCAATAGCCAAATCAGTGTTGTGTAGTCAAACGATGGCTATCAATGCCTTGATTTTAGTGCCAATGACCAATGTTTGTGATGATGAGTCATGATATCTCACCAACACTAGGAATTGATTTCAATACAAAGCCCAAAATTTTTATGGAAATTTCAAGAAATTTTAGAAATTGGGCAAGTCAATCAAAAACCCCCAATTTCATGGCACGAGGTGTGAGAAATCGAAAAATTCTTTGAAATTCAGCATGACATGGGAAAAATGGATGAGAAATTGCATTAAAGAATTCCAAAAATTTACAAATGTTAAAATTAGGGCATTTGCACTTTTAGGATGTCTGAGTACTTCTCCATAGTTGAAAATGATAGAGATGGACAAGATGGATTGAAAATTATGTGAATTAAAAAAACCCAAATTCAAAAATAAGAGTTTTTAGGTTTTTTTCAAGAGCTATAATAAATGGTGAACAAGGCTGAGAAAATGTGAGGAGGGCTAAGAAAATGGCCAACAAGCTTGAGAGAGGCTATGTGTGTATGGTTGCATGCAAGATTGCATGGGGAACTATGTATAGATTGAAAACAATAGTAGTAGCTCCTCCAAAATAGTAGTTTCTCTTCCAAAACAACTTCTCCCTCCAACATAGTAGTTCCTCTTCCTTTGTCAATGGTTGAGTGGACTTTGCATTGGTGGCACTAGTTGAGTGGTGGCTAGATGGAACCCACATGTTTAGCTTTGATACCAACTATTGGAAATGGAGGAAGAGAGAGTGTGTAAATGAGTGAACACAAGACAGTGAGCAAGAGTATGAAGTAGTCCCACTCTTACTCACCAACTATTGGAAATGGAGTGTGTGTGTGTGTGTGTGTGTGTGTGTGTGTGTGTGTGTGTGTGTGTGTGTGTGTGTGTGTGTGTGTGTGTGTGTGTGTGTGTGTGTGTGTGTGTGTGTGTGTGTGTGTGTGTGTGTGTGTGTGTGTGTGTGTGTGTGTGTGTGTGTCCTTGAGTGAACACAAGATAGTGAGTAAGAGTGTGGAACACTCTCACACTCAAAAGATACAAGTACTAGAATGATAGAATGAATGTACAATAGGTTTGTAAGTCAACTCAACTAAAGTTAAACTAACTTTAGAAGTAGTGACACTACTTATTAACTTGTGTCTACACTACCCATAATTGACCAAATCTAACATTTGTTCCCATGTTAGAGAAAAATTCAAAAGTCCATTGGAGAAGACTAGTTCTAGTGGAGCATATTTGACAGCTACAAGTTTGTGAAAATAAGGGTAATTCAACATTTGAATGCCTCCCAAAGAAATTAGAAAAGCATAAAAGGTATCTATATGCTAATTCCAAGAGCTCCGCTTTTTATGTTGGTAAGAGATGCTTGCAATAAAATTTAAATATCTATGAAGTTGCAAAGACTTAAGAGTTTGTAGAAGACTGCTTAATTGGTTTCCTACATGATAGCTATGAGGTTGCCTCCCATGCTCATAGGGTAATCTCATGGATAAGGATATGCATATAGTTAAGCTTAACGTGTATAGGTTTGATAAGCCTCTTGTGCCAATGCATATAGTAGATAAAGGACATATCCCATTTTAAATATTCCTATCAAAAGAAGACACTATAATGTTCTTGCTCGAGCTGCTTCCTTGGCGGCATGTTCTTAATAGCCCATCAAGAGATGTCCTAGAAAACACCATCCAATATTTTTTATTAAAACCTTCAGATTTTGCTAACTAGGCTCACTTGAGTCTACCCTATAGTGGAAGTTCCGGACATTCCCACAAGGATTGACCTAAGTCTTTTTTGTCAAATCAACTACTAACAGTTGATTTGTGTCTGTGGTTCGAGTTTCCGTCCCTTATAAAAATTATTGACTGAAACGGGCTTGTGTTGTGCTAGGTTCAAAGAGAATGGGGGAGACAAAGGGGAGTGTGGCACTTTGATCCCTTCTGCCCATGATTCTAAAATGATGTGAGCCATGCTTTTGATCTCTAATGGTCCATAAAAAATGTGATTTTTATTCCTTCTTAGGAAAGCTCTTAACTTACAAAGACCACCCAACCATAGGTTTGGATCTGTTGAGGGTCCATCTTCCTGCTTCTCTCTCGAGAGTATTTTTAATTACCTAATTACCTAGCACAAATGTCAATGCCAAGGAAATTACAAATATTTATTACTTTCCTTATATTGTGATATTTTGGATGTACTTATCACCATTCTACTATGCAAATTGCACTCTATATAAATTTTTCTTTTGTTGCTTATAAGAAACTTAAAATTCAAAAGAAGAGAGCATGTGCATGCCTTGGAGCATTGATCCTATCGGCAAGAGACACTAAAAAAAGAAACGAAATTCTAGAGATAACAAAAGTTTAGAGAAGAACCATTGAACCAAAGCTAAACTCTTTATGTCATTAGGGAGCTATCTTGTGTGAGTGTTCAAATAGTGAAATGGGTTCTAATATGCTTCAATTTTATTATTATTTTGACATTTAAATATTGGTGTTAACACACTAAAAGTTTAATGATGTTGTTGGAATATGATGTATTTGAAAGGTTTCTAATTGAATGAAGTTGAATAACATTGTGATATCCAGACCTTATTTTTCAATCTTCCCGACTTCTCGCAATTGAACTTGAAGGATTCTAGACCATTAAATAGAGGAAGCCTCGAACAAAAGGACCAAAGCCCGTAACCCCGACACCTTTCGAGTCTAATATGGGTCTGCTATAATTTAGTCCAAGACTGTCATAATAGTCCACAAGCAGCCCCAAACAATGCTACATTAGCATTTGATGTTTATGCTTGCTTGGTACTAGCTATTGATGCCATTTGGTACCCGAATCATGCTCGAATGTTATGGGGAGCTACGCATATGGTATGCCATCGATTTGGTACTGATTTTGGACCTTTTTATACTCAGTTTGATAGTGAATTTACTGCTGTAATAGAGCAGGGCTGAAGCTATTTAACTCGGGTTATGTTATGCCCATTGGTCTCAAGTGCTTCCCAGATGCTTGTTATGACTATTTGGATGCAAATGGAGGTTGGAAAATGTCTTGGATGGTTCCCGAATATATTTTGAGCCTTGTTTGAGCTCCGTATTGGTTGGCACTTACTTGACATTGGTCTACACTGGCATGCTTTGTGACAGAGGTTATACCTATGGTCTATGCATGACCTGTTGATACATAATTTGAAGCATATGTCAGTGATGCATGCTACCTACATTGTTTGAGCTTCTTTGCCACTTGGAGCTTTAGTTGGGCTTGTACTTGGATACTTTGGAACCTCTTTTGGATGTTTCTTGGCTTGTCAAAGATTGACTTGGGTTCGTACATGATGTACTTGGATCCTCTCATATGCTTGACCGCTTACATGCTCTTGGTGCTCTCATTATGTACGGTCTTGGCTATGAGATGTCTTATGCATTTACATGCTATCTATGAGCTTGGTTGCTCATTTGCCATCAAATTTTGTGTCAGTGGGAGCTTTATGCTTATGATCTTGGATTTAC
Organism: Lygodium microphyllum; assembly: GCF_053477565.2. NCBI lineage: Eukaryota > Viridiplantae > Streptophyta > Polypodiopsida > Schizaeales > Lygodiaceae > Lygodium > Lygodium microphyllum. The sequence continues at coordinate 34,726,806 of NC_141157.1, read as the reverse complement.
CCAGAGCTTGCGGGTTATGCATTTGAGCTATTACTTGAGATTTGAGACTGGGATCTCTTACACGTCCTTGACTATGATATTTGCTTGGTAGATGCTTCCATGTCTTCTCTTGGATGCTTATGAGATGATTTGATATGTATTCATTGAGCATACACCAACCTTTGTCAAGTCTTGCCAGTGGTGTGTACATCTTGCTTATTACTCAAGGGATGCATTGGTTGTATTGATGGACTCTCTTGACACATTTGGGTATTTGGCTTATGTTCATTGGTTGTCATAGTGCCTCTATTATGCCCGCTTGATGCAAGATTGAACTTGGCAATCACACTGTTGTCATTAGATCTCTATTAGCTCACTATTTGCTCTCATTTACTCACTGCTATCTTTTATTACTGCAAGTTGTTTTATGCAGACTGCGATGTATTTACTGAGCTTAATCATGTCATTTTGATGTACTTTTGGTACTATTTGGTGGACAGCTGGTCATTCTAGCAGTTTCTCTTATTTTCAGCTTGTTTTGGAAGTGGTTTTGACCTATTTACTACTAATTACAACAGACTATTTTTTGCATAGTCTACCTCTGTTTGACTCATTATGGCTAGTCATCTCAAAGATACAGCTTTTTTTAACATTGCCAAGTTGGATGGTGCCAACTATGGCTACTAGAAATATCAAATATGGCAGGTTTTGGTACAAAAATTGCAGATTAAGCCACTAAGAAACAAATGTATTAAACCTGAGAATATGGATAATTATGGCTGGACTAATTTAGATGCCCTATGCAAGTCCACTATCATTTTATCTCTCTCTAAAGAGGTCCATAATAATGTTGTTGAAGATGAAGATAAGAGTGCATGGAATCTCTGGGAAAAGATTCAGGAACTTTATGCAAAAAGCAGAGCCCTGCTTCACAGATGTATTGGCTTAAACACTTGATGGATCTCCGCATGAAGGAGGAGACCCCATTGTCTACTCACTTTGGCCAATTTCATTCTATCATGAAGAATCTGCTTCAACAGGGTATTGAGTTTCAAGATAATCTGCATCCTTTATTTCTACTTGGCACTTTACCTGAGTCTTGGGATGTATTTCGCACTACGATCTGTGCCAACAAACTTGATGGGTTAAAATTGCAAGATGTAGAGAGTGCTCTTTTGTTGAAGAAATTAACAAGAAAAACCATGATTCTTCCCACAATTCACATGATTTATCCATTAGAGTTGGCAGAAGTGGCAAGAAAGATAACAATCATCATGGGAAGGACTCTCAGAAGTCTCGGTCTAAGTCATGTGGATGCAGCAAGTCCCGTGGACGTAAGTCTGATCTTACATGCCATTACTATGGGAAAGCAGGACACATACGGCCACAATGCCATAAGATGCATGATAACAAGCGCAAAGAAAAGGGGAAAGAAAAAGTGCAGGAGAAATCCAATAATTGCAGCATTATACCTTCAAAGTCCAGCATAAAGATTGAGGAGATAAATGTCATGCACCCTGAGGAGTCGGATGGTGACTACATCTTAGTAGCCTCTTCATGTGATGCCTCTCAACTGACCAAGGCTCAATCTATTCATGCGCAATGTTGGCTCTTAGATTTGGGTGTGTCTTTTCATGTGACCCCCTACCGTGAGTGGTTTTATACATATCACAGTGTATATGGTACTATGCGCTTAGGTGATGATCAGTCTCTTGCTATTGTTGGCATTGGTGATGTCACTCTATAGTTTCCCTTTGGTAGCACTTTTATTCTACATAATGTATGTCATGTACCTGCACTGACTAAAAGCTTTATGTCTATTGGTGGACAACTTGATGATGTAGGTTATTATATATGCTTTGGTGATTCTATATGGAAGATAACTCACAAGAGGCTTGTTCATGCAAGAGGTGCCAAGTTTGGAAACCTCTACCCCTTGGTTGTATCTAGCACTATTGACCATGTTTTGTCAGTGGGTTCTATCCCACATGTATCTCTTTGGCATGCTCGTCTTGAGCATATATCACTTAAGGGAATGGAAATGATTAGTGCTTTGTAATATCTTCCACCTTTTGACTACTTGCATTTTGAGTTGTGTGATCATTATTTATATGGCAGGCAGACTTGGAATTCACATAAAAAGTCTGGTATTCCACGTATTGGTGAGCCTTTGGCTCTTATGCATTCAAATGTATGTGGACCCATGCCTTGTCAGTCGTTGGGGGGTGCGAAGTACTTTAACACATTTATTGACAATTATTCACGTAAGGTTTGGGATTATCCCATAAACTAGAAATTTGATGTCTTGGCCATCTTCCAGCATTGTCTTGCTTTAGTAGAGAATCAATCTGGGCATAGGATGAAATGCCTAAGGACCGATAATGGGTGTGAGTACATCTCATGTTCCTTTGAGCAGTTTTGTGACAAGCTGGGTATTAAATGTTAGTTGACCACCCCTTATACCCCTCCCCAAAATGGTATGGTTGAGCGTATGAATAGGACTCCAAGAGAGGGTCCACAGTATGCTTAGCCAAGCAGGATTACCACAACATTTTTGGGCTGAGGCAGTCTCTACTGCCATGCATCTCATTAACAAGTCACCTTGCAGTGGTATTGACTTCTAGGTTGCAGAGGAGGTATGGACAGGAAAGCCTCCCTCATATGCTCATTTGCGTGTCTTTGGATGTTAGGCCTTTTTCCATGTGCCCAAGGATAAACACAATAAGCTGGATCCTAAAAGTGTGAAATGCATTTTCATTGGCTATGGAGATGCAGGTGAGATGGGATATCGTATTTGGGATCCGCAGATGCAGAAAGTGATCCACAGCCATGATGTTGTGTTCCATGAGGAAAAAATGCATATGCATCTTGAGAAAGTTGTTGAGATACGCAGGGTTATCTTTCAAGAGGAGTCCCCTTCTCCTGCACAACTAGCTAGACAGGCTGCACTAGTTGATCCTCATGGCCAGCATGTTAGACAGGGTATTGGATAGGCAGCACAGCCTACATTGAGGTGTTCTACTAGAGTTAGATGACCTCCTAATAACCGCTATGAGCCCTCCATAAATTATGTATTGGTTATCGATACAGGAGAGCCTCTCACCTATGATGAGGCTATGCGCAGGGGTGACAGTCACTCTTGGGAGAGGGCTATGTAGTCGAAGATTGACTCAGTATATAAGAATCATATGTGGGATTCCACATTGGAACAACACTTGCCACCCAGTTTGTTACAATCTTTTATTGTGTTAGATGGATTATGCAAGCTAGACTGATGCACTTGGAGAGTTGCTTGGGCAAATAGATATATTAGTGGAGCCATTGATGATGGAAAAGGTGATGAGAATGTTGAAGCCAACAATATTAACATGTTGCATGTATAAGCATTATTCAAATGAGGTTCAACTAGTGAAGGATTAGAAGGCTCCTATAGATAGGCAACTATCTGCCACCTTGGAACACCTTCACACTCAAAGCATGAATTGGCTAAAACTAAAGCATCACCGCAATGCTTGCTAGTTACATGATAATATGAAAAGCCAATGCTATTATTGAATGAAGAAGGCATAAAGGCAGAGCTACAAACTTGGTTGGAAACATTTCAGAGACATTGTGGTTCTTTGCCTTAGCTTCCCCACTTTATGAGAACCTGACTATGGATGCCACCATCGAGAATGTAGAGTAGATCTTATATGTTTGAAAATATCAAGACAAACAAGAAGAAACTCTAATTTCAATGAATGAAGAGTCCAAGCTCATTGGAAAACCTTAAAGAAGACTCTCACTAAGTTGGACAATTTGAATAGAAAGAATGTGGAGGTAGGTGGCCCTGACCTTAATGCAACAGCATTGGAATGAAGGCTAAAATATGTCATGCATGCATATGAATTACTAAGATAGATGTGGAAGGTACTAGATGAGATGTGCATTACAATGGCTTCATTAGAGGGCATAGACAGTGAACTAGAAGATTATCATGTTATTGCTATTATTAACACCTAAAATGTACAAAAGGCAATAATATTGCCATGTTGCAAACTTGATAGAACATTATGAAAATGAGATTCAACTAATCAACTACTAGAAGGCTCTTGTAGAGAAGAAGAAGGTTGTTGTAGAGAAGTGATTGTCTGGCACCCTATAATAGCTTCAACCCTCCGAGCAAGAATTGAAAAAAACTAAAGCATCACTACAATATTTGCTAGTTCAATTAGATAATAAAAAAGTACATCATACTATCATATGAATAAGGTAGACATCCCTTGGCCATTGTTGCAATGGATTCTGGATCTCCCCCTCATTCAGTGCCTCACTAGTTGGATCATTACCTACCCTTAGGCTAGGAGTTCTAGGTCATCCTTAGGAACCTTAGACCGATTCCATTTCTTTTAGGCTACCATAGACTTAGCTATACTTTTGCATTTTTCAAGTCTTCCACCACACACCTAGTCACTTACTTTTTCATTTACTTCTGTGACATTTTACACTTAGATTTCTTTTTTCCCATGTGCATAGTATCAATGCATCTCAATATGCAAAGAATTGATATGCATGTCTGTTTTCTAATCCTTTCATGTTGGGTTTTGTATTTTAGTTCAGGACTAGAATTGCAAGTATTTATTGTCTACCCTACTAGATTGTCTCTTTTTTCATATCAAGTGGATAGCTACTTTGTGGGTTGTGCCTATGACACTTGGTCATAATTAGAGCCATCTCTCAAGTTCAAGTGCAAATACATCTTGACTCCTTTGGTGAATGACTTTTCCCCCACTCTTTTGATTCAAGTCTTCCTTCTTCATCTGCAAGATCCATTTGCATAGTAGATTGCTATCTTGGCAATTCTCGATTGGCATTGGAGCCCTCTCTCAAGGTTGAGATTCAAGCTTGCCTATGCTACTTGGTCAACATAAGAGCCCTCTCCCAAGATTAAGTAGGGTCATATTCCACATACTAGATGGTTGATTCTCCTTTAGCTCTTCCAACTAAGGGGTATCAAGTCTTTCTTCATCGTTCGCTAGATTATTTCCTCTTGGTTCTCATCACCACACAAAGTCTGACAATAGATTCTCCTCCATCTTCTACATCGACATCCATGGTTGAGGGGGGATTTCTACCCTTCATTGGTATTTTCAAGTTGTGACATTGTCTTATTGTCCTCAACATCGACAACCCTTTCTTGCTATGCCTTCCCTTTGCATTGGATGATCATCGTCATCTTTGTAAACGAGCACATGCACAAGTGGACAATTTCCTCCATGAGGGACACTGTCCAAGTGGCTCCTTGTTGCATGCACATTCACATCATGTGGCATTATTGTATGCATCTTATTGTGTAGAGCACCCATGAGCACCCTACTCACATTAGATCTTGAGTAGTCTCCACCTATGATTTTGTTCACTATACCTCCATATTCTCTTCATTGTTCCTCCATCATTGACACCCTTATGAAAGTGGTAAAGCGTTGCCATTGCAAGTCTTGGCAGGCCATTAGGTAGCCCTCAAGCATCGTTTGTTCGATTCCTTGGCCTCTCTAAGATGGCCCTTTGGATTCTCGAGGTAAGATAATCATCACCTTTGTAGTCTTAGTAGGTTCATGGGTAGATGACATGCACCCATTGGCCAATGCCCTAGTTACTTTCAGGTAGGGTTTCTTGGGGTACACATGATGTGAGCTACAGTTATAGTCCCTTTTTGGTTTTAGTTTTGGACCTAACAGGCTAACAGGGGGTGTTAAACTGAAAAAGGTGCATTAAAATTTCACTAGCTCAGTAAACAAACCAAAAAGTCAAATAAAATTTCAATGTCCCATAAGTAAACTCCCCATTTTTTTGCATGGTTCCTCATCTAGTGTGCTAGGTCACTTGCATCCTAGCCAATCCCAATTTATCCTTAGTTCTTCATCACACGGTTGCCAACTCCTCCTCTCGTTGCTCACTCATTCTTCATCACCTCCAACTGTTGTTGTGGACACCCTTTAGTTACCCTTCCATCCCTAGTGGATTGCATTTGTCTCTAGCCTAATGTCGCCATCACTCTAGCCCTCTATTCAACTGCTTCTTCCCCTGTTCCCAATGATCCCTGATACTACCTTGATCATTACAACCTGATTGAATTGCTTTGTTTTCATCCCTACACGTTGCCTTGTTGTTGTTCATCATCTAGTGCACTTATCAGCATCTTGCAAATTCAACAAATTTCTTCATCAGCCTCTGTTCTAACTAGTGGTTATTGCACTCGGATCCGTCTCCTATGGAGGGGACACATCAACGCTTCACTCAGCCCGCTTAGAGGAGAGCCATACATAGGCTATTGGATAGCTCTCCCCTCGAGCATTCAGTACATTGACATTCAAGTATTCATTCATTGTTCAAGTATTGTAATTGTGTGTTGTAGCGTTGGTGTTTGGATTCACGATGTGTGGGTTGCACACTACAGTGTTTTCTTTTGCAAAACCTAGCGTGTATCGCCCACCCAAACCCGGGGGCAGGAGGGCGCGGGGCGCGCAGGGGGCAACAGACCGTAGGAGTCAACATCACGCTGGATTCACGCTTGACACAGATGCCTGTCAGGAACAACGTAGGCGTATTGAGATTAGTATAGTGAGGCCTGATGACGATCGGCGGGGCAGCGAGCGTGAGCAGCACGCCCCAACCCTGCCAGCTACAAGAGCGCCTGTCCAGCCCCCCCCATCACCCTGCACAATCCACTGCTCCATCCGCGAGGCAACAAGAGCCTGTTATTTCTGCAGTAAGTCTTCTTTTCACTCCCAATTGCTCTCCCGCAATTCTCTGCCAGATACAACGGAGCATGATGTGGTCTTAGTTTCTTTTAACATACTTGCCGTTATCTCAGGCTGAATCCCGCTGCCCTTCACCAGCTCTGGTTCCAATCCTTGGACTGCAAGGAGGGGTGCAATGTCTCAGAAGGAGAGAGTCCTGAGGACTGTCCAAAGGTATTGCTTACTGCTCACTTCTCCCCCAGCTGTTTCAATTATTATAAGTTGATATTCAATCTGCATCCTTAATGATGCCGCTCCGTAGATTTAGATGCAGCCTCTGATTGTTGTCTACTGAATGTTTGCAACACTGGACCTTTTTCCCCCCATCTCTGTTGAAAGATAATAAGTGCTAGTATCGTTCCCTCATTGTGAATTGCAGCAGCATCATGAGCTTCTGTGAAGGAGGGACCACATACCTAGCTCCGGAAAAGCTTGAAGCACTTTTGGATCAACTACTTAATGCTGGCATTGATTCTGCTGACATATTGAAGGCAAGTGCAAAACTGTTCCAAAGCATTCTCAATCGTAGATTTGTGACTTAGAGGCCTACTTTCCCTGGCAACTGATATGCTTTTAGTCAAAATTGGATCTCAGCTGGTTGACAATCTTAAATCTGGTAGAGTTACTGTTTTTGTGGTTTTCAAGACGACACAAATGAATGGGTTGTTTATGCTTTTTGAAACCTCTGTGTGCTTCCTCCCTCATGATTGCTTGTATAGTGATTGCAAGCTTTACTTGTGTAATCGGATTGAATGCTAGGTTTTTGGGCAAAAGCTAACTTCAGATGGTTGGATGGCAGGGTGTGGTATCATGTGTGTATGACAAGGCTGTATCTGAGCCTACACTTTGTCCTCTGTATGCACAAATGTGTGTCCACCTCAGCAAAGCCCTTCCTGAGTTCCCATCTTATGAGGATGGAAAACATGTGACTTTTCGTCGGATACTACTGAACAGTTGTCAGGAAGAGTTTGAAGGAGCTGATAATGTGCGAGCAGAAATTCGACAGATGACTAAACCAGAGCAGGAAGTTGAGCGTATTGAGAAGGAAGAGCTTGTAAAGCTACGGATGCTTGGAAATTTGAGACTCATTGGTGAGCTGTTCAACCAGAGCATGATATCAGAGAGGATTATCCATCACTGCATTCAGGTGAGTGGTATTTTTCTCAGCCACATCAAAGAAGCATCATCTTCTTTTTGACCTGCAAGTCTGATCTTGCTTTTTTGCTTGTGTGTGTTTGAGGCTGGTTCCTTATTGGCCCTCTTTCTGTCCTGTTGCCTCCATCTAATTTCCCATATTCAATTACACATTGTGATGTATGTGTCTCCGGCATTTGATGGGCAACAGATCAGTCTTGATATAAAGGTTGCTATGCATTCCTGCCTGTGTATGTTAGTTACTAGTGTGGCGAAGAAGCACGTTTTCAAACATTTTCTTTGGCTATATGCAAAGTCTTGGGATTTGTCTGAGACAATGGTCAATGGAAGGCCTTATTCAATTTATAAAAGTTACTTTTTTTTGCATGGGCTAGAGTCCAAAAGAACTGCAACAGCACTTTGCTGCTGCTAATGCTTTTGGATGTTTTACCTTTGTCACATTAGCATTTTGGAACTCTTGCCTGCTTCATCCTCCATGTGAGGAGCAGCGTGCTTTCTTAAGGTTTCATCTTGCTGACTTTTACTGGGCTAACATATTTTGAAGCAAGGTAAGATTAGGCCAACATTGCATATAATTTCATGCACTTACAATGTTGTCTCAATCAGATGCTATTAGGGACAGACCCAAAGAATCCAGCTGAGGAGAATGTGGAGGCCCTTTGCCAGCTGCTTGCAACTGTTGGAAAGCAGCTTGATGAAAGTACCAAGTCAGTGAAAGCAATGAATCTTTATTTCTCACAGCTCAAAGAACTTGGTAGGAGTTCACGCTTAGCTCCGCGTATAAGATTTATGATCCATGATACTATTGATCTGCGAGCTGATAAGTGGGTACCACGCCGAGAAGAGGTTAGATGCATTTGGATTGTACTATGTACAGGGATTTGAATGCTGTTGCAAGTCCTACTTTCAAGCTCTATTGCCTTGTCAGTGATTGCTGTGTTTGCTTATTTGTTTTTGACAGGTCAAGGCAAAAACAATCAATGAGATACATCCTGAGGCTGAACAGAAACTTGGGCTTCGTCCTGGAATGATGGGTTTGAGAAGTGACCTAGGTATGCCTAGTTATATTCCTCCAAGGGTAAGGAAGAGTGGTAGAGACGGTTTGAGGCCTCTGCCAAACATAATGCCTCTGTGGCGGGTTGGTCGTATTTCAACTCAAATAAAGAGGCCAGCTAGTACTAGCTCTAGGCTTTTGCTACAAGGCGGTGCAGTCTCATTCATGGGGAGACCAAGTGCATTTCTTGGTAATTCTGCACCAAAACCTGCAAATGTAAGTTATCACCCAAATGTAGAGGTTCTGCAGTCTGGACAACATGGTACAGCCCCAGGAGACCTCATTAGTTTTCCTGAAAAAGACACAGGTGATGTTTCATCAATACCAGTTCCCTCGCCATCTTTAGCTCCTGCTGTGCTCCGGAAGAAGTCTGAATCCTTGCTGAAAGAGTACCTTTCAGTTGCTGATTTGAAGGAGGCACTGACATGTGTAGAGGAGCTTCAGAGTCCTGCATATCACCCTGAATTGGTGCAAATGGCTGTTTCAATGGGTCTGGAAAGAGAAAGGGAGAGTGAATTGATCAGGAAGCTCTTGGAGGAGCTATATTCTAACCAGATTTTATCTGCTAGGGATGTAAAAGCTGGAGTTGTATTAGTGGCAGAGGAACTAGAAGATTTTGCTTTGGATGCCCCTACTGCACCAAAACTTCTGGGGGGTATTGTAGGGAAGCTCCTGTTATCTGGAGTAGTTGAGCTGGATTTACTTGCTGACATCATACAGAAGGCTGAAGACCCCATGCTAAAGAAAGGAGTCTATGATGCAGCATTTAATGCCGTAAAGTCTGGGCCAAATTCAGAGAGGCTTCTCAGTAAGCAGTCTGAGTTACAGGAATGTGAGAGGCTGGTTGCAATTTCTGCAAGATGAGCTGTTCTTATGCTAAAAGACTCTTAATATACAGAGGTAAAAAATAAGGGGCCTCCATGATTTCTTGTTTGTAAATAGGTGGGCAAATATGTTGTTGATCAAAGGCTAAGAGTTTAGAAAATGGGATGAAATGCTTTGAAAATTTTTACTTTAGAGCGTTTCAATAATTTAAACCTTCAAGTCTTAAACATGTTGGGAACTTAAATTTTGTTCCAACTGCAGTTTGGAGTTTGGGGACGCCGTTTATTTTGTTTAGAGGATTCTAGCAAGTGAAAAGCTTGCTGCCCTTGAGGAGTATAGTAAATGAATAAAAGGATTTTATTGAATTTAAGTTGTCCCATGCATAGTCTTGCAATTACTTTGTAATGTAGAAGTAGATTTTGTATATTTTGTGTAAGTGTGAAGTCTTACCCTTTGTGGTTGTTCTTTACTTATTTCTAGTAATAACTGATTGCATTTGTTAAATGTCTCAAGGATGGTTCCCAAAACTATGTCAACAAAATGTGGGTAGAATGATATAAAAAACTCAGCCAAATCTAGTTATGACTTGTTATTGATTAATAATATTCTTTATTCGTTATTAACGAGTAGACATATGGAGAATAGATGCTAACCAATCAGTTGCGTGAAATTATTGAACGAGTTTCTAGGAGAAATAAATAGAAGGAATTGTAATGCATGGAGCATTGCATCTCTTGATGCAAGAAATCTTCTATTGTTGATAAGTGGATGCGAATGACATATCACCTAAACTCCAACATATGGTAAGTGGATGTAAGAAATCTTTTATTGTTGATAACTTGATGTGGATAACATGCACTTCCACTACAGTGTATAACGTAAAAATTATAGAATGTATCTCATATAATTTAGTAAATATACAAACATGAGGTCAACCCTATGGACAAGGTTTTGATGGCATTGTTGTCTTTAGATCGATCACGCTCACTTGTAGTGTTGTCCAAAGCTCAACCAAATCAAGACATACCTACATTGTCATTTGAAATGTATATCTGAAAAGACCAATTTCAATCTTTATGTTGTGATGTTCACGTTCACAAGTTGGAGGTAGGATAGTTTAGACAAAGCACAAATGAAAATTGTATTTTATTGATGAGTTTGAGATGCCTTTTGTAATCCAAATTACTATCTTACAAATTGATTGGCTCACTAGCAAGGATAATATATTTTCATAATAGGTAGTTTGATGTATGGTTACTAAACATTTGCCTTATGTCATAGCCACTAAGATTTTGCAAGCAAGGGATGGATCAGACTAGTGCAAGGCAAAGCAATTTAAAGAACTAGAGAAGATATTGAAACATGCTTGAATTGGGGAGGGTTGTGTACTGCTGTTGATAAAGCCCATAGGCTTCTTAGTGGTACATGTTTGTGGGAGACTTATGTTAAGCCAAAATTTTTAAAATTAATAAACCATAATATGGGGGATTATGAGCATTGCCTTGTAAGGGCATACTTTATAAGTGGTGGCTAGCCAAATTTGGAGATAAGTGGTATAAAAGGCCTTTCAAGTTAATTGTATCTTCTTTAACCATTAAAAGTATGATAATCAAAATTGTCATCTCAAATCACTTTCTTCATGCACACATGTACATTTGGCTCATCATGGACTATCCCCATCTTTCTCTTTGTCAACTTGCCCTCTTCAAGAGGTAGGATATAGCTTCATAAAAGCAAGTTGAAGAATTTTAGCTAACGTCATCCAATTTTAAATAAAACTTTTTCATTGGATTGTGTATTTAAAGAGTCTCATAAACCTAGAAATATATCTTACATTGGTTAATTGAATCTCGTTCATTTTATTTTCTATTTATTGCTAGAGACTTCTTATCTTATTTTAAGCCACTTTTGCCTCTCTCTCTCTCTCTCTCTCTCTCTCTCTCTCTCTCTCTCTCTCTCTCCACCTACTCTCTTTGAAATTGTCATTTTGCTTCCTTGCATGTGTCAATGGTTGTAGTATACTTGGCCTTAATAAGTAGATAAAGTTGTACATGGTTGCAATCAAGACACCCATGAGACTATACCTCCAAATTAGAGAGAGTAAGCATGATGGTAGAGAGTACAAGCTCATCTCTCTTATTCCATGTATTTGTATTCCTATTCTCATGCTTTGTATTACTTAATTTTATTGCCTTGATCTACCTCTTTTGTACCAATACATTGTAAATCTATCCTTTCCAATATGAGAAATTCTCACCATCCAATTTTTCTATGTTGAACAATGCATTTTCAAAAGCAAAATAAGAAGCCTTAGGAATAAATGAAATCTCTTTTGGGCCTTTTAGTCCCCCCTTCCCAATATCGAGGAAAAGTGGGGAGAGAAATCCGAAAATAATAATTTCCTTTCTCCACTTTTTCAATGTTGTTTCACCTTTTTAATATTATCCATAAAGGATTTGCTCACATTCATTCTCTCTCATTTAATAGCCATTTTCAAATCAGTTAGTTATGGGAGTGTGGTGCTTAGTTTTCAATGTCAAATAATTAGTTGTGATGTAATTCAATTTTATAGAAATGAAAAAAAGAGTGAATTTTGAAGGATTCATTGAAAAAAATATGGGGTTTTTAAATATGCTAGCTTTTGGTCAAGAAGCAAAACCATTGGTCAACTTTTTCATTTTCTAAAGATGTATATGGAGGTAAATTTGAATTTTCTAAAATCCAAAAGCACTTGGGCATCCTTGTCTTTGTGCTCTTAGCGCCATTCCATTCAAAGCTCTATCATAATCTCTTCTCTATGCCCATCTAATCTACCTCCATACACTAAAGTACCCCATTTCTCGACCTATAGTGCCTTCTTCTCTCTATTTATTCCATAAACCAATATTTATACACAAGCAATGAGAAAGGGAATGCAGTTCGCAAGCCGCAAGACCATGATGGGTGGGAAATTTTGTATAATGTGCTTATTTATCTCTACCAATGGAACCTTGATACATCTTGTAAAGGTGAAAGACACATTGCATAGCACACATGTATAAATGAGTCTAGTTCATACAATGGATGCCGAATTCACATTGCATAGCACACATGACATTCCCATAAGAAATACAATTGGAGGCGAAGTATAGTGACCCTAAGATAAATTAGGAAGTACCAATACTCTTTTCATCTTATCATTGCAAAGGCTAGGTTCTCAAGTCTGGTTTGTGAGATTATGCAAGATCTCTACCAAATAGAAAGAAGGGGACAATTTCTGTCACAAGGTCAAGATAGACCTAATCACTTCACAAAGGAATATCTTCACACTTTGCAAGGGTTGTAAAGGATTTTTTGTTAGACTTAATGAGTGATGCTAAGCATTGTACAATATACGTAGAGCATATTACTGTAGCCCCCAAGGACTTTGAACTTGTAAGAAATCTTTCAACAGTGAAGGATGCATTTGTTCCAATGAAATGAATATTGTTTATAATGTTGTCTTTTTTTGACAAATATAACCAGCTTTTCTCCTCAGATAGGGTGGTAAATCCTTCATTACAACTTAATTACAGCAGCAAACAATAAATGCAAATCTGAAAATACAAATTTACCTACCGATCTTTGACATTGCACACCCAATTGGCCCCAAAATTGGTGCACCTTCCGGTATTTCTTTAGCTTTATTGAAGAAAAAGTTGATTTACAATGTGATTCTCCCAATCCCTTCTGGTATTTCAACTCCCCTTGCTATCCAAAGTGATCAACAAGTCTTCAATCTATTTTGCCCCTTGATTCGGGCACTTAATTGGCCTTCACCCACTTTGTAGACAATGGAAATGCCCCAAATTCAATGGCTGGCTAGTCCTCCACCTGAATTTAGCTGAAATTTACCTTCAGCCTTGTTGAATCCAAGTCTTGGAGCTTTCATTTTATGGTGCACTTCCCAAGGATGCTACTAAACCCTAATTTCTGCTGTAAATTAGGGTTTACAGTAGAGAATTTTGTAATTTCTCAGTCTCCAAGGGTCCAAATGTTGAGATCTTTGGAGCAAGGCTGTGAAATGGCTAGGAGATGAGAGGGAAAGTTATAGAGAGATAAATTTCAAAGTTTTGTCACGAATAATGACTGAAAATTAGTCAAGTGCAGTTGCTACCCTACCACAACAGCATGTAGATACAAGAACTAAAGAAAATCAATCATTTAATATTGTTGCCCTGCCTCAATAGCCTGTAGATGTTGTCTCCTGCTGTTGATTGATCTTCTTTTGCCCCTGGCTGCCTCAGAAGGTCCTCCAATGGCTGCAAATCATACCAGCAGCCTCTCCTCCCTCTCTTGCAGGCTAAATTTATAAAAATGCCTCTCTCCAGCCTCTAAAGACGTTTTTCAGTCTTGCATGGGTATTTCTGGCAAGTGGCAGCCTTTCCAAATGGTTTTTCCATCATTTTTATAATTAAATATTAATTTTTAATATTTAAATACTAAAAATTAATCTAATAATTATTTCGGTGCCCTGAAAAATAATCTGACTGGCCAATAATTAAATTGGCTAGGAAAATTCTATTCCCGAGTGTCTTTGCACCATCTTTGACCATTAGACTGGTGTTAGGGACCATTAAACGCCACTTCTCTAGTGTCACCAACAACTGACACTTATGGCCAAGTGGATGACCTAGGCCAACAACTAGCACCAGGTACCACCAAGTACATGTGTGGCATAACTTATAGCAACTTTTGCCTTTGACATCCTGTGATTTCTTCGAGTCTCAAGCTCATAAATTTAATTTAATCTGAGCTGCACCTCACATGTGCAACATTTACTTAATCACGTGATTTAAAATTAATTCACATGTTAAGTGAGGTTTCAAAAATGCATGTCCTCATGACAGCCCTCCCCTTGAAATCCTTGCAATCATCCTCGATTACACTGTCAAATGCATCAAAAGCAAAGTACTACATTGGAATTTCCATAGGGCATCATAGTCAACACAACATTGCGCACTGTTGTTCAACCATTCCTACGCCCAACATATGTTGAAAATTACCAACCAACATAACATTGCATAAGACTCACAAAGAATCTCAAAAACATTGTTAGATTATCATGTAATATGTCTATTTCTCATTAGCTCAACTCATTTGGCAAAACCAAACCATAGCATACTATAACCAAGCATAAACCATGGCTAAAACATCAATGGCATCATAACATATGTTGTTGTCCATGGAACTAGATGTAAACCATTGAAAACTGAGCATAATCTGATCACCTAATGATCTGAGAATTGATCACAGCTACTGCAAATGTGACCCCAAACTAATAACAAACTCATTGCAAAAACTGATACACAACTGATCCAAAAAGTGACCGTAAACGATTCTCAAGCTAATCAAAAAACTGAGCTGAAACTTATCAGAATTTTTGTCTCAAAATTGAGGCAAAATTCATGCTAAATTGATCATAATCTAGTGCAAAAGTATAGTTCCAGTGCACGAGTGAAACTCATACTCATCTGCATACATCTCACAGTTGACTAGTACACTAAGTAGTGATCTCATGGCAAACATAATGTCAACGCAGTACCTTGGATGCATGCTGAATACATCCAAGATCCACTATATACAAGAGTTGTCCATAACTAGAGGAGGGGAAGTGCTACCTCCCCCTTGAGCATCAAGCAATACTCTAGACCCTTGCTCTGTTGAACCTGATGGAGCCCAAACTAAAGTTGGCTTTAACTGAAAGGCATCTACGTAAAGCTGCAATAACTAAGGATGGTCTACCAAGTCATCCTCTTCCATCCATTTGGCATCCATTAGTGAATAATTCTGAAATTTCACCAAGTATCTCCTGAAAAATGTACCTTTGACCTTTCTTTTCTTATGTGCCAAAATCTGCTTAGGTAACCAAAATCTCATCTAGCTCCTCAACCTCAGGCTGAATTTCAACAGACATATCCTTTGGCACATCACCATGAAAAGGCCTCGACAAACTGACATGAAAGGCCTTGTGTATCCGCCAACGTGAAGGTAATTTTAGCTGATATGCCACTTCGTTGACCTTCTCCAACACATGGAAGGTCCCATAGTATCTCATACTCAACTTCGGATACAATCTTTCTCTTCCTTTCATCTTTTTCAGCCTTGCATTTTCAAAATGCAACAATACATAATCACCCTATGCAAATTGCAAAGCACATCTGTGGCAATCAGCTACCCTCTTTTGCTTTTCTTGTGATCTCTGAAGTGCATATTTTATCTTTGCATAGGCTACATCCAAGTTTTCCACATAACAATCAGCCTCAAAGATCTTATCCTTAGATTGCAGAATAGGTAGTACCTTCTTGCCACCCTCAACCACCTCAAATGGAGCTTTGCCTGTAGAACTATGCACTGTGTTGTTGTAAGCAAACTCAACAAAGGGCAAATAATGCTCCCAATGTGTCTTGTGGTCTGAAACATAGCACCTCAAAAGATCTAACACTATGGAATTTGCTTCCTTAGATTGACCATTTGTTTGCAGATGGAAGGATGATGAGAATTTCAGCGTGGTACCCATATTCTCAAACAAGCCCTTCCAAAATAAACGGGTCATTTGGGGGTCTCGATCACTAATGATCGACTCTGGCATACCATGATACTTAAAGATGTGTTGCAAAACAATCATGCCATATGATTAGCCTTTATTTTCTTCCTTGCCAGAATGAAATGGGATTGTTTGCTAAGCCTGCAAATGATAGTCCATATCCCATCATTCCCTGTAGTTTCTTAGGAAGCTCAAAAATAAAGTCCATTGCAATGCTCTACCAAGGCCTATTTGGAATAGGCAAGGGTTGCAATAAACCTGGCATCTTTTGCCTATCATGCTTTACCTTCTGGAATATGATCCATGTCTTGACAAATTGTTCTACATCATGCCTCAAAGCTTGCCAATAAAAGAAATGCTCCACTGTCTTGACCGTGGCACCAATACCTATGTGTCCTGCATACAGAGGAACATGACTTTCAGTGATAACTCTAGGCCTTAACTACTTTGTAATACATAGTCGTCCATGCATCACCAGACATCCATCCCTTAGCACAAAGTGTTCATGTCTTTGGCCATTGCAAAGCTTATCATAAACATTAGCAAAGTCGGAATCAGCAACATATTACTCTTTCATGGCATCCAACTCAGTGTGATAAACCATGCTGACGACTGAAATTTGTGGCTTACGTGACAGTGCATCAGCCGCAACATCCTTTTTACCATTAATATGTACAATCTGAAAATGAAACATAGAGAGAAAATATTCACATCTCATATGCTTCTCTGACAACTTTGTCTACGTCAAAAAGAACCTCAAATTTTGATGGTCTGTCTACATTGTAAAATCAGCCCCCAACAAATAATGTTTCCACATAGACAGTGCATGAGTAGCCAATAGCTCTTTCTCATAGACCTGCCAATTCTTTTCTGCATCGTGGAGAATTCGGCTCTCATAAGCCACAACTCGGCTGTCTTGCATAAGAACAGCCCCAATGCTATTACCACATGCATCACATTGAACTATGAATGACTTCCTTAGATCGGGCAACACAAACACAAGATCTAATGTCATCTTTTCCTTCAACTTTTCAAATGCTTAAATTTCCACTACTGTCCATCTAAATGGCACATCCTTCTTCTACAAGGCATGCAATGGAGATGCAATTTCAACAAACCCACATACATACTTCCTGTAGTAAGAACATAAACCCAAGAAGCTAGGGGTCTCATGCACATTCCTCAAAGCTGGCCATGATCGTATTGCTTCAATCTTTATAGGGTCCATGCGAATACCATCATCCGATACAATATGCCCCAAAAAGTGGATTTCGTGCAAGAAGAATTCACTTTTCTTGTCATTGATAACCAACCTATGGTCATGCAATTCATTGAACACAATGTCCAAGTGTTTTCTATGCTCCTTCTCGTTCTTTGAATAGACAATCATGTCATCAAAGAAAGTGCCCACAAATCCTCTATGTGGCCTGAAGATACGATCCATCATTTGATTAAAAGTGGCAGGAGCATTCGTAAGTCCAAAAGGCATAACAAGAGACTCATACAATCCAAAAGATGTCCTAAAAGCTGTCTTAGGCACATCTTCTGGTCCAATGCGTATCTGATGATACCCACTTTTCAAATCTATATGACTAAATATGGCTGCCCCTTGCAATCTATCCATAACATCATCGATCCGAGGAATTGGAAAATGATTCTTTATTGTGAACTTGTTCAGAGCACGATAATCAATGCACATATGCCATGAACCATCCTTTTTCTGCACCAAAAGCACTCGAGAACAAAAAGGAAATGAGCTAGGCTGAATCAACCCTTTTTCTAATAGCTCATTTACCTAAGTCATAATCTCCTCATGTTAGGCTGCACTGACTCTATAGGGTGGCTTATTATGTGGGCTACTTCCAGGGATAAGATCTATGCCATGATCTTTTGGCCTTTGAGGTGGTAGTTGCCCTGGAAGTGACTGAGAGAAGCAATCAGCATACATTTTCAAAAATGACATGCAATCCTTCTCTAACTTAGACATGTTCCCAACATTCTCACTATCATCTTTATCCTTAGTAAAAACCAAGTACAATGAAAGATGATTTTTCATTACTTTAGAAATGGCAATTGTAGATACAACAGGGACAAATTCACCTTTCAACTTTACATCAAGTGTGAGTACCTTTCCCTTATGCTGAATAGTGATCTTTTTTGAATGAGAATCAATCATTGCATGCATACGGTGACACTGTAGCATA
Organism: Lygodium microphyllum; assembly: GCF_053477565.2. Classification (NCBI taxonomy): domain Eukaryota; kingdom Viridiplantae; phylum Streptophyta; class Polypodiopsida; order Schizaeales; family Lygodiaceae; genus Lygodium; species Lygodium microphyllum. Next base: position 34,708,245 of record NC_141157.1, on the reverse strand, counting down.
CCAAGCAATACATCACAACCCTCAAGTGGAGCAATGAAGAACTCTTCGCTGTCCACATATCCTTGTATATGCAACCGAAGCTTTCCAATGAGCGATGTGGCAGGCTCTGCATGGCCTTTACATGCCATTCCAACTTCCCCCATGGGTCCCATCTCATCCTCTCTGATGCCTAAACGGGCGGCCATGTCAAACAGAGATGAAGTTGGCTCGTGCGCCATTATCAAAGAAAATCAATGCATGTTGATCCCTAATTTTTTCCCATGCTTTGCACAACTCAGTAACATCATCATTGGGCTAATCACTAACAACATTGAGCACCAATCCCACTAATGTTTTGGGCTTCTTTCCTTTAGAATCTCCCTGATTTTCTAATTTTCCAGCTTGCTGCCTATTGGAACAGTCCCTTGCAATGTGACCCTCACGTTCACAAATAAAACATTTATTTGTAGCCATCGATTCCCTACGTTGTGCCAATGTTTTTGAGCCCTTTCTTTGTTGTTTTGGCCTCTTTTCAGGCTGATTTTCAGATCTACCCCTTTTCTCAACCTTAAACAACTTTTTATTCGGCTTTTTCCCACTCTCTAGGAAGCCCAAATCCTTCCCATGTAGCAAAGCATTGACTGTAGCAGTAGTCTCTATAAGCTGAGACATGCTAGACACGATGGATTTAATGCAAAAATCCATGATTCCTTTGGGCAGCCCACAAACATTTTTTTCCACTTGCTCATGGAGTACGGGGCAATACGAAGTAATAGGCAGTAATGCATCCCAAAACTTCTTATTACATTGCTCCAAATTCTTACATTCCTTAGCATCCAGCTTATTCCAAGTTGTCATGATGTCCACCTCAAAGGTACTTGTCAACTAATTCGATGCAAAAATTTGCTTGAATTGTACCCACGTTGACAGTGCTCTACCTTGCATCAAAAGAGTGGACCACCACTGTATGCATTCCCTTTCAAGAAAGTGGCCACCTTTCGAATCTTTGAGGACTCCATGAAGTTTCCCCCTGAATAGGCTGCATCAAACTGTTGAATGAAAGTCAAAGCTTTCAACCTATCTTGTACACCGTTGAACGACTCAAACTTCACTCATTTTCCACCCTCATCATAGTCTTTTGCTGCCCCTTTGGGTGTCAAGTTGTCATACAATGGCTGCTCCAAAAAGGGTGCATTTGTTGAATTTACATCTAAACCAACGCCAAACGGAGCATTTGCATGAACAACATTCATTCCTTGAGCCCCATAAGCATTCGGGGGTGCAGATGCAGTACCAAACATGTTACTTTGTGCCCCAGGCATCAAGCCAATGCTGCCATACATAGGGTTTTGCATATTTCCAGCCATATCCAAATACATTGGACCTTGCACTCCATGCATTGGTTGTTGCATACCATAGGGATTTGTGTCATACATTCTCATATGTGGTCCTTGTCCAACCATAGCATGAAAAATCGTGCTTCCACCAAAATATCCTAGCTACCCCATCATAGCATGCACGCCTGGCTATCCAAAATCCATTGGATTGGCACTTTCCCAATGGCCTTGCATTTGCATTCCTTGCCCTGTAGGTACCAACTATTTTATTTCATTAGCATCTTTGGGAGCTTCAAATGAAGGGTTTGGCATTATCTTCAGTGCATCTAGCTGTCCCAAAGTGTAGAAGACGTCTTCTTCTTCTTGCCTTTGCTCTCCTTCTTTGGAGCATTCAAAAATTGGGTGAATTGAGGATCCTTTGCCAATTTAGCAAAGAGATTTGTTGTTGTCCTCATCCGATTCTTGAACTAGTCATCAAATTCCTCTTCACTTTACTGGTCATCAGCCTCCTCATGCCCTGAAGGCCGTGCATCTTGCTCAACAGCAACATTTTTAGCTTATTGTCCATGGTCTGAGCCTTTCCCAAGGTCATGCATTGCATTTCCTTCATTCCCATGTGAACATTCATACTGAGAGGCATCATCATTGCTCGAATCCATCTCACTGTATGAAGACTTATTGCTATAATTTCTCAGCTGAGAGTAAAAATCAGCACTAGCACAAAGCTTTGGCTTGCAATTAGGTGCCTTGGGCCCACCAAATCAAGGGATTGAGTGTTGTCCCGGCAATGGAACCATGTAACCAGCCTTCCTCCTTGGATAGGGTGGTAAATTCCTAATTACAACTTAATTGCAGTAGCAAACAATAAATGCAAATCTCAAAATACAAATTTATCTACTACTAATCTTGGACAATGCACACCCGATTGGCCCCAAAATTGGTGCCCCTTCCAGCATTTCTTTAGCTTTATTGAAGAAAAAGTTGATTTAAAATGGGATTATCCCAATCCCTTTCAGTATTTCAACTCCCATTGCTGTTCAAAGTGTCCAACAAGTCTTCAATCTATTCTGCCCCTTGATTCGGGCACTTAATTGGCCTTCACCCACTTCATAGACGATGGAAATGCCCCAAATTCAATGGCTGGCTAGTCCTCCACGTGAATTCAACTGAAATTCACCTTCAGCCTTGTTAAATCCAAGTCTTGGAGCTTCCAATTTATGGTACGCTTCCCAAGGCTATTGCAAAACCCTAATTTCTACTGTAAATTAGGGTTTACATTAGAGAAATTTGCAATTTCTCAGTCTCCAAGGGTCCAAATGCTGAGATCTTTGGAGCAAGGCTGTGAAATGGCTGAGAGATGAGATAGAAAGCTATAGAGAGAGAAATTTTAGAGTTTTATCGTGAAGAATGGCTAAAAATCAGTCAAGTGTAATTGCTACCCTACCACAACAGCATGTAGATGCAAAGAACTGAAGAAAATCAGTCATTTATTGTTGTTGCCTTGCCTCAACATCTTGTAGATGTTGTCTCCTGCTGTTGATTGATCTTCTTTTGCCCCTGGCTGCCTTAGAAGGTCCTCCAATGGTTGCAAATCAGACCAGCAGCCTCTCCTCCGTTTCTCTTGCAGGCTGAATTTATAAAAATGCCTCTCTCCAGCCTCTAAAGACATAGTTCAATCTTGCATGGGTATTTTTGACAAGTGACTGCCTTCCCAAATGGTTTTTCTAGTATTTTCCATAATTAAATATTAATTTTAGCCTTTAAATACTGCAAATTAATCTAATAATTATTTTAATGCCCTGAAAAATAATCCGACTAGCCAATAATTAAATTGGCCAAGTAACTTCCATTCCCAAGTGTCTCTGCACCATCTTTGACCATCAGATTGGCGTTAGGTACCATTAAACGCCACTTCTCTAGTGTCACCAACTAACACTTATGGCCAAATGGATGACCTAGGCCAAAAATTGGCACCAGGCACCACCAAGTACCTATGCAGAGCATAACTTATAGCAACTTTTGCCTTTGACATCTCGTGATTTCTTCAGGTCCTGGGCTCATAAATTTACTTTAACCTGAGTTGCACCTCACATGTGCAACATTTACTTAATCATGTGATTAATAATTAATCCACATGCTAAGTGAGGTTTCAAAAATACATGTTGTCAGAGAGAGAACTAGGGAGAGAGAAAGAGGAGAGAGAAAGACTGCAGAGGAGAGAGAAAGACTGCAGGAAGAGAGAGAAATAGAGTGACGAGGAGAGAGAAAGACTAGAATTGGAGAGAGAAAGACAGGAAAGATGAAGAAACCATGGAAGCTTGGAGCAAGAAGGGAGAGAAAGATTGTAAATGTATTGATATGTCAAAAGATGTGGAAAATTACAACTTATCTCCTTATATACCAATGTCAGTGTGACATGGCATATTATCAACATTTTAACTATTTCCAACTTCTTACAATCCATCCCTTCCCAAAAGTTTTTGTCCTCAAAAACAAACCTAGAAACAAGCTAAAAAGGAGATGGATAGAACAGAGTACTACTCTGTACAGCATTACAAGGGATAAAAGAAAAGATTACCTAATACTCAATAGTAGTACTAATCTATACAGGAGGTCAAAATCAGCCTGTAGCCTCCCGGATCAAAAGGAAAAGTTGTATCTTTGCCATGCATAGGATCAACTTTCATAAGATCGAAATCAAATACTCCTGGAAACACGATCATCATGATAGTACTCACTAATAAAGTCTCCATTGCATGATGGCCTTCCAAGTCCACACGCTGTCCATAATCTGCCTTCTTGAACTGAACTTCTTGTTGTGGACTCATACCAGAAGGGTCTTCAACAAGATGTTCTTCATCATCTTCAACAAGATGTTCTTCATCATTTACATCATAATATTCGAATAGCAAGATTATTTTGGCAGACCTTGCACTACATGTGGCTTGGTGGATACAAGATAGTGGCTTAGCACAACGATAGCATAAGCTCGCAGCATGCAGTTCCCGTATTGTATCACTAGTAAGGTGTCTAACACGTTTAGCTTTAGATAGCAATTTACACACCTGTTCATCACCATTGGTCAGCTCTATGATAGTTTTGACATGCTGCTCATAGTCATTCTGCTGTTCATGTATAACAGATGGCTGTCCATGCTCATCATGTACTACAGATGGCTGTCCATGCTCATCATGTACAACAGATGGCTGTCCATACTCATAACCATATTGCTCATGCTGTTCATACTGCATATGGTGATAATAGCCCTGCTGCACATCAGGGAAACAGTTTGGTTGAGCATACACATTTGCTTCTACTGATGTTTGCTGCTCATATACATAAGCATGTTGCCTTTGATCATTGATCCTGCTGTATTGGTCATAATCACTTGCTTGCTGTTGATCAAAGCTAGAAGTGTACTGATAAGCATAACCATTTCTGTTACATCCATAAGAACTATTTTGCTGAAGAGATGGATGCTCATAAGCATAAGCATGTTGACCATAATAACCATTCTGCTGCCAAGGTTCAATGGAATGATACTCTTCAGCATATACATGTTGTCCATAAGCATAAGCATTTGATCCAAGTGTACCATCAGCATATTGATGCTGGCCATGAGCATAAGCATTTGGTTCAGGACTTGCTATTTTTTCCATATATGCCTTTATAAGAGCAATACACTGTTCATTCGAAGCTACAAGTTTGTCAATATTAGCTTGTATTTGAAGCTGATCTTGTACAAGTTTGTCCATTTTAGCCTGTGTTTGAAGCCAATCTTGTCCAAGTTTGTCCATTTTAGCATGTATTTGAAGCCAACGTTGTTCACTAGAGCTGGAGCTATTGTTCTTAGCTACTGCCATTGTAGTCAAGTTGCTTTCAAAATATTCCAAAGCATAACAGAAGTCAGCTATAGCAATATCATGAATCATAAATCCTCAAGAATGCAGAGGTATCTTGTGGTTCTTGTACCAAACTTTACAAACAAGAGATATGTTGTTCCTGTCCATGTCTGTGTTGGGCTCCAAATCTGTAATCTTCAGTCAATTTCGTAGCTCAACTTGGCTGTCAATTTTCCTTCACTTAACAAGTCTGGAGATTTAAACCCTGCTCACAAAGCTATGATGAAAGTGGCCAGTTCCAAGTATAAACACCAATCCTAATGTAATGGATGTCAAAACCACTGCTGATATTGGTTAATCTAACAAAGCTGTAGGCAGTAACCCAACTATGCCCTCATGCACAGCTCATAGCCCAAAGAGATCATCTCCATGTTAAGCAGCAGGCTGTCATCTCAGGAGCCATTGTCCTTACAACAGCTGTAGCAACAGGCAAGACTCCTGGAATTGGGAAAAAAAAACTGACTGTAACATCAGCTGCAATTGTATATCATCTTGCCAAGAAAATCAGGACCAGGTGCTGGTTTGTGCTCCTAGCAATCTGGCAATTGATCAACTAGCTGAGTAGATCAGTGGCACAGGATCAGGTGTACAGAATGTATGGACAGCTCGCAGAGATGGGGATTTGAGCAGAATAGTTACTTCAGACTTCAGTGGTAATGATGCAATGGGGAGTGGACAAGTTCCTTCAGAATGGACACACTATGAGAGTAAGAACAGAGCAAGGCTATCGGGATTTTGGTTTGGATGGGGTCTCCCTTGCGGCAATGGAAGATATGCAAAGCTTCTATAAGAAGTACGTGGAGAGTCGTATTGAAATTGTCAAACTGGGAGGCAGGTGCACCATCAAAATGTATGGCCCAACTGGAGCTGGAAAGAGTCACAACTTAGTCTGCAATCACAGGCGACTATCAAAGAACAGCTTCTTTACTATGTTCATCAAGAAGAAAGCCAAAGTGTCCTCAAAAGCTATGTGACACTGTAGCAAAAGTAGTAGCAAATGTTGCAGAGGATGCCTCGTGGTTGGAACTTCTTCCCTTTTTGCATATCATCAAAGCTGATGCAACACTGCTTGGTAAAGAGGTCCCTTACCCTACAGTACACTGCACACTGCAAATCCTACCACAATGCACACTGTAAATCCTTATGAGACTCCCCAGTAGGAGTGAAGTGTTGAATGCACTGTTAAATGAGGAAGAGCTGGTTAACACGGATGCATGATTTTGTTCAAGCTTCACAAGCGTGGACACCGGTGTATCAACAGATGCACAAATCAAACTTGGAATGTGCAAGATAACCTCCTTGCCACTTTCTGGTGCAACGGATCAGGCTGGTACAAATCATTCTTGTGAGGAGCTCACAATTTCTTTTCAGTCTGTTTCATCACAAGCCCATTGCATTAAAACCAGTCTTCCTTCAAGGAGTTTTGAGTTTTCAGAAACTTGAACTATGCAGCCCTCTTGACATTTCCAGAAAAAGTTGTGGGATAATGAATTCGTATTGCTTCTGTGAAGTTAAAGCTCTTTCCAATGCTGTAGCAGGCTCCAGAATGTATAACTGGAAAAGCTAAAACCAATCCTCCAGGCCTCACAAAATAAAGCCCAGGCCAACAACATGGCAAGCTGAATGCCAAGACCTGAAGCAGACTGTCACATCCTTTTAAGTTGGGTTATTGAGCAAACTCAATATAAACAATCGTTGTTGCAATTGGACTCCCCAGAAAAAGCACAACACATCCATGGCTATAGAAATCGCCTTCTGAAAGTCCTTGTAGTTGACCGGTAAGCCCTCATCATCAATCCAACACCAATGCCAAGACCTACACACATGCCCAAGCCAAGGCCCACACCAACAAGTACACCAGCATTGAACCAGGTGATTTCACCCTCGTCTCCCTCCATATAGTCACCGAGTCCATAAAATCCTTGCAATCCTGTTGGCTTGCCATCTATACCTTCATAAAAGGAGTGGTCTTCCACCTGTTCCAGTCATGCATTCTCCACCTCGTCTTGTGATTGTTAAGGATCAATAGGACTAGAAGATACCTCTATATATCTCCAATTGGAACAATTAGAAGGGATACACTATCCCTCTTTGACAAACGGCTTGCATCAGATGGTAGAGGGCTCCGGGATGTCCAAATTAATGACAATTTTGCCAAACTCTCTGAGGCTCATTATGTTGCAGAGTAGAAGGCCAGAGAAGCAGTGGAGATGACTTCAAAAATAGGATTCTGATTTCGTATTGATATTGGTCTGGACGCAGGTCTGATCAGCCTTGATGAAGGCTTGAATCCATCATGCCTTTGCATGAAAGCCTGATGGAGGTCAGAGATTGGAGGCTGATCTTGGTAGCAGTTGCAGTTAGGACTTGCATCTCTCTTGCAGTTTACTGTGTCTACACCTTCAAATGCACAAGCTTCTGCAGGTAGAGGTCAGCAAGGGATACAACCAACTCCCGGCAGAGGTCAACAGGTTTTCTCATGGTGCAAGTGGAACACAAAGTGTGCTGCCTGGTCAAGTTCCCATGCAGGTATTGCAATTTCCTTCAGGTAGAGGTTAGCATGTTGCAAGACCACAAAGTTTGCCCACAAGCTCGAGGAATGTAGAGTCTACTTACATTCCTTGGTTAAGGAGAAGGCTGCTAGGCTTCAAAAATTATCAAATTGCACCAACTCAATCCAAAATCTCTGTAACATTCTTGCCATGGATTTCGAGAAGATCGTTGTTGAAGTGCATCCCACCCTGGGCGATCCTTCTCCTTGTGAATCGAAAAGCATCAGCGAGACGAGACTCTTTCTGGACTGAACTCGGCCTTGCAACTTCTACTTAAGGAGCAAAAGCAGCGTCTGCGGCAGCTTCAAGATTTACGGGCTTCTTTGGTCGAACTGTGGACTCTCTTAGATATTTCTCCAGAAGAACATGGCGAATTCCAGCACATTACGAGTGTCATAGGAGCTCATGAAAACGAAATTTGTATCTCTGGAGCTCTCTCAATGGATCACGTGAAGAAGGCTGAAGAAGCATGCTCATATGGTGCTAGGTCCTGACTCAACAGAAGAAAAGATTGTTGCCTCGGACTTTTGGAGTGTATGGATAAGAAATTGGCAGCTGTTAAAGAGGAGGCTCTCAGCAAAAAAAGAGATCTTGGAAAAACTAGAGAGATGGATGTCCGCCCGTGAAGAAGAAATCTGGCTGGAAGTACGTTACAGGGACAAAAACCAGTGTAGTACGACTAGGGTTGCCCCTCATAAATCTGAAGCGTGTCGAATGAGCTCGAGTCACGATCCAGAAGCTGCCAGCTATGATGGAGGTGCTGATTACAAAAAGCTAAAACATGGGAAGACAAGAAATGCACCCTCTCTCACGATCGAGCTCCATGCTTCCAAATCAACAAGATCTTCTCCTTAATTGAAACCCAAGCCTTCACCAACTTTGTGACTCCTCCTTTAAAATTTACCTCTAAATTTTGCTTGGGATTTGGAAACGAGCTGCCATCTTTGTCTGTCTGCCTTCATTTTTGGTCCAAGTTCCATTTAAGACTCCAAGAAAGGCTGCCATGGTCTATGTGGTCTTCATGAAAGCTGCCATTAATGCTTCTGCATGCAGTCCTTGTGGTCTGGAGGTGTAAACTCCCAAGAAAAGCTGTCATTAATGCTTCTGCTTGCAGTCCTTGTGGTCTAGAGGTGTAAACCCCCAAGAAAAGCTACCATTAATGCTTCTGCATGCAATCCTTGTGGTCCAGAGATGCTTTGGAAACTCCCCTACTGCTCCCGTACTTGTGTACCTCCATTTTTGCATGACATTTGATGACGTCCAGCCATTTAAGCCTTTACCCGCCATATCTGACCTTGGATATCTCCAGATGTAGTCATTGCTAACTATAGTTGTCCTGCAGCACTCCACTAGTCACTGTCTTGTACCATTTTTGTTTGAAATTGGTTTTTGAAATAGGAAAATGAGAGTGAAAATGGAAGAAAATAATGGATCAAAGACTGAGGCTCTGATACCACTTGTCAGAGAGAGAACTAGGGAGAGAGAAAGAGGAGAGAGAAAGACTGCAGAGGAGAGAGAAAGACTGCAGGAAGAGAGAGAAATAGAGTGACGAGGAGAGAGAAAGACTAGAATTGGAGAGAGAAAGACAGGAAAGATGAAGAAACCATGGAAGCTTGGAGCAAGAAGGGAGAGAAAGATTGTAAATGTATTGATATGTCAAAAGATGTGGAAAATTACAACTTATCTCCTTATATACCAATGTCAGTGTGACATGGCATATTATCAATATTTTAACTATTTCCAACTTCTTACACATGTCCTCATGACAACAAGTGTCCTCCACATGCATATAGGACGTGTGCCTTTTTCCAATTGTGAAAGTTAATTACAATATTTGCTATGATTGTCGATTTAGACATGAAAAAAATGTAAAAAGTTGCCATAGCTAATTACACACTTTACCCTTTATGCTTTTTAGAGTCTACATGATGTGAAATTTCCAATTATCAATAATTACAATGTTAATTTATTTAATTATCAATCCATCCATACTATTTAATAGGATAATTTTATAAATAACCATATCAAAATGTGATGAAACTTAACATGTGCACTCATTAGGTTTAAGCTTTAAAAATGCCAAAAGGGCCTCACTTTGAAGTCTAGTGATTGGCATCATTTTCTTGGCGAAAAATAGCCTTAGATGCCAAACTTCAAACCAAGACCCTCTTGGCATTTTTTGGCTCAAGAAAAAATTGATATACTCTTGCAAGCCTAATGGATACATGTGTTTAGTTTCACTGCATTTCAATAAAAGATGATGGCTTTATAATGACATGATGAACCATGTGTGGCATTGCCTTTTGCCAGTTTAGGATTTTAAAGGATAAAAAGTTCAATCTTCTTCTCATTTCCACATGCCGCTTTTACTCTTTTCTTCTTATTTTTCTTATTTTCTCCATTCTTCTGTCCTTGAGCTTACATGGTATGCATCAAGCAAGCCACTCATTATTTCTCCACAAAGACCACATGCATGGTGTCCCTTAGGCAACAAGTGTAGCTTCCTCTAAGATGGCACATGCTCCCCTTAAGGCTAGAAGATCTCCACAAAAGAAGAGAATCTGGTGACAAGGTATCATTGCCCTATAAGATATGAGGCAAATTCAACACAATTATGAGCTCTTGATACCAAATGCATCCATCTAGAAGGTGGTTCATGAGATCTTAGGAGTTGCAGAGCAGATTGACTAGCATGGGGAGGTTTTGATACCAAGTGATGGATGCACAAAACTATGAAAGTGGATAGTTGTAGCCATGGAGGCCTTGTAAACAATGGCAAAGGAGTATCTCATTAATGTCTTCAATTACACCCAACTGGTTACCATCCATGCAAAGTGGATCACAATTTGACTAACAAGGATATAAAATTTATCGTTTTCCTTCATCAAGACAAGGGGCCCTGCTTATAAGGATTCTTGCTTACATGAGGTTTTGCCATGTATGGCCATGTAAAAAGCTTGAAAGCCAATGCATTGTATAATTTTTTTGCAATGAATTATATATAGACATCTCTTGCATATTTGTGTATTCATTACCTTTATTTTGAGTAAATTTAATTGTCGCATTTCCTTAAAGTCCAAGTGTAGCCACATTAATACATTTTTTAAAGAAAATTCAATTACTTTAACATGTATGTGCCACACATTAACATATATACATGTACTATGCATGATCATATCAAATGTACCACATGTGTATCTAATGGATTTGGATTACATTATCGCATAAACACACATATCTAATTAGTTTAGAGTTTAGTTATTGCATATAAATGGGCTACGCATTTGTACAATTAAATTGGATTACATTATCGTGTGAAAACGTACCGCATGCTATCATATCTAGATATATCACACATTATCCTATATATTTGTACCACACATTTCCATCACATGCATGTGCACCACATATTTATTTAATATATTTGAAATTATTGAGATAAATGAAAGAGATTGTATTAACCAAAAGAAATACGTGTGAAAACTAATAGTGAGTGATATAAAATGCATTTACAATGACAAACTCAATGTTTCTTTCGTTTCTTTTATGGTAGAGACAAGGGATTTTCATATGCAAGTGTGAGTTTTTTCTTTGACTTGAATACAAAGCACTTTCCCTTCAACCCTTACTACAAGTGAAGTGTGAAAACTAATAGTGATTGATATAAAGTGCATTTACAATGACATGCAAATGAAAAAACTCAATGTTTCTTTCATTTCTTTTATGGCAGAGATAAGGGATTTTCATATGCAAGTGTGAGTTTTTTCTTGGACTTGAATACGAAGCACTTGCCCTTCAACCCTTACTATAAGTGAAGTGGGTTCGACACGTTGACAAGCTCAACTAATGTAGCAAGCATGTAGATGGCTCCATCACATGCTTGATCGAACAAGTACAAAAGCTTTTGGTGATTCACAAGCACCACCTTCTCCATGCTTGACATTATAGGCATTGTACAAAGGGGTGCAAATTTTCTCAATGCCTGAATCTTCATTATTGTTTCTTCCCCTCTAGTGAGCACTTCTTACAGAACTATCCACACTAGCAACAAGGTTCTTGATTGCTCCTTTAGGACTAAATCCTTACATTGGTTTGCATGCCTAGATCCTCTTTTCCATAATGTGAACTTATCACTCTTAGATCACATCATCAACACAAAAATATGACTACTTAATTGACCTAGAGGTAATCATATGTAAAGAAACTTGAATGTGGGGTGCACTAGGTTTCAATGAGGTTGATGATGAAATCTTGGAGAAGATTAAAACTTGCAAGACTAGGGCACCAACCAGGGCCTTAGAAGATCCAATTTTCCCCAAGATCAACAGCCTCATTGAGACTCATCAACACCCAATGCATCCCATGGTCGACTTTCATGACATGAAAATTTATGAAAGCTACAAAACTTGCTTTCTCTAGCTCATCCTATAGCTTTAACTCCTCATGTGTAATGAAATGCTCTTCTAAGTGGAGAGATCCGCAAATTCCATTTGGTAGAATCCTTAGGCCTCATTCTAAAGAGATCATGTGTAATGAATGGACATTGACCTCAAAAATATTTTCATCCACCTTAGTTGTAGCAATGTCCTCTTGGGCAGCCGTGTCATTACACTCAATGTATCCAAACTTTACCTTTTGGCTTTTGTCACTACATCATTATACTCAATGTATCCAAACTTTACCTTTTGGCTTTTGTCACTACTAGATGCATGTCCATCTAATCATAGTCAATGAGATCATCCATTGAATATCTAATGAGATTTGAGAACAACTCTTCCTTCTTCATCTCCAAGCACTGTAGCACATCGGATAGTAATAGATATTGTACACCCTCTATCGCAATACACTTCAAGGAAGTGAGATCGTGCTTATCTAGGATTGGCTCTTCTCAAGATGATGGCACTATGAGAGCCTTTGCTCTAGCACCATCCATTATTCCTCTTCAAGGTTGATAGGCTCTTCTCCCATGTAAGTGACAACAAGAGCCATTATACTTGCATCTTTATTACTCTCCTCGTTTATATGGGTATGTCCAATGCAAGTAGGTAGATGGCCAAGGTAGATTTATGCTACACAAGATCAAAGGGCATTGTACTTGGTGTAATGCCCATAAAGATAATGCATGCTCTATGCTAAGAAGCTACATGGGCCAAGCACATATTAACCACTTTTTTTTTGTTCTTCCCATCTTGCATAACCAATGAGCCAATCCAAAGGCATCTAAAACATATCAAATCCATAGATGGAGTACAAGTGAGCGGCAAAAGTGCCCACAAACTCCTCCATGACTTGGGGATCAGGATTTGACACTAAGAACACATGTTCTCAGTTTAAGTCCTTCAGGAACATGTCAAATATCCCATCATACTAGCTAGCAAACTGTATGTCATAGATCCACTTGTTGAAGTGAAGCCAACTATCCATTAGAGAAGGTAGAAGGGATGTGTTGGATACAAAGAAATGAAGAGAGAGTTTTGTAAGTGAAACAATGAAACAAAAAGTAAATTATTTCTCTCTTAAAACCCTAAGTTTTAGCCCATTAAGCGATTGTTCACACATGATATAGTTTGTAGAAATTGCAGTGTGGAGTTGGCTTCAAATTTTCTAGCTCACTGGTTCTCTATTTTGAAATTGGTTCTATTGAGCTTGTCCAAACTAGTTCAAAACTATCTCAATCTATGAACATGTTTGAAGGTAACCAAAGGCTAAAGTATTCAAAGAGATGCACTTAGTTGAACTCATTTAGTTCTTTAAAATCAAAGAGCCTAATGACATTGTCCTTGCAAATGGCCAACACCACAATCAGGATGAATATGTATACTTTTAGCTTACAAAAATTATGATATCGATCATATTGTAATCTATCCTTATGGATCTTGTAGATACCATATAGAGTGCCTCATTGGGATTCAACAACCTACAACCATCATTTATGTAAAAGAGAAACATCCTTGTATCTAGGGTGTGAAACCAAAATATGTAATCAATGAGCCTAGTCATTATTTCCAACCACCTACATGAGATGTAATAAATAATCCCTATGCCATACTCTTCTAGGAAGTTGAAGACCCATGAAAGGAACTATGCTACATATTATTTAGAGATAGTCATAGTAATATGTGCTCTAAAGTTTTGGTGACACTACCTTCTTGGGAAGAAATTTGCTTTGGTTATTGAATTGGATTTTGAAATCGATTTTCACTCAAACCAACCTTGATATGAGTCAATGGAAATGGATTAAGTGTTCAAGATGCAGAAGGAGAGAGAAAGACACAGAGTGAGGAAATCTTAGAGAGTAGAGTGCTCTTAGTAGTCTTTTCCATTATTCATTGAGTAACACAGATAACTACACAAGTACAATAGATCAAAAAATAATGCTAACCTAACCAGAATTAAATCTCAACTCATTTATTGAGGCACACATGACATCCAACTAACCTATAGCTAGACAAGGAGTTGGATAGATGAGCTTGATTCTTCACACTCCCCCTCAAGCTCAAATGATCCCACATATCCCAAGTAGAAATGAGTAAACTTATCTTTACCAAGTGATTTGGTAAAGATGTCCACTACTTGGTATTTTGTCTTCACATGAATAAGGTGTATCTTGCCTCCAAGTACCATTTCCTTGATGAAATGATAATGCATTTCTATATGCTTCGATCTAGCATGATAAACAGGATTACTTGCCAAAAGCACACTGCTCATGTTGTCACAATACAGCTTGATCAGTTTATCCACATGTACTCTCAAGTCATCTAACATCTTAACCAGCCAAACAACTTCACATGCAGCTAAGGCTGCACCTCTACATTCTGCTTCAATACTAGAGAGAGCCATAGTGGGTTACTTTTTACTACTCTAGCTAATCATGCTGTTGTGCCAAGACCAAATGCATACCCACACGTCGATCTTCTGTCATATGCACATCCAGCCCAATCCGCATCACTGTAACTTGTAAGCTTAAGAGGTTTACCATACTCATAAAATATTCCCTAGTGAAGTATAGCCTTCACATACCTCATAATCCTTCTCACTACATCTAGATGAGATTTCCTTGGCCTTTGTGTGAGTTGACTAATCAACCCAACTGAATAATTGAGATTAGGTCTAGTGATGGTAAGATAAATCAAGCTACCAACCACCTATCTATACATGGCTACACTTTCAATCTTAGTTCCTATATCAACGGTTATTCTAATGGAGTATCCATGGGCTTGCACTCTAGCATACCATACTTTTCCATCATATTATGTGCATACTGCTTCCGTAACATCTAGATTCCTTGAGGTGTGCATATGACTTCAATACCAAGGAAAAAATTCAGCTCTTCTTGATCTTTTGTTTGAAACTCTTTCTGCAACATAGATTTGATCTCATCAATCCCATATGTATCATCACGTGTAATGACCAAGTCATCTACATAAACCACCAAAATCATATAGCCTTTCTCTGTCTTCTTGGTAAACAAGTTATGCTCAAATTTACCCATTTGAAGGCCAAGTTTGTATAAGTATGAGTTGATTTTTGCATTCCATGCTTGTGGTCCCTTTTTCAATCCATACAGTGCTTTCTTCAATTTGCAAACATAAGACATATATTCAGGATGTACATATTCTTTTGGTTGATCCATGTAGACTTTTTTCATTAAATCACCATTCAAAAATGCATTATTAATACCTAGACCCTCCAAGAGATACATTATGAGTAGGTCCCCATACATCTAAGTGAACGAGCTACAAAGGTCTACTGATGTTTCGTGTATGTTTGAAAAATGGAAACTAAGCTTGTTTCCCAAATTGACAAGCTAAACATACCTATTCCAAACCAACATATTTGAACTTTGGCAATCCTAAAACAGTTTATGCTAGATATCTATGTCTCTAACACTTGTGTCATCATGAGCAAACATTGTAGCTTTTAGCTCAAGAATAGTTGCATTAAAACTAAACATTCTTCCATGTCTTTTGCCCTTTGCAATCAACTTGTAACCTTTGCCATATTCCTCTATTAAATAGCCATCTTTGTTAAACCATACCTGTAGGTTTTGTTCAACCATCTGGGCAATAGATAACAAATTTTTCATGATTGACGGAGCATGCAAAACATCATATAATTTCTTATTCTTACAATCAGGCATAACCAATGAAACAACTCTTGTATGAGCTATATCATGGTGAGTGTCATCTCATGTGCATACATAGCCATTTGTTCCTACTTTCATTTCATCAAACCACTCCCCATGTGGTGTCATATGGTTTGATGCTCCTAAATCAATCTACCATATGTCATCTGACTTTTCTTATCGAATAGCCTTGTTCCGTACATAAGTCATAGCAAATAACCTATTACCACTCTCATGCTCTCCATGACTAGATGAGGCATAGTGACCATGCCTACCTCTTTGATTTGCTTGCTTCTTCAAACATTCTTTAGCAATGTGTCCTTACTTCCCACAGTAGTGACAATCCTTATCCTTAGTTGCATTGTCATGCATAGTTTGTGACTACCAAGATCCTCTACCTCTAGAGTCTACCGCCTACATGTTCGGGATGTACTATTGATGTATTGTCTTGGACTTATGTCATTGGCACTAACTTTTGTGCCAGTGGGAGCATTCTTGAATGCTTATCAGACATTGAGCAGGCGGTACTTTTATGCATTGAGCCGTTACATGCCATTGAGAAGTTACAGACACTTGACACTTTGGGACTTCTTAACCTTTGGGATGATACATCATATGTCTTGGTTCACTGTATGCTTATGAGCTAAGTCTCAGTTTTGGATCTGTATCTTTGTGAACTGACACCTACTTGAGTGAAGTTTTGGTAGTGGCAAGAACACTTTGCCCCGTTGACTGGGCGGTGTGCCTACTCACTGGCAGATGTTTGTATGACATACTTGGGTGTTGGATTCATGCTTATCGACCGTCATATGCTTATGCTATGCCCGCATGATGCCGGCTTTGGTCTTAGCAATATATGATTGCCTTGGGATCCGATTTTGGCACTGTTAGCTCTCTTTTACTGAAATCTGAAATTTATTACAGCAAGCATATATGTATGGATTGACATGGATTTTTCATGCTGAAACACTCTAAAATGATGTACTTTCACTAATACTTGGTGGGCAGTAGCTTTGGTTCCACTTTCTTCGCCATTTTTCCTCGATTTTGGTGATTTTTTGGTCATTTTCTGCAGTAAACAGCAAGCAGTTTTGAACTGTCTATAGTCTTCCAGCCTGCATTATGGTAAGCTCATCCATTGATCATGCTATTTTCAACATCACTAAGCTTGATGGTACGAATTACTCTTATTGAAAGAGCCAGATTTGGCAGGTGGTGCAGAAATCACAGATCAAACCTTTGAGGTTAAGCGGGCATCCGCCTACAACTATGCAAGATGAGGAATGGCTTGAGCTTGATGAGTTATGCAAGTCTACTATTGTATTGTCTCTCACAGAACAGGTTCACTATAATGTCTTTGAGGAAGAATAGAGTGTATGGCAGTTGTGGGATAAAATCAAGAATCTCTATGACAAGAAAAGTCCAGCGAGTCAAATGTAGTGGCTGAAGCAGCTTATGGATTTGCGCATGAAGGAGAATGTGACTATGTCTGCTCACTTGAGCTAGTTCCATGCTATACTCAAGAACTTGACTTCGCAGGACATCACTTTTGCAGAGGATGTCACTCCTCTTTTCTTGCTTGGTACTCTTAATGAGTCATGGGATGTATTCCGCACTGCATTATGTGCCTCTACTGCTACCTTGAAATTATCTGATATTGAGAGTGCTCTTCTGCAAGAAGAGGTTAACCGTAAGATGCCTCTCGTGTGTCTCATGCTATGACAGTTAAAGGCAGGAATGATGGATATGGAAAGCATGGCAGTGGTAGTGGCCGTGGATGGGATTCTTAGAAATCTCGGTCCAAGTCTCGTGGGAAGTCACGTAGCAAATCTCGTGGCAGGAATGCAGACGTTACTTGTCATCATTGTGGGAAAAAGGGCCATATTAGGCCACAATGCCATGAATTGCGCAATGAAAGGCGCAAAGATAAGGGGAAAGACAAAGTGCAGGATAAGTCTTCTGATCGCAGCATAGTGCCTGCAAAGTCCAGTGTTAAAATTCAAGAGATCAATGTTATGCAACCTAAGGATGTTGATGATGATGATTATATCCTTGCAGCTTCTTCTAGTGCTTCACAGATGACAGAGATACACTCTATGTATGCACAGTGTTGGCTCTTGGACTCATGTGCATCCTTTCATGTGACACCTTGCCGAGAGTGGTTTCATTCATACCATACTGTTTTGGGTACTGTGCGCTTGGGTGATGACAACTCTCTTGATATTATGGACATTGGTGATGTTAGGCTACAGTTTCCTTCTGGCAGTAGTTTTGTTATGTAGGATGTACGTCATGTACCTACTTTGACACGCAGTCACATGTCAACTGGACAGCTTGATGACGCAGGTTATCATGTATCTTTTGGAGACTCTGCATGGAAGATCACTCGTGGCAGACTTGTGATTACGAGAGGTGCCAAGGCTGGCAGTCTCTACCCCTTGATTGTATCAGCTTCTTCCCTTGATCATGTTTTGTCTGTGGGTTCAATCCCACATGTATCTCTTTGGCATGCCCATTTGGGCCATATGTCTTTGAAGAAAATGAAAATTCTTTCTGGTTTGCAGTACTTACTGCCCCTTGATTATGCATGTTTTGATTCATGTGAGCATTGTCTTTATGGCAGGCAGACTAGGTCTACACATAAGAAGTCTGGTAGGCCACGCATGAGTGAGCCCTTGGCATTGGTACATTCGGATGTATGTGGGCCCATGCCTTGTCAGTCTATGGGTGGTGCAAAGTATTTTGTTACGTTCATAGATGATTTTTCACAGAAAGTTTGAGCTTATCCCATTAAGTTGAAATCCGATGTATTGGCTATGTTTCAGAGATGGCTTGCATTAGTTGAGAACCAGTCTGGGTATAGGCTAAAATGCCCAAGGATAGATAATGGGGGTGAGTATGTGTTAACCCCAACACGAAGAAAGCAAAAAGAAGTGGAAAAGACGCAGGGCAAAGGCGGAAAAAGGTAGCCCGACTGAAGAAAGAAAAGGAGAAAATGCCAAAAGCCCAAGGGCAACCTTAAAAGTCCAAGGCAAAGGCAAAAGGGGAAAGGTGCATTTTAAAATAAAAAGACGCACCCTGAAATCTTGTAAAAGAGCGCCGGGCTCTCATCCCATGCAATTTGTAAAGGTAGACGGGCGGTGGAAAGAAAGCTAGGAAGATAGAAGGACAATGGGAAAAAGGGCCTAGGCTATGGCCGGCCATGTAAAAAGGGAAAAAAGGGGATGACCGCCCAAAAGGGATTTAGGGTTTTGTATATAAAGTTGAAAAGTGAATGAGAAGCTCATTCTTGTGTGTGGCCAAAAGCAGCTCTCCTCTTCTTCTTCTTCTTCTTGTTCTTGCTTGCTTGAGCTTGTGCTTGAGAGAGGGAGTGTGAGAGTGTGAGGGAGTGAGTGTGTGAGGGTGAGGGACCGAGGAGGAGAAGCTCTTCATCTTCTCCTCTCTTCTTCTCTTCTCTTCTCTTCTCTTCTCTTGCTCGCGGCAATGGAGCTTGGAGCGTGGAGCTTGAGGATGGAGCTTGCTTGAAGCTTGCACTTGGATCGTGGAGCTACCGGAGTGCGTGGGAGAGGAGGTAACTTGAACGGCATCAAGGTAAGCTCACTACACTCGTAGATATGGATGGCGCGTCGGCTATGTGAGAGGTAGCCATTAGTGCTCGGCTTGGAACGCTTGAAACAATAAGCCGTCCGAGGGTCTTGGCGGTTGAGTGAAAGCTCCCACATTTTGGTTCCGTTGCCGGGACCAACGGATTCAAGCCTTGAGTGCTTGCGCGCTTCGAATCGAGCATCAAAGTAAGGGGTTGTCCCCGAACCGGTGCTTGAGGTAGATAGGTAGGAAGCGAGGGGGTTGAAGATGGTATTTGATCTCCTTGGCAAGTAGGTTTGTTGCTTTCTTGAGATTTATGTTGTGGAATGAAGTAGTGTAGGTATTTACTTTCTGATTTGGATGCAATTAGGATAGGAAAAAACAAAGAAAAAGAAACAAGCAGTAGGGTTCTCTGTTGCTGTATAACAGGCTAAAACAGGGAAATGGGGGCACAGATCCTTGGAGTGCCGTTCGATTCGAGCACCACAGTGGTTCCAGGCATGTCTGGCATTCCCTTGTAGTGTCATGCACCTATCTAGAAGGCGTTGGACGATTCCGTGTAGGTCAGCCTAGAGGCATCGCGTGCAATTCGCAGGCCGTCGTCCGCGCCGTCGGACTAAGCCGTCTAAGTCCCAGAATCAGACGTCCGATTTTGAGAATCGGACGTTCGGACAACCATCCAATCGGACCAACCCGTCCGATTTTGAGAATCGGACCACTCGGACGCTCGGACTCGGACACTCGGACTATCGTCCGATCGGACCAACCCGTTCAACTCGGACACTCGGATACTCGGACCACCCAAAATCGGACCGTCCAGAATCAGACCAGTCCGAAACCGGACCAGCCAGAATCAGACCACCCTGTCCGATCCGATTCCCAGAATCGGACCACTTGAAAATCGGACCACTTTTTGATCCGACTTCCAGAATCAGACGTGACCAAAATCGGACCACTGGTCCGATCAGACCCACCCAAAATCGGACGTCCGATTCTGATAATCGGACTCCTGAAAATCGGACATCTGGGAATCGGACAAAAAAATTGTCAAAATCGGACACATGCTTAGAACACAAATTTTGATACATCTAAACCCTGAGATCGACCCCTAAGGCTACGTAGACTTGAAGGCATATCACAGATCCATAACCGGGCTAAAATTTAGAGCACGTAGCTCAAAATTTGGCGATAACCGGTCCTCCAAATTGCATATGGCGTCTACCGTAACGGCCCTGCGAGCCGGGGGGACTGCCCCCCCCCCCCCGGACCCTCGCAGAGGGGGCCCCCTTCGCACCTCCCCCGAGTAGGTTGGAGAGAAAACGCGTGCCGCGACAGGACCTCCAAATTGGACCCTAGTGTAGCAATGGCTCTACACGAGCATGGATGCTCACTTGCAAAAGGGCAACCAAAAGCCCGTACACGAACAGAGAGAAACAGAGACCCTAGAACATCAATGGGCCAATCTAGCCATCAAGGGCAAAAAGGCCACATCACTAGAACACAAAGACATTGTGTTCATACCATGTCTAGTCAGAGCGAAATGCAACATCAACAAGCTGCAAATGCGAAGATGACTAGACATGACACTCTTGACGAGAGGTGTACCTTGAATAGCACTGCACTGACGATCCAAGACAGCAGTGGAGAATCCACATCTGGTCGTGTAGTCGAGAACTCAGGGGCACCTATCAAAAGGCTTAAATTTACAAGCCAAGACCCAGAAGATGAAGACATAGTACCACCTGCTTATCTTAGGGTCAAACTCACCGCGAAAAGAGAGCATACTATCGATGCTCTGATTGATGAAGGAGCAGATTTTAACATCTTGACCTATGAATCATGGACCATACTAGGCCAACTAGAGCTCACACCGACTAGTGCAACTCTTAGCCCTTATGGGGGACACCCACAAGCACTCATAAGGAAGTGCAAAATCCTTGCGACAATTGAAACGGAAAGCTTGCCTATCCTATTTCATGTTCCTCCAAATAGTGCTAGCTGCGGGAAAGAAACCCTCCTAGGAAGACCCTTCAAAAGGGCGACCAAGTGTGAGGCTGACTATGTAGCACAGAGGATACACCTGACACTACCGGGTGTGAGGATAGTCACCACCTTTAGCAAGGGTGACCTCATCGAACCTCAAGGGAAAGGCAAGGAAGGTGATGACATAATAGTCCAGCCTACAAACGAGGGCAAGGACTTGTTGGGAGAGTTAATACAAGCACAGGTCGAACAACAAGAGCCGGTGAGTGAGGCCATGCCTGAAAAAAGAAGGTCAAGAGACAATGCCAAGGACAGGCTTTGGACTTACAAATATCGTAGAAGACCCCAGAAGAAGCCCAAGCCTTATAGACGGAGTCATCGATGGAGAGTCAGCACAACACCGTGATGGATATCCAAGGCGTTGCTTCGTGCTCAAGGGTATTATGCAGGCAATCATTGGATTTGGGTGCCCAAACACCCTGCTAGGCCACCTCTATCAGAAGCCCAAACTATGTCCAAAGCAAAGAGGCGTAGGAGGAAAACCAAACGAAAGGCCAAGTTTCAAACCAAAAATATTGGAGTGATTGAGCCCATCACTACTGAAATCAAGAAACCAAACGTGGCCTATCAAAAAGTAGATCCTCATCCTAGTGTGCTTGACAAGCGGACATCAGATGCAGCCATTGAGCGTACACAAAAATCATTAGTGCCCAATGAGCCTGTGATTTCCCAAGGGGAGAACAAACATCATAGGCACAACATTGCTCATGGCAAGGCTACTCGCTCAATAAAGCAAATGGCACAATCATCTAATAGCCTTGAGAAAATCATTCAGCTAGTGCCACATCCACCTAGGAGTCCTAGATCTCCTACGCCCTCTTCTCCCAAACAGACACAGGAAGCACTACAGCAGTTGTCAAGGGCGACTGCTCAATTCCAATCTCTATCTCCATCTAAGCTTCCAACCGTCAAAGAGGTGGGACATGATGCCATCTGTAGCTCTCGACCCAAGGATATGCCTGAGCCACCTAATGTGACCAGATCAACTCATGCTCGATCTACACAGATGAGTGCTCAAAGGCCAACAAAAGACACAACCACTTCTGATCGCCCTAGGGACTTGACACCGCAATCCACCAAGGGTAGCCAGCCCACTAAACTAGCTGCTACTACTTCCAATCAGGGACCACAGCAGTCACAGCCCTTGGCTGTGACAATGCCCCTTGTGGAACGTGTCCTTAGAAATTTACCTGTAGAGGAGGTGTCACAACCAACTTCCTCGATAACTCCAGCACTTTCAAAGTGTGTAAAGCCTAGGCTGGAGGAGTCAAACGCAAGGGAGTTGGTTGAAAAGCTAGACTCTCCGAAAAGAGCAGTAGTTGTGCCCTCACAACCGGGCAAGGCTATTCAGCAAACCACGGCTATGTTCCATAAGGACACACTAGAGAAGGGAAATGTTGAGGCCCGACCAAGCACATCAACGATCGATATAGCCCAAGGTCCTGAGTCGTCGAGAGAGGCGCCTTCATTGACCAAGAAAAAGAGGAGAAAGCAGAGAAAACAGCAACAGATGCAGGTGGTTGTGGAACCAAAGAACATTGAGACAAAGGGCGCTGGAGAGCTGATGAATAAAGCATTGAGTCCATCCACCAATGAACCCATTAATGCCTCTCCTAATAGCGGTGAACCCTCAGACACTTCCGTGTGCTCTGAAAAACCAAAGCAACTGTTGCCATCAATAGTTGCTTACAACACTCTATCCACTGACAATAGAACTCATATTGATCAACCAAGAGTGGATACAACACTGTCACAACAGGGTGACAAATCTATACCAGTCACATCCGAGAAGAACCATGAGGAAATAACAGCAAAACCTCAAGAGAAACGTGAGAACCCCAAGAGCATAAGAAAACCTAGCGTTAACCAATCTTGCTCATCTAGGCCTGAGCCCCCAGCCATGCTAAAGCCTGAGGAAACTCTTAGAACTTTGCATGAGATAGCAACCGAGCAAGCCCTCGTTGAACATAGAAGTGTCGCAGAATGCTTAACTGAGTTGGAGGCTAAGCTCAAAGTGGTCGCGCGTGTCTACGTCCTTGCGGACATGGGCACGATACCCAAGGAGCAGCTTGGAGATTACTTGACCTTTCCTCTATCATGGGAAGAACAAGAACATCTTAACGGGCACTACGACAGGCTCCTGCATGAACAAATGCGACTCATCCCTGACGAGGAGGCTGACGAACTACGCTTAACCGTCACGTTCAATGAAGTGCTATGTCGACCGAATCTCGTAGACATAGAGCTACTAAAGCGACTGTCAGCAGGCCAAAGTCAATTTGAGCAGCGTTGGTGTGAAAGCCGCATTGTAATGGCCGAACTAGGGGCTCATATCATGACGGTCTCAGAAGAGCGATTGGCCAAATGGCGGTCTCAAAGAGACCCAACCTACGTGGCACCAACTTCCCTTTGAGTGCTCACTGACATTCGGGGTACGGACTTAGCTAGGACTAGGCTACAAGGCCCTTTGATTGATAAGGTTCTCACTGAGGAGGAGTTACATATTGCTAGTAGACTCGGTCAAGGTTCCATGCTACTCGACGTGGCAAAATATCTATCAGTATTAAGTCAGCTGCCACGAATACTAGATGCATGTGCCACGCTCCGGTACAACCCCGAGTTCTACACTTGGTTCTTATCCTCGTGAAGTGACATGGATTCATAAATATGTATATAAATAAACACTAATTTTTGTGTCACCATGTATAAATAATATCAACACACACAAGCAATGATAGTCAAGCGCAGGGAGAAGAGTTGGGTTTGACAGGCTAAGCTCCTCAGATCCTCCTCTCATCACACTTTTAAAAGTCGTGTGACCATTCCCACCTCCAAGTGAAGGGCATGCAACCCTCATTACCGCCATAGGAAGCCTTGACCAATGACTCCGATGGTGTAGATGGGGTACCGTCCCTTTCTATACACCTTTCCCCCTTTCTGGTCTATCCTTCCGAGGAGGAGCCCTGCCTAAATCCATGACCGCCAGCCGATGTAACTCGGCGTAAACCAAGATCTGCTAATGGCAGGAGGCTAAATATACATCACGGGGGCCATCCCTCTGCAACAAGCACTGCATGCCCTACCCCTCCCCTTCTCGTCCTATGCGCTTGATAATCTGCTCTATAATCCCTTACATATGAATGGTCTTATCATGTAACAAATCCTAATCCTTGATTCGCATCTTACAGGTCCCCTTGCGAGGAAAGCATGGAGAACCAAGGGCAGCTAGCTTGCAAGGACGCTCTCCGCATCCGACGGGAACATACAGCACACGCCCCTCCGCCAGTGCACTATGTGCCCACTCTTAAAAGGTATGGCAAGAAACGCGGCCCCAAGCGACACCGCCCCGGACGAAGGCCGAAGAATCTGCGGGCCAGGGGAGCGGACGCTCAAGGAGGCACACAAAATGTGGCAATGCCAGTTGCACAGACCCCCAATGCACGCTCGGGCACTAGGTGCTCACGAAGTGACAAGGCGGCCAGGGATAGGGCAGAATTTAATGAATTGTTTAAAGACATTCTGGAAATGGTAGCGGCCCGGGACTACACCATTTATGTCCCGGCCGACATGTTCCCTGCCCAGCCTCACAGGAGCCCCGCACTAGCACCGCCCCGGTCGCCTAGCCAACCGGACTCACCCCGCCTAGTACCTATCAACTAAGCCCCTATGATGTACAAGTAGCTTGGCAAGTCATCATGCTAGAACTTTTTGTTTTTGATGAGTAAAGGGGCAAGATCCCCACTTGTACACACTTCCTTCACCTACCGTTAATGTATGCGACCTTAACAAGTAATGGGATAGGCATCATAGCATTCTGAAAAATTATGTCTTAACATGATTGCATTGGTCCGATGTACTTAACGCAAGCGAGCATATACTCTCACAAAGTGACAAGTGGATGCAGAATGACACAGGTCAAGGACTAGAAGCGTTTCATATCCAACTCACCACAAGACCACCAACCCCACAAAGAACCATTATGGAGGAGGTGACAGGATACCAAAAAATAAAAGCCATGACGGAAACGCCACTGGATGGGAACCCAAGGACACCTTTGCAGAAAAAGCACATATTGCAATTGCGCATGGCCAAGGCATAATCATCGATTACCTCCTCCTTCTTGGCCAACTCTATGTTCGGGTAGGAGCCACACTCTCAACAAGGGCGAACGTCTCTTCATCATCCAAGATTCAATTCGCAATATGCTCTGCCCTTGTCCATGCATAGCTCACTCCAAGTGCTACCTCAATTGTTCGATGTCTCACATGTTACAAAGAGGTTTGCAAAATCTCAAGTGTATCTCTTCATCTCAACAACAGTTCCTCTAGCATCAAGGCTGGTGACACAATCATCTTTGTAATATCCATTCTTCAAAGCCTTTGGATCCTAACATTTCTCAAATCCAAATGAAAGGCTAACAACCTCAATGTATGGCATTGATTGTATTCATTTTTTCCACCAAAAAAAAATAGAAAGAAAGAAAGAAAAAAAAAACAAAAACAAAAACAAAAACAAAGAAAAAAAGAGAGACACGATCACGGCACCGCACCTAGGGGTCCTCAAATTAGGTACGTCTAGTGACCTTGGTCGACTGGCTCCGTCCCTAATCCTCTAGGCCTTTTGTACATCCCCCACAATTGTTCAGGGCACATTAAGGGCAGGACATACCTAGGGAGCTCGCCTCGCCTATGGTTAGACCTGTCACCCTGAACCACTTGCACAATTCTTTTGCACTAATCTCAATGCCATTACAATCCACAGTGGTAAGCAAGGCATGAAAGACAATGGAAAAGTACACCATACCTTTCACGCACTATAGGTAGTCACTAGCTACCAAGCGCTAGACATCCAGGAGCTCACTTATGCTACATGGCCTTGACAAGACCATAATGATGTCTCAAGCAATCTTCAAGTGTACTCCCCGTCTTCATCGACAAATTTTTCCATCAACTTAGCCCCTTGCTTCACTGATTGCTATACCAGGAACTAGGCCGATAGTCTTC
This sequence comes from Lygodium microphyllum, assembly GCF_053477565.2. Taxonomy (NCBI): domain Eukaryota; kingdom Viridiplantae; phylum Streptophyta; class Polypodiopsida; order Schizaeales; family Lygodiaceae; genus Lygodium; species Lygodium microphyllum. Next base: position 34,681,719 of record NC_141157.1, on the reverse strand, counting down.
TAACTAAGTAATACCTAAGTATGCACGAGCACTTACATAATATCTGCACTAAAGTCATTGCACAGTTTGGGTCCTCAAGTGCAGGACAATCCTCAGCTTGCTTAGAGTTCGACCTGTCTCCCAAACTAATCAAATATGTCTTGTGCACGATAAGAAGACTAGCACTACCCCTTAAGGAGAGATCACAGGTGAGGTTTTCAATTGCAGGTGTTGCAGACTCTAATGAAAGTGTCGTTCGTCCTTCATCAACACCCAACTCTGAAAGCTTATCCCGTACCATCCGACAAGCCCGCAAAGAATCTTCATGAGCAGAATCCCCAACAACCCAACACTTGTGCTGGCCATCAATGCCATCCCCAACACAGAATAGCCCTACCACCAACTCCAACAACCTTCCCCCAGCCACCTTAGCCACCAACAGGCCCCCAGGACCTTCTTCCACACCACCACCAACACTCCTCCACGGAAACCACAGACATCCTTGTCACCCACGTCTTCGGTGCATGCTACAACCTGCTACCTACGACGGTGAGTACCATGGGACTGGCACTCGTCTAAGAGGGGGTAATGTTAACCCCAACACGAAGAAAGTAAAAAGAAGTGGAAAAGACGCAGGGCAAAGGCGGAAAAAGGTAGCTCGACTGAAGAAAGAAAAGGAGAAAATGCCAAAAGCGCAAGGGCAACCTTAAAAGTCCAAGGCAAAGGCAAAAGGGGAAAGGTGCATTTTAAAATAAAAAGGCGCACCCTGAAATCTTGTAAAAGAGCGTCGGGCTCTCACCCGTGCAATTTGTAAAGGTAGACGGGCGGTGGAAAGAAAGCTAGGAAGATAGAAGGACAATGGGAAAAAGGGCCTAGGCTATGGCGGCCATGTAAAAAGGGAAAAAAGGGGATGACCGCCCAAAAGGGATTTAGGGTTTTGTATATAAAGTTGAAAAGTGAATGAGAAGCTCATTCTTGTGTGTGGCCAAAAGCAGCTCTCCTCTTCTTCCTCTTCTTCTTGTTCTTGCTTGCTTGAGCTTGTGCTTGAGAGAGGGAGTGTGAGAGTGTGAGGGAGTGAGTGTGTGAGGGTGAGGGACCGAGGAGGAGAAGCTCTTCATCTTCTCCTCTCTTCTTCTCTTCTCTTCTCTTCTCTTCTCTTGCTCGCGGCAATGGAGCTTGGAGCGTGGAGCTTGAGGATGGAGCTTGCTTGAAGCTTGCACTTGGATCGTGGAGCTACCGGAGTACGCGGGAGAGGAGGTAACTTGAACGGCATCAAGGTAAGCTCACTACACTCATAGATATGGATGGCGCGTCAGCTATGTGAGAGGTAGCCATTAGTGCTCGGCTTGGAACGCTTGAAACAATAAGCGGTCCGAGGGTCTTGGCGGTTGAGTGAAAGCTCCCACAGTATGTCTCATGTGCTTTTGAGCAGTTATGTGATGAGAGGGGTATTAAGCATCAATTAACCGCCCCCTACACCCCCCCCCCCCAAGAATGGTTTGGCTGAGCGGATGAATAGAACCGTCCAGGAGCGTTTACGTAGTATGCTTAGTCATGCAGGCCTACCACAGAGCTTTTGGGCTGAGCCAATTAGTATAGCTGTGCATGTCATAAATAAATCACCTTCTAGTGGTTTGGATTTCCAGGTTGCATAAGAGGTATGGACTGGAAAACCTCCCTCTTATGCACATCTCGTGTCTTTGGATGTGAGGCATTTTGCCATGTGCCCAGGGACAATAGAAGTAAGTTGGATCCCAAGAGTGTCAAATGCATTTTCCTTGGTTATGGGGATGCAGGCGAGATGGGTTACCGTCTCTGGGATCCACAAGCGTGGAAAGTCATCCGCAGTCATGATGTAGTCTTCCATGAAGACAAAATGCATAGGCAACCTAAGAGAGTTGTTGAGATCTGTAGGGTCATATTTCGAGAGGAGCCGAGAGCTCCCGCATAGCCAATTGGACAGCCTACAGCTGCAGCAGATGCTCATGGTCAGGGTGTTGGACAGGCAGCTGGGCAGGCAGCAAAGCCTGCCGTGAGATGGTCCACTAGAGACAGGCGTCCACCTGATAGATTTCATCCCTCAATGCATTATGTCTTGGTTACAAATGCAGGAATATGTGATCGTAATTTCATCTTTGGAGGACGTGTCTCTGTAGTCCGACAAGTGGAAAATCCTAGTTCGAAGGAGTTTTGTGCTAGAGGGTGGACTTAGGAAAATACCAAGTAGAATTCGAGTGTTATCTAATCAGAAGGGATTATTTTCGAGTAAGTGGAGTTAATAACATGGATATAGCAATTAGTGAACCATGAGTATTTGAGTTAATGTGACAAGATACTAACATGGTTACTTATCCATGAAGAAATAAATGCAAATCAATATTGAGTTGTAGTGATCATCCATGCACTTGCCACCAATTTGATGTGCAACTTAGAGATTGGAGTATGGAGAAAAAGAGTCACTTGCATTATTGTTTATAAATGTATTTACAACAAAAACATGCAATAAAAAGGTCAATTGTTGGTGGAAGAGGAAGAGAAAGGGGTGAGGAAGCCTAAAGGGTGCCAATTGGAGAAGAGCAAGGGGAAAATACTAAGAGGAAAGGGAGAGGAAGTCCAAAGGCCAATTGGAGAAGAGGAAGGGGAGGAGTTAGTGGAAGTTGGAGAGTCATGAAAAGAGAGGGGGGGTACCATCCTATAAAGAGGGAGAGAGAGCAAACTAAAGGGAGGAGGAGGGCGCCATCATCAAGAAGGGAATATTATTATCCTGAAGGAAGCACCATCAATTGGAGGAGGAAAGAGAGTGAAGAGGTTTTCAAGCCATCCAAGCAAGAGGATTTGAAGAAACAATTGAAGTAGGAGAGGGCAAGAAGAGAGAATTGAAGCCCATGCCTCTCCCATAGCCATTGCCATGTCTTCTCCTTCTACCTCCATTTTGGAGCTTTTCTATTCTCTTCTCTCTTAGTCATCAACATAAAACCATGGAGGCTAAGCTCGCAAGCTTGGACTTAATCAAAATCAAGTCAATTACAAGTGGCTATTTCTATGGCAACAATGCAATTAGCCAATTGATCTTTTGGGAGAGGGGAAATGATGAGCTCACCGTTGGGAATGACAGGATAGACTCCCCTTGGCTAGATTACAAAGGACACGGATCCCAAAGACGCAATTACGGTTCTCGTACTTCACATAAGTACCTTAACTCGTTTAACATTTTTAAAAGTATTTTGCGTAATATTTCTTTGATTTGAAAATTTTAAAAAAAGTCTTTGAACATTAATTTCAACTTTGGATAGTTTTTAGAATTTATGAAGGTCTTATTTTTATTTTAAAAATAAAAATTTGTAAAAAATGCTTTAAAATAGCTTAAAATTGTATAGATAAATTTTATAAAATATTTAGTTAAATAATTATAAGATTTGATATTTTTTAATGTAGTATGTACTACTTAAATTATTCTTAATTTTTTTCAAAATTTTTAGAAATTTTTTACTATATCTTAAAAATGAAAAATAGTTATTTTGAATGAATATTACATTATTTTTTTTATAAAAATCATGTTTTTAATTCAACAAAAATTAGGATCTTCTATAGAACACCTAAGAATATAGTTTTGGATGTTTTATGAAATGTTCTTGGGGTCTTAGAAAGAAAATTTAATTTGATGTTATCTATTTGAACATTATTAATATAAAATATGATGTGTCTAATTTTATGCAAATTAAATGTGTTGACGAGGTATTAAGTTATACCAACATTGGACAAGGGAAATGTTTTTTAAAAATAAAATTAGAGTTTATGGGTTTGAGGAATGTTAGTTGATTTAATAATAAAAGGAATTAGATAGAACTATAGGGTTTATGCTTTGAAGTTAATTCCCGAAGAAGAGATAAAAATCCTAGGGTTAGTATTTAAGTGTTCAGTATAGAAATAGAGACAAAGTGCGAGAATATGCAAGCTTACTGAGTTTATGATATTAAATTAGTTGGACTACTACGAATGAGTGTCGTAAATATTGAGGAAGGCTAAGATAAATCATATAAATTAGTTATTAATATCACTTATTCAGTGCAACAACTCCTAGGAGTTAGCTTGACAACTTGGTTAAAAGTGGCTTGGTCTTTGGCCGGCCGGTCATCACCCTCTATCTATGTAAAATTCTTAGATCTATTTGCATTTGCCATGTTTACATCTCTATCTATTTGCTGCAGTATTCAAATAGTCAATGCATGACTCCTTGCAAACCAAGTTAATCTTTCACTGACCAAGATGTTTGTATAACATCCAAGTAACACATGTACATCTATTGGTACCTTGCAACTACTTCAGTCTAGCTCATCTACACATGGTGAACATCAATTCACAAATGAGAATCCCAAAAACTTTCAGTCAAGTAGTATAATTGTGCCACTACTCAAACAGGATAGTTTCAATCCAAGAGTTTATAGTAGTAAAATCTCTACATTAACCAGGGTATTTCAACTCACAAACATTTCAAACATCTCCAAACATATGTGGTAACATTTGGGGGTAGTAACATTGCATGTAGATAGCATTAACTCCATAGTGGACATGTAGGTATGTCTCAACATCCAGTGAAATAGACAATAGCCTATAATAACTAGTAGTATAATTTCTACACAAATCAAAGTATTCTCTGCTCAAAACACCTTCAAATCATAGTAGACATGTGCAAATGCATCTGGGAGTCAATACATAGCCAAAGAAGCATCTATGCTTGTTTAGTCTTCAATTAAAGTGTTAGATATGCTTCTCACAAGTTGTAAACAACCACCACTCTATTATAACTAGCAGTAAGCTTATCTAGATTTGAGTATTCAATGCTCAGTTGTTACCGTGTTTCCCGCAATACAGAGGAGCGGAAAATGGAAAAAAAAAAAGGAAATAGCAAAAAAAGGCGCAGGATAAAAGTAGAAAAAGGCGCCTTGACCGATAACCAGACCCTGAAAAATTTAAATGTTCGGGCATGACCCTCAGAAAGCCTCGGTGTCACCTCGAGACAACAAAAGAGTAAAAGGGCGCACCATTAAAATGTGGGAGCGCCCCCGAATCTTTCTAAAAGAGTGCCAGGCTCACTCCTATGCAAAGTGTGCGCATTAGTTGGGAATAGGATAAATTAGAATGGTGGGAAATGGGAAAAAGGGCCTAGGCTACAACCGGCCATGTAAAAAAGGGAAAAGGGGATGACCGCCCAAAAAGGATTTAGGGCTTTGTATACAAAGTTGAAAAGTGAATGAGAAGCTCATTCTTTGGTGTGTGGCAAAAAGAGTCTTCTTCTTCCTCTCTTCTTCTCTCCTTCTTGCTTGTGTGTGCTCTTGATAGAGGGAGTGTGAGAGTGTGAGGGAGTGAGTGTGTGTGGGAGTGAGGGATCAAGAGGGTGAAGCTCTTCACCATCTCCTCTTCCCTTATTCTCTTCTCCTCTTCTCTTCTCTTGCGCGCGTGGCTATGGAGGATGGAGCTTGGAGATGGAGGAGGCTTGAGGATGCTTGAGCTAGCATCAAGAATCGTGGAGCTACCGGAGTGCAAGAGAGAGGAGGGTAATCGATCAAGCATCAAGGTAAGCTCACTACACTCGTAGGATCGACGGCACGTCGGCTAGGTGAGAGACAGCCATTAGAGTTCGCTTGGAATGCTTGAAACGATAAGCGGTCCGTGGGTCTTATCGGTTGAGCGAAAGCTCCCACATTTTGGTTCCATTGCCAGGACCAACGAATTCAAGCTTGAGCACTTGCGCACCTCATATCGAGCATCGAAGTAGGGTATTCATCCCCGAAACGAAGCTTGAGATAGGTAGGAAGTTTGGGTGTTTTTGATCTTCAAAACAGGTAAGTATTTTGGGATATTCTGGTTGTTTGATGATTGGAAAACATGGAGAAATTAGTTCAGTTTTTTGCTTTCGATTTGTGTTGTGTTTAGAGTAGGTTAACAGTAGGAAATCACACCCGAGAGGCATAGGGTTTGCTGCTGTAAAACAGGGAGAAAATTGGGAAAAACAAGGGAAAAATGGAGGAAATGCGCATTTGAATGTGTAGGAATTGCAAGGAGAGTGATCGGTAACATCCGGGGAATGTCCAGTAGGGTTATAAGTTCTTGAAGGGCAAGGGAATCCTCATTTGCAACCAGCTGAGAATGAGAGAGAGAGAGAGAGCTTGGGCGACCCGTTCGATCGATCAGGGCAAGGAGTGGCGTTGCTATCGACGATCCCCAGGTATATAGATCTCTCCCCCATCACTCCAACATTATTCCTGGTGAATCTGGTAGTCTATGATCATCGATGTCTTGAGATTTTAGACGAATTTGTGCTCGAAAGTGCGTTCGGGCCGGCGGAATCGGACACCCGATTCAATGTCCAATTCTCAGAGTCGGACGTCTGATTTTGAGAATCGGACGCTCGGGGATCGGACCAACCCGTCCGATTTGGGCACTCGGACCACTCGGACTCAGACACTTGAACACTTGGACCAACCCCGTCCGATCAGACTTTTAGCCCGATCCTCCAATCGAGGAAATAGGACTCACGAATTAGGACACGTCAGCAATCGGACCACACGCCTAGTCCGATCGGACCACTTGTCTGATTTCTGAAAATCTGACACTTAACCCCCGTCCGATTCTGACTCGGATGGCTTAAACTCGGACCCACCTAGTCCGATTCCTAGAATTGGACCACTGGTAAATCGGACCACTAGAATCGGACCACTGGTAAATCGGACATTCGATTCTCAGAGTCGAACACACCTTAGGTTTTTTTTAAAAAGGGGAAAACATCAAAAATTGACCCCCACGATCGACGACTGGAAGCGCAACCCGCTCCAGGACAACATGGCGAACGCCTTGTAGGCAGTTCCCAACGTAGGAGTCAAGACCAAGGGACGGGGACAATGCTGGAGCACTCCCCAGCGACCTAACGCGTTGAGAATAGAAATCTAGTCGGAGGACCTAAGATCGACCCCCTAGTGAACGGTAAGAAGCAGCTCATATCCTAGAACCTGCTAGAACGGCCAGGACTTGAGCAATGAAGCTTATCAGGCCCGAAACAAGCGAGAGTGTGTAAGATGCTGAGGAATTCCTTGCGGCACTCACATCGAATTTTTGCACTTGAAGTACACTTAAGAAAGCTGAAAGCCTGATTGGGCACAAGTGCACGAGAAACGACACACTCATCGAGTGACCATAAATTGAGGTTTGTATTCAATAACCAAAGGAACTCACTCAGATAAACCACTCAAGGAACCCACCAATAAGAGAGGACCCAAGACATAGACAGACCATCGAAGAGCAGGGTAGGACCAAGCAAGGAGCGCCAACGACAAGGATCTGTCAAGTCTATTCACCCTGATCGACAATGTAGTGGAGCACAAGAACTCAACCATGACGGAAGAGAGCTCCGACCATCGATCTAGTGAGGAGCTTGATTTGAACATATTCCCAGATGCTATTCAGCAGAGCTGGTGAGCAGTTACGACGTGCACGCCCGGTACAAGCACCGCGGCAGAACAGCAGACGCAATCATTGCAGATCTAGAGGAGGAGAGAAGGCTAGCCCGCAAGGCATTGCAGGGCATAGCCGAGTACAATAGGGATCAACAAGCTAGGAGACAAAGGCAAAGCATGGAGCTGCATGAGGTGCAACGAGTGCTAAACTTAGCTGGCCGAAACCGAACAGACCATGAGAGAGCACTGGAGGGAGACTTGACGTTGAGCGAGCTCCTCATAAAACGGCTGCTCGATAATATCGCAGTAGAGCAGAGTGCCACTGCACTAGCGACGTCACTGCTTGCAGGATTAGGAGCAAACCAAGGCTCAAAGAGCCAGGCCAAAATACCGATTGTTGCCAAGCAACTCAATAAGTACCAACCTCATGACGACCCCTACAGCTTTGTTGAGCAGTTTGAGCAAGTCTGCGAAGCCAACGGCCTCAATGACCAAACTCAACACTCGTAAGCATTCGGGTTTTGCTTAGGCGACAAGGGTAGGACGTGGTATACGAGCCTAGATGCTGCCGAGCGAGCCGACTTCAATAACCTCAAGGATCTCTTCGTTAAGAGGTTCGCCGAGCTTGGATACTCCGATAACCTACTAGTACACTTGATGAACATCAAGCATAAAGAGAAGGAAGACATCCGCGACTATGTGACCCATGTGAGGAGTCTCTTAAAGAGAATCCCTCTAGGTAAGCAACCGACTGACATAGCAGTTTCGACTATATTCAGCAGCGGAATTTGAGATGAGGAGTTATATAAGGCATTGGCAGGCAATTCAAGCTTGCAGTGGGATGTGGTGGCTAGAGTGTTTGAGGAAGCCATTAGAGTCGATGACCAGCTGAAAGGGCAAAGCTCTAGGAACTCAAATCTAGAAGAGACCAACCCGCGAAGCTCAAAGAGAACATCAACACCTAGTGAGCGGTCAATCCCATCATCCCAAGATAAGGGGAAGGCCACCAAGACAGACCAAGGCTTGGCTGAGGTCAAGATGGAATTAGCCAAGTTACAAGACATGTTGAGAAGACCAACGCGCCCGCACATCCAATGCATGTACTGTGGCGAAAACCACTTGTTGGCCGAGTGTCAAGACCCTAGGTCAAGACCATGCGCTAACTGTGGTAGGTTCGGCCATGATATCATGCATTGTAGATTACCAAGAAGACTTCCATACTCGCAACCCTACGGCCAGCCTTATCTAGAGAACAGGCCGCAGCCATTCTTCGGAAGGGGAGCCCCATTGGCTCTTCCCGCACCTAACAATATGAAACCAGTCGTCCCTAGAATGGACATAAATCCTACAGGCATTCCTAGACCGCTTGGTCCTTACATGACCCACCCATTGAGCGACGCTCCAGTACACTATGTGGAGGAGCCGAATGATGAAGAGACCTACATATAACCTTACGTCTCGCACGACGATGAGGGCAACGCGGTCCTCATGGATTATGGACCCGTGTCGGTGATGGCATTAGGACGAGGACGAGGTAGAGGCCCAGGAGGGCAGCCGTAGGATCCAGTCACTTGTTGGACTTGCGGTCACCCCGGTCATGTTTCATCACGCTACCCTGAAAGAGAGCAGCAAAACAAAGATAAGGCTGACCAAAGGTACACAAAGTGTGAAATCACCCATCTTTTCATAGATTGCCCAAAGTGAAAGCCATCCTCTAGCTCAGCCAACGTGCCATCTGTCCCTTTGGGGCTGTTTGGTGTCAAAAACCTCGATGGGGAGGCCACGCCTATCCCATTGCGGGTCATGACCCGAGCCCAAACGAAGCAGGCCAGCATCTCCCTGCCAGGACCTAGCAACCTTGATGCAGTCTCGATAGGGAAGAAAAGCCGCAGGCGGAAGAAGAAGAGATCGGAAGCTAAGGTCGCACTAAAGACCGAGAGTGCTACGACTCTACCTAGGGGAAAGAAGGTCTTAGACGCGGAGGCAGAGACTTCAGCCCCTAAGACAGCCGAAAAAGGAAGCGCTAAGGTAGGGGAATACTCGCATCCGAAACGACAATTAGAGGCCATAGGACGTCCATGAGTTGCTTCAACAACAAGTACATTTGAGAAGAAGGGCTTTTCTTGTCATAGACATCGTAAATATTTTTCTATAAGTTCCATGTAGACTACCAATCAGAGACAACATTATAGAACATCCGCTTAGAGAGGGACAATATGATAGTGGACTTACATAGCTTATCTAATTCGGCCCAATCCTTTGTATCAATACATTTGGGCCTAACATCCTCATGTTTCAAAGGTTTAACCTGCATTTTTTGCACTAAAACTCACTAGATTTGGGCCTTCCAATGGCTGTAGTTGGTGCAATCTAACTTGTCAATACAAAGATAGCACTATCCTTGGAACCACGAGCCATACTAAGACCAAGTAAATGCATAGAAGGGCAAAACAAGTTGTTGTAATAACCTACAAATCAGGCCCAAAACCACTGCCATATCAACTTCAAAACAAAGATTACTGACCAAGTAATGAACTTTCCACAAACTCAATGCAAAAAACTGATAAATGGAAGTGATTGCTTGCATTAACAATGCAATAAATTGTAATTATAGCATGCTAAAAATGAAGTACAACAATATGAGATCAATGCTAAAGAGGGGCAATCACTTCTATAAGACAAATTACAATTGTGATGGAATAGCTCCAACTAGCAGTGGAGTGAATATGGGACTTGCACCGAGAACTGTCAAACAATCAGTGTGTCCGATTGAGAAACATTCCATAGGCATAACCATCATGCATAGAGTGTGTCTCATGGATAACATAAGAGACCAACCAAAGGCATAATGAACCAAGCAATGTAATGGAAGCTCAATACATAACCAACCAAGATGCATACATCACTAACAACATTGTGACAAAGAATATAGATTCTAGCCCAAAAGTAATGTTGGATCAGTCCACTAAGCATCAATTGCATACATAAAGCATGATAAGATCATGTGCATGTCACCAAGTCCCATGGTCTCACTTGAAGACCCTCAAGCTAAATTACATAACCAAATGCTCAATGTAATATTCAAGTGTCAAGTAGCGGCTCCCACTGGAACAAAATTCCAATGCCAGACAAGCAAACAAAGCTCAAAACATCATATGGAAGGCATCCATACATCCAAACAGCATCTCAAAGACGCTGAGCCTATCATAGAGGACGAGATCGATGATCTCTCCAGCATAAGCATGCCAATATCACCGCCTCAACCTAAGTCGATAGAAGCAACTGTGCCACAAGTAGTGCCGCTGAGACCAAGCCTAGACGCGACAGAGCCGCAGATCAGCCACGGCCATTGGCCCGGAAAATCTAGGCTAAGGGAAGGACGAGTATCTAATGATCTCTTGACCACGCTAGTGACCACCCCTGTGCCACTTAGCCTGGGAGATCTGCTTAAGCAGCACCCTACCCTATGGCAAGACCTTAAGCAGTGGGTCGAAGGGTCACAAGAGCAGGTCACGGCAGACCCTCGAGACCAGGATGCAGAAATGCAATTGCCAAGTTTGACGCTGCACTCCGTGCCTAAATCCTTGCATGTCAACGCCTTTTGGGAAGGCTCTAAGATGCACGTGGTCCTGCCGGTCCTAGCCCTAGGTGACACAACAAGAAAGGGAATCGTAGACACGGGAGCTGGGGTTAGTGTGCTTAGCCACGCAGTGCTTCAGACTTGGGGAGACCCACCTGTCGAAGCTGCTAGGTTTAATGTCACGCTAGCAAACGGTATGAGAGTGAAGCCATTCGGGATACTGAAGAATTGGCCAGCGAAGATCGCAGGTGTCTAGTTCTCTGTCGACTTTATAGTCATGAAGGGAGTGGACTACGATGTCCTATTAGGCCACCCTGGATGTGCAATGCTAGAGTCATTGAAGATTGGGGTAACGGCTTGATCTTCCTTGGCAATAGAACGGATGCCGTAAGAATAGAGATGGACACTTGGAAGACCACACCAGTCGACCTAGACGCCATCTCTGCTATGCTCAAGGGGAACACTCAGGTCAAGAAGCCCTATGGATCGTTGACCAAGTATATCCCATGCCCAGAGGATGAGCGGGATTGGATGCACATTCTCGCTACAATCGACTTGCCATTCTCAGATCAGGAGGCATACGAGCAAGCCATCAAAACGATCGGCAAGTCTAACGAAGCACTCTCTGCACCAGTCTGCATGATGGCAGGAAGCCGCCGGGGAAAGCTTGAGCTTGTCACCTTCCAAGTACCATCCAACAAAAGGGAACTCCAGGGGGTGCGAGAATACCTAATGGACCAGCTAGCTGGCAACCCAGCTGCAAATTTCAAACCACTCCAGGATCTCTTAGAGGATTCCAAGTGGCAATGGACCAGGGTGCATGAGTTAAACCTTATGTATAACTGGGCCCTGGTTCCTGACCAACGACACGAGGCATACCAAGCCCTAGGAGACGACGAGCAGTCGAATGACAAAGATTCCAGCGACGAATACGAAGACTGCCAATCCTTCAGTGGGTGATGAGAGCGAGGGTGAAGTAGATACCATAGAATACGACACTGAAGGACGAGAAATTGAGCAGATATGAGCAGACGCCAAGCCGCAGAAAAGGTAGGCCCTTAGAATAGAGCGAAGAGTCATGCGCATGGAATGTGATCGCGCTTGGTTGGAATGCATAGGAGCCATAGACCTTGAGCAAGCAGGCCTAGCCCAGCCAGGAACGACGTCAATACTATGGAAAGAGGGAAGAGGAGCGCAAGAAGAAAGAAAAGGAAGATCTGGAGAGGGCTCGAAGGGAGTCGGTCAGGGATGAGGAGGAGAGAAAAAAAAGGCTGAAGAGGAGCTGAGAAGGAAGGAAGCGGAAGAAATAGCTTTGGCCACCCGTCACTCCATTGAGGAGCAGCACAAAAGAGACGAGGAAGGCACAGAGAGCCCGCACCAAACAGAGGCACCTGGTTCCAATACCAGTGTGCCGAAAATCACAACCCCGCCCCCGGCAGAAGGAAAAGGAAAAGAACCGATGATGCCAAATCCCCCCCTTCATACCTTCCATGCTAGCCACTCCTATCATGATAACACCCACTGCCACCGCCACCCAAGGCTCCACTCCAAAAGTCGATGAGAGCAACGTGGTCACTTGGCTACAATTCCTGTTGGAACGGGAGCTAGCAAGAGAAGAGGGCATGGCCACCCCAGCATCAAGAGTCAAAAGGGCAGCCACGGCTGATCTGGAGCCAAGGCCAGAGCTAAAGAGGCAGAAAACAGAAGCCGCTGTCCCCACCACCATCATGTCCCACCCCCCACCTCCAGCAGGCCAATACGACGAATATGTTAAGGAGCTGCTCTCACAGCTAGAAAGGGCCAGGGAAGAAAGGAGAACAGCCGTGGAGGAGCTGGCAACAGAACGAGAATCACGAGCCGCTCTCTAGCTGGAGAAAACAAACCAGATAACAGAATACCAAAGGGAGATCGCTGCGCTCAGGGAGGAAGCCAGCAATAAGGATGCAGAGGAATCAAAGGCCCTGAAGGAACGTGTCACTGCTTGGGAAGGAAGGAGAAAAATCTTGATGGAGCGTCTCAACGGGGAAAGGGAGACCAATGCTCACCTGCGGCGCAAGAACGATCAGCTCTCTGCACTCAACCTGGAAGCACAAAACCAGCTTGACAAGATCAGACAGGAGGCTGTAGAGCTGGACTAGTTAAGAGAAGAGCAGGTGCGAAGGATGCAAGTGAAGCTGGACTAGCTCAACGCACAAATCACCGATGAACACCAGGAGCAATCCCACCTGCACCATGAGCTTGAGGCCTAGCAGCAACAACTCATGTCTATGACCCTCCATCAGCGAGAGAGCCTGGAAGATATGGAAAAGAGAGCAAAAGAATGGGCTGATCACAATGAGAGGAGAATATGGGACTTGGCACGCCGGCTGGCCAAAGCCGAAGGAGATAGGGTACTGGCTGAGAATCAGGCAGAGTCGGCCCAGCTCTCCATGATAGCCCAGTAGCACACCTTCCTCAATACACTACTCCACTCCACCAAACTGGAAGGAAACGAAGCCAATGATCAGCCAGAAGAAACTAGCCATTGCACGCAGAGCCCTAGCAGCAGGCCTGCATGTGCCACTGCAGCTAGGAGGCCCGCCGCAGAGCCTGGAGGAGCAAAAAAGATATCTTGCACAGGTAGGCCTGACGGCGCAAGAAATAGATGAACTCGGCTTCACAGAGGCAAAGGCACAAGAAGATGTGCAAGCAGAAGGGGGTGAACCGGAGTTTGATCTGGGACCTCAGGAGGAGGAATACGTCCCACCACCCCCTTAGCCACAATAAGAGGAAGTGTAGCCCCCTGACACATCTACTAAGAGGAAAGCAGCCCAGGCTAACCACAGGAAAGAAATGGTAGAGAAGGCAAGGAAAAAGCTGAATGTTAGACCTATTCCAAGACAGTCTTCCCCTCTCCTACCGCACCCTCAAGATCCCCCTGCTGAATTCCATGCCGAGTTGATTATCTGAGAATAGCAGGAATGTAACCGCGACCCCTTTGACTTGAGCTTTGAGTTTCCCGCTACATTAAACAAAGTAACGCCCATTCAACTTGTAAATGACGTCATCGTTGTGGGTGCAAGGCTCAAGGCCAAGTGGCTAGCGGAGCGAGAGGCCAACCCAATTGCTTGGGGAGCCGAGGACCGCGAATTTTGGCAGGATAAAGTCCTCCAGGTGCCTAGATCGATGGAAGGCTATAATTGCCAACCCACTTGGAGAAGACGCATTTTTTACGTCAACCTTTACGCGTGGATGGCATTTTGTAACACCCTCCCTTCTGAGAGAAACGACCCCACTTTCATGCCGTATCCTCGAAGGGTAGGGATCGACTTTAATCCGTCCATCCATGGCAGGTTCGACCTTCCCATTATCTATAACGCCAATAGCACCTCCCATAGGGACGCCCTTCTCTTTACCCTCACTAATTTGTACAGCTCTATAGATAGATTTCTTAGTGAGTTCACCTCATGTCCTGACCCTGCCTTCATAACCACTTGTAATTATCTTAGACTAATTAGGGTCCTAGTCCACCAACAGGCCACACCTCAAGAATGCCACCTCCCACCCCTCTACTTCAACCCCAACGCCATAGATAGCAGCACCATGACTTGCCTCATGATGTGCGCTTCTCTTTTGCCATCCTTCTGTGTTGCACTGCTCGAAGATATGAGCGATAGCAAATTCACCCAGTGCAACCACCCCTTCCTTTCCACCACCACTCTCAAAACCCGCCTCAACCTCAAGGGCTACTTGTTGAGTCATAGATTCCTTAACAAGGCCCCTTGCCCTCCGCCATCCCCTACCCGCCATTCAGATGACGAGGAGTAAACTTCCGTCATGCCCTTGTATCACATGTATCCATGTATGAGCCTCTTTATATTTATTATATATATATATTTAAAAATGATGAAGAAGAAGCAAGCCACAAGACAACAAAAAAAGGGTGAACTAGAAAGAAGAGACGACAGCAAAGCATAGCAAAGCCAAGGGATGCATCTACCATTAAGCAAAGATAAGCGGTGAGACCTTCGCAAGATCCACTTGCAACCCCCCCCCTTCGCCTCGACGTGCACCGCCGTCATTGCACCTAGGGTTATCCCTAGCCCCTTCCCCACTTCACACTTAGGGCACATCAAGGGCAGGACTTTCAGACCTGTCACCCTAAGACTTGCACCGCACTTCCAACGACACACGAACTGGGTCCTCAAGTGTGGGACATTACCAAGGGCTTACCCAAGGTTAGACCCATCTCCCAGTTCCACTACCACGGGCACCATGCACTGCACGGCAAAGCAGACACACCCCCTAGGGAGTGCACAACTTTTCTCGCAGGTTATGTTCAAGTCTCAAGAACTGGCTACTCTGCTGAAGAGGATCATCCACAGCATCCTTTAATGACCAAAACTTTTTCCCTGTACCGGTGTCCAGCCATCTGCCTGCTGATGGCTACCATGATTGAACCAAGCCAATATAGATCTGCCATTGGCATAGATCTTGGAACCTCATCTTCCAAAGATGCATGTCCAATGCCTCAAGATCTACGGATCGCTTATTGATTCCACAAGCCTGAAGATCTTCAACACAGTACTGAAGACCTTCAACTCAAAGATGAAGACCTTCAACTCAAAGACAAAGATCTTCAAATCAAAGACACAGAATTTCAATGCAAACAGAGTTCGGAAGGGCTTCTCCAGAATAAATCCCTCCAATACCATCCTCCTAAGGGATCGCTTATTGCTTCAAGCGTTTCTGATACTCGAGGGACGACCGGCTACATAACGAGCGCCACAACTATGTGAAAGATGTCGAGTATCTTCATGGAGCCTAAAGCACGCCGGAATCTCTCCTGGTCATCATCCTTAAACTCCATCACCTGTCATTCACCCAACCACCTTGAAAGCAGTGTCATCCACCTACCTGTTCCGCCTAGCAGCCGACCTAACTAGCCACTACATCCCACCGCAATGCCATGGGACTGGCACTTGGCTAGGAGGGGGGTAATGTTACCGTGTTTCCCACAGCACAGAGGAGCGGAAAATGGAAAAAAAAAAAAGGAAATAGCAAAAAAGGCGCAGGATAAAAGTAGAAAAAGACGCCTTGACCGATAACCAGACCCTAAAAAATTTAAATGTTCGGGCACGACCCTCAGAAAGCCTCGGTGTCACCCCGAGATAACAAAAGAGTAAAATGGCGCACCATTAAAATGTGGGAGCGTCCCCAAATCTTTGTAAAAGAGTGCCAGGCTCACTCCTGTGCAAAGTGTACGCATTAGTTGGGAATAGGATAAATTAGAATGGTGAAAAATGGGAAAAAGGGCCTAGGCTATGGCCAGCCATGTAAAAAAGGGAAAAGGGGATGACCGCCCAAAAAGGATTTAGGGCTTTGTATACAAAGTTGAAAAGTGAATGAGAAGCTCATTCTTTGGTGTGTGGCAAAAAGAGTCTTATTCTTCCTCTCTTCTTCTCCCCTTCTTGCTTGTGTGTGCTCTTGAGAGAGGGAGTGTGAGAGTGTGAGGGAGTGAGTGTGTGTGGGAGTGAGGGATCAAGAGGGTGAAGCTCTTCACCATCTCCTCTTCCCTTCTTCTCTTCTCTTCTCTTCTCTTCTCTTCTCTTCTCTTGCGCACGCGGCTATGGAGGATGGAGCTTGCAGATGGAGGAGGCTTGAGGATGCTTGAGCTAGCATCAAGAATCATGGAGCTATCGGAGTGCAAGAGAGAGGAGGGTACTCAATCAAGCATCAAGGTAAGCTCACTACACTCGTAGGATAAACGGCGCGTCGGCTAGGTGAGAGATAGCCATTAGAGCTCGCTTGGAATGCTTGAAACAATAAGCGGTCCGTGGGTCTTGGCGGTTGAGCGAAAGCTCCCACATCAGTACATCCCACAAACCATCCACAACTCATGTGACAAGGTCCAAGCATTTGCAAGTACCAACCAAGCTTCAATATGCTCCAAGATTTCAAGTGTAATTTGTCAAATGTCCAATACAAATTTCAGCATGTGAATGCACTTCTAGATCTAAACTTTAGCTCTACCTAATCATGCCCAAATGCATGATATTGATGCTATGTTCACTATCAAAAATTGTCAAACATCTCATGAAGTTTGAGTGTACCCAATCAAGCATTTAATGACTAAAGTATATAAATTGTCATTTCATTCCAAAAAATAGACACAATTCCTAGATAGGTCATGTTGATTTTTGCTGATGTTCAAGAGCTCATTATTGAGCATTCATTGGTGACAATAAGCTTCACATGATGCTCCATAATGCTAAGCATCTCAATCATATTAACCATGATAATTAGTAGTTGGTGCTATCCCTAAACTAACCTTGAAGGATAAGTGCAAGTCTAAGATATCCACATTGTCTTACTAATGTATGTGATGATCTATATGAGCTCATTCAAAGGTTCCAATGCAAGCTAATAAACCACTCTTGAAGGCCTCATTAGGCTCTATCAAAGAACCTTATAAGATGCATACCTTTCTAGGCTATGGCTTCCAATGAACCAATGCAGGGTTCCTTCTTCATTGGCTATAGATCACCTTCACCCTCTAGCTTCTACACTCACTGCCACACAAGGCCTTCCAGCTCTGATACTGTGTTCAAGATGCACATGGGTAGAGAGAGACATGGAGTGAGGCAATATCAGAGAGCAGAGTGCTCTCAATAGTCTTTTCCATTATTCATTAAGTAAAACAAATAACTACACACAACTACAATAGATTCAAAACACAATGCCAACCTAACCATACTCCTGACCAGAGTTAGATATTGACTCATTTATTGAGGCACACATGACATCTAGCTAACCTACAACTAGACAAGGAGTCAAACAAATGAGCTTGATTCTTCACATTAAGGTCATCAAAGAGTAGTCAAGTACAAATCAAGAAGGAGAATGTTGTAGGTAATGCATTGAACCAAAAGGCTTTTCTGAATGTTATCGTCTCAAATGAACTCTCAAGAGGAGAAACATTATCATCCTTAGTGACAATGCCAAGAAACCCATTGCTTAAATTCGTCTAGAAGAACCAAAGAAGGATTCAAACTATCTACACCTTAAGTAAACCATTTTCCATAAAGAAAAAGATTCCAAACTCCAACTTTAAATATAAGGACTTTTGGTAGAATGAGATTACCTATATTATAAGGACACCTTGTGCATTACAAATAATCACAAATTCAAAAAGAAAAATACTCTAAGATGCACATGATTCTCCCCTCTCAAGGCATCCAGAGTATGCAAAAACACTCAATGCCATAAGGAAAATGTGCTATTGGGGGAGACAAAGCGGAGATGTACTTAAGTATGTCACCTATTGCCTCGACTATCAAAGGGTTAAGGAGGAAAGGGTAAATCTACTTGACATCTCACAAATGAAGTGTGAATACATTAGCATGGATTTGATATTAGGATTACCTAGTGTGCAAGGGGGATACAACTCCATCTTGGTTGTTGTGGAAATGCTTACCAAGGTAGCCCACCTTATCCTAGTAAATACTACTTTCAAGGCTTTGGACATTGCTCGACTCTATTCATCAAGAAGATTTTTAGAGTGCATGGATTACCAAAGAGGATAGTTAGTGATAGAGATTGTTTATTCACCTCTAAGTTGGTGGGGACTAAAGGCCACATGTTCCCACATTCACTTTGTACTTAGTACTTGCACAACACTTGCACTCTACAAGTGGTGGTTTCTCATCACTGTCACTTTATTCTTTTCTCTTTCTATGACAATAGAATACGGGAAGGTAGGTCATAATTGTGAGTGTTAGAGCTCCCACTTATGGTCTTGCTCTCTCTTCTTGCTCCAACCTCCATACCTTCTTGCTTCTAATTGTGCTCACTCTTAGTTACCAAAATCCATCAAATATTAGCATATACAAAGGGATTGAGCTTATAAAATACAAGTGAATGTATACAACTCCCACTAAGCTACCAAAATGCTAGGAAATGTAAGGCTAAGCATCGATAATGCTCTTCAAGCTGGAAACATAAATGAGTGAATACCAATGCTCTTTATCATTAAAAATAAGATATTTATGAATATCTTTTTCTCCATGCAAAGCAATCAAAATAATGGAATGCATGCCATTGCTCTACACTAGATTATGGTCATTCTCTTTTGTGTCTTTAAACTTTTCTCAACTTAAATTAAAATACCAATGAATCTCATTTTATCTACTCTATCTTCAATCTCTACACTTCCTATTTCATTAGATCTATCCCTTTTTTGATTGGCCTTTCCAAAACTAGTCATATTTGTAGCTCAAATCGGGCTTATTTTAATAGATGAGCATGGTTCCAATTAGCCTCCTATTACAATATGATAGTATGGATAAGAGAAAATCAAGGGATTGGATTTTGGCTTGGTCTCAACATCAAAACAAAAATTTTACCCTCTTCAATAACTTAGAAAAATGGGACTAAACGTACATGTATTCTTTCAAGTGTTTCCACTCTCTATAGCTCTAGTTATCTCCCATAGAGCTAGCAGATCCTAGTCAAGCTCCAAATCTACCATGCTCTCTCCACTCAATCCCAAGAATGCAACAAAGTAAAATGAAGGCTCAAGAATGGTTATAGTAGGCTTGTGGTATCATATCTCTCGATAGTTTGATCCATCAAGAGGAGCTCCAATGGCCTCACAACTGCTCTCTTTATGTTCTTCAAGATGCCTCTTTTCCCTACATCCATTAAGAATGCCACATTGACAAGAAAAAGAAGAAGAAAAAAAGTACATGTGGGGAAGGAAAGTTTCTTCCATAGTCCCTAATTCCCTCTGCCTCCCCCTCTCTCTCTCTCTCTCTCTCTCTCTCTCTCTCTCTCTCTCTCTCTCTCTCTCTCTCTCTCTCTCTCTCTCTCTCTCTCTCTCTCTCTCTCAAACTTAAAGGAAGAAGGACAATATGAGAAGAAAGAGAATGGACAAAAAAGGGCTTCATCCAAGGATTGCCTATTCACACACACACACACACACACACACACACACTCTCTCTCTCTCTCTCTCTCTCTCTCTCTCTCTCTCTCTCTCTCTCTCTCTCTCTCTCTCTCTCTCCCCGTGTGTGTGTGTGTGTGTGTGTGTTCCAACTCCAACCATGCTCACTTTGCGAAGCATCCCCAAAAGAGACACGTTCTTGATTGCAAGTAATATTTGCAAGTGCATGTGCAACAAATTGATCTAACGCATAAGTGGAATGGGCTATTTGGTGTCCCATAATGTGTTTAACAGCCTTCTAAGGATTGTTTTGCTTCCCTAATAGTGCCTTGATCATTTGGTTCAAAATTAGGCCATTGGTCAACATGTAAATGCTAGTGATCGCATAAGTGGAATGGGCTATTTGGTGTCCCATAATGTGTTTAACAGCCTTCTAAGGATTGTTTTGCTTCCCTAATAGTGCCTTGATCATTTGTTTCAAAATTAGGCCATTGGTCAGCATGTAAATGCTAATGGTTTTGATGCTATACCACCTCAATATCCTATTGAAACTGACCAAAATCAAGTGCACTTGTTGAAGCAAAGGTAACAATTTGTCAAACATGTCCACGGTTCCCATAAGTGGCTAATCTTTATAGTCCATAAAGGGTTGACCTCCATTCTCAACAAAGATTTGTGAGTCAAAGGTTGATACAAATGGTATCATGTACTTTTAGTACTACAACCAATAAAAATGCACTTGATAGCTTTGTCTTGTAGCTTGTGTTGACATGGTTGTTGCACCAACATATGCCCAATAACCAAACACTTGCACATGTGATGCCAATGATTATGACCATTCCAAGTTTATAATGCATACATGCATTTGATGCTTTTGTGGGGTTTTGTGTGTGTGTGTGTGTGTGTGTGTGTGTGTGTGTGTGTGTGTGTGTGTGTGTGTGTGTGTGAACCCTGATGCAAGATGGAAAAAGAAAATTCAAAAATATGGAATAATGCAAAAAAAGGCAACCAAGCAAAGAAATAAGAGAAGAAATGCCAAAAGTGCAAGGGCAACCTCAAAGGCCAAGTCAATGATAAAGGCGCATCTTAAAATGCAAAGGTGCCACTAAAATTTTGTAAAAGAGTACCGCTTGTGTGTGCTTGAGAGAGGGAGTGTAAGAGCATGAGGGAATGAGTGTGTAAGGGCGAGGGATCTTGGAGAAGAAGCTCTCCATCATCTCCTCTCTTCTTCTTCTCTTCTCTTGTCCTCTCTTGTCTCATGCACAACTATGGAGGATGGAGATTGGAGGTGGAGGTTTGAGGTTGCTTGAGCTTGCATCTCAAATTGCGGAGCTACCAGTTTGCTTCAGGGAGGAGGCTACTCATTCGGGCATCAAGGTAAGCTCACTACACCCTCATGGAATCGAAGGCATGTCGGCTAGGTGAGAGATAGCCATTTGTGCTCGCTTGAAACACTTGAAGCAATAAGTGGTCCATGGGTCTTGGTGGATGAGCTTGAGCTCCCACTTCTCTCTATGTGTGTGTGTGTGTGTGTGTGTGTGTGTGTGTGTGTGTGTGTGTGTGTGTGTGTGTGTGTGTGTGTGTGTGTGTGTGTGAAGAGTTGGGCATCATCGAAGCAAGAAAGGAAGAAGAAGGAAGAAATAGCTCTTGAGCTTGCACACACAAGAATGAGCTCCTCATTCAACTTACTATTATATACAAAGGTTTTATTTTTGGGCGGTGTGCCTTCCTTCCACTTACGACACCCAATATCTAGAGTACACCTTTGTGGGTTACCTATGTATTTTCCAATACATGCATAAGATTCTTCTATTTAGCTTGCAGGATATTCTAGTGCATGTATGCTTGTTGCTGGATGTTTAATTTTACTCTTATGTTTATGCAATCTGTAAGGAAATGAGCCTAGCTCTCGAATTTTATAATAACCATGCCCCATATATTTTAGGTATTTCAAAGACTAACTATCAAAGACAATGAACAAGCTGTAGGGACTAATAACGAAATAGAGATTACATTTGAAGAGACATTGTGGCCTCATATTTATCCAAAAATCTATTCGTTATTCTTCTAACATCCTCTATGGTCCTTTTTTGGTATTTTCAAACACTAGCCTTAACTTAGCTTTTTTTAATAGTTGCCATTTTTAGTAGCTCCTATAGAAGCTTAAAAAATGATGCCTTAATAACTCTTAGTGACTTTGGTAGCTTCCTCAACCTTTTTGGACTTCAACAACTGCTATTCTAGTGATCACTATTTTTGGTAACTACTATTTTTGCCAATCACTTAATCAATTATCATAGTTCTTCTTCTTAAATTATGGGGCCTTGTCTATAGTTTTAGCAATTAGTTTAGTAAGAGAAAGGTTTCCCTTACAATATTATGGAAACTTCAAGCATGGGAATGAATGGACTATAATGTCTTCTCTTAGGACTAGAAGTGATTGAGCAAAGTATAGGTCAAGTATTATTGAGGTACACAAAAGAATTAGTTTAAGTGGGTGAGCAATAAGAGACATGTTATGGTAATACATGGACCTTGATACTAATTTGGTCATATATTAGTCTATTTTGGTAGAGTAGGCTCATAAATGAGTGTGTCTTAGCTAGACTATAGGTTGAGTGTTTTTTAGATAGACACAACGATTGGTTTAGGGAAGTGATCAAATAGGACATTCGTGGATCCTAAAACCAATTTGGTCAAATATGAAGTATTCTATATTTGAGCTATGTGTGGTCTTCTAAAGAGGTATCACACATACAATGGGGAAAGAGTAATGTTAGATCATATCATATAAAATTAGTGTACTATGATAGTAAATATAGTGGATTATGAGACTAAAGGTGCTTACACATGCTAAGTTATAGGTGATAATCTATAACCCCCTCAAAGTAAAAAGAAAAAAAATTGAGAGATCTTGAGTCATAAAGATAGACCAAACATGTGCCAACCTTGCCTTTCTTATATGTTAACTAGATAGATCACATGACATTATAATTTTTGTGCTATGTCATTAGGGAAAGGTTATGGTCAAAATGGTATGATTTTTTAAAAGGATGGCTAATATGGTCTTACTCCTCCATCCATAGTACAAAAAGCCACAAGCAAGGGATTCACAAGTTGAGAAGAAATGTCGAGAACAATTTGAGGCCAACTTTATATTATTGTTGACATCATTGGTGACCATCATTGCTTGTCATAAGTCCTCTTCCTCTTACTTCTTCAAGCATTCACCTTCCAGCTAAGAAGGCTCAACCAATGGAGGCCTTGATTACTCATCATCATAGGTCCTGTTCCTCTTACTTCTTCAAACACTCAGTCCTAGCCTCCAAGCTTCTAAGGTAGTCCTATATACTTCTCCTTCTTATCAAGGTGGGAAGAGGATACATCTTTGGGTCTACCCATGTCACCATGCTTGGATTAGGAGTCTTTTCTTTTTATTTCTCTTTTTCCTTATACTCCTCTTTGTAGACTTATCTATTTCTCTAGCATTTCTCAGTCTTTTTCTTGAGCCCTAGTGATTCAATATATTGTGGTCTAACCTTGCAGCTCTTAATTGTCTTCTTAGGGGTTGTTGTCCCTTCAAGTGCTTGGGCCATTGCTTCATTGCCTTGATAGTTGTTACCTCTTTCCTATTTTATAAATCCCTTAATGATCATATTTAATGAGAGACCAAAACCAATGATTGGGTTTTTATGTCTTTCTTTTGGTATTGTTTGGGCATCCTTAAGAAGCCTCCATCTTGATTGGCAGTAGGAAATTGGTTGTATATATTTGGGAAAATCCTAGTGTGAATGTAGGGCTTTGGATTCTATAGGTATCTCAAGAAAATTCATTCAATAAGCCAACATCTAGGGGAACAACAAGCTTTTGGGCTTTATAGGATTATCTCCATTAGATCTATTACCTTCATTTGAGTGATATAGGTGGATAGAATTTGGTTGCACTTAACAAAGTCAATGGTGCAGTTGTATGAGTGTACATACAACCCCAAATGGAAATCATTGATTAGTTATGCAATGAGTTGCTAAGCATTGTATTCATTACCATTGTGCTTGAAGTACAAGACTAATGAGTAGGATCTTTACTTTGCAAACTCAAAGAAATATGAAAATTTCCACAATTTCTAGCATTTCTTTTGCTTCGATTGGCATGATCAAGAGAGGACATGTTCTAAGTTTTGGTATGGCTAAAAGGTGGACAAGGTCTAGATTTTGGCAATTACAAATTTGAAAAGAAGGTCCTCGAGCCTTTTATTAGATGACAAGGTGGTCCAAAAAGTAAATGCATGGGCAATGAAACAAAGGAAACCAAGAGTTTAATGATGGGGGCTCAAATTAACCTTTTTTTCCATGGATGTTCTTGGGGTGAATTAGGGTGTTGCCAATGCCTTTTGGAGGTGTGTTTTTCAATATAAGAAGCTTCATACAAAATTTAGTTTAGAAACGGCTCAAAGTAATAAAAGTAGGATTGTGTCCTTAGAAAATAGTATCTCTAATCCTTTAACATAAATGACATGTGAGTAGAATATGTATTCCTTATTAATGATAAAGCTAACTTCCAATTAGCAATGGATTTCATCGTAGTTATTTCTCTTGTCTCTAATGGTGAGGTGGTTGCAACATAAGAAATATACAAAGATATAGGGCCACACTTCAATAAGTCTTTTAATCTCTAGTGTGCACATTCACATCAAGAATGTTGAAACAATTACAAAAAGTGGAGCATGCCTTCATGTACCAACTCAAACGACATACAAGGCCATGTTCATGGGGCCCAAAAATTTATCCCTTAAACACTCCCTAGTGAGTAGCTATTATAAATTTATGAGAATAAGGCCATTAATTTCCATGCTAGAGCTAGCGAAAGAGCCTTGCCATCACCAAACAAGTTAATGTTAGACTTTGGTGAAATGGACTAGAGTAAACATTTTGGTCTCATTGATATTTTTCTTTTGAAATGTAATTTTTATGATCCAAGTATCTTAGCCTCATCATATGTTTATCATGGGGTTAGACGTGGATGCACGTGTTAACTTTACAATTGCCATCATTATTATAATGGCCATTGTGATTATTGTTGTGCTTATATGTAGCAAGCTAAATAAATAAGGCAATGCTTAGGTGACTTCAAAAATTTTTCACCAACCACTTCCTACTAAGCTATTTTAAGCCCATGGAAATAAGGCCACTAAGGGCTAGGATAGAGTAGGTTGAAAACAAGGCCACTAAGGGCCATGTGAGATAGGCTAGAAAGCCTTGTTATTACCAAAATAGTGTTAGCGCAAGTTCAAACTCATTTGCCTGGTTCACGATGATCTTTTGCCTTTATTTTCAAATAAGGTAGAAAATTTCAAATTTAAAAGTAAAGCAATCTCTTAAATAGCATTAAGTGAAGAAATAGCAAGTATGTAATTATCTAAACTATACTCTAATGCATTTATCTCTTCAATCTTAATAGTAGACTTGGGAATAATGTAATCATCATCAGACTTGGCATTATCCTGCACTTTTCCTTTCCCTTTTTCATGCCTATCATTGCACATTTTATAGTACTATGGCCTTATGTGACCTTGCTACCCGCAATGATGACAAGTAAGAGAGGACTTAGAACCATGAGATTTATTGTGTGACTATCCATAACACTTAGAGTTGCCCCTATTGAATTGTGAGTCTTTAATACAGTGATTATTATTCCCTTTACTATCCTGTGTGCCTCTAACTGTAAGTGCATGAGGAGTATGGGCTACATCAATGCTCTTCCTATTCACATCTTCTATTGTGTGATTGTCCATAAGACTTAGAGTTGACCCTATTGAATTGTGAGTCTTTACCACGGTGATCATTATTCCATTTACTATCACGTGTGCCTCTAACTATAAGTGCATGAGGAGTACGGGTTACATCAATGCTCTTCCTATTCACATATTTTATAAGCAATGTGCTCTCTACATTGGAGCATTTGAAGCCATCTTCAAGAGCATTAGCACTCATAGCAATACAAAATATATCCCAAGACTCAAATAGTGTGACAAGCAAGAGTAAAGACTTAGTGTTATCCTCAAACTGAATGCCCTATTAGATAAGTTAATTGAAAATGGAGTAAAACTTATTCAAATGAGTGGACATAGGAGTGCCCTCCTTCATATGAAGGTCCACAAGTTTCTTCAACCAATACAACTGTGAAGTGGGACTTTTCTTTTCATAAAGATCACATATCTTTTTCCAGAACTTATAAGCACCACCTCTAGTCATAATAATGCTGAAATAAACCTACTTGTTGCTCAGACAAAGACAAGATAATGGTGGACTTGCATACCTCATCAAGCTCTTCCCAATCATCTCTATTCCAACATTTCAAATTTATTTGCTAGACTTTCAATGGCCTAACTTGTTTATTAATAGCTACCAAAATTGAGTCTTCTAATACTAAAAGTTATTGCCATCCAACTTCTCTATGTTAAAGATAGCACTCTATCATTGGAAGCATTTGAAACACACCTAATATGATTGCTTGATCACTTTTCTTGAATTTCGTGAAGCGTGGAGTTTAATCTCTAGGCTTCTTCTAATTGCAAGATTTCGATTTAGTGCATCTCATTCTTCAACTATTTTCTTCACAAATGGACTAGGAAGTTTCATTTTACAATGCCCAAACTGGGTGGGTTGGGGAATTTCTAGGTCAAAATCACTATTGGCCTCTATTTCGGAGCCATACCTTGCTCTGGTGGTCTCCTAGGCTTTATGATTGCTAGTTTCTATGAGAAATATCTCAAGGTTTGAACATGGGTTATTTCTCTAGTGTCCCATTTGCCTCTATAATAACAACAAACCAACCCCAAAACTGAGCCAAAAAGTATAGAATAAGGGGAAGGCTAAGCAAATTTCAATATAGTTGTCAATAAAACTATAGTAAATCAGTGTACAACTATAAGAAAAGGATCACAATACAAATATCCCCTTCTAGATATATTCAAGTAGCAATCAGGATATAGAATGCAACTAGCAATGCAAAAAAATGCATAAACCACCAAGGTGCCAAATGGTATTAGAGACCCAAAGATGTCAAATAGATGTAATCCCAAGCAAAAGAGTAGCATGTACCTAAGTCAATGAGAATAAGAGATCTTTGGAAACAATAGAGATCCACCAATTTGCAACTAACTCATGGAAATATGAACACTAAAGCTCAAGTACATAACCAAGCATGCATCCAAATCTGACAAACCTATTTGACAAGAGGAAGTACCAAATGTACAAACCAAAGCTAAATCAACCCACAATCGTCAATGCCTACAAGGACAATGTATATACCAATACCAACTAAGCATATATACACAAGCAAGAGACTCCCATTGTCTCGAATAAACCAAGCTTTGCAATTAATAATGTCAAAGGGTTCTAGGTCTTCATATTCAATTTCATATTCAATCCTTTTCTTATAGTTATCTTGAAATTTCCTTTGCAAAGCTTCACTCGTTCAAAGGGTTTAGCATTTGGTT
The DNA here is from genome assembly GCF_053477565.2 of Lygodium microphyllum. Lineage (NCBI taxonomy): Eukaryota > Viridiplantae > Streptophyta > Polypodiopsida > Schizaeales > Lygodiaceae > Lygodium > Lygodium microphyllum. The sequence continues at coordinate 34,654,291 of NC_141157.1, read as the reverse complement.
TCCCTCAAGAATTGAATATGAAGACCTAGAGCCCATTGAAATCTTTGAAGATGATTAGAAGTCCTAAAAATCTATTCATGAGATGTAATAAGCCCTATACTTGTAATGATCCCCTAGTATTACAATAATAGTTGAGTTATGATATGTTGCAATAAGTTCGTCCTTGATTTCATTGCGTTATCTTGAAATTTGAGTGCCTATGCACAATCAGAGTACCCCAATAGAAGCTTGGTGGGTCTTAACCCATGAGTCCTACAATCTGACTTATTCCCTAGCTTTGAGATGAGGATATCTCAATTCCACTAAGGGGGAGAGGATGTGATATCCCCAAGCCCACATGTGAATAGGGCTTACAAATGGAATTTAAAAAAGATTTAAACCTTAATTTTTAAAAGGAAAAAATGGAAATGTATCTTCTAGTTGTTATCACTGCCAACATGCTATGCACCTCCCCACTCCACCATGCAAATCATTATGTCGACTAATACTCCACCTCCCCCATAAAAAATGACAATCTCCTCCATCACAACTTGGGAAAACACATGCCATGCACGTCGGCCTGTGTGTGTGTGTGTGTGTGTGTGTGTGTAGAGTAGAGTAGTTTATTATCGTTCACGGAAGGCCAAATTATTACCCATGGGACCTTTCAAGATATACAATGATTAATATATATAAAGAGAGAGAGGTAGAGAGAGAGAAAGAGAAAGAGAAGTAAAGAGAAGAGAGAAGGAGAGATTAAGAGAGATAGAGGGAGAGGAAGAGATTGAGAAAGGAGAGAAGAGGACTTTTGCGAAGTGACCACAAGTCAAAGTTTGATCGCATGGATAGTAGAAGAAATTGAAAACCCAAAGGAGGGGACACTACGGCACCAAAGAGGATTACATCTAGAATAAACAATATTTGTATCATGGATAGAAATGATCTTTACATATCATGGATAAACTAACTAGCTCAAATAGGAATTGATAATTTAGAACCACCATTTGGAAGTGTACCCTCAAGGCAAGACTTAGACTCCAAGTACTAATTCAAAGCATTTAATGAAAATGTGCACTCTTGAGAATAGCATTATGTTGTGAAATATCTCTCATAAAAGCATGATTAGATTGTTTGATAGAAGGGTTGTTAAACTATGTCTCAAATTATTATTAAAAACACACAAAAGGGTCTAGTGATAAAGACTTAGACTCAAAATCCCTTAAAAGTATATCCTAAAGCATAAGATGAGTCTACAAGGGTCATTGTGATCCCTAGGGTGAATTAAATGTAAAGGTAGATACCTTGTGATATCATAGCAAAGAGACTTTGCATGGTTAAGGTTACACCTTTCGAAAGGAAAAAAATTATGTGATATGAAGAGGCTTGAAATGCATTGTCTTGACTTGCAATCTAAGCATAATTAGGAATGCTATTTATATATTAGCTCCCAAGTCATAACACCTTTTGGAGGATTATATTGGAAAGCTTATTTATCCTTATGGTATACCCAAGGGCATTGTTTGAATTGCATTTTCAACTTGAAGAGATATTATTCTTGTTAAGCAAATAGATTGCTTTGATTAGCTTAAAGGTAGGCTATTTGCCTTGCTTTTGATTAAAATTGGAGAACTTCCTAAGAGGGAAAGTTCACTCAATCCAAGGCTTATCAAATGAGGGTTTAAGGTACAGGTGCATCAACTCCATGATCGCACCACGAAAATTGATGCTAATAAAGGCAAATAACCTAAAAGGACACTACTTGATACACTAGCCTAAGGTCAAGTGGTATGAAGGCCACCATGGAAAGTCAGTTCACTCCTATAGTAGCTTGCAAGTCAGGGAGGCTCTGGACACCCCACAGTGGACCTAGAATGGAGACGGAAAACCTCTCTAGCCTAATGTCTTTTGATGTTGGAATACCCTACTCTAGATAAAGGGTGGATTATAGATTGTATCCATGGGACTTGGACACAAGTATCCAAGTGTTTGGATATAGATCTCGATTAAGGGACAGAATGCCAAGGTGGCATTGCACCTTGGAGAAGGTGTGGGATAAATATTCTTGTTTTGTAATTGCTCTCAAAAGAATGATTGATATTGTATTTGTGTTGTATATTCATTTATGTGAAGAAACACAATGCCCTAAAAAGAGAATGGTATCATGACATTTTTATTGAAATAAGGACCAAGTGCGAGCTTATATAACTTTCCAGATATTCCACTCTCCTCACTGTGCTTATGGGATACAAAGCACCTTTTTCCTACAGCATACATCATTTGCTTATTTCTCAACAAGGTCATGAGAGGGGTGGCATGAGCAAGAAACATAGGAGGGAAGAAGCATCAATTTTGAAGGGTATATGGATTGCAGCATAGAGGAGAAGAAATAAGCCAAGGTGTAGCGCTCTCTCTCTCTCTCTCTCTCTCTCCATGATATTGGTGTCTCTAAGGAGAAACATTGGAGAATTTATGCTCTATCTGAGATAGTGATAGGTAGAGTGCAGGCCCCAAGGGGTATCATAGATTCAACCATCAATATTATTGGAGTGAAAAAGGTTGCCCACTCTCACCCACTTTGTTTGGGCTCTATAGAAATGAGGTCTCAAATTATATTGATAGAGAGGGAGGGCTAGAGACACTTTTGTTGGGGTGTTGGTACCAATATTGGTTTATGCAAATGATGTCATGCTTATATTTGACTCACTTGAGGGACTATAGAGACATTTGGATACACTATCAACTTTTTGTAGAGATAGAGACCTTAGGGTGAAGATTGAAAAAACCAAGGATATGGTATTCGACACCTTAGTCACTTGGGTGACAAGATCTGAGCATTGATTTACTTTTGGTGGAGAACCAATGGATTCTGCTAGACAATATATATACTTGGGAGTCACTTTCAAAGGGCCACAATTTCCATTGAGAGAAACATCGAAGGCTCAACTAACACGAGCCTATGCAACATTGCGTGCACTAGAGACCTAGTGTGCACATGTACAATTCCATGAACCATGCACTAAATTGTGGCTCTTTGATACACTAGTTACACCCACGCTCCTATATGGGATAGCCATTTGGGTGTCAAGCTTCTATCATGTGACAAGATAGCCATTAACAAATTATGATCCTAGAGAGAGTTTTATGATGGATGGGAGCATGTGGAGCAACCACTAGTCATGATGATATCATGTATGATACAATGAAGAGATCAATCCCACATGAGATCATTAGAGTAGAGATGGGGAGAGCACCTATGGTGGTTGAGGCCCTACTCCAAGTAGTGACTTTTCTACATAGATTGTGGGAGCTTCCTCAAACTAAATACTCGCAGCTAGCATTAGCTTCTTCTAGAGAATTGGTAGCAATGGGTAATAAACATTGTTGGTGTGCTTAGATAGGTACATGGATGAGTCTACATAGTCTATAGATTGACAAATTATCACCTTATGATTACAATCTAGATTGTCCTACATTCAAGCTTATTTGTGCTCAGAACTAACACCATGTGATCAGAGTAGACATAATGAGACGAGATATAGAGAGGACTTGGATTAGACTCCCTTTTCCCACACGGCACAAGGATTGTGCACTATCAAAGTCATTTCCTTTAGCTCTCTGAGGATGGTTTCACCACCTGGTCCACCAGCTCTATGTATACTCAATTGACAAATTGATTACATACAACTATTGGGTAGATCTATACCTCAACACATCATCTAAGAGTTGAGATAGGTGGATGGGAGGATATAGAGAGAGAGAGGACCAAATATGTCCACTTTGTGATAGAGGAGCAGTATATCTATTGATATATGTATGCTATGATATTTGAGGTAGATAACACTATTTATTTCACGAGGATTTTGGCACCCTGCAAGAGGTTATGTTGTTTGAGGATTAAAGGTGTTTGAGATTCTTCCTCTTGGATATTTAGAGGCATAGAGCTACTAATCTACATGATACGAGCCCCCCCATAGCCAAGTCTAGCTAGTCAAAGAGTTGATACTAACTTTCTCACAACCATATGGTTGACGACTACCACTATTAATAGATAGCTAGTAGGGCTAATCATGGAGGAGCTTCATCTTCAAGGGGTCCTCATTTTATAGAGCACTAACACTCAATCAAGGATTGACCAAGACACCCACATCCATGTAGGAGAAGACCAAGACACCCTTATCATAGATGGATTAGAGCTATCATTGAGCACCACATGAGATAGATGCCAACGCACTTTAGCAATACACCTTGAGGAAGAGTACTTGACTAATGAAAAGATCATTTCTATCCTTCTTTTTATTATCTTTTTTCAATAGTATGATTTACATATATACCATAAATATACTCTTACATCTTCTATCACCTACACTTCATTGAAGGTACTGGTGTAGTCTCATAGGCCACATTGCCCTTTTAGAGATGTTAATACACCTCTCACTCACACAGACACACACACACACACACACTCTCTCTCTCTCTCTCTCTCTCTCTCTCTCTCTCTCTCTCTCTCTCTCTCTCTCTCTCTCTCTCTCTCTCTCTCTCTCTCTCTCTCTCTCTCTCTCATTATCTATATTTTTGCCACTCCACCAAAGCTGTAGCTACAACAATCAAGTGTTGTTGAGGAGCTTTGCAATGTGATGCCACTCATGACTCTTCCCCTCTTGATTTGTTGCAAAAGGCCTTTCATATTTCTCCATACGAGCCATCTGTGGCTCTAAATGTGCCATTGCTGCAACAGATATGGTGGGAATCCTTGGTCCTTCAATGAGGGGAAGTGGTTGTTGCAAAAGGCCAAACATGAACATGAAGTTGAGATTGATGATTTTGAAAGCATGGTAATGCCTTTGATATTAATGTGCTTCTAGCCATTTTGTTTCTCATTGTAGTTTCAAGATGGAAATCTCTCTCTCTCTCTCTCTCTCTCTCTCTCTCTCTCACCTTTGGCCATGGTCGTGTTTATGTTCTTTGTCTCTATTGTTCTCTACATGAGTGCTTCTTCATCTAGCTTCCCTTATTCCCCAAACAACATTATTCTAATGTCACCAAATCATTGAGGCCAACTGTTTTAAATCGGCTCCTTAGCTTCTTCCATAGTGCCATGGTCTCCATGCATAAGTGCTGAACCGATTCCTTCTAGAGGCCACAAAGGGGGAAATTTTGTACTAATTCCCAACATTTTCTTGATCCTAGCTCTCATGGGTAGCTTCATAGCCACTACTTTATAGGGCATTGAATTAAGTTGTCAGCTTGGGGTGGATCTCCACACTCTAACGAGCCTCCTTTTCCATGTACTACTAGAGATATGTGGAAATGAGCCCTTCCATTTTCCTTGGGCCTTCATGGGATGTCCACTTTCTCCTCTAGTCTTCATCTTGTAGACCGACTTTGATTTGCCAAGGACTTCCACAACTTTGTTGGCCCTATCTTAATATAGGTGGTGGGCCGTGTCAAAAGCTTCCTTCGTAGGCCTTGATCCATCCACCTTTCCTCTTCTTCCCCTAATTGGTACTTTTCATAGATTGTTTCTCTTGAAAGGACTTCAGCCTTTTCCTCACTCCAGATGTCCTTCCATCTCACCATACCCTTTTTTACAACCCTACTTGCCATTCTCAAATTAGAGTTGATTAGACTATTCATGTCTCAGTAAGCTTAGGGAAAAGACTAGATACATGCACTACAAGAGTGCTGCATTACCTAACATTGGGGCTTCTTCCTCCCAATTTAGATTAATTATACTAATTTTACATGTGTTCATCGAACTCCTCACTATCCCATATCCCTTGATGGATATTTTTGAGGCTAACACCAATACTTTATCTTCCCATGTTAGCATCTCCCAATTGCCCCTTAATAACCTTGTAGAGCTAATAATTGCACGTTATATGATTTCCCACAACTCTCCTCCTCCTCCAATCTCATGATTAGCTTAAAGGACAACCTCTTCACCTTGTCCACAAGTTTCTCTAATCCAAGGCTCCCATTACTAATGGCTACAGTCTTAATGTCTCATGAAATTGAGTGCCATCACTTGTGTGACCCATAGGACCATAAAAGGGACTATAAGAGCCTCTCTAGTCTTTACATTGCTTTGTACTAAAGGGTGTAACTACTACTAGAAACATAACTGATGCCATATATACATGGGGGGATTCGTCGGTATATGTAAATCCTCTATATCATGTGTGCTCAAGGCCTATTTAAAATACTCTTATCTATAGTTTTTTCGTAAATAAGAGACCCCCCTTTTCTATTGAGTCTATAAATCTTTTATATAGCACCCTTTTGTATGGAAAAAATGTGTAAGAAGGGTATTTAAAACACCCCCTCTTTTGAGCCCACATAATATGCTTACATATTTATGAGTGACCTCCCCAAGATAAGTACTTTGTCTTTTACCACCATTCTACTAACAAATGGTAGTGGCACTTTTGCAAAATTTGCCATTTTTTCACAATTCTAGAGATCATCCAATCCATCTTTTAGCCTCCTAATATAGCTAGCCCTATTGGTGCCCCACGGTACCTTAACACATGTCCCATTTTGACCACTTTGAAACCTAAGTCTTGTATCTAGTTGGGCTAGTCTCCCACCCCAAGGTAGATAACCTCTATTTTAGGCTTGTTCACAATAGTTTTGATATTTGGGAATATTGATCATGGACTCGAAGGAGTCTAGCCACGTTATTTTCTTCCACCCTAACGATGTTTGAGTTGTGATCAATAAAAACTTGAGTGCACAACTATGGGCTATTGTAATTTTAATAAAATAGCCCCAAATATGAGCCAAACATGTAAGAAAAAGGAGGAGTACAAAGCAATATATAGCTATCCACAAAATAAAAGCACTAAAGTGCCCAAAACAAGTGTTTGCCCTCAATAAAGTATCTCAAATATGAAGTACAATAATGCTATCCATAAAATTGTAGTAAATGAGAACTCAATTGTAGGCAAATGTCCAAGTTAAAATGCTTCCATTGCTAGGGAAGTCTAGATAGCAAACAATAATTACAATGCAACTAGTAGTGACCAACGAGGAGCATACAACTCCAAGCTCCAAATACTATTAGAGAACCAAAAGTGTTAGATACATAGATGCATCCTGAACCAAGGGGTAACCAAGTATATAAGCTAACTATGTATAAGAGATCTCCAAGCAACAAAGAGATCTACCAAGCTGCAACCAACTCACTACTCATGCACAGTGACGCTCAATACATAGCAAAGCATGTATCCATGACTAACAACCCATCTGATAGGAGGATGTACTGGGTAACCAAAAGTCAAATGAATATTAGCCCACAACGATTAGTAACTGTAAAGACAATATCTAAGTAAATTAATGAGCATAGATGAGAGAATCCCATGGGCTCTAAAAGCAAAGCTCTGCAATAAAATCTGAAAGTACTCCCATTGGAAGTAATCCGGAGCATCCAAGAGCAAAGCAAGATCAATACATGTATGCCATAATATCCGAAAGCCCAAAGATACCAAGTAATACATGTGGGAGCATATAAATAACATAAGCATCCAAGCCCGTAAATAATAGATCATTGAACCATGTAACCTCTACAAATATGCATATAAGGGAGCTTAAAATCAAAGGAGAGCATATACATACATGAGTAGCAATGTCAAGCATACATATGATTAAAGATCATTCCCAGATGGCATGTAAGCATAAATTTCACTAACACTCAAAGCATATGCTTGTTGTCCATTGTTTATGACAACAAAGATCCTTCCAATGGCTGAGCAAAATGAGCTGTACTCAATCTGTAGAGTGTACCTAAGCATCAATACATCATCCTCCTGATATGACTTGAATCTTTTGTCCAACTATCTCTATTTCTACAACTACCATACTCCCTTCTTTTATTCTCCATGGAAAAGTTGGGCTAAGTGATTCTTTGATCCAAATCATGGTACCTCTTCTCCCCTATGCATGAAAGTTACCAAAAATTTAATAGCCCTTTACTTTGATCATTTCAACCTCCTAATGAGAACCAAGCTTAACTTCCTAAAGTGCTAATAGGTTTGGTTTCCTTCTCCTAAGAATATCATAACATGTACCTCTTTTGGCCTCATTGCCCATGCCCCTCATAGTCAAAGTTATCAGTACGAGCCTATTTACTATATTCATATATAGATAGCTCCTCCTCCCCTTCATTCTCTTCATCCATGATAGTGTAAAATTTACGATCCACCAAAGGTTTTTTGCCAATTTTCTAAGAGATATTTTCCTTTATTTATGACCTCTTGCATTAATATTCTTGTAGTAGCATGAATCTTCATAGGTAAACAACCTTTACCTTTAGCTTGTTGGGTTCTCTTCTATTGGTTGTTATCGGGTAGTTCACGAGAATCCTATAGTTGTTCCATTTTCCTTTCCCCATTTCCTCCTTTCTTATTGTCCTCCCCCTCCTCCCGATGAAGGCAATGTTTAATGTGAGACCCTTCTTCTTTGCATATGGAACAAGTCTCAAGAACTATAGGGAAAACATCCATAAGCAATTTGATGCCATTGGGATCAAATAATTCCACCATTTTAGGTATTGGCTTCCTTCAATCCCATATAAGCAAACCTTTTTCTTAACTCTAAGGATGCCGTAAGCCATGGATGGAGAAGGCACATTGAGAGTTCTTCCAAGTACTTCATCAGTGACACCCAAGTTGCTATCTATCCATGTAAGCATGCCAAGGAAATTGACCTAAACAAGCGTTCAGTATGTAGTGCTTTTTTTGGATTGAAATCTATACACCATGGAAGGAAATAGACCAAAATCCCTTTATAGCCAACTGCTAACCCTAGAAAAAAAAAATCTATTTCAGCTTTTAAAGCCACTTAGACCAGGAACAAACCTTTGCCTAGAAACCTATATTGTCATGGTGAAGCTTTAGAGCTGAATAGAGCCATAAGTGATTTACCCATAAAATACATGTAAAGATCATAGAGAGTGTATTCTGATGAATCATAGCAAGGAAAAAGGCAATTGGGTCTTGAAGCACTCGTTGATTTTCACTTGCTCCATCTTTTTCTCTAGTTGTAAATCTTCAAATCAAGTCAAAAGCACTTCTCTAGGTCAACTAGATCCTCTCTACTTGAAACAACATTGGTGTAATCCATCTCCATCTATTCATCCTTCCTATGTTGCTTCAATGTGCTATTTTGATCATCAGGATAATCAACTTTCTTGTTACCTCCCCTGGCATGCATGGAGGTAAGGTCGCTCCCATTTGCCCATGGGGAATAAAGAGAAGTAGATGCCAATAATGGTAGTAAATGTGCTTGAATGGCTACCACATTTTTAGTTTTCTCCAATCCACCCACCTCCCTTTCTCTAACATGATTTTTTTCCTCTCACTTATACTATACTTCCACACAAACACACATGACCATCTTAAATAGTTAGGCTTTGATCCTATCAATGAAATCCCTTCTTGCATTCTGATTGAACAAAGATACTTTGCTTAAGTACCATAGAAGTCAAAGATGGCAAGCATGGTACAATAAAGTTAGCTAATGAATTACTAGATATTATTTACTTGAATGTATTCTCTGCAATGAAACATATCAAAAGACCTTCAACTACCTATAGTTGATCCAGAAAAACATAGAAAACCATCATTGATTGCTAGATTTGCATTCTATGATTGTTTTCTATACACACAAACACAAATCCTCATCAATTACAACCAACTATTGGAATAAGTTTTCCAAACAAAAAGTACTTTTGTTGTAAACTTATTGATAAATTCAATTTAAGTACCTAAAAGAAATGCCTCACTTAAGGGACATCCACTTTTAAGTCCAAAACACAACCCAATTCGATCATATCTATTTCTTCCTTCCTTTGAATTTCTAAAAGAAGTCTACTTTGGGCTTTTTCATTCAATGCTTACCTTATTAGGCAGGCTTGAAAACATAAGTATATAACTATTGTTTGGGTAGGTTGTAAATGCTTGTATAAACAATAGCAATATATACTTGTGTTTTTAGGCCTACCTAATAAGAGACCGAAACATGAAGGCTTCAAATAGAAACACAAGTTTGCAGGTCCATGCAATTAGATATTGCAATTTATTCTTCAAACATGCACTTCAACAATAGTATTTTAATAACATAGACTCGCAATAATAGTATTTTAAATACATAGATCAACAACAATAATATTTTAATAATATAGATGTTCATACTAGCTTCCCTCCTTACAATTTCCTATCAACATCGTCATCATTGACTCTACAATTGGTTACTAATTCTTCATTCTTGTTTAAAAATGACCAAGTATTGCTTATTAAATTTATGAACATCTTCATCAATCATGAGCTTCAAATTTTGGGGCAAATAGACATGGCCGCAAAACTTAGAAGCCATAGAGCATGCATTCATGCACATAGATGGAGGGGCACTACTCCATGCATCAATGCACGTAGATGGAGGTGCACAATCAGTACCTGAAGTTATAGCTCAATAGTGGGGCAGAGGCAGCTGTTTGAGTGGAGATGCCCAAATTGCAATTATGCAAGATAACATGCTTCATGCATGCATAACGTTTTGAAGTAGGGATTGAATGCTTGATGAAGATGTGTTTCATTTAGTTGCAAAACTATTTTGCAAATAATGATCATAGTACTAAATGCAAAGCACTTAGACGTATGGGATGATAAAGGCAATTGTTAAAGATGCACAATCATGTAACCCTCCAATTGCAAGGTCCTAGTAGTGGGATAATTGTTATCCTTGCATGTGGTGTGCTTCTCATCAATGAACTCGTTATTGAGATAACATTTAAGATTACCTCATGCAATTAAAGACATGGTACATGGATGTGCTGCTTGATGTAGATAGAGGTAGAGGGAACATCGATGAGATGCAAGAGTTCCAACACAACATCATGAATGTCTTGTAGGAGTTGCAGCGCATGGTGTGGAAGGGAAATTGTAGTAACATGACGTGGAGCTTTAAATTGATGTTGTAGCATTGTCATCTCAAGCATTGCAACACCGATTGGCAAGGTGACCTCGTGAACTGCTTGCAATTCCAAAACCACAAACTTCCAATTTTTTGTTGGTAGCACATGCACTGCGAACGTGTTGCTAGTTCAATGACCACTTACTATAGTAACAATGGCTAAGATGACTAGTCCATCTTTGGGATCGAACTGAGGCAAAAGAAGACTGGTCTCTCTGGGATTGATGCCAAGACCACCAATATGGGTGAGGCAAAAGATGACTAGTCTATCTTTGGGATTGAACTGAGCCAGAATGTGCACAGGGAATGTGGGCATAAACTAACAAGACCTCTACCCTAGTTCTTTGTGATACTATCTATTGGCCCCTCTACCCTAGATGTTGATGCCATCCAAGTACACCAGGCAAGATCTCTCTTCACACTGGTAGACATTGCGGCCCTCTCTCTCTCTCTCTCTCTCGTCCTTGTCCCGTTGAAATCCCCCAGCGCTGGTCCAAAGGTGCCTGCCCTGCCTGGAAGGCCTCCATGAGTAAAATCTGCCATGGCCATGACCTGGACAGGACACTATCGGTCATTCACCAGCTCGTCCAGCAGAGAATACCAATCTTCAGAAATATCATGTACCAGCTCCTGCAGGCATGCCTCAAACAGAGGGACCTGGCCAAGGGCATGTGCCTGTACTCCCACATGATCATTCTCGGGCTTGACTCCGTATCCATATTGATAGACCATGTCATACGTCTCTTTGCTGCCTGCAGCAGCCTGCCGGAAGCGCGAAAAGTCTTCTCACTGGTCTCGAAACCGAGTGTCTACACTTGGAACACCATCATTTCAGCCCACACTGAGCTTGGAGAGTGTAAAGAAGCCATTGCCCCAGCAGCCTGCCGGAAGCGCGAAAAGTCTTCTCACTGGTCTCGAAACCGAGTGTCTACACTTGGAACACCATCATTTCAGCCCACACTGAGCTTGGAGAGTGTAAAGAAGCCATTGCCCTTTACCAGCAAATGCAGCAGAAGGGTGCAAGTCCAGATAGAGTCACTTTCCTGTCAGTTCTCAAAGCAGGCAGCAGCACAGGTGCATTAGCACAGGTCAGACTCATCCATGATCAGATCGGCGCAAATAAGCTCGAATGTGATGTTATTCTTGGAAGTTGTCTTGTTGATGTGTATTCTAAATGTGGTAGTGTTCAAGAGGCTCGCAAAGTGTTTGATAGAATGTCTCAACGAAATGTGGTCTCTTGGGGTGCAATGATGGCAGGTTATAACCAACATGGCTACAGTCTGGCAACACTCGAACTCTTTGAGAGGATGCAACTAGAGGGGTTTGAACCAAACAGAGCCATACTTCTGTGCATTTTGAAAGCATGTGCGACTATTGCAGCCATTGAACAAGGTAGATTTATTCACGATCATATTATTAAAACAGAACTGGTTGTGGAACTTGAAGTTGGCAACACACTTTTGGATATGTATTCTAAATGTGGAAGTTTAGAGGAGGCTTACAAAGTGTTTAAAGGTCTGCCTAGTCATAACATCATATCATGGGGTGCAATGGTTGCAGGCTATACTTGCCATGGCCACTTTGATGCAGTTGTGCTATGTTTTCAGGCTATGCAACAAGAAGATGTGAAGCCTGATCATACATTGCTCACTAGTGTTCTAGCAGCATGCAGTCATATTGGCTTGTTGGAAGAGGGCCGTTGGTATTTCAAAGCCATGAGAGACAAGTTTGGTATTACACCAACTGTTGAGCACTATAGCTGCATGGTTGACCTGCTAGGTCGTGCTGGATGCCTCGACGAAGCTGTTGGTTTCATTCGAAGCATGCTGGTCCAACCAGATAGCATATTGTTGACATCTTTGCTTACCTGCTGCAAAACTTACGGCAATGTAGAGGTTGCACGGTTTTGCTTTGATGAACTTGTTCTTTTGGACCCAAATGATGCTTCTTTGTACACACTAATGGCTAGCATATATGAGGAGCATGAGATGTGGAGGGCAGCTAACCAGTTACAAGCTCTGAAGAGATCTAGAGGGGTATTCAAGAAGGTGGGTAAGGCATGTGTCGAAGTGAACAGTAAAGTACATGAATTTTCAGTGGGGAATTCAAGTTCCAGCCAGTATCAATTCTACGGTAAGCTACACAGTCTCACAAGATTGTTGTTTTACAAAGGGTATGTGCCTCAACTGGCTGTAGGTTCAGCCGTGTTGACAGACAGCCAGCTTGTGGATGGCCAGGCTTGATATTTTGGCCTCCAGCTACATTAAGAGGAATTCTATGACAGTTCACAAAAGATGTATCCAGACAAAACTGTGGGTTGTTACAAACTGACCTGGATTTAATATCTGCATAAAATATGCTTAGTTCAAGCCCGTCTCATCGATTTATTTATCCTCACATGCTGAAGTAAAACTTCCAAATACAGCGTACATAATCCCGGGCTCTTTATGGATCACAATATTTGGCAGTTGAACCCCTTGTGTCGAGTCTTTTCATGAATATACAGAATGATGCTTATCTAATGGTGGCACATGCAAAGCAAGAGTGCACAAGTCCCCAACAAGTTGGGCTCCACAAGTGACATGCCCTATTGATGCAGGTCAGCAACTTGTTGGATTTTGTTTTAACATCAACAGCTGGGTTTTGATGTTATTTTGTATCTCATGTTTGACAATCCATGCTTTGAAATATGTATTTGTTAGAGTGTAAGTTCTATAAGGTGTGAGTTGTTCAGGATGGATTGCATCTTCAGGCTTTGCGATGGCAAATAACGGCTGGTGGTGTAATTCAGGTCAGTATGCTTATCTATGACTTTTAGTTTGAGTGAAGCTATATTTCCATATTGATTGTGTTGAATAGAGTACTGATTTTCATGAAGCGTGTTCTTCATGCACTTTGCTGCATGTCTTATATTTGGAAAGAGAGGAAGGGAAACATTAATTTGTTAGAAATAAGAAACAAATGCTCAGCTAGGTACTAAACATTTGCAATAAATGCTTGCCCGGAAATGAGAGAAAAAGGCTTCAAGGCATAGTTACGTGGAATGGGAAGCAGGAATGGGAACAGGACCCCCTATTTCGGGGGAAATGTCCAAGGTGGAGGAACAGGAACGGGAAAAACGACACATGGCTTAAGTGCCCCAAATATGCCCTGCATGACCAAGTTGCCCCAAAGAATGTCCCTCTAATTGCCACAATACCCTTCAATGCTCCAAATTGACCCGAATGTCCCAAAATTGACTCGATTATCCCCATAGCTCCAAATTGCTTTGAATTGCTCTAATTATCCTAGTTTCCCTTGAAATTAGACAATATAAATGGATGATTACCTTGGAACCGAGAGTAGACTGAAATTTGATTGTGATTTGCAAGTGTTCATAATTCATCAAATTTGAACTTTGCATGGACTCTTGATTGGCTTGTGGGTTGTCTTGACACTTTGAATATTCAATGTGTGTGTGAGAGAGAGAGAGAGAGAGAGAGAGAGAGAGAGAGAGAGAGAGAGAGAGAGTAAACATTAGGCGATGGAGATGGGTGAACATGTGGTAGGAGTGCGATATAAGCAAAAAGAAAAAACGTGAAAAAACGTAAATGTTTGGTTAACAGGCCTGAAATGGCTTCCAAATAGGGAACGGCAAGGAATAGCCTTGGGAATGGCAGGGAACATTCCTTGGCCGTTTCGTCTCATCCAAGTGTCTGAAACACGTTAGGCCGTTTCTATAGGCCGGAACGATTGTTCCCTGTTTCTATGCTTAAAGGTGACAAATATTAGGAAGGATGTCCACCTAAAATTTCTGGGACAAATGAAGTGTTGAACGAATACATTATTAGAGCTCTTAATGTCCTCTAGACTCAGATCCAAGGCTCATAGGTGGGAGATGACCTTGCATGATACGACTACTAATGATGGCGTGGTGATGACGTGGCGATCACATTGGGGTTAGTTTATAAGTGGCTTGGTGATAAGTCATAGGTAGTGATTAGGAAAATAGGTTCTTTAAGTGGTGGGTAGGGGAGCCCTTTGACATGCTATTTTTTGAAGTTGGTGCCAAGGTGTTTAGACATATATATATGTTTTTTAAGAGTAGATAGAGCTATTGCATAGTCTAGAACTTAGACCACATGTTATACTAAAACTTTGGCTTGTAACCTACCTTTAATCGAACTAGGATCTAATTTCTTAATTCTATGCTATGTTTTGTAATTTCAATATTTTAGCTGAAATTAGATCACCAAAAGTCTTATTAAGGACTAATTAGTGTCCCGAAATGGGAAAAATCAGAGTTTCGGAGTTTCGGCCAAATTTTGGAAACGGGAAAATGGCGATTCAGATTTTACACTAAAAAAAATACAGTAATATATGGGTATGTAAATATATCAATTTCTACAATAATATGTATTCAAAGTTCATACAAAACTTTGAGTCTTCATGTCATATGATTAAAATCATGATTCATTATATATTTTACGAGTCACGAATCACGACTCATGAGTGAAGATTGAGGAGTTAAGATTGAGGACTCAATGGTTGAAACTTAAGACAGCTTAACACAATTAAGACTCAATTTTCAAAATATAAGGCAATAAAATGAATTAGAATTTATGACTCATGAATAATCAATGATCTAAACTTTAAAGAGTAGTGAAGACTGACATTAAGAACAATGGAATAAGAATCAAGATGCATAATAAGTGGGATCAAGATACAATGATAGTAACTATGTCATGTGAATAATCTATTATCTATCAAAACTCCAAAGTTCAGTGAGGCTATAAGTATCAACATCAATGAACAACCGACAACTCTAGTCTGGACTCTACATTGCTAAACTGACTCCTGTATATCAGGAGTCATCCGGATTCTGGACTCTGAGGACCTGTGTAGTATCTCCTCGTCCGACTCCGAGGTCTTTGATTGAGAAGTTAATGAAGCAACCTCAGCCTCATCCTCAGGCTTTGGCTCTGACTCTGCTTGTGATGCACGACTACGTGTGGCCCTCACTCTAACCCTCCTCTATGCACGAGTCTCATGCACTGGTACCGATAGCTTCTCATAGAGCATGGAGTAGATATCCCGCTCCTCCTATGGTATCTGCCGAATGTCACGCACCTTCTCTATATCAATCTTGTCAACATTCACCTGTAAAGGTGAACGAGATAAATATATATCATATCAGAGGAGATTCAATATGTTCAATGTTCAAACTTCATACATATCACAATTTACAATCCAACTTCCAAGCAAATTAGCAATGTCAAGTGTCAAGGACTCAAGGTTAAAAAGTTAATTATACATAATACTAATCATTACCAATTTACCTGTGAAGGCTCAGGGGACAGAGCGGTCCTCTCAAGAAGCTAGAGATTGCAATGGCAAAACACCAAACGCTCCAACTGAGCAGTTGTGAGCTTGTTTCTCTTTTTGGTGTGGAAGAGGATCCATGTGCTTCAGTTCCTCTCAACAGGGCCTAAACTACAATCTTGCAAGAAAACCCGAATGACAATGCGTTTCTATTCAAATTTAAGAGATTGAGGTTAAGTAATTGGCAGTTGCTAATATGCATTCCGCAAAATTAACATTTGAGTGGGCAATAGATTATAGAACTTGTTACCTAGATTGCATAATGCATTAGATAATCAAGATTCAAAATATTAAAGTCACCAGTCACATACCAAAGTAGGAGCATAATTGCTATATTTTTCCCACCAAGAGACAGGTTGAAGCTGTGTCTCTCAAAGCCTAGCTGTGGGTCAGCCAAAATGAAGAGAATGATTGCGGAATGCCAGCAAATCATCCTCTACTCTTCTCATCATATCTATATCATCCCTTGTGAGGCGCCTCATATACTCCATGAAGCCCTCCTCTAACTCCTTGCTAGTGTATTGCTCCTCGCTACGCCAAAGGGGATGCAAGATATGTGCGACAATATGGATTGGTTTATGGAACCAATCCCATCGTGCATTTCACGCTGCACGAATCTCATCAACCCTATAGATAAAATATGTTAAAAACTTAGAAGTTAGAATAATGATCAATCATCAAGGAGTCGTTAATACCAAATAATTACATGTGTAAAAGTTAAACAAAAACTTACTTGTCTTGGAGCAAAAAGCTGTTGCGAAGCAAGGCCTCGTCAATTTTATCCATATACTCATATAGAAGCTCCAAAGTACTCCCCTCCATATCAGTGATGCGCAATACAATGTAAATAGGAGTGAGACTTTTCACCAATGCCTTTGTCTCGATCCACCAACTCTCATTTAAAATATTGCATCTAAAAGCAAGAGCCTTTGGAGACTCTCTCACTCCATGTAAGCCATTCTTGGCATGCAATGGTCCGTATCAAATTTGGACGCGGACCCGTATTAACCTCTCCACTACAATAAACATATAAGCAAATCTAGTGGTGAAGGGCTTCAATAGCTCAAGTGTGCTATTGGCTCGAAACATGCTTGTGACGGATGGTCTCTTCTTCACAAATCTTTCCATGCTTGTTGCCGTCTTGAAAATGTCATCCACCCAAGATATTTGCTCAACATCTTCAATAAGTAAGTCAAGGCAATGGGATGCACATGGAGTCCATACTATGCTAGGAAACTCCTCCTCAAGCATACGTCCCATAGACACACAATTGCTTCCATTATCTCTCACCATCTGCATCACATTTTGGACTCCTATGTCCATGATGACCTGTCACATATGCTCCCAAATGAAAGCTCCTGTGATGGTAAGACCTGAGGCAGAGGCATCGATGGCCTTAATGAACATGGTGTCTTTACATGAAGACACCAAAACATTGTAAACATTTCTTCGACACACATCCGAGCATCCATCGCATAATATTGTGCATCCATATTTCACCCATGTCTCTTTCAAGGGCTCCAATTGAGGCTCTATAGATGCTTTCTCCTTTCAAAGCTCCTGTGTGCGTAATGCATCTGTAGATGGACCTTTCCACTTACACCCTATGCGGCTTGCTGCCCTGATTGTCTTCTTCCATTGATGTGAGTGGCCACATTGAAAGGGATAGCACATCGAATAAATAAGTGTGTGAGTTTCCTAGTTGCCTCTACAATTGCCTGCCTCTGAAGTCCTGCATGGATACTTGTACCATGCAAGGAGCCCTTCTGCCCACCACCAGTAGAAGATGGCAACGGGGTTCTTTTTGCACTTAGACCCGATACAGATATGGATGGACTTCTTTTTGATGGGCCATTGGCACCTCCAATTTGGCTAGTGCCACTAGGTCCACTAGCCTCTCTTTGCCCCAGTTGTGCTTCATTAGCCCCATGTGGTATTGATTCATCCTCTTCTAGCTCAATACCCATACGCTTTCGGCGCCAAAGATGGAGACTTAAAGTTACTTCTGCTGGCACATTTACGCAAGGCCCGATGTCTTTGTTGGGAACGCAAGCCAAGTGGTCTTTCATGCGCGCTACACTCCCCGATTTCTCCAATCCACAATAGTTGCACCGCCACTTCTTTGATCCGCCGGAGCCCTATCCCTTGATTGGAGTGACGTGCCTCCAATATGGGTCCAGCGCCATGATGAGGAGGAGGAGAAGGAGAGCTTAGAGGAAGAAGAAGGGGAAGAGGAAGAGAAAGGGGAAGAGGAAGAGGAGGCGAGAGCTGGCTGCTGCAGGTTCGAGGAGGAGGGTCGGGGCGAGAGCTGTGCGAGTGACACGAAGTCGGGAAGGAAAATGAGTTTCGGCGTTGGATAACCACGCGAAACAGGGCCGGGCCGTAGGATCCCGAAACGGCGTGCTCCCTTCCGTCCCGATCCGAAGCGCCCAGTCTATTTCGGACCTACTGAAACGCCGTTTCGGGATACGCTGCACTTGTACTTACCAAAGTTTTTGTTTAAAGCAAGCTTTATCAATTTGTGTCACTTAGTATTCGAAACGAGCTTTCCTTCTTGAATACGGTGGTAGTAACTTGATTTAAGAATAATTATAGGAAGTAAACAAATCATATAAGTTGAAATGCACACTTTATCACTTAAATCTTGGACAATGGACAACTTGTTGGTTCCAAAACTGACGCCCCTTGTGGTATTTCTTTATCTTCAATTGCAAACGGATGGAGTACAATTGAGATACTCTAATCTCCTCTGCTAATCCAAGTACCCCTTGTCATAAAGGACTAACAAGTATTCAAACCAATTTGAAATTCTTTAATTTTAGCTATTGAAATTTAAGTCCTAGCCTCTAGGCCCTCAATTTTGAACATGTATCGTGAGGCAGTTATCAAACCATAATTTTTGTTGTAAGTTAGGGTTTACATTGGAGATTAACCAAAATCTCCACCTTTAATAACTCAAATGGTTGGATTTGGATGAGATAACTTGAGAGAGAATCGGAGGATGAGAGAGAATGGTGAAGAAAGAGAATCGAGACTTCCATCGTAAGAAAATAGAAGAAATCAATTGTTGCCTTGTCTAGACAGCCATGAAAATTGTTTCCATTGATGGAACACCCCAACTAAGATGTTGTCTAATTGAAATTGTTCTCAAATTGCCGTCATCTACTGTTTTAGTCTGTTTTGGATATGTCAGTAGCTCCTGGAGGGTCTCTTGCTAGTTGGAAATCGCTTGTCAATTGATGCAGTATGATAGTCTTCTTTCTCTGTTTTGTCTCTCTCTCGCTAAGCTTAGACAAGGCTTGAACGACCCTCTCTCTCTCCTAGCCTCAAAAACGTTTTTATCACTTTCATAGGCAAGTTTTGCCGAGTGATAGTCTTCTGTTTTTATTTTTCAGTATTATCCAGCTTATTAAATACAATTTTAGGATAATAATTTTGAAAATTAATTTGATGATTATTTTAGGACATAGAAAAGTAATTTCACTAGCCAACAACTAAATTAGTCAAGCCACTTTGTCTCCTAAGTATCCTCGAGCAGTTATTAAACCTTAGATCGACATTAATTAATTAATTAATTAATGCATTGTCTTTAATATCACCATTGACATTAGTGGCCAATAAATTGGTCTAGGCCCAAATTTGATGTCAGGTACCACCTAACACCTTTTCAAAGTGCAATGAATGTGGAAGCATATAACCGGACTAAAAGATAAAGGAATACAAGAGAAAAGGGAGAGAGAAAAGAGACAATAGAATGTAGAAGCTTGTTGTGGATGAATGGGATGATTGGGACAAGTGAGTCTATAAATAGGTGAGAAAAATACAAATAAAATAACTAGGTCAGTCGATTGCTACAAAGAAGTTATCGTAGCAATAAAATAATGCATAAAATGTTGTACAATAAATGTAAATGCCACATGGCATCCTATGCAGTATGTTTAGCTTGCCTAACTATTCGAGAATGTTGGAAATAAACTTGCAACTGCATAGAATTGTTCAACTTGAAAATAGCAAATGCGTAACTATGCTTGAGAGTACTAACTATACAATAGTAAATTGCCAATGTTTGTCCAGGGGATGAATAAATCTCTACTACCCCCTCTTAGATTTTGGATGGGGCACAAAGCTCAGGGATTTGGAGTGTTGTTGAAGAACAGCTTGAGCCTTCGTAAACAAATGTGCCAAGTTATCCTTTGTCACTGTACCACATTAGTGGTCTTATCCTCATTCTTCTTTTGAATAAATTGATACTAGATCTCAATGTGCTTTAATCAAGCATGGAATGCATTATGCAGGATTCCATGCCAAGCAATGTAACTCTCATTGTCTCAGTGCACTATAGTAGGATTTGTTTGAGAACAACCAAGCTCTTCTAATAATCACCGAAGCTACACTTATGAAGAAATGCTCTAAACGCAAAAAGCACAAAACCAATTGTACTACAAAGCACAAACTAATATGCAATGTAATTAGTTGTAATTAGTGATGCATATGAAGCTTGAGGGGTGAGCCGAGCAGACCTTCTAGGGTCCTCTAGAGTGAAATCCGGTGGAAGGATCCTCGAATCCCGCATGGTTTGTTGGTACCAGTGAGGTAATGGGTTGCACAGAGGAGACTTGGGAGTTGAAGTATTTGCAGGAAGGGCAGGAGCAGGCAGTAGACCCGGCTCAGTAGGCACAATCTCAAATGACATGAGTGAAGGTGGACGAAAGTGCAGAGGATTACATGATGTCTCTCTCATCAAAGATGACATTCCTCAGAACGATCACCTTGTTCATTCAAGGATTGAGCAAACGATAGGCTTTTGCTTTGGAAGAATAGCCCACGAATATCAAGAGATCAACTCGAGGGGTGAGCTTTCCTATCTTGTCATCAAGAGTGTGCGCATAAGCATGACTATCGAAAACTCTAAAGTGAGAAATAACAGGTCGAGAGCCAAAAATTGCCTTTTCTGGAGTCTTTTTAGGGACCGGCGTTGTTGGATATCGGTTGAGGATGTACAATGAAGTGTTAATAGCCTTGACCCAAAGGCGCTCAGGGAGCTGTGTTGGGAACAACATAGAGCGTGCCATATTCAGGACACCTCGGTTCCTATGCTCCATGACTCCGTTCTATGCAAGGGAGTTGGTACAGGTGAGTGGGTGTACAATGCCTTGCTTCTATAGAAACTTAGAAAACTCGTGGGAGGTAAAACCACCATCAGAATCACTCCTCATAGTACCCACATGATGACGAGTCTGGTTATGAACTAGCAACACTTAAGCATTGAAATAAGTAAAAGCGTTGGACTTGTGCCTGAGGAAGTGCATCAACATTTATCTAGAGAAATCATCCACTATTAAAAGGTACAATGCACCATTCAAGGTGGCAGTGGATGTGGGACCACGAAGAGCTACATGAATGAACCGAAGGGATTCAACATCACAAGTGATAGACTGTTGAGCAAAGGGTGTACGATGCTGCTTACCTAGCTGACATGCTTATAGACCTCTCGAGAGAGTTGTAGGTGTGGAAGGCCCTCAACCATCCCTTGACATTACAACTCATAAAGAGAGTCGTAGCCAAGACCAAGTGAAAATACCAAAGATGCTCAGAGTCCATGGGCTCTCGTATAGTGGCCAAAGCTTGGAAGCGATGAAACTTTGAATCGTTGGCAGTCGGCTTGATAAGAAAGTGTGTCATGTGGTAAAGGTCATTAGGTTGTGCTGTGTCGCGAGCTATGACTAAACGAGTATGAGAGTCTAGGACCTTGAGTGTGGTCGCTATGAAGAAAACTGCTCGTCCCAATTGTCAAAGTTACTGATCAGACAACAAGTTCACTCCAAGCTGGGGGGACATGATAGACATCATCCAACAAAGTGAGATTTGGACCCAGGTTAGTGGGAAAACTGATGCGATCCTAGGCCTGAATCTTGATCGGTCAAGGATTTGTTTCCTATGCGGACAATCTCAGGAAATGAAAATGCTTGCTTTGGGAGTCGTATGATGGGTAGCTCCACTGTCCACAAGCCAAATAAGTATTGATGTGCTCAATTGGGATGAGTGGACCTTTGCAAGCACCTCATAAGGAGGCAACTCGCAAATGTGAACGAGATTCGTATCGGATGCTTCTAAGGAGATGATATGAGCCTCTGGAGACCAATCGGATAAACCATTTGGACTTGAGTACTTTGCCAACTAGGATGATAGACTCGTGGTAGCGTTGGTCTAGCCTCTCCATTGCCCCTTCTGAGGGTTGCCACCACCTTGCTTCCCTTGTTGGGGGTTACCTGATTGGGGTGCGGGGGTATGATTCTTGGATTTTGGCTAAGTGTATCTTGCCTTAGATTGACGCTCGTTATCGTAATGGCTTGACAAGATCTATTCTTTTTAGGTACATTTTGCCATCCAGGTTTAAGTGAACATTGATTGGTTCCTTGGGATTCATTAGCCCTAATTGGATTTGGATTTTGATGTGAGTTTTGTGTGTCCTTGCCCTGTTGCCCCCTTTGAGAAGATGCAACTAGAGTCCCCTCTATCGAGGATGTGCTATGAAATTGATTGAACAAGTGTGCGTAACACAACAATTGACACTCAAAACTCATAAAATGTGGGTATCTGAGGTTGTGAAATTACTTGCTACACAAAATGGAAATATTTTCTTGGTAGCTTGTTAAGGAATAGGATAACCTAATTGTCAGAGGACTTAGGAGCCCTGGTGGTTTAGAACTGAGCGAGGAGACACTGATACTTAGCCAACTTGACTTTCAAGTCATCCTTGTCTGTGATTTTGAAATTTTGGAGCTCATGATCCAAATTGATGCGACAAGTCCTATCCCAAAGAGGTTATGAGTTGTAGTGTGTGTCGTACTCCGAACGGATCTTGAATTGCACCAAAGGCAGCCTTTGAGTATTGAACACTAGTAAATGCAGCCAAGGAAGGCTGGATTTGATGTAGACGATAGTGCGAGAGAGAGAGAGAGAGAGAGAGAGAGAGAGAGAGAGAGAGATGCATGCAAGGAGCTGTGGTATGGTTCAGGGTCAAAACCCAGGTACTTGAGGAGAGAGAAAATCTGCACGACAGTTGTTAGGTGCAAACGTAGCAGACAGTGGTGAGAGAATGATAGGGCGGCAGCCAGAAACTGCAAATGCAGCATTCAGAGGAGAGATCAGGGCAACAGCTGCCAGCTGATGGCGACAACAACCAACTATAGGTGACAGCACCCAACTGTAGGCAACAGCTCTTGGGATCTGGTGATAGTTGAAAGCACGGAGAGAGGGTTGGAATCAGGCCCTAGATGGTAGCAGGTGGTTGGTGGAAGCTCTGA
The DNA here is from genome assembly GCF_053477565.2 of Lygodium microphyllum. Lineage (NCBI taxonomy): Eukaryota > Viridiplantae > Streptophyta > Polypodiopsida > Schizaeales > Lygodiaceae > Lygodium > Lygodium microphyllum. The sequence goes on along the minus strand of NC_141157.1, from coordinate 34,630,676 downwards.
CCGTGATGTCCTCCGTGAATGGGTTGTGGGCGGTAGAGATACGGCTCTTGAAACTTGCAAAAACGAGATTAAGGGAGAGTATTGGGGTGCATGGATATTTATAGAAAGTTTGGGGCACCCAAATTAGGGTTTTGCATGTGGGACACTAACTCTCTATGATCATGTTTCTTTTTAAATAAGAGGTTTTATTCATTAATTAAGCATGTTTCGGGGCTGTTATAAATCAGGCTAATGCATTTTTAGCTCAACCACACTATTACGTATCCTTTCAGATAGAATGAGAACTTATTGTTATGCATAACAAAGGAGAACAAATAATCACGCACTTGAGATTGGTTGGCCTGTATCAGAGCAATGATATCCTCAGGACAGCAATAGAGAATGACAAGAGGGTAATGAAATGGTATGGTATTTGAGGAGTGCCGTGGTTTAAAGTACTTGATGGAATCACCAAATTCCTTTGTGTTAGGGTAATTTCTTTATTATCTCTGCAAGTCTATGGGCACTGCTTTCAAGCCTGTATCATGCAAAGCAATATGGGGTTCCAACCAGGGATGCAGGAGAGAGAGTGCAATTAAAGCAAGGTGCATTGCATTTACTTAACTGGCTCTCATAATCTACGACCTGGAAATGCTTTAGTGATGGTTGAGTTCATGTTAATATAATTTCCTAATTTCCTTACAAATATGTATGTGTAATTGTGTTTGCATGCCAAGGTGCTTAGTTTAGAGGTATAAGTGTGTATGTGTATATGTTGTGCTCTTCCTTAAACCGAGGTGTAAGTGTGTATGTGTATATGTTGTGCATGCCAAGGTGCTTAGTTTAGAGGTATAAGTGTGTATGTGTATATGCTGTGCTCTTCCTTAAACCGAGGGGGTAGGCATCTCAAGGTTGGGTGTAAATTCTCTCTTCTCTGTCTAGCTATTGCAGTTCTTTTTTCCTACTATTAGAGGTCAATGGACTGATCCATTGATTCCCATGATGAATTGCTTGAGCTTTGATAGTTGAGAGCATGAGTCTATACATCTTCTAGGTCTGAGCTTGATGTTGTGGTCTTTGTTTCTTCACAGGAGTCTGTATGAAGCATGCATAATGCATCAAATTTACACAACTGTTAGGTTGTCTATCATGTGTTGCATTCAAGAACTGTGAAGTTAGGAGTCTATTAAGGAGGGCTATGATGATCGAAACATTTCTCGATCCTGAAGCATGAAACTAGTGCTGACGATTTGCGTGTCTGAGCCCTTCTTCCCCTTTTAAGGGTATTTTCATATGTTGTGTTTGCAGGTTTTGTAAAATGAGTGCATATCTGCATCAAAAGGTCATGTAAAATAAGTATATGCTCATTCTCTCTTTTGGGAATACTACTACTGATGTTTTGCAAAGTTTGTGCAGATATGTCACCTTGAACATGGCCCTGTTATACATTGATTGTGCTGGAGAAGGTAAAGAACCTTTGGACTTGCTTTCAAGGCACCCAGGCAAAAATCTTCAATGCCTGTTTATAGGTACCCAATCCAGCAGGAAGCTGCTTATTCTAGCAGGATTGATATTCTTAAACAAAGTCACTCTCAAAGACAGCTTCAGAACTGAAAGCTTAGGCATGGTTAGAATTGGGCAGGTTTGAGATTTCGCTCTGTGATTCCTCACTTTCCTGGAGAGGCAGGGAACTAGGATGTTGAACACCCCTTTGGGAATTGCTGTTATGGACTTTCCTGGGTCAGTATAGGTCTGTTGAGCATGTCTGGCTGCTCCTAAGCATGTCCTGCTGTAAATTATTTCAATCTACTGCTGTGATGTGTGTACTTTGATTCTGCTTTCTTATATTTTGTTGACGTGAAGAGGTTGTGCTCTTACTGTTTGTTGCAGCTGCTTTGGCTTGATATAGGCTTTTTGTGTTGACTGTTGGACCGGGTAATCACAGTGGAGAGTACTGGGCTGTTACACTCTCTAGGGATCCTTGCTTTCAGAAACATAAGAATTTCATATGTATTCAAATGGTGTTCAAATTTCATCATGAGTGGGAAAGCTACTCATAGTGAAGATGCAAGGAGCGTGAGGATTACATAACCGTGAAGATGTAAGGAGGATGAGGAACTCATGGCGAAGATGCAAGGAGGATGAGGATTAGATGATCTATTAACAATGAAGATGTAAGGAGGATGAGGATTAGATGACCTACATGCTGGCAGGGAGGAAGGGATGAAAGAGGAGGGGGATGGCTTAATTACACTGGAGGAAAATGTTTATATAATTTACTTGGCCATAATTGTGACAGGCCCATCCAGGTTTGTGGTGGGTCATACATATTCAATGAACATCTGTATGCAGTTGGGATTGCATTGTGTATGCTTGCTATTAGACATTGGTGGTTCTTGCTGGACTAACTTGTCTTGATTCAGCCATGGCAATGTCTCGCATGTGACATTTCAACAGGATAGATTATGGAAGTTGCAAGCAAGATATCTAAGACCATGTAGGTGTGCTCTTGATAATTAAGCATGGAGAAAGATTTAAGCTTTACAAACCATGCTTGCTATCTCTCCCTAACACATTCAAGTCGAATTGCCCATAATAGGAGACGCTCATGCGGACACTTCACCCTTAAGATACTTCACCCTCCCTGTGTTGGAGTAAATTCTGCAGCACCCTGTTAGGGAGAGCTCGAGATAACTAAACTCCACATCATGCTAATGCCCGAATCCATTTCTATTGGCAAGACTAGATCTCGTTATAGATCACAAGGTTTCTTTTATCTTTTCATCTCCTCTATAGTTCATTCCACTTTTATTTACCATAAATCTCTCTCTCCAATCTAGTGAGAAAGGTGTTATAGGGCATCTTGGCCTTTTATTTACCATAAATCTCTCCCTCTCCCTCTCTCTCTCTCTCTCTCTCTCTCTCTCTCTCTCTAGTATGACATTCTTTCTCTCTCCTCCCCCTTCTTCACAAGATGTCCAGGCAAGAATTTTGACGTTACTTGGGTCAATAATCCTCAAAAACACTCTTGGTTTTGCACATGATACAAAATGAACTGGAGATTTGAGTGGTATATATGGGCATGATTTTTAAGATGCAAAAGAATGTAAGGATATGCTTCAATATAATTCACATTTGATGGGAGATTGAAGTGTTATATATGATAACTTCATTTTCTATGAGCAAAAGAATGAAAACCCTAGGCCTAGAGGGCTTACTAGTTAAGCTCTTCCAAACCATATGGGATGTCTACTCTAATGATTTAGTAAATGTGCTCAATTGGATCAAAAAATCACTTGCCAACTAAGTTCAATAGAGGACTCGTTAAGTTGGTGCCCAAATCATTGGAGAGAGGCAAGCCCGCGCATTGTTGCTCCCCTTCGTGTACAAGATCCTTGCCAAGGTGTTGGCCATAAGGATTAAGTTCTTGCTACCTCAATTTGTACATTCAAAATAGTTTAGCTTCATTAATGGGAGGACACATTGAGCTTAAAGACAAACTGTCTTGGTCAACATGGACCTCCACAAAGCCTATGATCGCATTAGTTGGAGATTTATGATCCCTACTCTTAGAGCATATGGATTTGGCTTGGTATTCATTAAGCTACAACTTCTAATTAAATGAGAAAGAGGTTCAGTGGTTAAGTAAGCAATTTTGGGATTGCAAGAGATCCTAGGATCTCACTAATTCTATAATTTTGGTCGCAATGTAGATATGGACTACTTGGCATAGGAAATTCCCTTTTGCAACCATGTCTACCTAGAAGAGTCTAGAGAGGCTAGAGATCTACCAAGTTTAATAAGTTATGGCCAACCAACCAAAGGTCATGCCAATCAACCCTCATCAATGCTAAGGTGTTAATTGGCTTCTCCTTTTAAATATACAAGATACCTACAAATATCCACAAACATTAAAAAATACATAGTAGATTTAAAGTAGATGTGCAAGTTGGATTTTAGCAACATTGATTTAGAATACTGACATGTCATGTCCTCAATTGCTATAACTACACAAATACCTAAAATAATCATATACCTAGGGAACTATTTGTTTTTTTTTTCCCAATTCCACATGATCATACATTGTTAGTCATTGTGCAATATTATAAAGCATTTAGAAGTATGTAATACCATGCTTCATGCTATATAGGGTAAACTAAATCTCCTCTTTTGTGAAAGGTCACTCAAGGAGAAGTGCTTTCTTTGATGAAATAGGCTTCACAACATCCTAAAAGAAAAGAGAAGCTCTCCTCTTATAGTCTTCAAGGTTAGTTGGTTCACCACAATAGAAGCAAGATGTTGTTTGGACACTTTGGTAATGGCTACATCATCAATAATCCTCTTTCTATCTTAATCATCCACACTAATACTTTTTTCCTTTTTATGCTTAGTCTTAAGGGCATTGACAAACAAAGAAGAGGTACCATCACCTAACATCTCCCATGCTTCTTTAAGTTGCACTTTAGCAGCTCGTACGTGTTTGTCCTCTTGTTATACAATAGCAAATATACGGACCTAAATCATTTGGATAGTGTTGAAGTGTTTTCAATAAGGATTATATAGCCTTCAAAGTAGCTGCATAAGTAGACCTCTTTTTGCACTCCCTTTTCTTCCCCATAGTGTTTGGCTAGCTAAGTGACTCATCAAGCATTTCTCCCATCTAAACTTTAGTGATAGTGCATCATCATTTGCAGATAGTCATTGTCTATGGATTGCCTCCACAAATTACTTTTCCTTGAGAAATTAAATATTTAGTTTGAAGGGGAATGGGCTGTGGGAGCTTTCGCTCAACTGCCAAGACCCACGGACCGCTTATTGTTCAAGCGTTCCAAGCCGAGTACTAATGGCTACCTCTTATATAGCCGACGCGCCATCCATATCTACAGGTGTAGTGAGCTTACCTCCATGCCGATCGAGTTACCTCCTCTCCCGCGCACTCCGGTAGCTTCACGATCTAAGTGCAAGTTTCAAGAAAGCTCCATCCTCAAGCTCCACGCTCCAAGCTCCATCGTCGCGAGTAAGACAAGAGAAGAGAAGAGAAGAGAAGAAGAGAGGAGAAGATGGAGAGCTTCTCCTCCCTGGTCCCTCACCCTCACACACTCACTCCCTTACATTCTTACACTCCCTCTCTCAAGCACAAGCTCAAGCAAGCAAGAAGAAGAAGAAGAAGAAGAGGAGAGCCACTTTTGGCCACACACAAGAATGAGCTTCTCATTCACTTTTGAACTTTATATACATAACCCTAAATCCCTTTTGGGCGGTTATCCCCTTATCCCCTTTTTTACATGGCTGGTCGTGGCCTAGGTCCTTTTTCCCATTGTCATTCTATCTTTCTAGCTTCCTTTCCACCGCCCGTCTACATTTATAAATTGCACGGGTGAGAGCTCGACGCTCCTTGAATTAAACCATGATGCGCTTGCGCTCTTTTACAAAAGTATTGACTTGCGCTTTCCTTGCGCGCCTTTCTCCCTTATTTAGGACTTTTCTCCTTGTGCGTCTTTGTCTTCCGTTTCACTTTGCCTTGGACTTTGTCTTCTGCTTTAGCTTTTTCGGATTTTTCACCTTCGTTTGTTTGAGGGTTAACATTACCCCCCTCCTAGACGAGTGTCAGTTCCATGGCACTCACCGTCATAGGTAGCAAGCTTTGGCATGCACTGAAGACGTGGGTGGAAGGAACGTCGGTGGTTACTGTGAAGGAGTGTTGGTGGTGGTGTGGAGGAAGGTCGTTGGGGGCCTAGATGGCTGGTGGTGGGTTTGTTGGAGTTGGTGGTAGGGCTGTTCTTTGTTGGGGATTGCATTGATGGCCAGCACAAGTGTTGGTTTGTTGGGGATTTTGCACATGACGATTCTTGGTGGGCTTGCAGGATGATAAAGGATAAGAGTTCATAGTTGGGTGTCGATGAAGAGCGAATGACACGGGAATCGTGCGAATGGGTTAGGGTGACATGTCTAATCATAAGCGAGACAAGCTCCCTAGGTATGTCCTGCGGTTGGTGTGCCCTGAACAATTGTGGGTGATGCTAAGGGGCTAGGGGACTAGGGATGGAGCCAGCCGACTAAGGTCACTGGACGCACTTAATTTGAGGACTCCTAGGTATTGTGCTGTGATCGTGGGTGCTTGTTATCTTTTCGTTTTTTTTTTCTGTTTTTTTTCTTATGCTTTTTTTTTTTTTTTTTGACTTGCCTGAGTACAACCATTGCAATAAGTTGAGGCTATCAGCCCCAATGGGTTGGGAAATGTCAAGCTTCGAAGGCTCAAAAAATGGATATTACAGTGATGATTGTGTCCTAGCCTCGTTGTTAGAGAAGCAATTGTTGAGATGGGGAGATACACTTGAGATATTGCAAATCTCTTTGCGACACACGATGTTGGTATAATTGAGGTAATAACTGTTGTGAGCCGACTGCAGAGCTTGACCCAAAAAGAGAGCGTAGCCCATGACTATGCTTTGGGTTATGCGATGTGGGCACTGGTAAGGGTGATTCTTCGCATTCGGCAGCGTGGTTTTGTCGCGGTTCTTTGTGAGGTTGGGGTCTTGCGGTGACTTGGGCATTGAACACGTTCGCATGAAGGCCTGTGTCATTCTATATCCACTTGTCACTTCATGAGAGTATATGCAAGTCGCATGTGTCAAGTACAATGAATAAATGCAATCATATCAATATATTACTTTTTCAAAATCCTATGATGTTGATTGCAATGTCTATTTCGGTGCTTGTTAAAGACTTGGCATATATTAGCAATAGGTGAGAAAAGTGTGTACAAGTGGGGAGCATGCCCCTTTAACCATCAAAAGAAAAAAAGTTATGGCAGGATGACCTTTGTTAAGTTGCTTGCATATCATAGAAGCTACTCTATTTGCACAAGGCGGGGTAAGTTCGGGTGGTCAGGTGACTGAGGCTCTGTTGGTTAGGGGCTCCTGTGAGGTTGGGCAGGGAAGATGTCGGCCGGGACCTGAATGGTGTAGTCTCTGGCCGCAACCGTTTCCAAAATGCTTTTGAACAATGAATTGAATTCTTCCTTGTCTCGAGTTGCCCTTTCTGTCTTTGAGCACCTGGTGCCCGAGCGTCTGTTGGGGGCTCGCACAACCGGTGTTGCCATGCCTTGTGTGCTCCTTTGAACTTCTATTTCCCTAGCCTAGGGATTCTTCGGTCTACATCCGAGGCGGTGTCGTTTGGGACCTTGTTTCTTTGTATAACTTTTGAGGCTAGGCACGTAGCGCACCGGCGGAAAAGCTTGTGCTGCATGTTCCCTTCGACGACGGAGAGCGTCTTTGCAAGCCAGTTGCCATGGGTGCTCCATGTCTTCCACATAGGGGGACCTGCAAAATGTGAACCAAGGATTAGGCATGGAAGGGATTATAGTGTGGGTTATCAAGCCCATATGACGAGGAGGGAAGAGATGAGGCATGCAATGGTTGTAGTAGAGGGATGGCCCCTGCGATGATGTTCGTTTGGCCTCCAGCCATTAGCAGATCTTAGCTTATGCTAAGTTGCGTGGACTGGTTGTCAGGGAGCAGGACAGGGCTCATCCTCAGAAGGATAGACCATAAAGGGGAAAGGTGTATAGAAAGAGATAGTATCGTGTCCACACCCTCAGAGATGTTGGTCAAAGCTTCCTATGGTGGTGATGAGGGTTACATGCCCTTCACTTGGAGGCAGGAATGATCACACAATTTCTAAATGAGGACATGAGGAGCTTAGCCTGTTGAACCCAACTCTTCTCCCTGTGCTTGACTATCATTGCTTGTGTGTGTTGACATTGTCTATACAGGGCCACAAAAGTCATTGTTTATTTATATACATATCTACGAATCCATGTCACTTCACGAGGATAAAAGCCAATTGTAGAACACTGGATTGTACAGGAGTGTGGCACATGCATCTAGTACTCGTGGCAGCTTACTCAATACCGATAGATATTTTGCAACATCGAGTAGCATGGAACCTTGTCCGAGTCTATTGGCAATATGTAACTCCTCCTCAGTGAGAACCTTATCAGACAGAGAGTTATCTTGGCTAGTTTCAGCTAAGTCCGTACCCCGAATGACAGTCAGCACCACTCGAAAGGAAGTTGGTGCCACATAGGTTGGTTCTCTTTGAGACCGCCATTTGGCCAATCGCTCCTCTGAGACTGTCATGATTTGGACTCCTAGTTCGGCCATTGCAACGCGGTTTTCACACCAACGTTGTTCAAATTGACTTGACCCTCTGATAGTCGCTTTAGTTGCTCTATCTCTAAGAGATTTGGTTGGCAGAGCACATAATCGAATGTGACAGTTAAGCGTAGTTCGTCAGCTTCCTCGTTAGAGATGAGTTGCATGCGTTCATACATGAGCCTGTTATAGTGCTCGTCAAGATGTTCTTGCCCTTCCCAGGATAAGAAAAATGACAAGTATTCTTCAAGCTGCTCTTAAGGGAATGCGCCCATGTCTGCCAAGACATAGACACGTGCAAATACTTTGAGCTTGGCATCCAACTCGGTTAAGCATTCTGTGATACTTCTATGTTCAACGAGGGCTTGCTCAGTTGCCATCTCATGCAAGGTTCTAGGAGTTTGCCTGGGCTTTAGCATAGCTGGCGGCTCAGGTCTAGACGAGCATGTTTGGCCAACATTAGGATTTCTTATGCTCTCAGGGTTTCCATGTTTCTCCTGAGGCTTTGTCATTGCGTTATGGTTCTCCTTGGATGTGACTGGTATAGATTTGTCACCCCATTGTGACATCGTTGTATCCACTCTTGATTGGTCAATGCGAGTTCTATTGTCGGCGGATTGAGTGTTGCAAGCAACCGTTGATGGTAACGACTGCTTTGATTTTTCAGAGCACATGGATGTGCCTGAGGTTTCACCGCTATTAGGAGGTGTCAATGGGGTCATTGGTGGATGGACTCGATGCTTTATTCCTCAGCTCTCCAGCGTTCTTGGTGTCAATGTTCTTGGGGTCCACAACCACCTGTAAATGCTCTTGTTTTCGCTGTTTTCTCCTCTTTTTCTTGGTCAATGAAGGTGCATCTCTCAACGACTACAGACCTTGTACTAGGTCAACCATTGATGTGCTTGGTTGGGCCTCAGCATTCTCTTTCTCTAGTGTGTCCTTGTGGGACATAGCCGTGTCCTGCTGAATAGCCTCGCTAGGTTGTGAGGGCACAACTGCCTCCCTCTTTGGAGAGTCTAGCTCTTCAACCAATTCCCTTGTGTTTAACTCCTCCAGCCTAGGCTTTAGGCACTTTGGAAGTGCTGGAGTTGTCAAGGAAGTTGGTTGCGACACCTCCTCCACAGGTAAACTACTAAGGACACGTTCCGCAAGGGGCATTGTTATGGCCAAGGGCTGTGACTGCTGTGATCCCTGATTGGAAGTAGTAGTGGCTAGTCCAGTGGGCTGGCTACTCTTGGTGGATTGCGGTGTCAGGTCCCTAGGGCGATCGGAAGTGGTCGTGTCTTTTGTTGCCCTTTGAGCACTCACTTGTGTAGATCGAGCATGAGTTGATCTAGTCACATTAGGTTGCACATGCGTACCCTTGGACTGAGAGCTACGGATGGTGTCATGTCTCACCTCTTAGACATTTGGAAGCTTAGATGGAGATAGAGATTGGGATTGAGCAGCCGCCCTTGACGACTGCTGTTGTGTTTCCTGTGTCTGTTTGGGAAAGGAGGATGTAGGAGATCTAGGACTCTTAGGTGGACGTGGCACTGGCTGAATGATTTGCTCGAGGCTATTAGATGATTGTGCCATTTTCTTTGTTGAGCAATTAGCCTTCTCACGAGCAACGTTGTGCCTCTGGTGCTCATTATCCTCTTGGGAAATCAAAAGCTGATTCAGCACTAATGGTCTTTGTTCACGCTCAATGGTTACATATGACATCTACTTATTAAGCATGCTAGGCTAAGGCTCTTTCTTTCGAACAGTCATGTTTGGTTTCTTGCCTCGAGAACTGGAGTTTCTCTTAGGTTTCCTCTTGTGCCTTGTTGCTTTTGGTGTAATCTGGCCTTCAGCTGATAGAGGTGGTTTAGGGGGGGGTTTGGCATCAAAATCCATCGGTTACCTGCGTAATACCCTTGAGCACATAGCAACGCTTTGGATATTCATCGCGGCGTTGTGCTGACTCTCCATCGATGCCTTCGTCTATAAGGCTTGGGCTTCTTTTGGGGTCTTCTACGATATTTGTAAGTCCAAAGCCCGTCCTTGGCATTGTCTCTTGACCTTCTTGTTTTAAGCATGGCCTCACTCACTGGTTCTCGTTGTTCGACCTGTGCTTGTATCAACTCTTCCAACAAGTCCTTGCTCTCGTTAGTAGGCTTGCCTGTTATGTCAGCGCCTTTCTTGGCTTTCCCTTGAGGTTTGATGAGGTCACCCTTGCTAAAGGTTGGACTATCCTCATACCCGGTAGTGTTAGGTGTATCCTCTATGCCACAGTCATCCTCACACTTGGTCGCCCTTTTAAAGGGTCTTCCTAGGAGGGTTTCCTTCCCGTAATTAGCACTACTTGGAGGAATATAAAATAGGATAGGCAAGCTTTCAGTTTCAATTTTCGCAAGGGTTTTGCACTTTCCTATGAGTGCTTGTGGGTGTCCCCCATGGGCTAAGAGTTGCATTAGTCGGTGTGAGCTTTGGTTGGCCTAGTAGGGTCCATGATTCATAGGTCAAGATATTAAAATCTGCTCCTTCATCAATCAGAGCATCGATAGTATGCTCTCTTTTCACGGTGAGTTTGACCCTAAGATAAGCAGGTGGTACTATGTCTTCGTCTTCCGGGTCTTGGCTTGTAAATTTAAGCCTTCTGACAAATGCCCTTGAGTCCCCAACTGCACGACCAGATGTGGATTCTCCATTGATGTCTTGGATCGTCAGTGCAGTGCTATTCAAGGAGCATCTATCATCAGGATTGTCACATCTAGTCATTCTCACTGTTGTAGCTTGATGTTGTTGCTTTCCGCTTTGATTAGATGTAGTCCGAATGCAATACGTATGTGTTTTTGTAGTGTAGCCTTTTTGCCCTTGTTGGCTAGATTGGCCCATTGATGTTCTAGGGTCTCTGTTTCTCTCTATTTGGATATGGGATTTTGGTTGCTCTTTTGCGAGTGAGAAGCCATGCTCGTGTAGAGCCATTACTACACTAGGGTCCAATTTAGAGGACCTGTCATGGTGCACGTTTTCTCTCTAATCTACTTGGGGGAGGTGCGGAGGGGGCAGAGCCCCCTCTACGGGGGTTCGAGGGGGGGGGGGGGGGGGCAGTCCCCCCAACGGCCCGCAGGGCCGTTATGGTAAACACCATGCGCAATTCGGAGGACCGTTTATAGCCAAATTTTGAACTACTTGCTCTAAGTTTCAGCCCAGTGATGGATCTGTGATGTGCCTTTAGCTCTACATAGCCTTTGAGGTCAATTTGGGGTTTAGATGTGTCAAAATTTGTGTTCTAGATACTTGTTTGATTTTGGCAGTTTTCTATCCGATTCTCAGATATCCGATTTTCAGGAGTCTGATTATCAGAATCGGACATCCAATTCTGGTTGGTCCAATCGGCCCAATGATCCGATTTTGGTCACATCCGATTTCTGGAATTGGACGTCCGATTTTGACAGGCGTCCGATTCTGAGTGGTCCGATTCCTTGTGTCCGATTTCCAAGGTCCGAGTGTTCGATTTTCAAAATCGGATGGGCGAGTGTCCAATCAATCAGACAAGGGTGGTTTGATTCTGGGACTGGTCCGATTTTGGATATCAGATTAGAAGGGTGGTCCGATTTTCGGAGTCGGACGGTTTTCGGAGAGGTCCGATTTTCGGAGTTGGACGATCCGACTCCAGAGATAGGGCAATCCTATTTTGGGACTCGGATGAACTGGTCCAACTGCGCAGCCGACGGCCCGCGAGTTGCACGCGATGCCTTTAGACTGACGTTTATTTCACCGAATCGTGCCGTGCCTTCTAATTAGATGCAAAGCAACAGAGGGAAATGCCTGGCGTACCTGGAAACGGTGTGGCGCTCGAATCGATCAGCACCTCAATGATCTCCCCGCAGCTCTCTCTCTCTCTCGCTCTCTCGCTGGCTCTCAAGCTCACTCTCTTCTTAGAAGGCAGGGTGTCAAATGTGGCCTTTCCTGGTTCCCTGGGCCTCTTATTCCCCCATCCTAACGTGCTGTGACCTTAGAGGTTAGTCCCTCATACTCTTCCAGCCAGAAATCTGAATCTGTGCCTCTATTTCCCTGTTTCAGCTTGTTATACAGCAACAAAAAACCCTACTATTTTCCTTCTTTTTTCCTATCCTAACCTTAACCTAATGCAACAAAAATCAAAACCAGAGATGGAGATGGATTGTCCTACTCTAATATTCAACAACAAATCAAAAACCTACTTACTAAGGAGATCGAATACCTCTTCAAACTCCCTCGCTTCCTACCTATCTACCTCAAGCATCAGTTCGGGGAAAGCCCTACTCCAATGCTCGATTCGAAGCGTGCAAGTGCTCAAGACTTGAATCCGTTGGTCCCGGCAATGGAACCAAAATGTGGGAGCTTTCGCTCAACCGCTAAGACCCACGGAGTGCTTATTGTTCAAGCGTTCCAAGCCGAGCACTAATGGCTACCTCTCACATAGCCGACGCGCCATCCATATCTACGGGTGTAGTGAGCTTACCTCCATGCCGATCGAGTGATCTCCTCTTCCACGCACTCTAGTAGCTCCACAATCCAAGTGCAAGCTTTAAGAAAGCTCCATCCTCAAGCTCCACGCTCCAAGCTCCATCGCCGCGAGCAAGAGAAGAGAAGAGAAGAGAAGAGAAGAAGAGAGGAGAAGATTGAGAGCTTCTCCTCCCCGGTCTCTCACCCTCACACACTCACTCCCTCACACTCTCACACTCCCTCTCTCAAGCACAAGCTCAAGCAAGCAAGAACAAGAAGAAGAAGAAGAAGAGGAGAGCCACTTTTGGCCATACACAAGAATGAGCTTCTCATTCACTTTTGAACTTTATATACATAACCCTAAATCCCTTTTGGGCGATCATCCACTTATCCCCTTTTTTACATGGCCGATCGTGGCCTAGGCCCTTTTCCCCATTGTCCTTCTATCTTCCTATCTTCCTTTCCACCGCCCGTCTACATTTACAAATTGCACGGGTGAGAGCCCGACGCTCCTTGAATTAAACCATGATGCGCTTGCGCTCTTTTACAAAAGTATTGACTTGCGATTTTCTTGCGCGCATTTCTCCCTTATTTAGGACTTTTCTCCTTGTGCGTCTTTGTCTTTCGTTTCACTTTGCCTTGGACTTTGTCTTCTGCTTTAGTTTTTCGGATTTTCCACCTCTCTTTGGTGACCATTTGAAAGGCTAGATGCGACATGATATGGTTTGTAGATGTCTCATGTAAGTGCAACCTAAACTTTGCCCCATTGTTGAGCCATTGTGTATCCATGTTTGCATATATCTTGTCCAATCTACTAGCTCTCCATGTTGATCACATGTGCTTATTCTCCATGTAAAGCATGCCTTTTCATCAATTTGTAGTGTAGGGCTAGATCTCTCAAATCATGCTACATTTGTAGATCCCTCCATGCATCCCTTTCACATGACATATTGCAATTCACACCATCAAAACTATCCTTCCATGCATCCCTTTCACATGACATCTTGCAATTCACACCATCAAAACTATCCTTAGGTTTGCATGTCCTATTCTAGTCATTTGTGAGCAATGTGGGGTTTTGAGGCAAGCTATTTCTGAAACCATTTTAACAGCTACAACAATGCCATCGTTTGCCTTCCACCCCAATTTGGGCTAGTACTCTTTCTTGACAAAAATCAATATTCCTTTTTAACCCTAGTGCAAAGATCTACTAAAATAGAGGATCCACTGAGTGAGAACTACTTCAAACCATTTTCACCTAGCTTGACTTCTTGAAGAACCAAAATGCGTGGCTTGTGCATCCTCACAAGGTTGTAGCACACTTGTTTTCTTATGTTAGATGACATCCATCGAACATTCCAAGCTATCATACATTAGTAGATTGTTTGAGATTGATGCAACTATCCATCAATGTCATCTAGTAGAGCTTCAACCCCATCAACAGCAATGAATTTTGTCCACTAATGGGACTTGAGCAAGCTTTTTAAGAGACTTTTTGTTGCACTTTTGTTCCTTTAGTTGTTGCTGTTGTTCCTTTTAGGGGAATGTTTTCTTTTTGTGGGGTTTCTTCAAAAGAGAATGCACACAAGTTAGGAAGTTAAAAACCCTAGTCTTTCTTTTTCTTCTTCTCCATTATATTAGCCTACCAAGAATAATGAGAAGAGTACAACATACATAATATACAAGCACTCCATAGTGTGAATACTCTAACTAAAAAGATGACTAGATAGATATCTCATAACGTGTGTAGTTAGACTAATTGATGTCTAGCTATGAAGTATCATTGGAATGATATATCGATGTAGGTACTAATTGCGTCAATGATATGAATGCAAAAATGGTCATCTAGGCACGTGAATGTTAGTGTTGAGCTTGACATCTCAATACTCTCTCTCAAGCTTGATTCCATGATCTGTACTCTAAGTGAGCTTAAAAATCATCGAAGCTTTTCTATTCCTAGGGCCTTGGTGAAAATATTTGCAACCTACTCCTTTGTGCTCACATGTATGACATTAATGTCACCTACCAAGATCCGCTGTCTGATGAAATGGTAATGAATCTCAATGTGTTTCTTGCATGCATGAAACTCTGGGTTTCTCGCAATTGTATGCTACTCATGTTGTCACAATAAATGATAACTCTCCTATCTATCTATATCCCCAAATCATCAAGTAGCTTTCACATCGAAGCTACCTCACATGTTGCCATAGCAGCACCCGTGTACTCTATCTTTATACTCGATAATGCAATAGTGGGGTGTTTTTTAATTGCTCCAAGTTACGACCCTACTTCTAAAGGAAAATACATAGCCATTGTTGGAATTCTTGTTAAACATATTGCTTGCCAAATCTGCATTAGTATAACCAAATAATTGCACCACTGAGTTAGCCTCATAAAAGATACCATAATCCAAAGTGGCCTTAAGGTATCCCAAGGTACATCTCACTCTATCCAAATGAGGCTTACGAGGTACATGAATAATTGACTCTCCAAGTCAATTGTGTAGTTACAATCTAGTCTGGTGATAGTGGTGAATATCAAACTTCCCACCATCTTCCTGTACATCATGGGATCCTCCAATATCTCACCCACATCAACACTTAGCTACACATTTTGATCTAATGACACTAAGATTGGCTTACAATTGGCCATACTATACTTTGTCAACATATCTAAGATGTACTACCTTTGTGAGGGCTATATTTCTTGAGATGTTCTTATCACCTCAATGCCAAGAAAGTACTCCAACTCTCCCAAATCTTTCATGCCAAATTTTTGCTTAAGAAGACTCTTCACATGCTCTAGTTCTTGCACATTATCACCCCTAGCTATCAAATCATCCACATACAAGGTAATCATAACAATGCCCCTATCACTTTGACACCCATAAAGAAAGTGATTTGCATTTTCAACATGAAAACCAATAAAGACAAGATACTCTACTATCTTGTCATGCCATGCTCTTGGTGCTTATTTTAGCCCATACAAGGCTTTGCATAGCCTATACATATACTTGGGGTGAACCATGCTCTCATAACCCTGTGGTTGCTCCGTGTATACTTCTTCTTGTAATTCACCATGCAAGAATGCATTCTTTACATCCATTTAATGCAAGCCCCAACCTTTTGTTGCAACCATTCAACTCTCAAGGGGATGCCATTGTGTAAGACAAATAGCTTTCCTCACATTGTTTAGACACATACACTATATAAACACCTCCATCTAAACAACACGAATGAACTACATTATTCTAATTGCAAAATAAAGGTCCCCACGTGTTGGTAGGGCACTTCTAATGCCACGGGAAACATCCCTCCCACATTTTATTAGGGCACATACACAGAAAAAAAGTCATCCATCAAAAATCATACAAAAATACCCCAATCTCATCACAAAAACAAAATCCCCTTGCACTATTGGGACACATAGAAGAATTACAAATAAAGTGGATAGACCTGATGTTTTATCATAACAATAAGAAATGTGATTGTCATTCAATTATGAAATGGGAATATTCTCAGGAAATCTTGATTGATAGGAAAGCAAACGGTTCAATAGTGGAGAAAACAACCTTTATATGTGGGTCACATAAAGATGATGTCATCTTGTGGAGTCATTACTGTAACCCAAGGGACTTAAAAACATCCTGGTGCCATGTGACACTGCCATTGTCATTAGGATGTACAACACTTACACCCCTTGATACACCTACCTAAACATGGTGAGGGGATGCTATTGTGCATGATCATACCCACCCCACTCCCCACATGTGCTATTAGGACACATACACAATATAGACACACATGTTTCCAAAAAACATGGAGGGACCCTTTTCTTATCCTAAAACAAAGTCCCCTTGTGCTTTGGGGCAATCATCGTGCTAAAAATAAAAATAT
This sequence comes from Lygodium microphyllum, assembly GCF_053477565.2. Lineage (NCBI taxonomy): Eukaryota > Viridiplantae > Streptophyta > Polypodiopsida > Schizaeales > Lygodiaceae > Lygodium > Lygodium microphyllum. The sequence goes on along the minus strand of NC_141157.1, from coordinate 34,614,187 downwards.
CTGCTTTAACAATGTGAGCGGATACCATTGTCTTGTCATGTTGCTCAAGCATATACAAAGTACAAAGATACATCTACCCAAATAGTGCAAAGGGATCTTATTCTAATCCCAAAATAAAGTCCCCTAGTGCTATTAGGGCATGTTCACAATATAGACATCCCTCCCTCGTGCTATTATGGCACATCCTAAACAATACATAATGAAGCTATCCTCATACAAAACGAAGTCCCATCACACTATTGGAGCAATCCCTCCCTCATGCCATTGGGACACATATAGAATACAAACTCCTCTACTTGAACAATGCAAAGGGAGGCCATTCATTACAAAACAAAGACTCATTGTGGTGTGGGGACACATAAAACTATTATAGATAAAGCAATAGTTTTTTTTACTAAGAGAAGTAATGTGTCTATTTGTGAAAAATACTTGAGGGAGTGGCAATTGGTAGAAAAATAAGTCATTCATGTCTGGAATGAACAATCCTTATATGTAGAACCATACATAGGATACCATCATTGAATGGAGTCATCGGTGCACATGTGGCACTTGGATCAACATTGTGTCATTCTACCATCATCATAATGATGCATTTTATAGATCCCCCCACAAAGGACGCACTATAAACCACCCCCAACTCCCCCACCCAATAGCTATTGTGATTTGCCCCAAACAATGCAAAGGGACCCTATTCTAAGTGCAAAATGAAGTCTCCTCATGATGCATGGGTATGTAGATATTTTTCTTTAAAAAAATATAAAACTAAAGTAAAGTTATGATTAGAGTAGCTAAGTCTAGATGCTAAGGGGAGCATCTAACATAATCAAAAAGCTCCACCTCTGTGATGAGCTCGACCTTCATTTACAAAGCAAGTATTGCATACACTCCCCATCGATGCTATCTAGGTCTTTTAAAGGGTTCTTTATTTCTACCACAAAATTAGTCTTTTGTTGAGATGCTTGAAGGTTCCATATTAGATTGGCCAACATATTGGGCTTGTAATAGTGTTCAAATACAATATTCTTGAGAAATGTACACAAATGATCTCTGCTTTAACATCCAAATTGAGTAATTTGGACATAATTTTTAAGAATATGAACTATTTCTACAAATTTACTTAATGATTGGAAATCCTTCTAGATTTAAGTTTAATAGGATATCCTCAATGTTAACCCACTTTGTGATAAGCTAAGACACCACTTTCCCAAATACTTCTATTCAATAAGGTGATGTACATCACATTTGTTCACTAGAATATCACCTTACTAGCATTTGCACCTCCAAGCAAGAGGAATTATATAGTGTTCTTAGATAGGATAGGTACATGTGTTGCAAAAAAGAAAAGTTTTAGCTGCAAGTAATGATGGTCATGTCTTGTGTTCTTTGAGACTAAGAAGAATTTGTGCTACCTCTATTTCCTTAGGTTGAACAAGTGTGACATTATGACGGCACGAACTATCCTAAAATGATTAGCACTGAAACATCAATGTGATGGTCTTGTTCCAAAAGGGGAAGATTGAAAATTTTTACCTTTTCTCACACACACACACACACACACACACACACACACACACACACACACACACACACACACACACACACACACACACACACACACACACACACACACACACATGCACGCACGCACGCATGCACATGATATACATGTGTGTGTGTGGGGGGGCATCATTGCAATACTATCATGTGGGTAAGAGAGAAGGGCCACACACAAATTACAAAACATGTGGGTAAGAGAGAAGGGCATGATAGTATTGCAACAATTTGCACACAAATTTATGAAGCATATATCGAGGATCTAGCAATGAATACTTGTCTACTTCATTCTCCTCTACAAAGTTATCGTATTTCTCAACATCCTCTAAAACAATGGCCAAGTCATAGTCCTCCCTTGGGTATGCTATTATTTGGATACCAAAGAAGAGGGTGTAGCCATGGTTTCCAATGGAAAATACGAGAAGAGCAAAGGTTGGGACATCACCTTCCTTCTTTATTACACTTGCCCCATCTCCATTGGCAACATTTTATATAAACCCCCTTGTAGCCATGGTTTCCAATGGAAAATACAAGAAGAGCAAAGGTTGGGACATCACCTTCCTTCTTTATTACACTTGCGCCATCTCCATTGGCAACATTTTCTATAAATCCCCTTGCAGTTCCTCAACGTCTAATTGCATTGCATCCTTACTCCTCACTATCAAGTGCATCTCTTCTATTGTATCTTCAACTTCATCCTCCTTTCTAATAGCTTCTTATATTATCTCATCCTTTTCCTTTTTCCTCCTTACCTTTCATAACATGTAAGTAACAAAGAAGAGTGTGATACTATTACACCAATTTGCACACAAACTATGATGCATACAATGAGTCTTGAGGTGAACATTATCTGTGATTAATTTTTTAAGGCCCTTCTTCCATAACTTCTTTTTGTGCCCATGTAGATGTACCTCGAAGAAAACATCGAAATTAATATTGTAGAGTGTGATTTGAACACTCTGAGGTGACCCCCATCTTACAGATGCAAGGATTCCCCTCGTGTTCTTCAAGAGATGACCCTAAAGAATTTATTTGATTCTATGCACCCAAGATGACATAATTTTGCATATGGATGTACCAAGACATTGAAATTTACACATAGAGTGTGAGCCTGAACACCATGAGGTGAACCCCTTCCTAAAAGGAAAGGATCCTCCTTGCCTTGTTCAGCCCTAGCAACATTGATTTTTTTTTGAAGTTTAAGACCACAAAACTTTATATGAATGAGGAATCAAAATCTATACAGTAGAGTGTGAGCCCAAACACCATGAGGTGACCCCAATCCTACAATAGAAAGGTTCATGCTTGCATTGTTTAGGATATGACCCTAACAACATTGATTTTTGTTCTTACACCTAAGAAAATAAAATTTTAGATGGATATGCTTCAAAATGTTAAAGTTTACACCAAATAACGTGAGCCCAAACACCTTGAGGTGATTGCCTTCTTGCACGAGAAGAGATCCTTCTCTCATAGTTCAAGACATGACCATAATGGCATTGCTTTCTATTCTTACACTTAAGATGAACCAATTTTACATGGATACACTTCAAAGCATTAACATTTACACCATCGAGTGTGAGTTAGAACATTGCAAGGTGACCCAGGTCTTGCGATGGATAAAATTTACACCAAAGCTTGAAAACACTATGATGCACCCCTCTCATGCATGAGAAAGGGTCCTCTTGACATTATTGAAGATATGACCCTAAAAATGTTAATTCTCGTTCTTATACACCTAAGGAAATATAGAATTTACATGGATGAAGTTCAAGATATTAATATCTACACTAGAGAGTGCAAGATTGAACATCATGAGGTGACCCTAGCCTTGCATAGAAAGGGTCCTCCTTGCATTATTGAAGACATGAAAAATGGTCCGAAATATGGCTCCTCACATTCTTTGGAACTCAATGTACAAGAGGTTGAAAGGGATGCCTTTGCTCAAAAAGGACCTCAAGGATGGCAAATAACATGATGCTCCCAAAACTGCTCAAAGACAATGACCATGACTCACATAGCTTTAACAAAGTTGAAGATATAGTAGGAGAGATACTCACGATAACAAAGAACAGGGAAGCAAAACAATTAGACATTGATGAACTGCAAAAAGAGATTGCAAAAATGTTATCAACGATGAGGAGGAAAGTGTAATAGAGGAGGAAGGTGATGTCCCAACCTTTGCTCTTCCTATATTTGCCATTGGCGACCTTGACTATATCCTCTTCTGTAATATCAAAACAATATCTAAACCAAGGGAGGATTGCTACCTGGCCATTGCTATGGAGAATCTTGAGGAAGATGATAACTTTGTAGATGAGGACGAAGTAGACAAGAATTCATCACTAGATTCTCATATCCAAGAAAGTTAATTCCTTCCACCATAATGGTGAGGAGGCAAGTGTAATAGAGGAGGAAGGTGATATAATAATGCTATGCAATATGAATGTAGTCTCCCAATGGAAGAAAAGTTTGAGGCTACATAGTAAAGATGCAAGCTCATTGATATGGGAATATGTGAGAGAGGGTCATTCTCTACTCAAATTGAAAGCTTGTTGTGTTGGAAGATGACGAGAATAAAAAAAGTACTCATTGGCAACCTTTTTTTTGTTGATTCAGATAACTATTGTGGGAGTTTAGATAACTACTTTGGCTTTGATGGTTCAAATAACAATTATGTTGATTTAGATAACTATTGTGTGATTTTAGATAACTACTTTGGCTTTGATGGTTCAAATAATAATTATGTGAGTTCCTTACATTTCTTTCAATATCTTGTAGCATTGTGTATGAAGATAAGTTGTTAAGTTGAGAAAAATGGAAGTGGGTCAAGGGCTTAGGCAATGATGTGGCACTTGGAGCCTACATAGGGAATATTGATTGTGCTTGATGATGTGTTTTTTCCATTTCTAGGATTGTGAAGGGAGTGAGTCTTGAAGTGGAAGCACGGAGTGGAAGTAAGAGCTATGGTGGAGAGAGAGAGAGAGAGAGAGAGAGAGAGAGAGAGAGAGAGAGAGAGAGAGAGAGAGAGAGAGAGCTTCAATAGTCACAATGTTTGATTGGCCTTCCCTTTATTCAAATATCATTGAAAGAATAAAGAATGAAGTGATAATGATGGGTGCCCACCACTTGCAATGTACAAGTGTGTGGATATGCAGATAGCACTGTCGTTGTAACTAATACACAGGCGAATAGGCACATGTGCCTTTACCCCCTGAAAATCTCCCAATTAAAGCCAAATGAACACCTAGTGAGGAAAGAAAAAGAAAAAGGTAACAAAGTACATATGTCCATAAGTACAATAGGATGAGGAAAGATGTCGTCTCATCCAACGCCCATCAACTTCCTAAGGAAGGCAAAACATTTTGTTGAGAGACTTTCATTGAGCAAATCTACATGATTTTGGTCTATTGAGATCTTTACAAGCTCAATGGACTTGTCCTCAATGATCTCTCAAATAAAGTGGTAACAGACCTCAATGTGCTTCATTTTGCATGGAAGACTGGATTCTTGGCCAACTGAGTAGCACTCATAGAATTCGAATACAATATAGTGACCATATCAGTAATGCCAAGGTCATCTGCTACCAAATGACCTAATTAGAGAGCCTCCTTGCAAACTTCAGTGTTGCATGAAACATACTATACCTTTGTAGTAGATAGGATTGTGTATTTTGGCACTCTCTGGACATCCAAGAAACAGCACCTCTAGCAAAGGTGAAGACATAGGCAGAGGTGGACTTCCTATTGTCTGCATATCCTACATAATTAGAGTCAATGTATCCCATGATTCCTGTATCTTGGACACTAAAACAGATGTACATAGTTGTTATGTCCTTCACGTACCTCATGATACCCTTGACGACATCCCAATGCTGTCTACCAAGTGTAGCCATATAGCGTGCCACAACTCCCACTGCAAATGCTATGTTATGACGAGTAGCTATGATGGCATACATTAGATTGCCCATTGTGGATGCATAAGGGATCTTGGCCATCTCGGCCTTTTTCTCAGTAGAATGTGGACAATTAGCTTGACTAACCTTCATATGAGAAGGTAAAGAAACAACCAATAGTCTTAACATCCTACAGATAAAACCACTCAAGAACCTTTTGGATGTACTCGTTCTATGACAAGTAGAGAAGCCCCTTAGAGTGATTGTGCATGATGCACATCCCAAGAATATGCAAGGCCTACTCCATATCCTTCATCTCAAAGCTCTTCTTGAGTTGACATTTCAAGGCATCCAACTCATCATGAGCACTCCCAAGAATCAACACATCATCCACATAGAGGATCAAAATCATAAGGCTACCATCACGAGCCTTCTTTCTATATAGACATGGATCCATATCGCTGCGAGAATATCCCTCTAAATGTATAAAAGCATCAAATTTGTGGTACCATTCCCTAGGTGCCTGCTTAAGGCCATAAATACTCTTTCTCAATTTTCACACTAGGTGTTCCCTTAGCTTGCTACTCCATGTAAATCTCATCACGCAAGTCCCCATGATGAAAAGCCATCTTGATATCCATCTAATAAAGATCCAAGTGAAGTTGAGCAACCAAGCTACTATCGAGCATAGGGTAGTCATCTACACAACATGAGAAAAGGCTTCATCAAAGTCTACACCATGTTCCTACTTGAACCCCTTAGCAACCAATCTGGCCTTGTATTCTAGCTTTGGGGTGTCCACAGGTACTTTTCAACTTGTATGCCCACTTGCATGGTAGAGCACGCTTGCCACTAGACAAAGGAACCAAATCCCATGTATGATTTTTTTGCATTGAGTCATACTCTGATTGTATGGCCCTCTCCCAAGAGCAATTATCACCTCTGCACATAGCCTCATCATATATAAGAGGGTCACCAACATCTAGTACCATAATATAATCCATAGAGGGCTCAAACCGCACAGGTTGGCATCTATCTTCAATAGACTGCCTCAAAGATGGCTGTGGGGCATGTACATCTTGTGGAGCATGAGGGACTTGGGCCATTGTGGCATCAGCTGTTGTTGTAAGCTGTCTAGGTGATTGCATAGTAATAGGAGGCTCCTCTTGAAATATCACATTGTGTACCTCAACGATATGCTCATGCTACTTATGCATTTTCTCCTCATAGAAAACAACATCAAGATGCATTTTCTAGACTTAGGATCTAGCTTATTGCGCTTGTCCTTGGGCACATGGAGAAAGAATCACAACCAAAGATATGCAAATGAGCATATGAGGAAGGTTTTCCAGACCATACCTTCTCTATAACTTGATAGTCAAGAGTAGTATATAGGGACCAATGTATCAAGTGTATGGCAGTAGTAACTGTCTTAGCCCAAAAATGTTGTGGTAAGCTTGCCTGGCTAAGCATACTGCGAACTCGCTCCTCAATTGTCCTATTCATGTGTTCAACCATACCATTCTAGGGTGGGGTATACGGAGTAGTCAACTGATGCTTAATACCCCTCTCGTCAGAAAATTGCTAAAAAACTTTAGAGACATACTCACCCCCATTATTTGACCTTAGGCATTTAAGCCTATACCCAGATTGATTCTCAACCAAAGCAAGCCAATGCTAAAATGTAGCCAAGACTTTTGATTTTTGCTTAATAAGATATACACAAACCTTATACATATAGTCATTACTGAAAGTAATGAAATACTTCGCACCACCTTATGACTTGCAATGCATGGGACTACATACATCTAAATGAACAAGAGCTAATGGCTCACCCATGTATGTCATACCAGAATTTTTATGCATATTATGTGTCTGCCTGTCATATAAACAATTATCACAAGACTCAAAGCACTTATAATAAAGGAGCATAAGATACTATAAACGAGTAAACATTTTAATTTCTTTCAAGGACATATGCCCGAGGCGAAGATACCAAAGAGATACATGTGGAACTGCATCCACTACCAAAATATGGTCAACTAACCCATATAAAATCAAGAAGTAGAGAGTATTAGACTTAGCACCACATGCAATGACAAGATTCCCACAGATAATCTTCCATGAGGAATCACCAAAAGAAACTAGATAACCTGCATCATCCAAAGTGCCAGCAGAGACGAGGCTCTTTGTGAGAGCCAGTACATGACATGCATCATGAAGAGTAAACATGCTGCCTAAACCAAATTATAGTTGGACATCACCAATACCAACTAACTTCAATGCTAGCTCATTACCCAAATAGCCAGATCCAATCAAACTGCAATAGGAGTGAAACCACTCTCTATGAGGGGTAACATGAAAAGAATCCCATGAATCTATCAGGCAATACCGAGTATACCTTGATAAAGTATCAATAAGCTCGAAAGGATCAAGAGAAGAAGCTGCAAGTATGAAATCATAATCGAAATCAATCTACAGTATTAATCTCTTCAATCTGAATACTGGGATTGCTAGGGACAATGCTACAATCATCATTTTTATCATGTGATTTACCTTTTCCCTTTTCTTTGCACTCGTCTTCGTGCATTTTATGGCACTACAATCGAATTTGCCTTGCTTTTCCATAGTAATGACAAGTCAGTGAAGGACTTACAACCACGGGACTTACTACAAAATTGTCCACGTGTTTGAGAGCAAGACTGCTAAGAGTCTCTACTAGAGCGATGATTGCCACCCCTACCATTATTGCCTCTAAGTGTCAAAGCATGAGAGGTGTGGGAAGCATCGACATTCTTCTTGTTAACCTCTTTAGTCAAGAGTGCACTCTCTACATCCTACAACTATAACCCATCAATAGATATGTTGGCATTTATAGTAGTGCAAAATTTATCCCATGATTTTGGTAATGTAAGTAAGAGAAATAAGGGAAGAAGAGTGCCCTTGAATTCAATCCTCCGCAAAGACAAATAGTTGATAATGGAATGAAACTCATTTAAGTGGGTTGACATAGAAGTGCCTTTCTTTATGTGAAAGTCCATGAGTTGCATCAGTCAATACATTTGAGAAGCATGGCTTTGCTGATCATAGATATTATGAATCTTCTCCCATGAGTCCCATGCATGCTGCCCATTAGAGACAACATTGTAGAATATCTTCTTAAAGAGGGATAATATGATGGGACTTACATAGCTCATCTAATTCAGCCCAATCATTTGCATCAATAAGTTTGGGCTTGATACCCTTATGTTTCAAAGGCCTAACCTAGATTTTTTGCACTAAAACTTGCCAGAATTGGGCCTTCTAATAGCTATAGTTGTTGCCATTCAACTTGTTAATATTAAAGATAGCATTATTATTTGAGCCACCAGCCATAATGAATGCAAAAAGTGCACAAATAGTCAAAAAAAGCTATTGTAATTACTGCAAATAGCCCTAAAACCACTACCAAATCAAGATAAAAACAAGGGGTACTAACCAAGTAATGAACTGTCCACAAGCTCAATGCAGATAACTATCAAATGAAGGTGATTGCTTGCATAAAGAGTGCAATAAAGTGCAATTATAGCATACTAAAGATGTAGTACATCAGTAAGAGATCAATGCAAAAGAGGGCAATCACTGATATAAGACAAGCTGCAATTGGCAAGGTGTATCTCCAGCTAGCAATGAGTGAATATGTGACTGGCACCAAGAACTATCAAAGAATCAGTGTGTCAGACTAAGATAAATCCCATAGGCATAACCATCATACATAGAGTGGGTCTCACGAGTAATAGAAGAGACCAACTAGAGGCGCAATGGATTGAGCAATGTAAATGGAAAAATACATAACCAACCAAGATGCATACATCACAGTGACAAGGCCAACCCAAAAGTAATGTCAGGTCAGCCCATTAAGAATCAATTGCATACATAAAGCATGACAAGAGCATGTACATGTCACCAAGTCCCACTATCTCACTGTAAGACCCTCAAGCTCAACTGTGTAACCAAAAGCTCAATGTAATCTCCAAATGTCAAGAAGTGGCTCTCACTAGTATGAAATTCAAATTCCATATGAGCAAACAAAGGTCAACTCTTACTAGAGCATCAAGTAACCATACATAACAGTGAATGGCAATCAATATCAAGATTTAAAGCTCCAATATCAGTTCAAAGGCAATCCAAAAGCATAACCAAGCATATAACATGAACCTTAAGCATCACTACATCACTCGGAATAATCGTTAAGTACCTAGGAGCAATAAGCATATGATTTCACTGATAAAGTAGGCCTCAACCTTGGTTATTATAGCAATAAAAATCCTCTATAAAATTGAGCAAAAGAGTGCTCAAATGAGTGCCAAAGTATTTCAGTACATTTGTATAACATTTCTAGATGATCTAACATCGAATAGACATCATGGGAAATATAAGTGACCTCCAGACAATGAATGAAGTGTTATCCTAAACTACATGACAACAAACTATCACAAACTGTCAATCAATGTGGCTAATCCTGAGAGTTTCAAATGATGTTCAGAATCACAAGACCAATGCCGAGTAAGAGTCCACAAGGCTGCCAAGTGACAGGAGCAACGCCTCTAATTGGAAAGAGGTGGGATGAAGTTGGAGAAGGAGCAAGCGCAAATCACACAGGCTATCCCTACTATTGTGGTTGCTATTATTGATTGTAATAAAGGCTTGGGGAAGCTCATTAGGTCCCAGGGAAGCCTTGGGACAAGGCTTAGTTGATAGGAAGAAGTCAGGGAGAAGGTAGAGCTCAATGCATACCCTGGGGTGAAGAATCTAGGGCTACCATTGAAATTGTAAGTTGAAGCTTTTCTCCACAAGCTAAAGCAATGTCAAGTTGAGCTCCTCAATGCCAATGCAATGGCTTTGATACCAATTGAAGGGAGTGAGCCTTGAAGTGAAAGCACGGAGCAGAAGTAAGAGCTATGGTGGAGAGAGAGAGAGAGAGAGAGAGAGAGAGAGAGAGAGAGAGAGAGAGAGAGAGAGAGAGAGAGAGAGAGAGAGAGAGAGAGAGAGAGAGAGAGAATGTGGGAACTCCAATAGTCACAATGTGTGACGAGCATTCCCTTGACTTGAATGTCACTGAAAGAATAAAGAATGAAGTGACAGTGATGGGCGCTTGCCACATGCAATGTACATGTGTGCACGTATATAGGGGTTGTAAGTGTAACTAATACACATGCGGTTAGGCACATGTGCCTTTGCCCCCAACATATTGAGCATATTCAAAGATTAAGATATTACCTTGCAAACCATGGATTGTGAGTAGAGATGATGAGCTACAACATACATTACATCCATTAGGTATATATATTTTCCAAATTTCTTATATAACATAGTAAGTTGTTTGTACCAAGGCTTTTATTATCATATAGTTGGTTATATGTTGGTTTATCTAGGTTCAATCATGAACGTCTTAAATTATTCAAGTGCTATTTGAAAGGTGTTATGATTAATCACTATCAATGCTTGCTTATCCCAAATTTTGAAGACTACATCAAAGATTTCCAAATATTTGCATTTCATACTCTAGTACATCACTAGTCTACATTGTCCACTACTGCATTATGAATGCATTTCCATTTGTTATATTGAAGAATGAATGGAACCACCTCCTATAATATTGATCTCGATAGCTATTGTATTGTTGATGAGGTAGAAAGTCATTATCTTTGAAAGGAATCAAGATAGATGCAAGTCAAAAGGGAGGCAAGAAATAGATTTGGGGGCTTAATCCATCCTCTTTTTCTTTATTCTTCTCTCTCATCCATTTTCCACATATATAATGAATATCTCTAAAGTAGATAGATACATTTTTGACCCCCTTAAGTCTCTTTATGTACACAACCCTAGTTTATTTTGTGCATACATAGGACACTAGAAGTATAACATGTGAGAAATTTCTCCTCACTTCTGCTCAAGCTCAAAATGAGCTTTTAGACATACCTAAGGTACTCAATCTTATCTTTTCTCAATGCTTTGGTAAAGATATCAACTACTTGGTCATTTGTTTTGACACATACTAAGTCTACCTCTCCATCCATGACTCTCTCTTTCTCTCCAATAAAGAGGTAGTCCACTTCAATATGTTTTATCCTTGCATGATAGACTAGGTTCTTTGTAAGCATAATACTACTGATGTTATCACAATATATAATAAGGTAACTCCACCCTATCTCAATTCCCATGCCACATAGAAGTATTCTTAGTAATATCTACTCACAAGTTGCCAATACTACTCCTCCATACACTACTTCCATGCTACTATAGGTTGTTTCTTGCTACTCCAACTCATCATGGCTTAATCAAATGAAAAAGCATAGCCACTAATAGATCTTGTATCCATAATACTTGCTACCCATTCTACATTTGGATATCTAAACAAGTTAGGCTTGATTCCTTTCTCATAAAATAAGGCATAACTTGTTTTCTTCTACATATCTCAACACTCTTTTGTACTACATCCAAGTGTGATTTACATGGATTTTACATAAATTGGCTTATTACTCCAATTAAACAACTCAAGTATGGTCTTGTTATGGTCAAGTAAATCAAACTACCAATCATTTTTCTAAACATAGTAATATCTTCAACATACTGTCCATCATTAGCCATCTTCACATTTTGATCCAAGGGTGTACCAACACTCATTCCATAAATTTTCAACATCTCCAAATAGAATTACATTCGCACTAATCAAATTCCCTATGGTGTGTCACTTCAATCCCCAAGAGTATCTCAACAATCCAATATCCTTAATGTCAAACCTCTTGTATAAGCTATACTTTACTTTTGCAATTTCTTGTTGAGATATCAAGCTCAACAGGAGCTGATACTCATGTACCTAGATGACAATTTTCATATTCATATCATTGATGTGGTTGGTACTTACATTGGCATATCATTCTAGTAATACTTTATAATTGGGAATTAGTAAGTCTACCTACCCGAGTTATGGGATATCTATCTATTATCTTTCTACTTATTGTGTTCAAAATATGGACCACTTATATCACGTATGTTGTCCTCTCTTATTCTTGGTTTACTGTTACAGTGGAGAAGAAGAAGAAGAAAGACTAGGTTTTCCAACTTCCTATCTTGTGTGCATTCTTTGTGTGATTTATGTCTTCCAAGAGCTCAAGCTCACTCTCTCTCACCTTATCTTTTAATAGTATCAGAGTGACATTCAAGTAAGGAGCTGTGAACTGTAACCACAAGAGTTTACAAGAAATCCCTATTATGGAGTACACTTGTGGAGATCTCTCCAATATGATCTCTAATTAACAAGCTATCTACAAAAGTTTCGGGTGCTTAAGGGAGTGTAATAGATCTCTACTCTACTTATGTGGATGGATTCATGTTCCAAGCATGTTTCACTCTCCATTTTGGAGTTAGAGACATCTTGTATGCAAATTTGGTAAGGTACATGAACTCTGCAAACCTTATATTTCATAAATAGGTTGTAAGTGTTGGGTGTGGCAAATAGTATTTGGATATTATCAAATATTACAAGCATTGCTCAGAGTATGCTTATGTATTGAGTTCAGTACAGGTGATAATTTACCTGAATTAGTAGGTTGTTGATAAAAGTAGATTTTGATTTTGTTGCACAATGTCTGAGGGATTCAATCAAATTGTCAATGACAAGCTTGACAAGCATAACTTCCATGCTTGGAAGTTTAGATTGACCAATTTTCTTATGGGCAAAGATTATAGGGACTACATTGAAGTAGATAATGCTGATGCTCTAAAGTTACTAGAGGAAACACTTGAGCAGGTCAAGGCATTTAAAGAATGGAACTAGGGTGCTCAAAAAGTTATATATTAGATTTCCATTAGTGTTTCAAACAATATAATTGGGCATACATAGATGCAGAAAGTCATGTAGAAGCATGGAATAACCTAGTCAAACTGTTTAGTATAAATACCAAAGTTAGAAAGTTGCAGTTGAAGTCTCAATCAAACAATGTCAAGCACGTATTGAAGATTAAGAGTATTGTCAAAGCTATTGGGTCTACTAGAGTATAGGTTGATAATGATAATATAGTGGCTACATGTTTGGATGGCTTGGACGAGGAGTACAGGCAGTTCCAAACACAAGAGACACCACTCCTAATTTTGCAAATCTAATATCTATGTTGATATTAGAAGATAAAAACTTGGATCTTGCTATATCTTCATCCAAAGCAAGAACAGTTCAAAACATGTGCTTTACTATAACATAAGTAGAGGTAGAGTTCATGGTGGTAGAGGCCATAGTGGTTACGATTATGGGCAAAATCGAGAGCAATCTCATGACTCAATGCAATAGTCACATACAAGTGGTAGAGACCAGTTTTAAGGCAAGGGGAGCCATATAGGATGTGGTTGACAGAATGTAGGTTATGATAACATAGAATGCTATAATTGTGGTAAACAAGGTCACATTGCATATGATTGTCTAGAAAAGAGAAGAGATAGAAACAATAGAAATGGTAGAAGACAACATAATATTTATCATCTACCAGTACTCGGGTTGTTAACGAGAAGTTGTTTGTTATGCAACAAATGATGAATGCAATGAACGAGGATATATCAACAATAATGATTGATGATGTATGGTATGTGGATTTAGGTACCTCTAACCATATGACATCTCATGGAGAATGGTTTAGAGAAATAACAAAATCTTAAAATCCATTGTTTTGAGGAAACATGTGACAATACAACACATCCTACTGCTCATATTGAAAGTGTCTCATTGTTTCTATAGAATGGAAAAGCTAAGTGTTTGATTAATGTGCTACATGTGTTCAGCATCACAAAGAACTTGCTTATTGTTGGGCAAATGGTTGTGCAACAATTGCAAGAAAATTTTAATCAGAATGGTTGCTTTGTAGAAGATTTCAAGAATGGATGTAAACTACTTGCAAAAGGCAAGCATATGGGAGGGATGTTTACCTTGGACATAAATGTATTTTAGTTGAAGATTCTATGTTTGCACAAGGTATATGAGTTGTGGATGATATTGACATTTGGCATAAATATATTGGCCATTTAAATGTTATAGTCATAAGAAATTGTGAGAGGCTTGCCTAAGTTCAAAGTGACTGATATGCAAAAAGTGTGTGAAGCATGTCAATTTGGAAAACAAACAAGGTATGCATTTCCTCATGATAGACATATAAGCAAGCATTTACTTGATGTTGTACATTTGTATGTATGGGGTCCTACAAATACTATATCAATAGCTGGATGTAAGTATTATGTAACCTTTATTGATAATCGTGCAAGGAAAGTATGGATATGCTTCATCAATGACAAAAGTGAGGTGTTATCTCACTTTAGGATTTTAAAATTTTGGTTGAGATATAAACATGTGTGTAGATTAAGTGCCTAAGGTCATATGGAGGGGAGAGTATGCTCCAATGAATTCAGTAATTTTCTGAAACAACATGGAATTTACAGGTAATTTACACATAGGCACACTCTACAATAGAATGGTGTTGCTAAAAGAAAGAACATGTATGTTGCAAAAATTTCATGAGCCTTGACAGATGAAAAGAACATGCCTCATTATTATTGGCCGGAAGTTATCTCTATAGATATGTATACTATAGACATGAATCTCATTGTTGGAATGCATGACATGAGCCCAGAGTAAAAGTTTACAAGAAAGAAACCAAATTTGTCACATAATAAAGTATTTAGATGCATTGCATATGTACATGTTCTTGATGATCTAAGAAAGAAGTTGGATCCAAAAACTAAAAAGTGTATATTTGTTGGCTATTCCCTTGAGCAAAAGGGTTATAGGTGTTATAATCTAGGTACACTAATGTAAAGAAAAAGGTGATTGCAAAAAATGTGGGTCCACAGTCACACATACATTGAATGGGGCAGAAGAGTTATCTTTTAGTAGGTCTATTAAGAGACCATAGAGTGGTAGATTGCATGCAAATAACACTCCTACAAGTGTAAAAAATGTAATACACAAGGAAAAAGAAAAGGTGGTTGATTTACTTGGTGTGCTAGATGTCTCTGTAGGCTATTTACATGTAGATGGTGAGTTTGATGTTTAGATTAGAGTACGGATGAGGAATTTGGTATTTTGGTTTTTCGTACACCTGGTGTAAGGAAAACTAAGGCTAATACAAAGGGATCACAGAGTGCTCTGCAAAGTACGTAGGTCAATAAGAGTAAGGTATCCCATAAACACATTGACATATGATGGTTATATTTATCACCATTATGCATATATGGCAAAGGTTATAAAATCAAATGAGCCCACTTTTTTTTGAGAAAGTTATTGGTCATCTACATTGGAGAAAGCCATGGATGAAGAAATGACTCATTGTTATAAATCAAACTTGGGATTTGGTACCATTACTTGAGGGAAAGAAAGCTATAGGCTACAAGTGGGCTTGGAAAGTAAAACACAGTACATATGGAAGTGTAAGCAAGTATAAGGTAAGACTCACTATCAAAGGTTATGCATAAATTTATGGGATTGATTATTAGATAACATTTTCTCTAGTGGCAAAGATGACAATTATAAGAGTTGTCATTGTAGTGGATGCAACAAAAGGTTGGCTTTTGCATCAAATAGATATAAAGAATGCATTTTTGCATGGCGAGTTGCAAAAAGAACTATACATGGAGCAAGCACAAAGTTATGAGAGCATGGTTCAACCCGATTATGTATGCAGGCTGTTACACAAAGCCTTGTATAGGTTGAAACATGCATCGAGAGCATGCCATGATAAGATAACAAAGTATATTTTCTCAATTGGTTTTCATGTTGAAAATGCAAATCACTCACTTTATGGGCATCAGAGTGGTAGGGGCATTGTTTTGATTACCTTGTATGTGGATGTTTTGATTGTTGGGGATGATAATGTGCAAGAGATGAAGCATGTGAAGAGACTTCTCAAGAAAAAAATTGACATGAAAGATTTGGGAGAGTTAATGTACTTTCTTGGCATTGAGGTGATAAGAATATCTAAGGGGATATGGCTAGTTATAGACTCTCTTATTCTTGGTAGATTGTTATAGTGGAGAAGACGAAAAATAAGAAAAACTAGGGTTTTCAGCTTCCTATCTTGTGTGCATTCTCTGTGTGTTTTCTATCTTGAAAAAGCTCAAGCACCCTCTCTTTCCTCCCATCTTTTCATTTACCTCTATTGAGATGCCAAGCTCAATAGGAGTTGATGCTTACGTACTTGGATGACCATTTCCACATTCATATTATTGATGTGGTTGGTACATGCAGGTACCGACCATTGATGTAGATGATACTTGCTTTGGCATATCATTCTAGTTATACTTTACAATCGAGTCCACCTACCCAAGCTACAAGATATTTATCTAACTATATTTCTACTTAGCATGTTCACACTATAGATTGTTTGTATATTATATATGTTGTACTCTCTTTCTTTTTGTTTTTGACTGTTATAGTGAAGAAGAAGACAAAAAAAGAAGAAGAAATACTAGGGTTTTCAACTTCCTATCTTGCATGCATTCTTTGTGTGTTGTGTATCTTACAAGAGCTCAAGCTCTTGCTCTCTCCTACCATCTTTCCATTCTATCAATGTGATGTTCAAGTGAGGAGCTATGAGTCGCAAGCACAAAAGTCTACAAGGAAGCCTTGCTATAAAGAACAAGTGATAGTGTACCTGAATTAGTAGGTTATTGATAAAAGTAGATTTTTGGATTTTGTTGCATGGTGTCTAAGGGATTTAATCAAATTGTTAGTGAAAAGCTTGATAAGCATTTCATGCTTGGAAGTTAAGATTGATCAATTTTCTTATGAGTAAAGGCTATTGAGACTACATTGAAGGAGATAATTATTGGGAGTTAAAGACCACCTATGCCTAGCGGCCTACATTTTGTACACTGCATTTGGTAGTCATCCATCATGTCACTTTATTCTTTATTATTTCTATGACAATAGAATAAGGAAAGGTGGGCCACACATTGTGACTGTTGGAGTTCTCACATACTGTCTTGCTCTCTCTTGCTTGAACCTCCATAGCTCTTGCTTCCTTTGCTTCTACTACTTGTGCTCTCACTCCTCCTCCACCTTTCAACTAGTATCGGAGTAGGCATATGAGGAGATTCATTGACATTCACTTCAATCTATGAAGAGAGCTTCATTCACAATTTTCATGGCAACCAATCATTGAGGTATGCATCCATTATGTTGCTTCTCCTATCACTTCCGCATCTTCTAGGTTTATTGGGGACCTTCCATGGATAGCCTTAAGTCTTGCCACAAGTGAGTTTCAAGCTGAGTAGCAACAACAGTACCATGAGGAGTAGCCAGTGTGATTTGCACCAGTTTGTCTATCCCTGTCTCTGACATCATTCATCTTCTCTAGCTCTTGTTGAGCTTTAGGATAAGTGGCCACTTAGTTGCCATCCTCCTCAACATTGAAGGCTTCCACTTTACACATTGTTTGGAGTGTTTGAGGTTTGTCACCATTGACCTATTTGTTCAGGATGGACTTGCTGTATACTATCTGAACATCAAGTATTTGATCGGTTAATGCTTTATTGATGCTTATGGGACAAGTTTATAATGCCCAAATGATGTATTGATCCTTAAGAAAGGATTTTAGATCCATTAGATCTTGAATAGCTCTGTTATTGAAGGTTTCCTTGCTATAATACCATGTGGGAAGCAAGCATACATAGTGAATGCTTATGTATTGAATATCTACAAATGCTTTGGGGATGCTATGTGGATGTATTGATTCTTGGCATTGCTTATTTTGCCTAAATATGCTTATATTGAGCTCTAAGCTATGGATTTGAGCTTAGTTGAATACCTACTTTCCATGGCTATTTTCTTTGGTGGTTTCTCATTTATGGGCTTGAAGGCTTATTGTGGGTATATGCTCCCAAGTCTTGGATGTATTGATTCATGTCTTTGAGCACCTGAATGTTATGAAACACATGTATTGAGCACCTGAATGTTATGAAACACATGTATTGAGCTTTGCTTTGCTCTTAGACATTCTGAATTTGCTTCTACGGAATCACTTTGATACTTTTCATTGTAGATCTTGGTTTATTCGAGACTGTGGGAGTCTCTTATCTATGTGTATATGCAAAATTGATTTTGGTATACATTCTCCTTGTAGACATTGATGATTCTGGGCTGATTTAGCTTTAGTTTATACACCCAGTATTTCCTCCTCTTAGAGGGGTTTGTTGCTTTGGATGTATACTTGTTATGTACTTGAGCTTCAACGTTCATATTTTAGTGAGTTAGTTGTAGATTAGTGGATCTTTGCTGCTTTTGGAGATCTGTACACACATTGGCTTATGTACATGCTACTCTTTTCCTTGGGATTGCATCTATGTATCTAACATCTTTGGGTCTCTATTAGCATTTGGTACCTTGGTGGTTTATGCCTTTTTCTTGCATTGCTAATTCATTCTATATCTTGATTGCTATCGAGATATCTCTAGTAGTGGAGGCTTTATATTTTTATCCTTTGCCTACAATTGTACACTCATTTATTGCAATTTTACCATGTTAAAATTCAATTACAATTTCTTTGAGAGCAGATACTTGTATTGCACACTCTAATGCTTCTTGCTTGTGGACAACAGTGTATTGGCTTAGCCTTCCTCTTATTGTATACTTTTTGTCTCAATTTTGGGGCCAATTTACAATTATTACAATAGCTCATACTATCTTTGGTTGGCAAACATAATGGTAAGTGTTTCAAATGCTTCCAATGATAGTGCTATCTTTAACATAGAGAAGTTATATGTAATAACTTCCAGTATTGGAAGACTCAGATTTGGTAGGTATTGGTATAAAAGAAATAAGTTAGGGCATTATAAACCAAGGGAATGAAGCCAAAATATTGGAATGGAGATGATTGGAAAGAGCTTGATAGCTATGTAAGCATACCATTATAATATATTTGTTTGAGGTTTATTTCAATGTTATCGTGATTGAAGGTGGTGCTTATGATTTATGGAAAAAGATATGTAATCTTTATGAAAATCAAAGTTGTGCTTCATAGTTTTATGAACTAAAGAAACTTATGGACCTTGATGTTAAGGAGGGCACTTCTATGTTCACTCATTTGAATAAGTTTCACTCCATTTTCAAAAAGTTATCTCATGGGGAATTCAGTTTGACGATAACATTAAGCTTTTATTCTTACTTGTTACACTATCTAAGTCTTGGGATACACTCCATATTGCTATTAGTGCTAATTCTCTTTAAGATGGCTTTAAATGCTTTGTTGTGGAGAGCACCTTGCTTAGAAGAAGTGAATAGGAGGAACATTGATGCATTCCATACTTCTCATGCACGTATAGTTAGAGGTAGACATGATGGTAAAGGGAATTATCATTGCCACGGTAGAGACTCACAACCTAATATGTGCAAGTCTAAGTCTCGTGGGTAGTCACACAGTAAATCACGTGGTCCTAAGTCCTCTCTTACTTGTTATTATTGTAGGAAACAGAGTCACATAAGGCCATAATGCCATAAAATGTACAATGTTAGGCATGAAAAAGGTAAAGGAAAAGTACTGGATAATGCCAAGTCTTCTGATGATCGTATTGTTCTTAAGTCCACTATTAAGATTGAAGAGATAAATGTATTGGAGTATAGTTTAGATGATACCATACTTATTGCTTCTTTAGTTGATGCTACTTAGTTGATTGATCTTCAGTCCTCTTACTCTCACTGTTGGCCTCTTGATTTAGGGGTTTCCTTTCATGTGACCTTGGAACATCATTAGTTTTATACCCATCACACTGTTACAAGTTCAGTTAGATTGGGTGATAATCATATATGTGATGTTGGTGGCATAGGTGATGTGAGACTATATTTTGATAATGGTGCTCCATTTGTTCTCCATGTTGTACGTCATGTCCCAAATTTGACTAAAAGCCTTATCTCAGTTGGATAGCTAGATGATGATAGATATCTCATTTTTGCTAAAGGTGCCAAGGTTGGCAACTTGTATATTTAACTTGTATCTAGATCTATTGATCATGTTTTGGTTGTGATCGAGATCTTCCACATGTATCTCTTTGGCATCACCACCTTAGATATATGTCTCTCAAAGGAATGAAAGTCTTGCAATGTTTGCCACATCTTGACTACTCATGCTTCGATTCATGCGATCATTGTTTATATGATAAGCAAACTCATAACTCACATAAAAAGTCTAGCTCTACACGTATGGTTGAGCCATTGGCTCTTGTATATTTAAATGTTTGCAGTCCCATGCCCTGTCAATCATTAGGTAGTGCAAACTTTGTTACATTCATTGATGATTATTCACATAAGTTTTGGGCCCATAAAGGAAAAGTCAAAAGTTTTGCCTACGTTTTAATGATTTCTTACTATGGTCGAGAACCAGTTTGGGCATAGGCTAAAATGCCTATGATTTGATAATGGGGATGAAGATGCCTCTAAGGCATGTCAGGGTTTTGTGATGGGAGGGTAGTAAGCATTAGCTGATTGCCCCTTATATCCCACCGTGGCAAATGGTGTTACAAAGCACATGAATTGGACTATTCAAGAAAGGGTATGCAGTATGCTTAGTCACATAGGCTTACCACACCACTTTTAGATTGAGGCAGCTATATTGTAGTTCACTTGATTAATAGATCCCTATCCACTACTCTTGGTGATGGAATTGCAGAGAAGGTATCGTCTAGTAATCCTTCCTTATATGTACACTTGCGAGGCTTTAGATGTGAGGTTTTCTACCATATTCTCAAAAACAAATGCAACAACTTGGATCTAAAGTCTATCAAATGCATCTTTCTTGCATATTGTAATGTAGATGAGATGGGCTGTCACCTTTGCAATTCATAGGCTTAGAATATTATCCATAGACATGATTGTTAACCCTCAAACGAATAAGGTGGAAAAGCTAGAAAATCTAAGGCAGAAGACAAGGCCAAGGCAAAAGTGAAATAGAAGACAAAGGCGTACCAAGAAGAATGTGGAAACATAAGAAGTGCAGAAAAGTCCTAAATCAAGGAGAAAGGTGCATGAGAAAAAGTGCAAGTCAATAATTTTGTAAAAAAAGGAAATAAGGGGATGACCACCCAAAAGGGATTTAGGGTTTTGTATATAAAGTTGAAAAGTGAATGAGAAGCTCATTCTTGTGTGTGGCCAAAAGTGGCTCTCCTCTTCTTCTTCTTCTTCTTCTTCTTCTTCTTGCTTGCTTGAGCTTGTGCTTGAGAGAGGGAGTGTGAGGGAATGAGTGTGTGAGGGTGAGGGACCGGGGAGGAGAAGCTCTCCATCTTCTCCTCTCTTCTCTTCTCTTCTCTTCTCTTCTCTTCTCTTCTCTTCTCTTCTCTTGCTCGCGACAATGGAGCTTGGAGTGTGGAGCTTGATGATGGAGCTTTCTTGAAGCTTGCACTTGGATCATAGAGCTACCAGAGTGCTTGGGAGAGGAGGTAACTTAATCGGGCATAGAGGTAAAATCACTACACCTGTAGAGATGGATAGCACATCGACTATGTGAGAGGTAGCCATTAGTGCTCGGCTTGGAACGCTTGAAACAATAAGCGGTCCGTGGGTCTCAGTGGTTGATCGCCTCTACAATGATGTTCTGTTTCATGAAGATAAGATACATAAGAGACCAGAGTAGGTCATTGAGGTATGGATGGTGATCTTTGAGGAGCAACCCCACATTATAGTAAAACCCACCATAAGATTGATTCTAATGAGCCTTTACTTATGAGGAGGCTATGTGTAGAGGTGACAGTCACTCTTAGGAGAGGTCCATGTAGTATGAGTTTGATTCATTGTAGAAAACTCATATGTAGGACTTGGCTTCCTTGCCAAATAGTAAGCATTCATTGACACGCAAGAGGGTGTGTAAGTTGAAGAGTACCTTTGGTTGCCCTAAGAAAGCATATAAGGCCCATTTGGTTGTAAAGGATTTTAAATCGGAAAATGGAATTGACTTTGATGATATATTCTCCTCTTGGTCAAGATGACTACCATGCGCTTGGTTTTGGCCTTGGTTGCACAATTAGATCTAGAGCTTTATCAGATGGTTGTAAAATAGCTTTCTTACATGGGGACCTACATGGGACATTTATATGCAGCAACCTAAGGGCTTTGTGGAAAAGGGTAGGAAACACCTAGTGTGCAAGTTAACAAAGAGTCTCTTATAGACTTAAGTAGGCACCTAGGAACAATACCATAAGTTTGATGCTTTTATGTATTCACAAGGCTATTCCCACAATGATATGGATTCGTGTCTTTACAAAAGAAGGGCCCTTGATAGTAGCCTTATCATTTTGGTACTATATGTTGATAACATGTTGATTGCTGGGAGTGCTCAAGCTAAGTTGGATGCTTTGAAAACTCAGCTCAAGAAGAGCTTGGAGATGAAGGAAATGGGGCATGTCCCTCACATACTTGATATGTGTATTATGCATAATCACTCTAAGGGACTTCTCTACTTATCCCAAAAGGAGTACATCCATAATGTACTTGAGTAATTCCATATGTAGGGGGTAATTCTATTGGCTACCCATTACCTTCTCATGTAAAGATTAGTCATGTAGATTGTCCTAAGTTAAATGATGAGAAGACTAAGATGGCCAAGATCTCATATGCATGTGTGATGGGTAGGTCAATGTATGCCATGATAGCCACCACTAGACCTAACATAGCATTTATAATGGGGAGTTGTGGCTCATTATATGGTGACACTTTGCCAACTTGGGACATTGTGAACACTAGCACGAGATACCTTAAGAGCACTAAAGGTATGTGCATTTATTATAGTGGCTAGGATACTCGAGTCGTGGGCCACATAGACTTATGTTATACATGACATGAAAATAGTAGGAAGTCTACTCCATTGGCTATATTCTCACTTTTGCTAGAGGTGTTGTTTCTTGGATGTCTAGGATGTAGAAATGTATGGCCTTATCTACTACCAATGCTGAGTACATTGCAACAACTGAGACTTGTAAGGAGACCCTATGGTAAGGTCATTTGGTTGTAGACCTTAGTATAACTATGACTCTTATATTACATTTTGACTCTATGAGTGCCATCTAGTTGGTGCTCATAGAGTTGTGGTTGGTTAGGCTATTTGGTTTTATAGGCCTTGGTATGACTATGACTTCTACATTACATTTGGACTCTATGAGTACCATCCAGTTGATACATAATCTAGTCTTTTATATATGAAGACCAAGCACATTGACGTTCATTTTATCACTTCATCAAATATGTGATTAGGAACAAGTAGATAGTGCTTGTCAAGATGTTGATGAAAATCCTACAAATTTTCTTAGTAAAAGTCTTCTGGTGGAACATTATTCCTTAGAAAGTTAATGGGTGTAGAATGAGATGATGTCTATTTCTCATTCTATTATACTTATATGTACACATTGTACTTGTAACTTTTTTTTCTTGCTCTCTCCTCACTCAAGCGTATTTTCCTTTAATTGGGAGGTTGTTAGGGGTTAAAGGCTACTTATGCATAGCCACCTACATTTACTTTGAATACAATGCTTGCACACATGTACACTGCAAGTGGTGACTATCTATCACTATCACTTTATTCTTTATTTTTTCTATGACAATAGAATAAGGGAAGGTAGGCCACACATTGTGAATATTGGAGTTTCCATTATCATCTTGCTCTCTCTTGCTTGAACCTCCATAGCTCTTGCTTTTGATTATGCTCTCACTCTTGCTTCACCTTTTAATAATGTTGAGTCTAAAAGTTACCGGAGGAAAATACCACACCTTAGAAGATCAAAGCATTTAAGGAATGAGACTAGGACACTCAACAAAGTTACGTATTGGCTTTGCATTAGTGTTTCAAATAACATGATTTGGCATATAGAGGATGTAGATAGTCCTACAAAAGCATGGAATAATCTAGTCAAATTGTTTGGTATAAATACCAAAGCTAGAAAGTTACAAATTGTTTGGTATAAATACCAAAGCATTCAAGATTAAGAGCGTTGTTGAAGCTATTAGATCTATTAAAGTCCAAGTTATTGTTGATGATGATGATATAGTGGTTACATATTTGGATGGCTTGGGTGAGGAGTACAAGTAGCTCCAAACCTCTATCAACATAAGAGACACCATCCTTGATTTTGCAAATCTAATATCTATGCTAATATTACAAAAAAAAAACTTGGGTCTTTGCTGCATCTTCACCACAAAGCAAGAACCGTTCAAAACATGTGCTCTACTCCAACACAAGTACTAATAAAGATCATGGTGATAGAGGCCACGATGGTGGCTATTATGGGAAAACTTAGAGGCAATCTTATGACTCTTAGGAGTAGTTATATATAGGTGGTAGAGGTTGCTCTCAAGGCAAGGGGAGTCATAGAGGAGGTGGTAGAAAGAACACAGGTTGTGATAAATAGAGAATGCTATGATTGTGGTAAAAAAGTTCATATTACATATGAGTGTCCAAAAAAGAGAACGACATGGAAATAAGAAAAATGGAAGAAGGCTAATTATGCATCTACAAGCAATTAGGTTGATAAGGAGAAGTTGTGACAGGCTTACCTAAGTTTCAAATATGTAATCACATGAAATTCTGATGGGCTTACCTAAGTTCTAAGTGGCTCATATGCAAAAACTGTGTGAAGCATGTCGATTTGGAAAACAAGCAAGGCATGCATTTTCTCATGATAGATATGCAAGCATGCATTTACTTGATGTTGTACATTCAGATGTGTGGGGTCCTACAAATACTACATCAATGGCTAGATGTTGTATATTCACATGTGTGGGGTTCTACAAATACTATATCAATAGCTAGATGTAAGTATTATGTAATCTTAATTGATGAACATATAAGGAAGGTATGGGTGTACTTCATGAAGAAGAAAAGTGGGGTGCTCACTTACTTTTAGGAGTCTAAAAATCTGATCGAGAAGCAAACAGGTGTGTAGATTAAGTACTTGAGGTCAGATGGAGGGAAAAAGTATATCTCCAATGAATTCAATAATTTTCTCAAACAACATGGAATTCAAAGGTAGTTTACTTGCACATATATTCCGCAACAAAAGAGTATTACTAAAAGGATGAATATGCATATTGTAGATATTGCATGAGCCTTGATGGACTAAAAAGAATATGCCTCATTATTATTGGATTAAAGCTATCTCTATAGTTATGTATATTATGAAAAAGAGTCCCACTATTGCAATGCATGATATGACACTAGAGGAGAAGTTTGCTAGCAAGAAACCATATTTATCACATGTTAAATTATTTGGATGCATTGCATATGTACATGTGTCTAATGAACTAAGTAAAAAATTGGATAAAAAAGTAAAAAAGTGTGTATTTGTTGGCTACCCCCTTGAATAAAAGGGTTATAGGTGTTAAAATCCACTCACAGAGATGTTCTAGGTGAGCAAAGATGTTATATTTGATGAGATGAGTAGTTGGTATACTGTTGAAAAATAGATTGTTATAGATGACATAAAAGAAAAGGAAACTGTAGAAAATGTGGGCCCACAATCATAGACATTGAGAAGGCCATAAGAGTCCTCTTCTATTAAGATTACTTAGAGACCATGGAGTGGTAGCTTGTAGTGAATAGCACTCCTAGAAGTATAGAAAATGTATCAAAAATGGGAAAAGAAAAAGTTGTTGAGCCACTTGGTGTGCCAGATGTTCCTATGGGCTATTCACATGTAGATGGTGAGTCTGATGGCTTAGATTAGAGTATGGATGAGGAGTTTGATATTCTAGTTGTTCATAAACCTGGTGTAAGGAAAACCAAGGCTAATGTAAAGGGATCATAGAGTGCTCCACAATTGTACAAGTCAATGAGAGTAAGGTATCTCATAAATAGGTTGATATATGATGGTTAGGTTGCTTGCCATTACACATATATAGTGAATGCTATAAAATCTATTGAGCCCACTTGTTTTGAAGAAGCTATTGGTCATTTGCATTGGGAGAAAGCCACAGATGAAGAAATGGCTATATTGGATGTAAATCAAACTTGGAATTTGGTACCATTACCTAAGGGAAAGAAAGTTATCAACTATAAGTGGGTTTAGAAAGTAAAACATACTGCAGATGGAAGTGTGAGAATGTATAAAGCAAGATTGGTTATCAAAGGCTCCAATATATGGCAAAGATGGCAATTGTAAGAGCTATTATTATAGTGGCAGTAGTAAAAGGTAGGGTCTTGCATCAAACAGATGTAAAGAATGCATTCTTGAATGGTAAATTGCAAGATGAAGTGTAATGGAATAGCCACAAGATTATGAGAGCATGGTTCACCCCAATTATGTGTGTAGGCTATGCAAAGTCTTGTATGGATAAAAAAAAGCATCGAGAGCATGGAATCACAAGATAATACAATGTTTTGTCTCTATCGGTTTTCATATTGAAAATGTAGGTCACTCACTTTATGGGCATCAGAGTGATAGGGGCATTGTTTTGATTACCTTGTATGTGGATGATTTAATTGTTGGGGGTGATAATGTGCAAGAGGTGGAGCACGTGAAGAGTCTTCTAAAGCAAAAATTTGACGTGAAAGATTTGGGAGAGCGAAAGTACTTTCTTGGCATTGAGGTGATAAGAATATCTAAGGAAATATGGCTCTCACAAAGACAATACATCTTAGATATGCTGACAAAATATGGTGTGGCTAATTGGAATAATCTTTGTGCCATTTGATCAGAATGTGAAGCTAAGTGTTATTGTGGATGAGATATTAAAGGATTCCAGAATGTATAGGAAGATGGTGGGAAGTTTGATCTTCATTACTACCACCAGGTTAGATTGTAACTACACACTTGGCTTGGAGAGTTAGTTTATGCAAGTGCATCATAAGCCTCATTTGGATAGTATGAGATATACCTTGTGGTACCTTAAGTCCACATTGGATTATGGTCTCTTTATAAGGTTGACTCAATGGTGTAGTTATTTTGTTATACTAATGTTGATTGGGTAGGTAGTGTGTCTATTACCGAGTATAGAGGCAAGTACATGGGTGTTGCTATGGTAGCATGTGAGGTAGCTTAGATGCAAAAGCTACTTGATGATTTGGGAATATAGATAGACATGAAAGTTGTCATTCATTGTGACAACATGAGTAGCATACACTTGTTGAGGAACCCAATGTTTCATGCACACACAAAACACATTGACGTTCATTACCATTTTATCACAAAGTGGGTCTTGGTAGGTGAGATTAATCTCATATATGTGAGCACAGAGGAGAAAGTTGCAAATATCTTCATCGAGGCCTTAAGAGTAGAAAACTATTGAAGATTTCGAAGCTTACTTGGAGTATAGGTCATGGAGTTGAGCTTGAAGGGAAGTACTGCGATGACAAGCTCAACATGAGTTGATAGACGTGTATCTGGATGACCATTTTCACATTCATATCATTGATGTGGTCGGTAATTGCATTGACACATCATTCCAGTGACATTTAGTCCGTCTACCCAAGTTATGAGATATCTTTCTAGTTATTAGTTTCACATTATGGACCACTTGTATATTATGTATGTTGTACTCTCTTTTTATTTTTGGTAGACTATTATAGTGAAAAAGAAGGAGAAGAAGAAAGACTAAGGTTTTTAGCTTCTCATCTTGTGTGCATTCTTTGTGTGTTGCATGTCTTGCAAGAGCTGAAGCTTCCTCTCACTACCCCCATCTTTTCATTCTCAAGTGTACCTATAATGATGGGATTATCAACATAAATTACCACAACCACCATAGCATCATTAGAATGTCTAAGATAAAGAGAGTAATCAACCATACTTTGTTGGAAACCCATTCTACATAAAAGCTTGCTAATCCTCTCACACCATGCTCTAAGTGCTTTATTTGCAATTTTGACCCTCTTTTGTATGTTCCTCAATCTTCCAGTCCATGGACTAACGCTTCCACTACTTTTCACATTGTCTTGTGGCCTAGATACATCCTCAACATGTTGATTTCCATGAGTGTTATTTGTTGCAATTTTATTTACATAGACATCCTCATCACTACTATCATAAACATCCATGTCAACAACAGTCTTAGGTTTGTAGCATGACTTATGCTCTTTGAATCTCACATCCTTGCTTATCTAGACCTCTCTAGTGATAGAATCATAGCACTTATATAATTTCTTTTCATTAGGATAGCCAATAAAGATGTATCTAACCACCTTTGGTTCCATTTTCCTTCTCAAATAATCAAGTACATGCATATAACATACATAACCAAACACCCTAAGTAAGAAGCAGCAGGTTTCCTGCCATTTAACTTTTTATAGAGTGACATATAATGTGTAAGTGTTATATGTGTCTTGTTCATGATGTGTATAGTAGTATGTAAAGCTTCAGCCCAATATGACAATGGCATATCCATTTGATTCAGCATGGCTCTAACAACTTTTGCAATGCTATGATTCTTTCTTTCTATTACACCATTTTGCTACGATGGTGTATACTGACACGTAACTTACCTTTTGATCCCATGATCTCTCAAATAATCAAAAAATTCATTAGACATATACTCACCCCCATATTTGATGCTAGATACTTTATGTGTGCCCCAAACTACTTTTCTATCATTTCTTTAAAATCCAAGAATGAGTCATGTTGCCTAGCACATGTTCCATAGCAAACAAGTGTCCTCTACATAATCCACCTCTAAAAATATAACCTATATCTTCATAACCACCTAGATGGAGCTCATATTGAGTCCTACTCTAGTATATTGCTTTAGGCTTTCTCATAATGATCCAACTATTCACAATCATAGTAATATGCACCATTTTTATGCAGACTAGGCCATCCTTTGTTTCTAGAAAAAGCTCACCTTCTACCTTTAGGCATGCAATCTCAATGTCCATATGATCCATATCTACAAGAAAAAACATTCTCTCAACTAGAAGGAGATCCTTAATCTCTTGAAGGACTACCTTATCCTCTCTGATGATAGAACACACTATCACCACTAGTGTTTTGGCCACTATTAGATGAATTAAGACCAAGGTTTATCTCTTCTATAAGCAAGAGAGCAATCGACTCCTTATAGTTAGGCATAGAGCCACCTCTCACTAAAATGAAGGTATCCCAGGACTTTAACAAAGACCCAAGTCTATTTAAAGTAACATCAAAGGCATAGAGCTACCTCTCACTAAAATGGAGGTATCCAAGGACTACCATATCCTCTTGTTGGGGGTAAAGGTGCCTCCACCTAGCCGCCTATGTATTACTACACTTTACTACACTGACAATACTCGCCACTGCACACTGCAGGTGGTGGTGGGCACCCGTCATAGTCACTTATTCATTATTCTTTTAGTGATAGTTTGAATAAAGAAAGGCCCGACCACATAATGAGGTTGTTGGAGTTCCCACTTTGAGTTTCACTCTCTCTCTTGCTCTTGCTCTCCATCTGCCATAGCTCTCACCGCCAAGCTTCTTCCTTCTGGGTTCCATTTCCCTTTCCACTAGTATCAGAGCAAAGGAATTGGAGCTTGCCCAGCATTCTCTTCAGCCCGGATTTGAAGAGATTCAACCCGAGCTTCAATGGCAGCCATGGCACCTTCATTTGCAAGTATGTTTTGATCTCCCGCCTCCTCCCCGAGCTTTTGGACTTCCATTGGCACCTTCCAGGGCTGCATCGGAGCCCCCTCAACATTGCCAAGTTCTCAAGAGCACTATTGAAGACCCCCCAGCCCCCAGGAACAGCCACTGCAAAATGCGACACATTTTTAGGGGGCTGGGCTGACCTACTCCTAGCATTTCCAGCTTCTTCCCCAGCTTCTCGGCACTCTTGGCAACCTTCCCAATCATTATTGGACTCCTCGGCATTAGTTCTTGGCTCCTGGTGATCGATTTGAATGCTTCCCCCTTCAGCCATTGCTCTATACACAGTCCCAGGACTGTCAAAACAGGGCAGCACTTGACATTTACTGTTTGATGCTTCTTGGCATTGCCCATTTGATGCCTATTGATGCCCGGTGATGCCAGGATGTTATGGGATGCTATGTCTATGATTTGGGACTGATTTGGAGCAAATTTGGGCACCGATTGAGCTTCATTTAATAGGAAATATGCTGCTGTAATACAGTGGGCTGAAGCTCATTTACTTGGTGTATGCATTGGTTCTTGGATCTGGGGTGCTTACTGGAGGATTAAATGATCATACCGATGTATTTGGAGATTGTCAAATTCTTCTTTTTGGTTTTGGAATGCTTTTGAGCTTGGATTAGGCTCTACCTTGGTCGTCATTCGTTGGTATTTGGCTTCAGTTGGCATGCTTTGGACCGATTTATGCCTATTGTCACTGCTTGACATTTAGGCTTCTTACATTTATGCTTTGATAAGATATGGATGTCACTTGGTTTGCCCATGCTTGACAGCCACTTGAGCTTCATCTTCAGATGTATTTGAGCATTTTGGACCTATTGGGCATTACATTTGGTTGTCAATTACATGCTCTTTGAATGATATCAGGCTTATGCTTTACGGGTCTAAGAGATAGCTTGGGATTTATGCTCCAGATGTACCCTACCGGGATTTGGCATGTCTAATGCTATGTTCTCCATGTATTAGAGCATTGCTTACTCTATTTACATTTGACTTTACTTCTAGTGGGAGCCTCTTAGCATATTCGGATGTACACAGAGTTTTACTTACACTTGAGCTTGAGCTTGTGGGATAGTTACATGCATTTGCTATCTTGAGAGTTTTATGTCTGCAGTTAGTCTATAGTGAGCTGATTTGATATGCCTATTGGGGTAGGCACCTATCTCTGTCATAGGTTGTCAGTTTTGTATGCATCTTGGATGGTTATGCGTTGAGCGTCTTGCTCTCTTAATTGTGCTTGTGCTTGGTCTCTTCTCTTACCCCGAGACCCATTACATGCATGACTTCTAGTCCTATGAGATGTCTCTTGCCTAACAGGTTATTAGTTTGACAGTTCTTGGTACCTTATTGCCCCTTGACACTCACTGTTGGATGTATCTTGCTCCCTGGCAGAGCTGCAGTGACATATGTATAAGTGATAACTTCACTTTGGAACAGTTTTACCTGTTGCTGTCATTTATTCCAGCAAGCTGAAATCTATAGATTTTGAGCACTTCTATGAGGGTAATGCTTACTATTTGATGTTACCTTGGTCGTATTTGGTGGACAAGTGCTTCTCTTGGTGATATCCACTCTTTCAGCCAGTTTTAGCAGTGGTTTTAGTACATTTTTTGCTAATTACAACAACCTACAATTTTACTTTTTTGCTTTGATTTGGGATAGTATGGCTGGTCATCTGAAAGACACATCTCTCTTTAACATTGCCAAGTTGAATGGTACCAACTATGGGTATTGGAAGTCCCAGATATGGTAGGTTTTGGTGCAAAAATTGCAGATTAAACCCTTGCATTTCAAGGGTGTTAAACCCGAGGATATGGATGATGATGTTTGGATGGAAGTTGATGAGCTATACAAGTCTACCATTATCTTGTCACTCTCAGAAGAGGTCCACCATAATGTTGTTGAAGATGAAAATCAGAGTGCATGGGATTTATGGGAGAAGATTTAGGAGGAGATGTATGCACAGCGGAGTCCTGCATCACAAATGTATTAGCTAAAGCAGTTAATGAACCTTCGCATGAAGGAGGGGACATCCCTATCATCTCATTTCAGTTAGTTTCATGCTATCATGAAGAATCTGTTGTCACTGGATATTGAGTTCAAAGACAACTTGCACCTACTGTTTCTGCTTGGCACCTTGCCTGAATCATGGGATGTCTTCCGTACTGCCATATGCACGAACAAGCTTGATGGGCTGAAAATCAAAGATGTTGAGAGTGCTTTATTGATTGAGAAAATCAACAGGAGAAACAATGATGCTTCCCGCTCTTCACATGCATTGACCGTTAGAGGTGGCAGACATGATAATGATGATAAGGGTAGAGACTCTCAAAAGTCCAGGTCCAAATCACGTGGTCACAGTAAGTCCCATGGGCGGAAGTCTGATCTTACCTGTCATTATTGTGGGAAAGTAGGACATATTAGGCCGCAGTGCCATAAGATGTGCGATGATAAGCGCAAGGAAAAGGGAAAAGAGAAAGTGCAAGAAAAGTCTTCTGAGCGTAGTATTGTACCTGCAAAGTCCAGTGTGAAGATAGAAGAGGTTAATGTCATCCAAGCCACTGATTCAGATGACGTTTACATACTTGCAGCTTCTTCATGCGATGCCTTACAGGCTTCTGAGATACATTCCATGTATGGGTAATGCTCGCTTTTGGATTCAGGTGCATCATTTCATGTGACACCCTGTAGAGATTGGTTTCATACCTATCGTACCCTCTCTGGTTCTGTGCGTCTTGGTGATGACATGTCTCTTGACATTGTGGGCATTGGAGATGTTAGGATGCAGTTTCCTTCTGGTAGTCCTTTGTTTTGCATGATGTATGCCGTGTACCTGCGCTGACTCACAGCCTTATGTCAGCTGGACAGCTTGATGATGCAGGGTATTTTGTGTCTTTTGGAGACTCTGCATGGAAGAATACTTGTGGCAAGCTTGTGCTTGCAAAAGGTGTCAAGTCTGGCAGCCTTTATCCCTTACTTGTATCTAGAGATACCTTGGATTATGTTTTGTTTGTGGGTTCTATCCCCCATGTATCCCTTTGGCATGCTCGTTTGGGGCATATGTCCCTTAAAGGAATGAAAATGCTTTGTGCTTTGCAGTATCTTCTGCCTTTCAACTCTTCGCATTTTGATTCTTGTGATCATTGTTTGTATGGCAGGCAGACTAGAAATACACATAAAAAGTTTGGTAAGAAGTGCATGGGTGAGCCCTTGGCTCTTGTGCACTCAAATGTATGTGGGCCCATGCCCTGTCAGTGGGGCAAAGTACTTTGTTACTTTCATAGATGATTACTCACAAAAGGTTTGGGCTTATCCCATAAAGAGAAAATCTGATGTCTTAGACACATTTCAACGTTGGCTTGCATTAGCAGAGAACCAGTCTAGGAAAAGGCTAAAATACCTAAGGTCAGATAATAGGGGTGAGTATGTATCATGTGCTTTTGAGCAGTTTTGTGATGAGCAGGGTATTAAGTGTCAGTTGACCGCCCCTTACACCCCACCCCAGAATGGTATGGCTAAACGCATGAATAGGACCATTCAGGAGAGGGTCTGTAGCATGCTTAGCCAGGCTAGCTTACTACAACACTTTTGGGCTGAGGTAGTTACTATTGCAGTGCATCTCATTAACAGGTCGCCTAGCAGTGGCATTGACTTTCAGGTTGTAGAGGAGGTATGGGCAAGCAAGTCCCCCTCTTATGATCATTTGCGTGTCTTTGGATGTGAGGCATTTTGCCATGTGCTTAAGGACAAATGCAATAAGCTGGATCCTAAAAGTGTCAAATGCATTTTTATTGGCTATGGAGATGCAGGAGAGATGGGTTACCGTCTATGGGATCCGCAGGTGCAAAAAGTGATCCGCAGCAATGATGTCATCTTTCATGAGGACAAAATGCATATGTAGCCTGAGAAAGTGGTTGAGGTACGCAAAGTTATCTTTCAAGAGGAGCCACTTGCTCCTGTTCAGCCCACTCAACGACCAGCTAGATAGCGTGCAACATCACCTGATGCTCATGGCCCAGATGTTAGACATGCTGATGTTAGACAGGATGTCGGTCAGACAGCAGTGCTTGGGCTGAGGCGTTCTACTAGAGATAGATGACCTCCTGACCGTTTTGCGCCCTCTATGGATTATGTACTGGTTACATATGCAGGAGAGCCTCTTACTTATGATGAGGCTATGCACAGGGGTGATTGTCACTCTTGGGAGAGGGCTATGCAGTCTGAGCTTGACTCATTACATAAGAATCAGACTTGGGATTTGGTTTCCTTGCCTTAGGGTAAGAAAACTTTGCCATGCAAGTAGGTGTACAAGTCGAAAAGTACCCCTGGACACCCCAAGCCAGCAAACAAGGCTCAATTGGTTGCTAAGGGTTTTAAGCAGGAGCATGGTGTTGACTTTGATAAAGTCTTTTCTCCTGTGGTCAAGATGACCACCCTATGCTTAGTCTTGGCCTTGGTTGCACAACTTGACCTGGACTTGTACTAGATGGATGTCAAGATGGCTTTTTTACATGGGGAATTTCATGATGAGATTTACATGGAGCAGCCTAAGGGCTTTGCAGACCCTGGTAGGGAACACCTAGTGTGCTAGCTAAAGAAGAGTCTATATGGCTTGAAGCAGGCACCTAGGGAATGGTACCATAAGTTTGATGCATTCATGCAGTCACAGGGCTACAGCCGCAATGCTATGGATCCGTGCTTGTACACGAAGAACGCTCGTGACAGTTCTTTACTAATTTTGGTACTCTATGTGGATGACATGCTTTAAGCAAGGACATCTCATGAGGAGCTAGATGCTCTTAAGGCTCAGCTCAAGAAGAGCTTTGAGATGAAATATCTGGGACAGGCCTCTCATATACTTGGTATGCACATTACGCGCGATAGATCTCAGGGACTACTCTATCTGTCATAGAGGGAGCACATTCATAAAGTTCTTGAGCGCTTCTGCATGCAGGAAGTTAAGCCTATTGGCTGTCCATTACCTTCTCATGTGAAGGTTTCACAGGCCGATTGTCTACAAACAGATGAAGAGAGGGCCGAGATGGCCAAGATTCCCTATGCATCAGCCACGGGCAGTCTTATGTATGTTATAATAGCCACCCATCTAGATATTGCTTTTGTAGTTGGGGTTGTGGCACGTTATATGGCTACACCTGGCTAGAAACATTGGGATGCCATGAAGGGTATCATGAGGTACCTAAAGGGCACATCAGATATGTGTATTTGCTATGGCAGCCAATATACAAGATTCGTGGGGTACACTGACTCTGATTATGTAGGACATGCAGATAGTAGGAAGTCCACTTTTGGCTATGTGTTCACTTATGTTGGAGGGGCTATCTCTTAGATGTTTAGGGCACAGAAGTGTACGGCTCTTTCTATTACAAAGGCTGAGTATATTGCAGCCACAGAGGCTTGCAAGGAGGCTATCTCCTTAGGCCGTTTGATTGCAGACCTTGGTATGACAGATGCTATGCCCACACTGCATTTGGATTTTATGAGTGCCATTCAGTTGGCTAAGAATCTGGTCTTCCATGCGAAGACGAAACATATTGAGGTGAGGTATCACTTAATTCGCGAGGTCATTGAGGATAGGTCTGTTGACCTTGTCAAGATTCCGATTGAGTAGAATCTTGCAGACTTGCTCACGAAGAGCCTCATTACAGAGCGCTTTGCCTTCCTCAGGAGATTGATGGGTGTTGGATGAGATGACGTCTTTTTCCTCATCCTGTTGTACATGTGCACATGTTATACTATCTTTTTCTTTTTTCTCTCTCACTGGGGAAAATTCACCTTTAAGTGGGATGTTGTTGGGGGTAAAGGCACCTCTGCCTAGCCGCCCATGTATTACTACACTTTACTACACTGACAGTACCTGCCACTGCACACTACAGGTGGCGGGTGCCCGTCGTAGTCACTTGTTCTTTATTCTTTTAGTGATAGTTTGAATAAAGGAAGGCCCGGCCACACATTGTGGTTGTTGGAGTTCCGACTTTGAGTTTCACTCTCTCTCTTGCTCTTGCTCTCCATCCGCCATAGCTCTCACCACCAAGCTTCTTCCTCCTAGGTTCCACTTCCCTTTCACCTCTCTCATGATAGAACACACTATCACCACTAGTGTTTTGGCCACTATTAGATGCATTAAGACCAATGTTTATCTCTTCTATAAGCAATCGACTCCTTATAGTTAGGCATAGAGCCACCTTTCACTAAAATGGAGGTATCCAAGGACTTCAACATAGGCCCAAGTCCATTTAAAGTAATATCAAGTCATCATCCTCAGCTAGTGAATTAATTGAAGCTAGATCTTGTGCAATCTACTTAATCTCTACAACATAATCAGTAATACTTCAATTTCCCCATGCTCTGCTTCAAGTGTATCTTTCTTGCCTTCATACAAGTGCCATACATCTTTTCCATGATCTCCCATGCATCCTTACAAGTACTTTCTTTTTTTATGGGTGAAATCAAAATCTATGAAATACATATGGAAATCTAATGTAGCACCTTCTTGTTTTTGCCTATCCAATCCTTGTAGACCTTTTTATGGTTTTCCATTTGGTCATCAAGGAGCTCAAGATATGCATACTCACATGTTGTGAGGTTTTCCAAAGGCCTCTTCCCATATGAAAGTTTTCCATACAATAAGACCAATCATTGTAGTAACCCTTTGTCCAGTTATCCCTCATAATTTGTGTGGCATAGTTTTTGACATTATTGTAGCCACAAAAGCATCAAACCCAAGGTATCAAATGTGTGCAATCAATGGCAAAACTAGGTACACCAATAGGTATATCAATCACTCAATTATGAGAGCACAAGGATGTTAGCATAGCCATTGCAAATATATAACATGAAGTCCCAAGGTTTTCATGTTGTACATAAGTAGAAAGCTTCTAGACACATCCCAAAATCATATAATATCATATACTTCAATTGTCCAGCCATATAATATCCATGAAGTACCAATACAAAAAAATGTTTGCATTTATGAGTTCAAAAAACATGCATATATAATTAGTATAATGGTAGATTTTTAATTCTAGAATGATGCTCAAATGAAGCTCAATAGAATGTTTCAAACGCATCCATAGGACATGCATATTGCTCCTACTAGCTCTTGCTTCTTTCACACATGGAGAAAATTTTTAGCTATAGCACCCTGTTTTTGAATAGCTATAACTTTTGGTATCTAGCTCCCAATGCAACAATAATGTAAATACATTCTCAAAATCCAAATTTTCCACATCTATAATGATAGAATCCATTTGACCATCCCACAAAAAAGTTATTGTAGAATCAGCCAAAGAGTGCGGGAGGTTGATTGCAACTCTTGTGGATTGGACAAGTTGTCATGTAAACTGTCATATATAATTATAGCTTTGAAAATCTTATTCAAAGGCCCTATAATTTGAATTGAATCAAGTGTCTAATGCTTAGATATGTAGAGCCCGCCTTCCTCTTTGTTTCTAGCACAAGAACTTCAACAACAATCCTTTCTACTCTAGGTTGTAGAATCCATGCAAAGCATATGTATATAAATAATAGCTTATAAATGATTCTACAAAGAGCATACATTATACAAATGTGAATTTTGCATAGTAAATTGTCAAGTAATGCTTTGAAATTATGGTCCTTCATGTGCTTGTTTGGAGCTTTATCCCAAGACCTCTTAATGAGCATGTTTGCCTACAATATATACATAAACTTTTAGAATTGGAACCCTTTTCACACATTAAGCATGCACCTCAAGGTCATTAAATCACCTATCATACACCATAACATCACATGATGTTCTAATATAAACTTACTTATAGACAATATACTTTTTCCAATAACCAATTACCTACTATATGCCATTCCATGTTATAGTTCCTGTGCCTTAAATGTGTAGGATGTTTTCATTTCTTCACTTACTAGTGGTCTTAAAGATTACCTAATGTAAGTAATTAAAGTTCTCAAAGCATGGCACAAAGGTAAATTAGATTGTGCAAAATGAACGTTCACTTCCTTCCCATAGATAGAAAGCTTAGGCATACCTCAAATAATCGCAGAGAAAATATATATTTTTACATTGTACATTGAATCATTTTGGATCATCTTTCATAGTAGAAGAATCAAGTACTCTATTCATCAAAGCTATAGCAACACTTTCTAATTCTTTTATTGTTGATGATTTGACACTTGTTAAGTTTGACTTAACACCACCACACTTTGTAGGAGTGCCTTCAAAAAATTGAACCAAGAGGGATTGCAAAGCCTTCAAAGCATAAAATACTATTTATACTACTTCTAGACCACATCCCCTATAGTTGAGCTATATGTAGGATGGTTGTCCTAATGCATGTAAAATCTCTTCATTAACTTGATATCAGGGCAAATCTCATAGCTATGGGATTCGACAACTATGAGCCCTTTACATTTGCTTGCTTCATCTTAGGCTTTGTGTGAGATGTTCACCTAATCAAGAATCTCATGAACATCCTTTGGATAGAATGTATTATATCCAATGAAGCTTTATACATCTTTTTGGGAAATCTCTCTAAAGTTTCTTTTTGTCATGATTGCTTTCATCTCCTAAACGATCTTCAAGAAAACCAACATTAACTGATCCAATTGAGTCAAGCAAGACATTGTCACTTATAAAAATAAATAGCCATTGAGTATATGCAAAAAAATAGCAATAAGTAGGAAGAGTTACTGACTTGATGGCATGTATATGTTTTTTGATAATCGCCACCTCTTGTCTTCAATTGGGCAATATTCTGAAGCTTCTTTTATCTTTTGCAAAGATCCATTGCTTGCTTAACTTCTTTTCTTTTTGTAGGTGCAAAATGGTCTCTTTGCTGCTTTCTAACTTCTTCAAATAGTTATTCGTGGCATACTTCAAATATGTATTCTCCTTCTCAAGATGATCCTTCTCTAACCACAAGATATGCCCATCCACATCAAGATGATGTGTGTATTCTTAAAAGGCCATTGTACCCATCACCAACAATGTTGAGCAAAGATGTCACATCCTTGAATGGGGGTTATAGAATTTTTCAAAGGGTCCATGTGATAGAGATGTTCCCATTGACCCATAGGTCTATATTCTTTTCTCCCTACATCTTGCGTGAGTGTTTTCCATTGTTAGATAAAGTGAAAGGCTTGTTTCTCTTACAAAGAGACTAGTATTCAAGATCAAGTTCAATGCAGAGTTTATAGATTGCTCTCCTTCTTCAAGCACCCACTTTTCCAAATATATAGAGAAAGTACATTAATTTTCTCTTATGAAGCAACAAATGTAAGTGCTGATAACCCCTACAAGCAAAAGCATAAGTGAAAGAATGAAAAATGAGAAGATGATGGGAGAAGATGGTGTGAAAAAGTTCTAATTTGTTAAACATTTGAAAGGTCTACCTGATAAGGCAAATTTTTTGAGACATGAGCCATTTAATTCCACATGCTAAATAACAATGTTTTTAGTATGTATTTTTCTATTAAAGTTATGAAATGCCAACATTCAAGAATAATAACAAATAAAAAAAGATATATGGAAATTTGAGGCTAAAATATAAAAAAATATTTTGGCCTTATTTTTGGAAATTTTGGTTAATCTCTCTCTAAGCTAAGTTGGCATTTCTTAGGAGGTCTATTTTTTATTCCAAGTAAACCTAATGCAACTTTAGAAACATAATAAATGCATGCCTTTGGTTGTTTTCTAAGTTCTCTTTTAGCTTATATGTCATTATCACTAGAAGTGATTCCATTTTTGGATCACTAGTCAAAGAGATAAATTAACCTTATAAAATCAAAAGGGATAGTGTATATGTGGTAATCTGTATCCAAATTATATTGATATCTAAAAGGCATATGCAATAAGATATCTAAAGATTGTAGATGTGTAATAAAAAAGTCTCATTTTCCCATATATGAACCCATAATGATTTCTAATCCCTTAGTTTCTCTTATACTATTATATCTAATCTCTTGGAATGCAAATTTGACTTGGTATAGTTATTGGGTGGTGTCTTGTTGCAACCTCTTAATTTGTTTCTCTGAGATAAAGTCATGTGAACTATCATCATCATGTAGTATATGCTAAATTCTAAATCTTTAACAAAGCCTTACATATAAAAAAATGTATGAAAATAGGTGTACTTGATGATTGCTAGGTATCTCATATTGCAAAAAACTAGTAATCCAATTGAGTGTGTAGTCAAGTAGCTCCTTAATGTTATGAAGCTCAATTGTGGTAGTCTTGTTGGGTGGCAAGTAGACATGACAATTAGGTTGAATATGACCATCCTTACTACATTTACACTTAGCTTGAATATGACCATGCTTACCACATCAATAACAAGTAATATTGGTTCTCTTAAATTGTGTATTGATGTTGGTAGCTTGTGGCTTTTCTCTGGGTTTCCCAACATTTTGCTCAACTCCATTCTTAGGTGGAACATTGAGTGCAAGTGAAGCTGGAAGGATGTGGTGTGGAAATAATTGAAAGGCCTTTTTATATTACAGTGGTTATACTTTCAAGTTGATACCCTTCCTTGTTTTGTTTTTGATTTCAAATTAGTTATGTAATGGAACTCCTTTTCAAGATCATGAGCAAAGAATATGGGATCATAAAGAGAGGAAGGCTAGGGCATGTTAAGCTTTACTTGGACACCTTGCTTAAGCCCATCATCATATTTCCTTTGAAGTTAACCTTTAGAAACTTCTTTGAATATCCTCGATAGAGGAAATCTTTTTTCATAAAAATGAATTAATTAATCCATGTGCCAATAGCTCTTCATTAGTAACACAAAAATCACTGTATCTACCTTGCTTCAACTACTAATAATTTTCTCTTAAAAAACACAAAACACATTCATTCCATGTTGATACACCTAACACAACACGCATACAAATGCAACAAGTCATTACTATGTAGCAAATAGAAAACAATTATAAAATTCATAAAATAAATCCAATGAGTAACAACTTATTTCCATAGTAATAAAGTAAATTAAAACCATAACATGAATATTCTTAAGTGTAATTATGTTACTTGGCCTCCTTTTTGGCTTTGTAAAAAGGCAGGATAGAGGTGCAACATGCTTCAAAAAAGGACAACATCATCAAGGTTATCATTGAGTAAGATTTGAGTGCTTATGTGGCATAATTTAATTTTATTTCAACCATAGTAACAGCTAACCTATTTTGCCCCTCTTATTTTGTAGTTATAAGAAGTATGTGAGGTGGTCTCATCAATTCTATCCACCTCTTCTCTTTTGTCTTGCCAAAAAAGGTACCATATAAGCACATCTTACCCCTTATTGCGCCAAATCCATTAAGTCTAATGGAGATTCATCTTCAATGCTTACATACTAATATTTAGGTGGTTGTGAAGTAAAGGTGGATAATATTTCTAGATCCTCCTTTTTGTGACATTTTGCTTGAATTTTCAGTCTTGCCAAAAAGTCATCAATACGAACAAAAAATAGACTTTGAGCACTTGCATAGCAAATACTTATTTAATTGTAGGGTAAATGTTAATATTTTTAAAATGTTTGGGTCCTACTTTTGTGGGTTTTTGTGATTTTTCACATTATTTTGCTGCATAAAAATAGAATGGTGATGGTTACTCTTACGTGGAAGCTTTACCATTGAATGCTCTAACAAAGTAGATGCCTTAATTTGTCTTCTTGTGTTGTTTTATGTTTCTGGTCTGCCCCTTTTAGGCCTTAGTGAATGTGTGGTGAAGAATTTTTCCTTATACACTAAATAACAAATACAAAGAAAAATATATAAATTTCTATTGGTTTAGCTTCTTACAAGTAGGTAATGGGATAAATGGTAGGACGACTTTCAAACCACCTCTCTCTATTGTTTTAAATCTGCATTAGTCTTTGCCAATTTCATAAACAATAAGTGTTTCTCTCCTCTCTCTCCCACAAGTGTAGATAGTTTTCAAGCTTCTTTTACTCAAATCATAATTTACTAAATCTAATAGTAAAAACCAACACATTAATTCATTATCCTTCAAATTTCACAAGCTTACAAATGAACTTTTTTTAATGGGTATACTATATATATGTAAAAATTCGAGTGACATGTAGAAATATTGAGAGATACAAATATTTTGAGATTGATGTTTTGAGTACAGTATTGATATCTAGAGATATTTTAAAATGAGATTCCTTTTATACATAAACAAAGATAAAGTAGGAGAATTACGAATCAATTAGATTTTGGGTTGACCTTTCTAAAAAAACATGCATGCATGAAGATAGACCAACTGTACATCTCATTGGTGGCAACATTCTTCCTACTATGCCTACCCTGGTATAAAGATATAACATGCATGAAGATAGACCGACTGATTGTACATCTCACTGGTTACAACATTCTTCCTACTATGCCTACCCTAGGATAAAGATATAAGTATACCTTTTGAATATTATGATTCATCTAAGAAGGATTTGTTACCTCATATGTACATAGACATAGATGCATACCCACATTTGTATAAAAGTACGAGCATACATGCATTTGACAAAATACATATACACAAGCACTTACCAAATGAGTTTGTGTTCTTTACAACTATTGACAAAAAGAGTGCACATATGTCAAATGCCCATGAAACTTATTTATCATCCATTACATTCATAATATTAATTTTCCCAATATGTCACCATTAACATTAAATCAATCTTTTCACTTTTTCAATCTTCCCAAAACATGCTGGACATTTGAAACATAAATCACCATTTACATGTACAAATGCATACACATCTAACTTGTTGGGTAAATGTCACATTGGCTTAGCCAACCTACATATTATTGAAAATAACCAAAGGGAGTAAAATTTGAAGAATATTAGCACAATACTTGTTTAACTTCTATAATCAAAATCCAGTTTTAGCTTAAAAGCATTTGTTTTTAGTTTGATTAGATTTGTTTTAGAACTCTATCCAAAGGCATTATTTGTTGCTTAAGAAATACATTATGTTCAAATGAGAAACGATGTTTACATGCCACGTGTTGGCATGTGTAATAGGTTCTAAGAATAATCTAGCCATGTGAAAGCTCAAATATCTCCATGTTATTATTTTTACAACTCACTATTATAGATGATTAGATCATCCCCTCACATTAAGTCAGTCTTCAAACCTTAGTCTACTCTTATCTTTGTATGCCCTTGCAATAACATAACCATTTTCAAGTGGAATGCATGTAGAGAGAGAAAGTGTGATTTGAAGATAATTTCTATCTTGGCTAGTTTGAGATCGATTTAAAAATTTCATGATGCCTTGATTTTAAAAAATTGCTCTAGTAATATCAAGCCTAGAAAACTACCAAAGCAACAAGAAAAGCAATATGATATGTACATGTAACTTGAAGGAGAAAGCTTCTAAGGTCAAATAACTCCTCCTATGTTAAGTTTTGTTTACCTACTTTCTTACTTATAGGTTTTTTGCTTGGCGATTTACTTTTATACATATGTAATAGAATTATAGTCATTACACTTGCATGTAAGGCTTACCAGTAAATGGTCATACATGTAGAGGCGATAATTTGTCTTCTTATTCTCCTTGTTCATTCAATGCTTTGGCTAAATTTTTTTCCTCCGCTTACTTGTGCTCATATTTTAGTTTTTACTTATTGTTTTTGGAGCGTTATAATGCTTTGTCACAAAATAATCCCTATTCTTTATTTCTTAGTCTGTGTAAATAGAAGGACTAGAGTCTTTAAACTTATTTGATTACTCTAGTCGACATTCATTAAAACAATTACACTCATTACTCTCACGTTTAGGGTCTTGTCATGAAATGCCCTTATATATAGAGCTCTCATTTTATCTTTTTGTTGCCCCCAACCGCCCGACCCCCCCCCCCCCCCCCCCCCCCCCCCCCTTCCCCCCATCGCCCCCGAAAAAAAAGCTTTGGTCCTTTGAGAAAGGTAGGATATATGCATAATAGACCTAGAAACTA
The DNA here is from genome assembly GCF_053477565.2 of Lygodium microphyllum. Lineage (NCBI taxonomy): Eukaryota > Viridiplantae > Streptophyta > Polypodiopsida > Schizaeales > Lygodiaceae > Lygodium > Lygodium microphyllum. Next base: position 34,570,168 of record NC_141157.1, on the reverse strand, counting down.
TCCAAATTAAATAATGCTAATAGATATTAGTCTTTAAACACATACATTGAAATGTTTGGTTGGTTATATGGTAAGCATTAATATTTTTGAGTATTTTGGGTCCTTTGTAGGTTTTGTTTAAATTTTCTCATTATTTTGTTAAATACAGAATTTACTCATGATTACTCTTAGATGTAAGGCTTTGCCACCCATTGAGTGCTCTTACAACAAGTAGAGATATTAATTTGTCTTCTTATTCACCTCCTTTTTGCTTAGATTTTATATTATTTTATAAATATTTAATAGAATGGCAATCATCAATTTCACATGTAAGGCATACCATTGAATGCTCTTAGATGCACATGTGATAATTTGTCCTCTTATTCTCCTTTTTCATTCAATTCATTTTCTTAAATTTTCTCATTTTTCTTTGCTAATTATACTTCTTACTTCTCTTTTCTTTTGAAGGGTCATAATGCTTGTTTCCATGATATTCTATTTCATACTTGTATCTCTCTATATATGGCATGATCATAGCTAATCCTTGGCTCTTGTTTATTCAATGCTTTTTACTACTATGAGTTCTACTTATACTTGATAAAGTACATTTTAATGCACATTTTAAAAGGAACACAACACTCTTTGACATGGTGCTTTTCTACTCTTCATTTCTATCTCTTAATATATGTCATGACCATCCTTGGCTCCTCTTTAAATAGTTTTATCTTTTACTCATTGCCTTTTTCTCTTCTTTTGTGTGTATTGGGACACCATTGTTAAATTATTTTTAGTCTTTGCATAGGCACCACATAGACTTTGAGCAAAGTCAAATTCAACATTAACTATAGTTTATTTTTGGTCATGCATAGGTGCCACATGCATCTAAATGAGCCAAAGTTATTAAGCATAATGAAGACGTAAATGCTTGTGTGGCATTGTGTGATTGGCTCGGTACTGAGCTTAAGATTTGAACTCTTTGCTCTCTCATTTTAGCCTCTATTGATGCTATGTTTAGATAGTTTATTTTATTTTATAGAATTTATTAATCATTAACTAATATGATGGTTGAAATGATTGCCCTCACATGGCCTTAACAATCTAAAAATATGCATATACTTACAAGTCTTAGTGTCTTCAAAGGTCTTAATTGTGTTCTTACTCACCTCTTTTTTCATTGGACATTTTTTATCGATTGTTCTTTTACTTATAATGATTATATGCTACCTCCATTTTTAAAAAGGATCATAACTCTTGGTCATATGGCAATCTTAACTCTTTGTTTCCCTCTCTTTAGAAATGGTAGGAGCATAGCCAAATTTTTGGTTTGTTTGTTTTGCTAAGCCTTTAACAAGACGAATGCACTCATTACCTTACATGGTCATTACCACTTTACATTGGCGTTTTGGATTGTATTTCTACTATATTTGTTTGTCGATTTTTGGATAGGGGGCTTAAGTTGTCCATGCACCTTTTGGCAAATTGTTAGAATGAATTCACCAATCAATAAACTCAAATGATTTCACCAAATCAATTAAAAAACCCACCATGGGCACATCAAATCAATGAAAAAATAAAATTTGGTGCTCGTGGTGGTGTAAGGGCTATGTGCTATATGTGTCATTTGGATTGCACTCATTTGAACTTGCATAGGTAGAAGGGTGGATGTGTGGATGATGTTGTGAGTTTTGATTCTAGCTTTGAGAGGACTCAAGTGGAGTTTGCATAGTGCCGTCTTGTTGAGGGGGCGCTTCATACATTTGCAAGAGACTTATCAATGTGTCAAGTAGGGATTGCTATATCTTCTCCCTTTGTAGCCCCTAATGGCCATCTCACTTTCTCTCCCCTTTGCACATGCTCTTTTGTGGGTTTCGTAGACTAGTTGAACTTGTGTATCAACAAGTTTGTCTATAAGTATACAAAGTCTCCTTGTCCTAGGTCTATTAATGTGCACTTGAAGGTACTCTAACTTGCCTTATTACTTCCACAATTTTAACGGAACATAGCACTTCTTCACATTAGAAGGGTTTCTCACAATGTTTTTTTTTTGGAGGGGGGGTGGGTCTATCACAAATAAAACCTACATTCACATGATGTGTTCAATAAAATGTTGCTCAATTGTTAGGAAAGCTATGTGTTTGCATAATTGTTGCAATAATGCATAAGTTTTTAGCTTTTGAAAGCTATGTATTTTGCATAATTATTGCAAAAATGAATCAATTTCAAGCTTCCAAATGCATTTTGAGTTGAATCATGGCCAATTATCTTTAATAAAAGGCCAGTTAACCTTTTTGGTGGCGGTTACTATGCATGGTGACTTCACTTTACCAATTGAGCAAGTAGAATTATTTACATAAGAAGGCAAAATGATATCTCTAGGTGTCTTTTTATTACAAAGCCTTCCTTTTTGGTTGCACTTTGAAACTCATTGAGATAAACTCCTCTTATACTCTCTATTCTTTGTTAGAGTTGCATGTTAGGCACATGTTTCTACAATGTTACCATGCCATGGAGAATCATTCTTCAAAAATTAGTACTTTGTGTGGAATGTCATGTGATTGTTCAAACGATGTTAATTTTTTCATTCAACTAAAATATCAAAAATCACAATTCCCAATGCGTTCACATGAATGGCTTTGTTAGTTCACTAATTTAGAAAAGTACCCTTTGTTTAGCTTAAGTGCATGAGAGAAAGAACACTCACTCTCTGTATGTGTGTGTCTCTCTGCCCTCCTTGTCCATTGAGCACTTATTTCACTCTCAACCAGAAGCTCGTGTATTGCTTTGCTTTTGTCCCTTGTTACTTCTCTTGCTTCTCCTCAAGAGCACCTCCATTTGACCTTGGTATCATCTTGTGGGATGCTTGTGCCCTCTCGTTTGTGCGAGAAGCTATAGAACATCCTCCACACCTTCAAAAAGGAAAGGGTGCTTCTCTAATGTATGTCAGAATGTTGTGGCATTAGTATCTACATCCTAATTCTCCATCATGTTTATCCGCATGTGCGACTTATATTCCATCATCATCATCATCACCATCATCTTGTTTTCTAGATGCTTATGTATCATTAGGGTGCCTTTACATAGAGGGTTCAAGAATGGACCCCTATGTGTTTGTAAATGATACCTCCATTTCTATATTTCTTTCCCACGTTGTAACATACTTACAATACAAGTAGGTCAAAATTCCATATCGAGAGCAAGGACTTGTAGATTTGGTCCAAAAATTACAATTCCACTTATTACCAATTGAACAATGTGAAATGATTGCCAAAGTTAAGAAAATTTTGCATTTTGGCAAAAATTATGGAAATGCTATGTGGTAATGTGCAAAATTAGGGTTTTCCCATGGCAGAACTAACTATGAGAAATCCCTTTTAATGACACCAACAACACGGAGGATCTAGATCCTAGTGAAAACAAGACAATAAGTTTTAGACATTTTCCCATGTGGGATTATGGGCTATTTTAAAACCCTTGTTTTACCTATAGTGATCAACATCATGAGCTTTTGCTTAGGAGGGATCGCATGCTTAGCTAGATGTGGTTGGGGACAAGGGACATCAGCACAACATAAGAAGTTTTAGACATTTTCCCGTATGGGAAAAGGGGCTCTTTTCCCTTCTTTTTCCTTATAATGTTCAACATCATGAGCTTTTGTGAGGGAGGGACCACATGCCCAACTATGTGTGGTTGGGGGCAGGGCTCCTCTCCTTAGTCATGCATAAGATTGAAACAATAAAGAAATACCGTTGTTTGCATTTAGGCCATATTGCTATAGGTGTTATTCCTCTGGTTAAAAAAAAAAGCTTAAATGTTTCTTATATGGCAGCAGTCTTAGATATCCATCATAAGGAGTTTATGGATATGATACTCACAATTGTAGTTTCCACATTATCCACTAGTGGTCCTATTTTCTTCGAGCTTCGACCTGAGTATGTGATCTCGATCCAATGCCTTGACCTCATTTACGCATGGCTAGGCATGTGGCCCATCGCTCGCAAAGGCTCATGAGGTTGTCATAATTCATGATATGGGAAATTACAATTGGAAATAGATTTTTAATGTACTGCAAGGGGGATGGGGGATGCAGGGGAACGCATGCACCCACTGTTGGAACTCAACTCACACACACGATCCACTGTGCCATGGCCCCATTGGCACGAGATGGGAAATTAGGGGGGGGGGATTGATGCTGTCATGCGCTGCGAGGGACTGCGACAGATTAAAACACGAGTACATGCTAAGGATAAGAGTGGAAGACAAGTAAGTTGACATGGCAATGGGAAGTGATGCATCATGCAATGAGAGAGAAAAGAGAATGATGCCACATTAAATGGTTGGTTCTGTTATTCTGGAAGAATTTCATAAAAGCGAAAAATTGGGCGGCTGGGGTTCGCGCTGTGCGGAATTTGGCTGGGAATTTGGAAATGTTCTTCGATAGCCCTTCCGACAAAAGCAGAAGACCGCGCTCTCTCCAGCCTCCTCATTTCGACCAATCAGATAGCTTCCCACACGCCACGTGGCGATCGCTGATTCGCCCGCGCAAGCCTCGTCCATGCCTCCCCCCCCCCCCGTCGCCTCATCCCCAGTCAACACAACCTAGGCCGATGCAACCCTAGAGCTTCTTGCAGACTTCCTGCACACGCTCTTCCATGGCTGCCTCCAGAAGATCCCTTTCGAAGTGATAATGTTCTCGTTATACTGCTCCCTCACCGGGAAACTTGTCCAGAAATCAAGGCTTCGGCAGGTACTTCCATCGTTTGTCCAATCCGGAGGCATCCTCTCTTATCATCATAAGTTCATGATGATTGGGAAGGGGTGTGATGCTTGCAGAACATTGCCTTAGAGGCAAGAATCTTCCAGTCACAGTTTCCGAATCAGGTAACCCGTTCAGAAATCAATGCTCCGGCAGGTCTTCCATCATTGGCCCAGCCAGGAGGCGTCCTCTTATTATCAAAGTCCATGAATGGGAACGGGAAGAGATGTGATGCTTGTTTGAGCTCCAGCTAGTGCAGATCCACCAGTTGGTAGCGTCCCCCACTTATCCCATTTGAGGAAAATCTTTCCTGATAATCAGCTCATATGGTGTTGCGTATGTGGGGGACTTTGGGCTTTCTCAGTGTTGTTGAAAAGAGGTGTGGCCGGTATGGTCCATCTGCTACAATTGTATGAGAAAAATGAGTGTACTCTCCAGCATCCACAAAGATGGTTGAGCTTGTAGAGCACTCTGGATTCTGGTACTTATCAGATCACCAGTCATAATCCTCATTCAGGAATTTTTACTGTTAGTGCTGCACCTACCCTAAAACAGGGGTTTGTTTGGCAAGGCACCATAATTACCAGCAAAAGTCACAAGAAATGCAGGTTATGAGTTTTTAAGGTGAAGACACAGGGATTGTGAATGCCAAGTATTTGAAGGTTTCCGGTCATTTTTGCAGAAATGGGGAAGTTGCAAGATGAGACAGAGCATGCTGCACTAGAAGCAGGTGACATAGAAAAGGAGACACCTAGGGTGTTGATGGCGCTGGGTGCAACTTTAGAGCGCCTTGTACTGAGGAATGAGAAATGCTTGGTGAATCTAGAAGAACACAGGAAATTGACTGTTTATCATGGTTTGCGCCCACCTAACATAAGCATTCTGAGGTACCTCGAGCGCATCTACAAGTATACCAATTGCAGTCCTTCGTGCTTTGTGGTTGGTTTCATCTACATTGACCACTTAGTACATAAGCAGCCAGATGTGCCTTTGATTTCCCTCAACGTACACAGGCTATTAGTTACCAGCATCATGGTGGCTACTAAGCTTTATGATGATGTGTGAGTCTGAAACCCATCCTTTCTTTCAAGGTTTTTCTGTACCATAGGCTTTTGAAGTTTTTTTTTTTTGGGACAGCTATGGTCAATCAAATAAGGTGAATGCCATTTGACTGGTTTGTGATTCCTTAAGTTTGTTTGGTTTTTGTCTTTCCAGGCATTACAATAATGCTTTTTATGCAAGAGTTGGTGGAATCGGTAACATAGAGATCAATAGTCTGGAGTTGGATTTCCTATTCCGTCTGGATTTCCGACTACATGTCAATTCTACAGTATTTGAAGGCTACTGCACACACCTGGAAAGAGAGATGGTGCTCGCTGGTCAGCGAATAGATAGAATAACTCCAAGTAGTACTGATTTTATCAGTGATGAGAAAGACTTGGAGATGCAAAAGACACTAGAAGAGGCACACGGGAAACCTAGAGTTGTGCTGAATCATGGAATTCCTGCAGCCTCATCTGTAGCAACTATCAAACCTTCAGTGTCACCTACTATCTAAATTCTGAAGGAGTTGCATAAAAAAGCATTTGTGGACTCAGTAAGCTTGGGTTCAGAGCTTTACTAACACAACGAGCAGGCATTAACTGCTGCTTTTTGAAGTTAGAAAAATTTTGTACGTACTTGTGCATCTCTATAGACCTGATCTGGATTTTGGACTGGAGCAGGCTTACTGCCTAGCTCGTAAGCCTCCATGCTGGGGCAGAATAGGATGTATCGTATAATATTGTATACGTTGAGGAACTTATTTAACTACTGCAAAAGTTTGTGAGATCTCATGTTTTTAGTTTTTGAGAAGATTGTTAAGTATCTTTGTTTAATGCATCTATGATTGCACTTCAAGGCTAGCAAACTTATATCAGACTGTTGGCAGCAGGGGAGCAGAGTGCAGAAAGACTGACACTCTTTATTTTACTTGATGAGTCTTAACAAGTGTTTTTCTTGGCTGCAAATAGAGAGGTGAGGCCATTGGTTGACCATAGAGGACAATAGCTACAGTTCGTGTGCACATTGCACTCATGACTGACTCTTGTTTTATTGATTTGTTTGTACGACGTATGTTTGGCTCACATCTTTGCACAAGCCTGGGAGAATGCTTTGAAAGACTATGCTATCTGTCAAATAACCATACTACAATTGCACATCTACAGTCCTGTTAAGCACCTAAGCTTTTGTGCACTGAGCTTAAGTGCACATGAGATTAATTAGACATGGAATGATCCAAACTCGGTCTCACACGTTATGATGTCCTGCATTGCAAGGATCATAACAAATCCAAATCTAGCCGATCTTGCTCATATGGTCACATTCCGATGTTCCCTCTTGGAGAGGGTACTGGAGCTTTAAGGCGAAAGAACTATGGTGTTTCTGTACAGCCTGTAGAGAGGGCAGTCCCTCTTGCATATGCCCTGGCTTTTTAACCAAGGCTTCCCACATTCTACATTTGACTGGCTCCATAGTGTACAGCTGCCTCCTCGTTGACCAGCCATTTGAGAACAACATAGAGATAGTCGAGCTCTTAATTCGACTTGCTGATGAAAACCTTTATGCAGCTTGTTCGAGGACATGGTTTCCAGCTTTGTCAACCTAATGCTACAGCAAATACTGTTTCTTCTCATTCACAGGCTTGCAGTTCTCGTCCCACACCCTATTGCAGGTGTGATTTTGACACTCTGTAGTGTTTGCCACTTAAAACTCCACTGCTATATCTTTACTGTTAAGTACACAGCATATAGAAGTCAATATCTGATTGTAGATGCCTATTAAACTCTCCTTTGTCATGCCTTGTGGAGTTTAGAGGACGTGCCACCAAGAGTCAAACTAGATAGGCAGACAAATTTTGGGAGGACAACTTAACAAATAAGCAATGTGATTGCAAATGCCTATCAAGGTCTTTTCTGTGTTACAACCAACATTCAAACGAGAGAGGTGGAAATAGTAGGAGAGTGTGGGTAGTACAGATGTCGCTGTCAGCTAAACCTTTCCATGAAATTGGCAGGCTGGTTGGTCTAAGAGTGGATTGTAGTATGCCATACCTACCATCTAGAGGTCCATATGGTACAAAATTGGCAGAATTGGTTGATGAGATGAAGTGGATTGAGCAAGGGAAAGGAAAAGCTAGCTCTGATCATCATTTGGCTAATCCATACAATCAACTTGATTGCTCTAACATGTTTTCTGGTCACAGAGTAAGCACTATTATTCCCCTATTCGTTTAGAGTAGGACAGCTACGGATCCTTTATAAGATAAGCTGACTGTTTTCATTTTTCAGAGTACTATGAATGCAGGGACCAACCATGCCTAACCTCCCATTGTGATCTTGCCTTTCAACTTGCAGTGTGATATCTGGATTCACTGTATTTCTCTTTCCTGAACATAAACAGGTAAAAGGTGTTTATTTTAATATGTATATCAACCTCTAGACACCTGAAAGGCCTTGCTCAAGAGGTGCCAACTTAAGGCCTACCTCCAGACATGGTCATGTTTGTTAACCATTGAGTAGCTAAGAGATACATGCCTTCTACCTCGAGAGTGTATGGCAACATTGAGCAGCTAACAAGAGAATCAAACAACTTTGCCGAGGGAAACAAATGACCTTATCATGACCCACTTCATTTGTGCCTAGCATGTGCTCCATCATGATGCCCTCCATATAACAATGTAGAAAGTATGTGATGGCCTTGGTTTGCACTAACAAAATTAGAGACTCTTACCACAAAGTGAGGTTGCTCTTAAGGCTTGTTCTAGATCAATGGATAGTATAATTGTAGTGGATGTTGCTACCCTCTTGCATGTTATTGCAAAAACAAATCACAAAGCATGTGTCATGTATGTTGATGTGCACTTAGTCTTGCAAGGAGAGACCTGCAAGCTGCAATGGATTCTAATGATTGCATGAAAGGATGTTGGTAACCATTTGTTTGGTTGAGAGGACTTGACTTGAAAAGAGAAATAGATTCCAAAATTTGTTTAGATAGGCTGAATTTCTTTTAGATTTGATGAGCAAGAGACTTGAAAATCCCAATGCTAACCTATGGAACGACTTTAAAATGAGCAAGAGAATTCAAAATTCAAGAGAAGCTTTGAGAGCAATGCAATCCTATTGAGATTAATTTCCCACAGACTAGAAAATTTGCACTTAGAAAGTACAAAGTTTGGACTGTTTTGAGATCATAATGTTAAATTGTAGTTTATACAATATAATTATTTGTGATAATGTGTTATGATGATTTCTTGCCATCCTGGAAGCAAGGTCAAAATTAAGGGACACCCATGATTTCTTGAGTGTCAATAGATATGAATCTTTTGTTGATGAAAAGCCAAGAGTTTAAAAAGTGGGGTAAAATATTGCTGAAAATCCTCATTTTGAGCTTTTTAGGGAAATTTTTTACTCTAAACATTCCTTTTTCTTGTATGTGGGGAATATTTTTTAACTTCTTAAGGGGGGTAAAAAAGCCTTGACATCCAAACAAATACCAAAAAGTAGCCATTGGGCTAAAATTCACCCCTAATTTTTACCATGCTTACAAGATGTATGTTAATATTTACAAACTAGTGTGTGTTCAAAGTGTAAATGCATAGGTTTATTTGGTTTTGTGATATGTAAATTTGTTGAAAATGTGCATTACTTTTGGTATGTTTTTGGTATTGTGACGGGCTAACATATTTTCTTGATCATAATTGTGGGCATTGTTCATTTCCTTTTATATAATCATGAAATTTAATGCTTGTTTATTACCTTAGTGAATGCTTACATAATTATTTTAGACATATGGTATCATTAGTGCTTTCTTAGGTAGGAAGCCTATCATCATTATATTACTAGGTGTGTGACTACACTTATTAATATGAGTTAGTAGCTCCCGCTTTCGTGAAGTTTCTCCATTGTAATCTCAGCATGTTGTTATGCTGCTAGAAAATCATCCCTAAAGGAGGAGAATGAATCATCAAAAGTAGCTTAAGAGCAAATGGAGAAGGACAAGAATATAGCATAAGTGAAGTTTCAAAGACACAAGCCAACTCGCATGGGCTACAAAAAAAGAAAACATTGACTATTTCCAATATTGTAAATATTAGTGCACAATGAGCACAAAAGAGACATGTGCAAGCATTGAAGTTCGTAATATTCAATTACTAGACTATCTTGATTTATTATAGCCCTTGATGTTAACTCTACTTGTTTTTTAGGAACTCTTTTGATGATGTTGGAAGTAAAGGCAAGGCCAATAGTTTGAGCTTCTAAATGCATTTTTAAAATGCAAGCATCTAATTGCAATTTTGAGAGACCTTGGTATCAAGCACTCCACCTTTCTACATTAAATGAGGTTCCTTTGGATATCCTTAATAGTTTGTCCATGGAAGAAGTTCAAATAGGTAGAGATATAGGTGGGATTGGTTGACAAGGCTATGGAGCCATATAAACAATAGATTGGTAAATATACTTGCCCATAGCAAAATGAAGCATACAAATTTTAGCTTAAAATTATACGACAAGCGCGAAATGTATGTCCCTTAGGAAAAATATATACTAAAAAAGAACCATTTAGCTTAAGAGTTAACGATTTTTCTAATTGCAAGAGATTTGATGTGGACCAATGGGAGAGGAAGCAATGTACACCTTTTATCCACTTCCTTTTTGCCTTGGGTCCACCACTTATAGGCTTATCCCCCTATGTTCTTGTGATATATATTGTTCCCTTCCCATGTCAATGGGTCCCATTAGGCATCTAAAAACGGACCCTAATTTTTTTTAAAAATTTCCCTCTTGGGAAAGGAATTTTCTCCCTCTCTTTTTATATCATGTATAATCAAGAAAAGTATTTTTTTAGTGCCTTTTTGTAAGAACTGCTTCTAGTTTGATCAATCCCTTATCTCCAGTTCGCAAATCTTCTCATCTAATCTCTCCTTCTATGCTCACATAATTGTAGCCACACAACCACTAATTTCTAAAAAGCCCCAAACTTATTCCTTTCATTCATCTCAATTTCTGACGTTATTCTATAGTCTTCTTACCTACTTCTAAGTGGGATTCCTCTCTCCCTAAGTAACATCCTTCTCAATTCCATTCCAATGGTATCTAGATGTTAACAAAGGTGTCCTCATGATTATATCTCTACTATCTATGCATATAATACAAACAATGAGAATGGTAAATGGAAAGGAGTAATGTTTGAGAAGGGTCCATGGGTTTATATGCAGCATTCGACAATTCAGCCTCATTGAGTTTGTCATCATGGTGTAGTGCAGAATCCCTAGAAGGGTAGAGTATTTGGACTTTGGGAGGATTGAGAGGGTGGCCTTGTTGCATCAATTTAATAAAAGGGCTTGAAACTACCACTTGAGATTACTCGATCTGTTTTCACCTCAAATTGTAAGTCACCCCTTTCATGTTCTTAGTTTTCAACTACTTGTTGAGGTTTTGATTTTTTAAAAAATTAGATATAACTTAGAATTCAAAGCCTTTTTAATCTAATGGATCCTATCTTTATAGTCACATGTTATAACAAGGTTGCCCACATTTTAAAAAATCACTATAGAATTTTCACCATCTCTATACACATAGAAATTAGCATTTGAGGTATATCTTTTGAAGTTTAAGCTTAAAAACAACTTCTCTATCTACTGTTAGCATACTCTAAAGACTTGTTTTCTTTTTAATGAACATCCTTTGAGAAGCTTCAATGGAACATACAAAGATTTACTTATGAATATGGGTCGGATTATGATGATTAGAAGTCATCATAATACCTACTAGATTGCAAGATTCTATTCTACAAATACATGTATATATTTTCTATGTTAGTAAATTCATATGGTTCTCTTGAATTACCTCATTATCCATCTTTCATCTATTGAATGGTCCATTCTTGACAAGTGGTCACTTCAAACATGGAAGTCGAAGATTATGCATCACATTCATAATTTGTTGGAATATAGAAAAACTTCAAGATCTGTGGGCCTTTCGTAGTTTGTGTCAATTCATGTTTTCTCTTATATTTTCAAAACACTAATACACATCATTATTTCTCATTTTTTAAAATAAGGATATAAGTGAGGACTTCTTCCTTTCCAACTTCAAAGAAGGATGGGATCACATGGGTGGAGTGAACAAAGGTCATATCTTCATGTGGAGTGGTGGTCCTCCCTAATGTTGTCATTTATCACTTAATTGCACATTTATCGTTACACATGTTTCTATTACCAATTATGGATGAAGAAGATGGTGGGCCAATGGATTCTCTTAGAGTCCAATGAAGACATGGGTCAAGCCTTTGATATTTAAATTCATATGCTACGTAGAACAATTGATCCAATCATCATTGTGAGTGATTGTTAGATGCCATTGAAATTATAGAAGCATCTTGTATTGTTGGGAAGTATAACTATGGAGAGTTTTAACTTTTGACTTGTTGATAAAGATATGACATTGTTTAATATTTGTGTTGTTTTTCTTGAGTATGAACAATTATATTTTGAAATCTCTAACTTTGTTTGGTGTTTTAGATGGGCAAAAGAATGTAGAAGAATTATATAATATCGAATGCTTTTCAACAAGTCAATCTTTGTGTGGAAATAGATAATGTTTTAAAGCTTATTTAGCAAGGAATAGACAAAGAAGGTGTTGTTCTATCTTCAATATTAGGTTTGGAAAATTTGTGAATCCATAAATAAAAAACATCATTTGTAGAATGTACATAATGCATGGAGCATATGTTCTTAGCTCTTGTTGAGCAAGAAAGTCACAAATGGTGATGCTTTGGATGTTGTGATATATGTGCAACAATAAAATAAGTGGGATTTAATGTACTTCTTGGTAATCTTAGTGAATTCATCTCATTTTTGGAATGTTAATGCTATTTTGGTCATTGTTTGGCTTTCAGAGACCCTCAAATTACAATCTAGGTTTTAAACTTTGTGGTGGTTGAGCATACCTTGGGTATTTGGCGTGCACAAAATATTTTAGCCATTATGGCCTCTTCATCTACTTTGGAGAATGCACTATTTAACATTGAAGAGTTGGATACCATCAACTTTTCTTACTTGAAAGAGTAAATCTATAATATATTAGTTTAGAAAATGCAAGTAAAGCCAATTAAATGTAAGGATGTTAAGCCTTAGGCATAGATGCTAATGTATGAGAAGAAATGGATGAGTTGATATATTTTATATCGTACTAACACTATCAAAGTCCATGTATTTTAATGTAAAAGACATAGAAAGTGGTGCATTTGGTGTATTGAAAAAGCTTGCTGACCTGTACAATAAAGAAAGTGCAATTTCACAAGTTTATTGGTTGAAAAAAATCATTAATTTTTGCATGGAGGAAAGGGCTTCAATTTCCAACAATCTTAATGAGTTCGATACTATTTTTAGATATTTGATATCTTAAAATATCACATTTCATGATTCGGTTAAGGCCATGTTTTTGTTAATCACCTTGCTTAAGAGTTGAGACACTTTCAAAATAACCATTAGTAACTCTGCACTTACATGTAGTCCTATGAGTGTTAATGTTGAGAGCATTTTACTCATTGAGGAGGTGAATAGAAAGAATAAATCCTAGGTCAAAGAGCTTTAGTGCACTCTTTGTGAGAGAAAGATCAAATACCAAGGGGAACTCTTGCGAGAGAGATAATTCAAGAAGTAAGTCTCGCAACAAGAAAAATGTGGAATACTTTGTTTGTAACAAGAAAGGAATATAAAGAAGAATTGCTACAAGTGAAAGAACAAGCAAAAGGACTAAAAAAAATTATAGAAAAAAAGAAGAAAGGCAAGGCAAGGATAGAGGAGATTAATGCATATAGCAATAAGGATGGAGATGTTTTATAACATATTCTTTTTTGGTGATCCATTCTTGGTTGTTATGGATAGTGGCCTATCTCACAGAATTGGCTTTTGGATTCTAAAGTATCATTTCATGTCATTGTGTAGAGAGAGTGATTCAATAATTATGATGATAGGAGATGAGGATGCATCCATCTTGGTAATAACTATGCATGCAATATTATTGGTAATGGGGATATAAAGTTGTCATTGTCTAATGGATCTTCTTTTATGTTTTGGAATGTATGGCATATAGGAGTCTTGACTAAGAGTCTAATTAGATGGTTATAGGGTGATATTTGAAGATCATGAATGGAAATTTTGCAAAGGTTCTATTACTATTGTCAAAGGGCCTAAATTTTGTACTTTGCATCCTTTGTATCTTTTTGGGGTTAAAGACCATGTTGTAACTCTCACTAAATAACCATTGATTTCTTTATGGTATCACCATTTGGAATGCATGCCAATTACTAGAATAAAATCTTTATACCATTTAAATTCTCTTCCACATTTAAACTTATTTGATATTGGTTTTTGTGAGCATTGTCTTTTTGGTAAACAAACTAAATTATCACATAACATAAGAGAGGTGATGGTACTAGAAGATCAAGAGTGTTTGGACTTTTTCATAGTGATTTGTATTTGGATCTATCCTCTTTGTAGAAAGAGTGATATACTTAATGATTTTCAAAAGTTATTGGCATATGTTGAGAATCAATTGAGTAGAAAGCTTAGCTACTTGAGGATTGACAATCGTGGTGAATACATCTCTAATGTGTTGAGATATTGAGCTCTACATGAGCTAGCATCCACTACATGCCTTGATGATGTGGTAATATATTAGTCATTGACACATTAGGTGATCGACATGAAGATATGCTAGTGATTCTACAACTAGACTACACCCATGTAGTCGATTATGGCACATTTATTGTGCCACCTCTTCTTTCCTTAGTGGATTTACACTTAGTGACCACATGTACATATGTTGTGGTACTTTCAAATTATTCTTTTATCATGTTCTAGATTTATTTCTTTTGTGTGGAAGAAGAAGAAGAACAAAGAATAAGATTTCAACCCTATCTCTTTGTGTTCTCAAGTCTCCATTATTGCTTTTGTGTATATATGCTCTTGGGTGCTTCACCTCTTTCCCCTCTTGTTTGTTTGTACGGTATCAAAGCCATCCCATGTTTGCACGGACCTTGATTTAAGACCGAGGTAAAGGTGTTGGAGTAGGAAAGCAAGCGAGCAAGCAACGAGTAAGAAGCTTTTCCACCTTGCTCGATTTGCCTTGGCTAGCAGGGCTGTAATCTTTGATTGAAGTAAAACTTGGTGAGTAGAAAAAGTATTGTATATACTACAGATTGGCTCTATAGCCCTTTCCCACCGCAATTTTTAGTATCTAAGGTCATTTCAACCTCCATTTTGAACCTACAAGTGGTTTGATAACAATTTTTGGGTATACTGTAGTTTTAGTTGTGTTGTCCATTTATAGGTGCACAGGTTATAGATCTTGAATCTGTAAGATCTCAAGTGTTTGCTAGGTTACAAATATAGAAAGCATCTGCATACAGATTGTAGATTGTATTTATTGTAGTGTATTTTTAGTGAGAAAAAGGTTGCATGTTTAGTTGTGGTGCACCTAGTATCAGCTTGCTTGTAGATTATAGTTTTTTATAAGTTTGTTTTATCAAAATGTATGACAACTTCAACTAGATTGTTAGCAAGAAGCTTGATAAGAACAATTATCTTGCATGAAATTTCAAGATGACAAATTTCTTAAAGGGCAAAGGTGTTTTGCATTACATTGAAGGAGACATAGCAGTAGCACCCAAAGCTTCTATGTGAGATGCTATTATAGAACATGTAAAGGCTAAGAAAGATTAGGAGTGGACATAGAGTAAAGCCATGCAGTATTGGTTATTTTTCAATGTCATGGATAGCATGATGGGCTATTTGGATGAATTTGATACCCTCGCTATTGCATGGAAAAATCTGGCAAGGCTATTTGAAGTAAACACATAGGCCAAAAAGTAGTAGCTCAAGTCAGAGTTGAACCAAGTGAAAAGAGGAAACCTATCCATTAATGATTATGCCTTGAAGATCAAGAGTATCGTGGAAGTTCTTGGATCTATCAATGTGGTAGTTGATGATGATGACATTGTGCGTGCATGCTTAGATGGACTTGGAGATAAATACAAGAGCTTTATGTCATCTATGAATATGAGGGATGATATCCCTAATTTTGCATACTTGATTACTATGTTGATATTTGAGGAGAAGAACCTTGGCTTAGGTTTATATTCTTCTCAAAGCAAGAACAAGTCTGAACAGGTGTTTTACTCTACTAGCAGAGGTAGAGGTCATAGCATAGGCCAAGGTGGTGGTTTTGATCAAGGTTATAATGCGTAGCAAAATAGAGGAGGACAGTCACAAGGAAGGGAGAGTCAAAGAGGGCAAGTTGTAGATTTTAATAGGCAATAAAATTTTAGTGATAGAAGAGAGTACTGGCATTGTGGTAAAAAATGTCACATTTCTAAAAATTGCTTAAAAAAGAAGGTTGAAATTAGAAATGAAAAAAAGTAGCAAGGTAGCATAAACAATGATGACAGAAGTGAATAGTTGTTTGTTATGCAACACTTAATGAATACTATGATTAATGATGATTCATCAACAAATGATGTATGGTATGTAGACTCAGGCATCTCTAACCACATGACTTCTCATGGAGAGTGGTTTAGAGAGATGTGTAGTCCAGAGTCTCCATGCTATGCGAAGACAAGGTATGATACAACTCACTCCATTAATCATATTGAAAATGTTCCTTTGAGTATGAAAGATGGTAAAAGTAAGTACTTAGTTGATATGCTGCATATACCAAATATTACAAAAAATTTGATTTTTTTTTTGTCAAATGGTAGAATAGGGATTGTAGGTTCAATTCACATCTAATGATTGTTATATAGAAGTTCTAAAAAATGATTACAGGTTGATTGCAAAAGGAAAATGTATTGGTAAATTATTTACTCTTGATGTACGTCTGCTCGAAATGGATGTTGTTATGTTTGCACAAGGTTCAGGTATTGTGGTTGATATTGAAATTTGGAATAAGAGAATTGGTTACATGAATGTGTGGTGGCCGAAATACATGTAGTCAAAACAATCTGTGGATGGTTTGCCCAAGTTTAAAGTTGACGGAATGCATAAAGTATGTAAAGCATGCCAATTTGGAAAGTAAGCAAGACATGCATTTCTAGATAAAAAGTATATATGCAAGAAGCCACTTAAATTGATACATTTCTATGTGTGGAGTCCTACAAAGCTTGCAACTTTGAGTGGTTGCAAGTATTATGTTTCCTTCATTGATGATTATACTTGTCACAAAGTATGGGTTTACTTTATGCATGAGAAGAGTAAGGTATTCACTCTCACTTTAAAAGCTTTAAGGCTTTGGTTGAGAAGGAGACATTGTTGCATATTAAATGCCTAAGGTTGGATGGAGGGGGAGAATATCTGCCCAACGAGTTTTCTGATTTTTTGTAGAAAAATGGTATATAGAGGCAATATACATGTAGATATGCTCTACAAAAAAATGGAGTCACTAAGTGAAAATAAAGGCATATTGTAAAGGTGGCTCATGCATTGATGTAAAAAAGAAACTTACCTCATCACTATTGGACTGAAGCAATTGCTATACTGATGTATATATCAAGAATAGGACATTCACTGTTGCTGTATATGGTAACACCTGAAGAGAAGTTTATGGGGTAGAAAGCCAAATTTGTCCCATCTAAAAGTATTTGGATGTATTACTTATATGTATATTCTTGATGAGTTGTGCAATAAATTGGATCCCAAAGAAAAAAAATATGTATTTGTTGGATATTCTCTTGATGAGAAGAAGGGATACAATGTTATTACCCTATTGCATATGAGTTGAGAGTTAGAAAGGATGGTTTTTAAAATGAAATGAGTAGCTAGTATAGTAATGTGTATAATACAATTGGGGTTGATGAGCATGAAAGTATGGATATGTAAAAAATAGGTAAGTAGTTACATACATTGAGTGGACCACAATAGTCTCCTAGTCATGGTCCTATTGATAGACCTTGGAGTTGTAGATTGAGGTCATGGTTCTATTGATAGACTTTGGAGTGGTAGATTGATGTCATAGGTTACTCCACCAAGTACATCATAGATGGCAAGAAAAGGTAAAGGGAAAGTTGGGGACTCACTTATTGTGACAAACGTATCATCAAGTTTCTCTCATATTGATGTTGATTTAGATGGCTCTGACTAGAGCTTAGATGAGGAGTTTGGGATTTAGTCTATTAAAACATTGAGTGTGTGGAAGGCATAGGAGGATGCTAAATCACTTGGTAGTGATCCAAGTCCATGTAGGTCAAGTAGAGTAAGAAAGACAATGCAATGATTGACATATGATAGCTATGTAGCTCATCATTATACATACATGGCTAAGGCTGTGTAGGGTGTGGAACCCACTTATTTTGAGGATGCAGTGGGTAATGAGTATTGGAATTGTGCTATGGATGAAGAAATGGCTGAAATTATGGATAATGACACATGGGAGTTGGTGCCTTTACCTAAAGTAAGAAAGCCATTGGCTAAAAATGGGTATACAAGGTAAAGTACAAGTCAGATGGATCTATTGAGTACTATAGGTCCTGTCATAACACTGGCTACATCAAAAGGTTGTGGATCATGCATTAAAAGGATGTTAAGAATGCCTTCTTACAGGAGGAGTTGCAAGAGAAAGTTTATGTGGGGAAACCACTTGGTTATGTGGATGAGAATCATCCAAATTATGTATGCAAGCTTTGTAAGGCCTTTATTGATCATTCACTCTATGTCTATGAGGGTGATGTAAGTATTGTGGTTATTACTATATATATGGATGATTTGATCATTTTAGGTGATAGTGAAACATAGATTACCCATGTGAAGGGTCTCCTCAAGACTGAATTCAAGATGAAGGATTTGGAAAAGTTGTGCTATTTTCTTAGCATAGAGATAATCAAGACTCCATAGGGTATGTGGTTGTCATAGAGACACTATGTGTTGGACATGTTGAAGAAGTATGGTATGGTTAATTGCAAGCCTATTTCTATAGCTTTGGTTGTTAATGCTAAGCTTAGTGCACATGACCGTGACTTAGTTGAGGATGTTACTCTATATTGAAAGATTATGGATAGCCTTATCTATTTGACAATCACTAGGCTAAACCTAAACTGTACAATTGGTTTGGAGAGTCAATTTATATAGATCCATGGAAGCCACATTGGGATGCAGTGTGGCACACATTGTGCTACGTCAAGTCCACATTGGACTATGCATTATTCTACGATGTAAGTGTACCATTGGACTTGCATGGTTACATAGATGTATATTGAGATGGTAGTTTTTCAAATAGGAGATCTACTAGTGGGTTTATGTTTTCCTTTGGGAGGGACTGCTACTATTACTTGGAGCCACAAGAAACAACCAACATTTACCTTATCTAGTACATAGGCAAAGTACAGAGGCGTTACAACTATAGCATGTGAGGTAAATTGGTTACACAAGCTACTTGGTGATTTGGGCATGCAGGTGGATAACAAGGTTATCATCTATTGTTAGAAACTGTAGCATTCATGGGTAGGAACCTAGTGTTTAATGCACAAAGCAAACATACAGGGATCCATTAGTATTTCATTTGGGAGTGGGTTCCAACAATAGGTGATATAGACTTGGTTTATACTAGCACAAAGGATTAAGCTATTGACCTTTCCACTAAGGCCTTGGAAGCTGAGAAGCTTCAACACTTCACAACTATGCTTGAAGTTCACAAGCTCATGCTGAGCTCAAGGGGGAGTGTTGAGATGTTGAGCTCTACATGAGCTGGCATCCACTACGTGCCTTGGTGATGTGGTAGTATAATACTCACTAGCACGTTAGGTAACCAATATAAGGATATACCAATGATTCTATAGCTAGACTACACCCAGGTAGTCTACCCTTGGTTATGGCACGTTTCTTGTGCTACCTCTTCTTTTCTTAATGGGTTCACACTTTTAGTAAGTGTGTGTACATAAGTTGTTGTACTTTCACATTAATCTTTTATCATGTTGTAGACTTAGTTCTTTTATGTGAAAGAAGAAGAATATTTTAGTCCTATCTCTCTGTGTTCTCAAGTCTCCATTACTTTTGTGTGCATGTTCTCTTGAGTGCTTCATCTCTCTCTCCCCTCTTGTCTATTTTCATCATGCATTCAAAAGTCCTTATGATAACTCTCTAATATTTTTCTCTCTCTAATGCTCTTTGGACTGAAGTTGTTAGGACAACAATATGTTTGATCAAAATGTCTCTTTTTAATAAGCCATTGGATAGGGGAGTTATAGTTTGGAAAGAGGCTTAGTTATGATCACTTACATGCCTTTGGTTGTGAGCCATTTATGCATGTACCTAAGGACAAGTAGAGTAAGGTTAAGCCTAAGTCCAAGAAGTGTAACTTTCTTGGATATGGAGATTCATGAGAAATGGGCTATCACTTATGGGATCCTAAGTCTCAATAGGTAGTACATAAGCATGCATAGGCAACCCATTAAAGTAGTTGAGATTCATAGGGTATTGTTCCAAGAGAATGGATAGCCATCACATGAACAATTTGTATGGCTTGTTTCACATGATGTAGGGCTTGGATAGCTAGACAATGTTGAGGTGGGTGTGCCATACACAGGTGGAAAACCTTATGTCTTATAGGATAGATAGGTGGGACAACATCTCTTGTTGAGCCAACATTAGAGTGATCTACAAGGGATTCTAGACTGCTCGATAGATACACTTCATCTCCAGACTATATCATGGTTATGGATTGTGGCAAGCCTTCTTGTTGTGCTAATGCCATGATTATGGATAAAAATGATAAGTGGAAGAGAGCTATGTAGTCAAATATGGATTCTTTGGTGGAAAATGCTACTTATGGGATTTAGTTCTTCCTTTACCTAAGGGCAAACATGCACTACCATACAAGTGGATCAACAAGTTGAAGAGTTCTCCATTTGATGTATTGCCTAAGTACAAGGAAAATTTGGTGGCCAAGGGATTTAAGAAAGATAAGGGAAATGATTTTGGTGAGATATTATTACTAGTAGTCAAAATGACCACCCTTCATATGATACTTCCATTGGTTGCCAAGAGGATGGGGTTTGTTGTAGAAGGCAAGGAATAGTTTGTGTGTAAGCTACATAAGACATTATATGGTTTGAAATAGACTCCTAGGAAATAGTATCATAAGTTTGATACCTTTATGTAGTCTTAGGGGTACATTAACTACTGCCTATATACTAAGAAGTCTAGGGATGGTAGCCTTATGATTTGGATTCTCTATGTGGATGGCATGTCAATCATGGATATGGAGACACTAAAGAAAATTTTTCATGAAACATTTAACATAAAGGACTCGGGAGATGTTAGTCACATTCTTACCATGCATATTATTAGAGATAGAGACAAAAGGGTACTCTATTTGTCACAAAATAAATTCATGGGGGAAGGTATTGGAGCATTTTAATATGGAGAGGGGGAAGTCTTTTAGTGTTCCATTGCCTCCATATTGGAAACTTAGCCAAGAGAAAAACCCCAAGTTAGATGAGTATAATGCTAAAGCGGCCAAGTTCCCTTATGTATTTGTAGTTTATAGTTTGGTGTATTGTTATGATTGCTATACATCTAGACATTGTGTATGTAGTGGGAGTGGTTTGATAGGTTTTATATTTACTTTCATAGATGCTACAATCTCTTGCATATCTCGATTATTTCAACCATGTATGGCTTTATCTACTATTGACGCTAAGTATGTTGTAGCCACTAAGGCTTGCAAGGAAGCTATATGGCTTACTTGTCTTGTGGGGGACTTAGTTATTGCAAGAGAAGTGACTTGTAATGTGCCACCTGAGCTTTCCTTGGTAATACATTCTTAGTAGCCCATCAAGAGATGTCCTAGGAAGTGCCATCCAAGATTTTGATAAAACCCTCAAAGTTTGCTAGCTAGGCTTGCTTAAGTCTACCCCAGAGTGGAAGTTCTGGCCACTCCCACGAGGATCGGACATGAGTTTTTATGGTCAAATCTATTACGAGTGGCTAATTAGTATTAACGGATTCTAAAGTGATGCGAATCGGGCTTTCTATTTTTCTAATGGTCCATTAAGTGCAATTTCTTGGACTTCCTCTTTCCTGGGGATTAGTTTGGATTGAATTTAAGCAAGAATTTCATACTTGAGGATAACTCCCTTGGAGTTTCATGGGTCTTTGCCCGCAATAAAATAAAATCTTGGTTAGTTTAATTACGAACAATATCATTTGGCAATTGCATCTCAAAGTCTCTTACATATCAATGAGGATTAGTGTCTGCGATTACCCATCAGAGATTTCGTTTAATCAACACAAAAATAAAAAATATTAAATGTTTTAGGGATACAATACCTTCCTTGTACTTGCTTAGGTTCATCTTGTACAGACCCAAGTTACCCCTTGGAATTCGCGGTTAAGAATTCCTCAAAGAAATTATATGCAGGAATTGAATAAAATCTTATTTTACACATGCAACTTATGTAATCTGTTCATGGGATAAAGGCTAGCTAGCTATTTTTATTTAAGAAAAATGGTACCTAAGGATCCATGACAGGTGCTTGGTTGATGGTATTCACGGCTTTGTTTGTAATCCTTGTACTCGCCATTGCGTTTGTAGTAATTGTGTCTGCATCATTATTGGCAGCTTCTCCTGCCTCCGCGACCTTTGTAGCTTTCTTCTTTGGGGCCATGGTCTTTAATCACAAGATCACAAAAAGGGGAATTTGGCGAAGGAGCTAGGGGGGTAATTGGATTGACGGAATTTTGATTTGACCCAGGGAGGGAAGGCGATCACCAAGAATTTCAAGAAATCAAGAGTCTTGATTCCACAAGGAAATAGGATAGAAGGCATGGAGGAATCGAATTCAAGAGCTCATGGAGTATCCTCATTGTCTTCTTGACGAGAAATTCCTGTTCTCGTGCTTCTCTTGCCCCACTCCCTTTTGCTCTATACTCATGTTGAGAAGGGCCTCTCCTGTCTTCCTTTGAATGCTCTCAACGGCTTCCCGTGCCTCTTATTTATAGTTAAATTGGAGAAGAAGGGTTGTGGCTAAGAAGAAGAGCTCTTTTTGGAGGGGATATTGGCAAAATCAGTAATTTGAAGCTTCCAAGATGCAATATGATGTTGGTGATTTGATCTTTAAGGTCCAAAGAGGCTACCAGAGATGCCATGACTGATTCACCTGGCTCTCGGATGATCTTGCTTCATCCCAAGCCTCTCGTCAAACTGAAAAGACTGGGAGATTGCTGGAGTTAATTGCTGAATCTCTAGAGCTGAATTCAGACTTTTTGGTACATAATTGGAGATGCCAAATCGGGGGGAATATTGCATCATTTTTTCCTAAAAAGGGGGGCAGACAACGTCAGTTTGACCATCGATTTGGGGATGGTAAGCAATACTGAGTTGGGTTCCTAGAGCTTCGAACAAACTTCCAAAAGTTTGAGGTGGAGAGAATTGTGGTCTTGCTGATGATTCTTTGGGGTAATCCATATAACCTAAAAATTTCCTTAATGAAAAGCCTGGAGATATCAGAAGCTTTGTAATTGGTTTGTACATGAATTGTGAGCTTCCCAAAGTATTTTCCTTTTGAGTTCCTAACTTGCAGGAATACATAGTCTTGCCCTGTAATAGGCAAGCTCCTCATTTATGAAAAAATCTTGATACTTAGTCCTAAGTTTTGAACTTGAATCCTTGACGGAAATTTCTCTTAACAAGTTTTGATAGCTTGGATCCTTCGTTGCCTCTTCTTTAGCCATTTGTATGAGAGGGTTACTGGGCATCGAAATCATTGTGGCAAGAGGTCCTGAAAGGGGAGTTAAACCCAGGAGGAAGAAGCTTGGCAGTGAGAGCTATGGCGGATGGAGAGCAAGAGCCAAGGGAGAGAGAGACTCAAAAGTGGGAACTCTAACAATCACAATGTGTGGCGTGGCCTTCCTTTATTCAAACTGCCACTAAAAGAATAAAGAATAAGTGATTGTGATGTGTGCCTGCCACATGCAGTATTCAGTGGCGGGTACTGTCAGTGTAGTAATACACGGGCGGCTAGGCGGAGGCGCCTTTACCCCCAACGACCTCCCACTTAAAGCCGAATCTGCCCCAGTGAGAGAGAAAAAAGAAAAGACAGTACAACATGTACACATGTACAACAGGATGAGGAAAAAAGACATCATCTCATCCAATGCCCATCAATCTCCTAAGGAAGCAAAGCACTCGCTAGTGAGGCTCTTCGTGAGCAAGTTTGCAGGATTCTTCTCAGTCGGAATCTTGACAAGGTCAACAGACCTGTCCTCAACGACCCCGCGAATGAAGTGATACCTCACCTCAATATGTTTCGTCTTTCATGGAAGACCGGATTCTTGGCCAACTGAATGGCACTCATAGAATTCGAATGCAGTGTAGGCATAGCATCTGTCATACCAAGGTCAGCAATCAAACGGCCTAACCAGATAGCCTCCTTGCAAGCCTCTGTGGTTGCAATATACTAGGCCTTTGTAGTAGAAAGGGCCGTACAACTGTGCCCTGGACATCCAAGAGATAGCCCCTCTAGCATAAGTTAACACATAGCCAGAAGTGGACTTCCTACTATCTGAATGTCCTGCATAATCAGAGTCAGTGTACCTGCCGATGACTCCTGTATCTTGGCTGCCATAACAAAGACACATATATGCTATGCTCTTCAAGTACCTCATGATATCCTTTACGACATCCCCATGTTTCTTGCCAGGTGTAGCCATATAACGTGCCACAACCCCAACTGCAAAAGCTATATCTGGACGGGTGGCTATCATGGCATACATAAGACTGCCCACAGCTGATGCATAGGGAATCTTGGCCATCTCAGCCCTTTGCTTATTTGTCCGTGGACAATCAGCCTATGAAACCTTCACATGAGAAGGTAATGGACAGCCAATAGGCTTAACATCTTGCATGCGGAAGTGCTCAGGGACTTTATGAATGTACTTCCTCTGTGGCAGATAGAGTAGTCCCTGAGATCTATCGCACATAATGTGCATACCAAGTATATGAGAGGCCTATCCCAGATCTTTCATCTCAAATCTCTTCTTGAGCTGAGCTTTAAGAGCATCTAGCTCCTCATGAGATGTCCCTGCTAAAAGCATGTCATCCACATAGAGTACCAAAATCAGTAAAGAACCATCACGGTCTTTCTTCGTGTACAAGCACGGATCCATAGCACTACGGTTGTAGCCCTATGACTGCATGAATGCATCAAACTTATGGTACCACTCCCTATGTTTTTGCTTCAAACCATATAGACTTTTCTTTAGCTTGCACACTAGGTGTTCCCTGCCAGGGATTGCAAAGCTCTTAGGCTGCTCCATTTAAATCTCGTCATGCAAGTCCCCATGTAAAAAAGCCGTTTTGACATCCATCTGGTACTGTGCAACCAAGGCCAAGACTAAGCGTAGGGTAGTCATCTTGAATGCACGAGAAAAGACTTCATCAAAGTCAACACCATGCTCTTGCTTAAAACCCTTAGGAACCAATCAAGCCTTGTATGCTAGCTTGGGATGTCCAAGGGTACTTTTCAGCTTGTACACCCACTTGCATGGCAAAGCCTTCTTACCCTAAGGCAAGGAAACCCAATCCCAAGTCTGATTCTTATGCAATGAGTCAAGCTCAGACTGCATAGTCCTCTCCTAAGAGTGACAATCACCCCTGCACATAGCCTCATCATAAGTGAGAGGCTTAGATTGCATAGCCCTCTCCCAAGAGTGACAATCACCCCTGCGCATAGCCTCATTATAAGTGAGAGGCTCTCCTGCATCTGTAAACAGTACATAATCCATAGAGGGCGCAAAACAACAGGAGGTCATCTATCTAGTAGAACACCTCAATCCAGGCTCTGTTGCCTGACCGACATCCTATCTAACATTAGCATGTCTAACATCTGAGCCATGAGCATCAGGTGATGTTGCATGCTGTCTAGCTGGCCGTGGAGTAGGCTGAATGGGAGTAGGTGGATCCTCTTAAAAGATAACTCTGCGTATCTCAACCACTTTCTCAGGATGCATGTGCATTTTTCCCTCATGAAAGATGACATCATGGCTACGGACCACTCTCCCCTCCTGTGGATCCCATAGACGGTAACCCATCTCTCCTGCATCTCCATAACCAATGAAAATGCATTTGACACTTTTAGAATCCAGCTTATTGCATTTGTCCTTGGGCACATGGTAGAATGCCTCACATCCAAAGACACACAAATGATCATAAGAGGGGAGCTTGCCTGCCTATACCTCCTTTTCAACCTGAGAGTCAATGCCATTGCTAGGCGACCTGTTATTGAGATGCATTGCAATAGTAATTGCCTTAGCCCAAAAGTGTTGTGGTAAGCCAACCTGGCTGAGCATGCTACGGACCCTTTCCTGAATGGTCCTATTCGTGCGTTCAACCATACCATTTTGGGGTGGGGTGTAAGGGGCAGTCAACTAACGCTTAATACCCCGCTCATCACAAAACTGCTCAAAAGCACGTGATACATACTCACCCCCATTATCTGTCCTTAGGCATTTTAGCCTTTTCCCAGACTGGTTCTCTGCCAATGCAAGCCAATGCTAAAATGTGTCTAAGACATCGGATTTTCTCTTTATGGGATAAGCCCAAACCTTACGTGAGCATTCATCGATGAAAGAAACAAAGTACTTTGCCCCACCAAGTGACTAAAAGGTCATGGGCCCACATACATTTGAGTGTACAAGAGCCAAGGGCTCACCCATGCATTTCTTACTAGACTTTTTATGTGTATTTCTAGCCTACCTGCCATACAAACAATGATCACAAGAATCAAAATGCGAAGAGTCAAAAGGCGGAAGATACTGCAAAGCAAGGAGCATTTTCATTCCTTTAAGAGACATATGTCCCAAACGAGCATGCCAAAGGGATACATGGGGAATAGAACCCACAGACAAAACATGATCCAATGTAGCTCCAGATACAAGTGAGGGATAGAGGCTACCAGACTTGGCGCCTCTTGCAAGCACAGGCCTGCCACGAGTAATCTTCCATGCAAAGTCTCCAAAAGACACAAAATACCCTGGATCATCAAGTTGTCTAGCTGACATAAGGCTGCGAGTCAACGCAGATATATGGTGTACATCATGCAAAATAAAAGAACTACCAGAAGGAAACTGTAGCCTAACATCTTCAATGCCCACAATGTCAAGAGACTTGTTATTACCAAGACACACAGAACCAGAGATGGTACGATAGGTATGAAACCAATCTCTACATGGTGTCACATGAAATGGCACATCTGAATCCAAGAGCCAGCACTTCACATACATAAAATGTATCTCAAAAGCCTATAAGGCATTGCATGAAGAAGTTGCAAGTATGTAATCATCATCTAAATTAGTGGCTTGCATGACATTAACCTCTTCTATCTTCACACTGGACTTTGTAGATAAAATACTGTGCTCAGAAGAATTTTCTTGCACTTTGTCTTTTCCCTTTTCCTTGCGCTTATCAACGCGCATTTTATGGCACTGCGGCCTAATATATCCTGCTTTCCCACAATAATGAAAGGTAAGATTAGACTTCCATCCCCCACGGGACTTAATGCGACCACGTGATTTGGACCTGGACTTCTGAGAGTTCCTACCCTTATGATCATTATCATGCATGCCATGTCTGCCACCTCTAATGATCAATGCATGTGAAGAGCAGGAAGCATCATTGTTTCTCCTATTGATTTTCTCAGTCAATAAAGCACTCTCAACATCTTTGATTTCAGCCCATCAAGCTTGTTCGTGTGCATATGGCAGTATGGAAGACATCCCATGATTCAGGCAAGGTGCCAAGCAAAAACAACGGGTGCAAGTTGTCTTTGAATTCAATACCCTGTGACAAAAGACTCTTCATGATAGCATGAAACTGACTGAAATGAGATGAAAGGGAGGTCCCCTCGTCATGTGAAGGTCCATCAACTGCTTCAGCCAATACATCTATAACGCAGGACTCTGCTGCGCGTAGAGCTCTTGAATCTTCTACCATAAATCCCATGCACTCTGATTCTCATCTTCAACAACATTATGATGGACCTCTTCTGAGAGTGAAAAAATAATGGTAGACTTATATAGCTCATCAACTTCCATCCAAACATCATCATCCATATCCTCAGGTTTAACACCCTTGAAACGTAAGGGTTTAATCTGCAACTTGTGCATCAAAACCTGCCATATTTGGGACTTCCAATACCCATAGTTGGTACCATCCAACTTGGCAATGTTGAAGAGAGATGTATCTTTCAGATGACTAGCCATACTGTCCCAAATCAAATCAAAAAAGAAAAATTGCAGGTTGATGTAATTAGCAAAAAATGCACTAAAACCACTGCTAAAACTGGATGAAAGGGTGGATTTCACCAAGAGAAGCACTTGTCCACCAAATATGACCAAGATAACATCAAATAGTAAGCATTACCCTCATAGAAGTGCTCAAAATTTGCAGATTTCAGCTTGCTGTAATAAATGACAATAGTATGTAAAACTGTCCCACAATGAAGCAATCACTGATACATATGTCACTGCAACTACAGGTAGCAAGATACATCCAATACTGAGTGTCCAGGGGCAAGAAGGTACCAAGAACTGTCAAACCAATCACCTGTCAGGAAAGATACATCTCATAGGACTAGAAGTCATGCATGTAATGGGTCTCGGGGTAAGAGAAGAGACCAAGCACAAGCACAGCTGATAGAGCAAGAATCTCGATACATAACCATCCAAGATGCATACAAAATCGACAAATCTGTGATAGAGATAGGCGCCTACCCTAATAGGTGTATTAGATCAGCCCACTACAGACAAACTGTAGACATAAAGCTCTCAAGAGAGCAAATGCATGTAATTGTCCCACAAGCTCATGCTCATCTGTAAATAAGAATCTGTGTACATCCGAATATACCAAGAGGCTCCCATTGGAAGTGAAGTCAGATGCAAAGAGAGCAAGCAACACTCTAATACATCAAATACATAGCATCAAATATGCCAAATCCCAGTAGGGTACATCCGGAGCATAAATCCCAAGCTATCTCAAACCGGTAAAGCATAAGCCTGAAAGCATTCAAAGAGCATGTAACTGACAACCAAATGTAATGCCCAGTAGATCCAAAATGCTTAAATATATTTGAAGATGAAGCTCCAAGTAACTGTCAAGCATGGGCAAACCAACTGGCATCTATATCTGACCAAAGCATAAATGCAAGAGGCCTAAATGTCAAGCAGTGAGAATAGGCATAAACCGGTCCAAAGCATGCCAATTGAAGCCAAATGCCAATGAAGGAAGACCAAGCTCAAAATCATTCCGCAACCAAAAAGAAACATTGGAAAATGTCCAATATACATTGTTATGATCATTCAAATCTCCAGTAAGCACCTCGTATCCATTAGTCAATGCATACACCAAGTAAATGAGCTTCAGCCCACTGTATTAAAGCAAGAAATTTATTGTTAAATGAAGCTCAAATGGCGCTCAAATCTGCTCCAAATCAGTCCCAAAGCATAGACATAGCATCCCATAACATTCGGGCATCAGCAGGCATCAATAGGCATCAAATGGGCAATGCTAAGAAGCATCAAACAGTAAATGTCAAGTGCTGCCTTATTTTGACAGTCCTGGGACTGTGTATACAGAAAAGGGCTAAGGGGGCAAGAACTCGAATCAATCACCAAGAGTCAAGCACTGATGTCAGGGAGTCAAGCAATGCTCGGGAAGGTTGCCAAGAGTGACGAGAAGCCAAGGAAGAGCAGGGAAATGCCGGGAGCAGGTCAACCCAACCCCCCAAAAATGTGCCAAAAATTGCACTGGCTATTCCTACGGGCTGGGGGACTTCAACAGCCCTTGGGGGCACTTGTCAATGTCAAGGGGGCTCCAACGCAGCCCGAGAAGAAGCCAATGAAGGTGAGAGATCAAAACATGCCTACAAATGAAGGTGCCATGGCTGCCATTGAAGCTCGGGTTGAAGCTCTTTAAATCTAGGTTGAAGAGAATGCCGTGCAAGCTCTAATGCCTTTGCTCTGATACTAGTTGAAAGGGGAGTTAAACCCAGGAGGAAGAAGCTTGGCGGTGAGAGCTATGGCAGATGGAGAGCAAGAGCCAAGAGAGAGAGAGACTCAAAAGTGGGAACTCCAACAACCACAATGTGTGGCTTGGCCTTCCTTTATTCAAACTGTCACTAAAAGAATAAAGAATAAGTGAATGTGATGGGCGCCCACCACCTGCAGTGTGCAATATGGCGGGTACTGTCAGTGTAGTAATACACGGGTGACTAGGCAGAGGCGCCTTTACCCCCAATAGTTCTAGCCCTAGAGGGTTCTTTTAGGATTAGAGCATTAAGGAATGAGTTATAGCTTAAGGCATTCACAATCACATTCTTCTTGCCTAGTCTATACTTGATTTCAAAGTCAAAATCCTACAAGGTCTCAATCCATTAGTGTTGCCTCATATTGAGATTTGGCTGAGTAAAAATCCACTTTAGGCTTTTATGATCAGTGATTAGAGAAAACCTATTACCAAGTAGGTAATGTCTCCATAGTTTAAAGGCATGGATTACAATGAGTAATTCTAGATCATGTGTGGCATAGTTTCTTTCATGGATCTTTAATTTTCTTGAAGCATAGGCTACTGGATGTCATTCTTGTATAAGCACACAACCCAAAGCAAGAGAGCTTGCGTCAATTATGACTTCAAATTCTTTGTTGAGATCGGGTAGCCTTAGGATAGGGGTGGTTACCAAACTCTGCTTAAGCATCTCAAAGCTAGATTGTTCGTTGGACATCCATGTAATGGAGACCTGCTTTTTGGGAAGGTCAGTGAGAGGTGTGTTGATTGAGGCATAGCCTTTAATGAAGACTCTATATCAGCCAGTTAGCCCTAGAAACGTTTGCACTTCTTTGATCGTTGTCGAGGTGGCCAGTCCAGTCTAAAATACCTTGGCAGGATCCACTGAATACCATCTGCCAATACTATGAACCCTAGATATTCAATCTGCTTCTTGAAGAAAGCACATTTCTTCTTTTTAGCATACAGTTTGTGGGCCCTCATTGCTTTAAGAATTGTTCGTAGCTGTGGTTCATGATCTTCTTCATTATTGGAATACGTTAAGATATCATAAAAGAAGTCGAGGACGAAGTTGTCAAGGTAGGGTTGGAAAATGTCTTGCATCAACCTGTTGAAGGTGGCACGAGTATTCGTTAACCCAAACGATATCACAATAAACTCATGATGACCGTACCTTGTGTTAAAAGCAGTTTTACGGACATCTTCCTCTCTAATTCTTATTTGATAATATCATGATCTGAGATTGGATTTGGTCAAGCAACTCATCTATCATGGGAATTGGATATTTGTTTTTCACTGTCACCTGTTTTAATCCACGGTAATCGATACAAATGCGGAGTGTTCCATCTTTCTTTTTCTAAAATAAATTTGGGGCTTCCCATGGTGAATTACTTGGCCGGATGTATCCCTAGTCTAATAGCTGCTTGAGTTTTTCTTTCATCTCAATGGCTTAAGGAATTGACATTTGGTAAGGCTGTTTGGCGATGGGGGCAGCACCCGGAATAAGTTGAATTTCATGATCTACTTTCCTTGTTGGTGGGAGCTCTATTAGGTCTTCTTGAAAAACATCTAGATATTCCCTAGTCTAATAGTTGCTTGAGTTGTTCTTTCAGCTCAATGGCTTTAGGAATTGACATTTGGTAAGGCCGTTTGGCGACGGGGGCAACACCTGGAATAAGTTGAATTTCATAATCTACTTCCCTTGCTAGTGGGAGCTCTATATTCGGTCTTTTGGAAAAACATCCGCATATTCTTTTTGCCAAGATGGTTGATCCTTGGCTTCACTATCCTGCTCAGCCTTGTTGAGTTTAATTAGATAGACTGGTAATCCTTTCTTGAGTCCTTTTACTATTCGGGAGACTTTAGCTAGTTGAACCTTAGGGTTTCTTGCTTCTCTTTGAGTGATTACTTGTTTTCCCTTTGAGTTCTGGAATGTGATTTGGCCCCTTCCATAATGGATATGGGAATTATTTGGAATTAGCCAATCCATTCCTAGCAAACAATCATAAGCCCCGAGGTTCATAATTCAGACGTTCATTTTGGAAGAATTGCCACCTAAACTAAATTCTACCTTTGCTAGTTTATTGTGTTGATAGAACTTCTTTGTTGTTTGCTGATTTCGCAAGCATTCTAGGTATGAGAATAGTGTTTATGCCTAGCCTTTTTGCGCATTTTGGTGATACAAAAGAGCGGGTACTTCCACAATTGATTAAAATTCAAAATGGTTTATCTTGATAATTTGTTGGTGCTTGAATTACTGAGAATTGGTGATTT
Organism: Lygodium microphyllum; assembly: GCF_053477565.2. Lineage (NCBI taxonomy): Eukaryota > Viridiplantae > Streptophyta > Polypodiopsida > Schizaeales > Lygodiaceae > Lygodium > Lygodium microphyllum. Next base: position 34,538,071 of record NC_141157.1, on the reverse strand, counting down.
GGACCCTTCTTATTGAGAGTGGCGTGTACTCTAGCTCTTTCCATATCGGATTACATCATGGGATATTTATTGTTATTGATCTCCTTTAGGTTTATTCCAACGACCTTTCCCCTGGCATCTTGGCTTTGCCTGCGAAACTGACCTTGGCCAAGCTTTAGGCATTGCCTCTTGAAATGTCATGGTTCCTTGCGATAGAAACACCTTGGAGTCTCATTGCTCCTTCCTGTGGGTATAAATCTTCCCAGGAATTTGATTTGGCCTTCTTTATTTTGTTTGGTTGGTACTGTCCTTGGGCTCTTTTTGCATAAGGTTGGAAGTTGCCCTTATTTTGACTGTTTTTGTCCCAAATTATTGCATTTCTTGGCCTTTATTCATTCTCCTGAACTATTGGAGCTACTCAAATCGATGCATCTTGTAAATGTGATGGTCTCATTTATTCAAGACGTGTATTCAGGGGCAGATTTAGACCATTGCAAAATTTGGATACCTACTGTGAAACATCCATCGTAGGTGCGTATTTTAGAAGTGCTACGAATTTGGAGTAGTAGGCTTCTAGGCTTAGGCTTAACTGCTTTAGATTGAAGAACTCGTTCATTTTCTGGGCTTGATATGTGGGCAGAAGATATCTCCCGCGTATTGCATCCTTAATTTTGTCCCAAGTGATAGCGCCTTTCGGGCATTCTTTGGTCCTTGCACCATTGTTTCCACCAAAGATGGCACCTCTTGTGAGTTTTAGTTTAGTGATCATGGCTTGATTTGATGGTGCAATCCCTACAGTAGTGAAACAGTCTTCCATATATTCTATCCATGTTTTTGCTTCAGTTGGAATGTCCCTTCCTTTACCATCAAACATCGGTGGCTTATACTACTTGAGAAGAAATTTCTTCTCTTGGGCTTTCGTAGTATTGAGATTCGAGGTGACGATCTGAGAATTATGCAATTTTATGATCAAGTTTCTTTCCAACCATATTCAAAAAACAAAAAGATGTTTACTTGCTTACTCTACCTCAATAATTTAGGAAGGAAATTATGTACCACTTGTCCTTTTGATAATGATCGGGGTTTATACTTCAAAAGAGAGTTTTTATATTTAATCAGGAAAAAAGTCTATGTACTATTTTTGATTTATCAAGGAGACAAAGGGATGGACAAAAATAATTCTTTACATCAATAGGAAGGGAATACATTATTCGAGTAGTTCGGGAGCTCATATTATTCTTGGAAAAGACTTTTCTACCACAATCTAGGCATGGCTTTGTGATACATCTATTGCATAGTAATTAAGATTCCGAGAATAAATATCCAAAAATCTATATTTTAGAGAAAGATTAGGTATTCCATTTTTCTTGTAGTTGCGGCAACTAGAGCATCCTACAACCATGACTCGATCAACCAATATAACCCTTGTAACCTCCTCATAGATGTATTGGTTTAGTTTGCACCCTCTAGTGAATGTGTTTGAGTTTACTCTGGCCTCATAAAGAGATAAATCTTGGCAATCTTACGGGCTTCCATCCACCTTAATCTCTTTAAATTGTTCTGGAGGTAAGCAAGATAGTTTGCATCAATGTAACAATACCCTCCACTTAACATCCATTGCCTTTCGTAATACAGGGGTGAAGGGTTGTATAATTGATCTTATATCAGCATCATCTGGTTTCTCTAGCTAAAGCTAAAGGAGTGCATTGTTGACATAAACATAACTTGGAAAATGAAGAATCGTTCCCAAGGTTCTTCTTTCTCCCAAAAATCAAGAACATATATCAACAAGAGAATATTTTACTATTTAAGGAAATGATATTTTATGTTGTAAATATAACTAGTTTTGCTTACTTGCATCGTGTCCTATATCAACATGCACTTTGATAGCAACTGTAATGTGCCATCTGAGCCTTCCTTGGCGATACGTTCTTAGTAGCCCATCAACAGATGTCCTAGGAAATGCCATCCAGGATTTTGATAAAACCCTTAGAGTTTGCTAGCTAGGCTTGCTTAAGTCTACCCCGCAGCTTTCTGATATTCTAATGGTCCATCAAGTGCGATTTTTATTCCTTTTTAGGAAAGCTCTCGGCTTACTGAGACCACCCAACCGTAGGTCTGGATCCGTCGGGGGTCCATCTTCCCACTTCCCTCGAGAGAGCAGTTTTAGTTATCTAATTACCTACCACTTTAGGTTCAACATATAAAAAAAACTTCTTTGAATTATCTCCTGATACAAATTCATTACACACACTTAATTTACGACACTAAAATAGAGTAAAGAAATTCCTTCTTAATAGTTCCTTTCAGAAAAATGACATTTTACAAATATTTTCTTGTTTGAATGTATTATTCTCTCCAAGTTTTGTTCCCCAACTAGTATTGGAACTTCTAGGACACATTCTGGAAATCAAAGGGTAGTTGGCAGTTTGTAAGAGCCTAAGGAGTTTGTGACTAGAGCCCCTTGGTACCCTCACCTCCTCCTACTGACTAGAGTTCCCTCGAAAAGACCTTTCGTGTCATGATTGGTCTATTCTCACTAATGTGAAACAAAATAGAAAAACCCCTTGGAGTAGGTTTTATTCACACTGGCCTTGGGGAGGTCTAGTGCCATGAGGAACACTCCCTCAGTCGGCATTCTGTGCTCAGCGTGTTGAGATATCTGGCAATCACGCCTAGTTGTATGCCTCTTTGTATGGCGTAATGGGCAAGGTAAACACTAGCAGTCTAGGAAGAGGTCCTAAATCCCATAAGCACAGTGATGTAGAATGCTACGTATGCAACTTCTATAATGCATTGTACTTGACTATCACTTTCACAATGATGAATACAATATCATGATGCTTTCCTCTTTCAGTTAGTGTCATCTTTGTCATTGTTAGTCTCATACACAAGATTATCTTTGTGAGTCCAAGCTTCCATCTTGGAACCTAATTCACATGTGTAATAGTTATCTACTCTTCAGTCTATGTCAACATGAATCTAGCCTTCATCTTTCATCCACCATAGCTCTTGCCATGCTCTAGATCTAACATTTTAACATGGTATTAGAGCTCAGTTGAGCATGGCCTATCTCTCCTTTCACTCCTCTCACCTCTCTTCATCTCAGTCCAGCTCAGTTTGAGTGTATGACTCCTATTCCGCACTTGAATCTCATGGTTACTATTTGGCAGCATAGCCAAAACATTATCTACTTACTTTTGGAGCCTTTGAATCTCTTCAACCAGGCCATATCAGCTCACAATTTCTTCTATGGACCTCCTTCTGTACTCAGGCCGCTCCTCTCTGGCACATCATAGTTCGACATTGTTGATCACAAAGCCCAACATTGCATGTTTTTTCCTGTCATTGCCCTTGTTGCACCTGTTGCCGTTCGTATTGTTGGCATGCTGCGAGTAGGCCACGATCTTGTCTAGGATCATAGAGCTTTGAAAGCCCATTAGCCAAGCTTCATTTCCATATAAATTTTTTTGGAAATGATTGAGTATACAACCCACACAGAGTGAAAAACAAGGCCCTTGTTCCTGGAAACCCTAAAACTCCATAGCCAAGTTTCATCTAGCTCATATTTTTGCTTTTTCTTCTTCATCAGCTAAACTCAAGCAAGGTTTTGACCTTCAGATCCATTAATTCACTAAAGCTCCAGCAAGATTTCAGTATCCAACAAGCAAGTCTTTGAAATATTTTGAAGGTTTGAAGCTTTCACTAAAGTATAAGCATCAAGCATAGTGAAACTTTATGCTACCACTGCTTGTGTTTTCCAACACATTGCAAATCAACTTGGTCACTAATCAACCTCAACCAAGCGAATACATTTTGAAGTTGAGAAGATTGATGAAAATTTGAAGATCTTGAGAGCTCAAAGCTCAAGCAAACAACATTAAGTTTTACTAGTATCTCTTGATGCTACATAGTGTATTTTTCACACTAGTCTTTTTTGACACAAATTCTATGCCAAGTATGAAGTATCTTGAGTGGTTACTGCTCATGAAAAGCAACATTATTCTTGTTGTTCATTTTCACTACATGGAATACTTGTTTGACCCACTTGTAGGAAGACATGGAGCTCTACCTACATCAAAGAACAATCAATGATCTTATTTAAAGACTCTGAACAGATTCTTGTTGCCTTAAAGATGATGATATCTTTACTTGAGGGGGACATGAAGACTAATGCAATTAAAGTCAATAAAAAATAAGACCATAAGACTAATGCAAGAAAAGTCAATAAAGAAGAAGACCATGACCCTATGTTGGTTGCAGAAAGATTCAAGCTTTCCAATGACTTCATATTTAACACCTCCCCAAGTTGGCTAATAGAATTTTGAGCAATATTGAGTTCCTTCAGCCTCATGCATTCTTCTAGCCCATCAATTTGACTAATAGAATTATTGGACAACCAGAGAACCTTAAGATTCATAAGGTGGGATGTATTCCTGATATGTTGGTGTGCAAATAAAGCTCCACAAGCCTTGTGCAATTCTCTAGACCTTCAATTCTGCACTTGATAAATGTTCTAATATCGTGATGCTTTCCTCTTTCAGTTAGTGTTATCTTTGTCATTGTCAATCTCATACAAAAGATTATCTTTATGAGTCCAAGCTTCCATCTTGGAACCTAATTGACTTGTACCTTCCTTATACTTGCTTAGGTTCATCTTGTGCACACCCAAGTTATCCCTTGGAATTCACAGTTAAGAATTCCTCAAAGAAATTATATGCAAGAATCGAATAAAATCTTATTTTATGCATGCAAATTTTGTTGCCTGTTCATGGAATAAAGGCATGCTAGCTGTTTTTATTTAAGAAAAATGGTACTTGAGGATCCATGATGGGTGCTTAGAAAAAGCGAGAAGAGTCTTTATTCCACGGAGGGATAGGATAGAAGGGATGGAGGAATTGAATTTGAGAGCTCGTGGAGTATCCTCCTTGTCTTCTTGATGAGAAATGCTGGTTCTCATGCTTCTCTTGCCCCACTCCCTCTTGCTCTATACTCATGTTGAGAAGGGCCTCTCCTGTCTTCCTCTGACTGCTCTCAACGGATTCCCATGCCTCTTATTTATAGCTAAATTGGAGAAGAAGGGTTGTGGCTAAGAAGAAGAGCTCTTTTTGGAGGAGATATTGGCAAAATCAGCAATTTGAAGCTTCTAAGATGCAATCTGATGCTAGTAGTTAGCAATTTGATCTTTGAGGTCCAGAGAGGCTGCCAGAGATGCCATGACTAATTCACCTAGCTCTCGGATGATCTTGCTTCATCCAAGCCTCTTGTCGAATTGAAAAGAGGGGGAGATTACTAGAGTTAATTGTTGAATCTTTGGAGCTAAATTTAGGCTTTTTGGTACAGAATCGAAGATGCCAAATCTTAGGGAATATTGCACAGTTTTTTTTTTCAAAAAAAGGGGGGGCACCCAGATCGTCGTCATCTTCCTCTCTTAATCTTCTTTTTTTTCTTCATAAAGCTAAAGTTTTAAACCTTTTATGACTTATTCGACTTGCCAAGTTTAAAATGTGTTTGGTCGATCCAAAACTTACTAGTCATAATTGACATGCATATGGCAATCCTCGTGTAGAGGTATTCGCAGCCATGTCATACTCGAAAGATGTCGATTTTATGAATTTTGGACTATTTTTGTTCGAGACTTCCTCTATTTAATGGCCTAGAATCCTTCAAGTACAATTGCAAGAAGTTAGGAAAATTTGAAATTAAAGTCGGGATATCACATCCTCTCCCCCTTAGAGGAATCGAGACGTCCTCATCTCGAATGAAACTAGGAATATTGGTTACATAACGATTCATGGCCAATCCAAGTGGCATCCTCTTCAAGGTAGTCTTTCCACTAGACGAGATACTCTCTAAGGGTTTTGTTTATTAAAGTCTTCTCCCACATGTCAAGTATATTTTTTGGTTGAAGTTTTAGGACTCCTTGACTGGGCATTACAATTTGTTGGTCGTTTAGTAGATGGTGTGGGTTAAAGACATATGCATTCAATAGAGTGACATAAAATACATTATGTACTTTCAAGTTATTAGGGAGTTGCAGCTTGTAGGCATTTGGTCCTAGATGCTTTAGCACCTTAAATGGCTCACAATGTTTGGGACTTAGCTTCTTGAATTCCCCCAAACATAAGGAACTTTTCTTTGGGCGAACTCGTAGGAAAACCATGTCACCTTCTTTGAAGATGCGTTCTTGCCTTCATTGATCGGTATATGCCTTTTGTCGATCCTTGGTGGCCTGCATATCTTGCCTTATAGCTTTCACTATTGCTGATCCATTTCTTCCAGCATTTGCCAAAATGCTTCTACCTGTAGGGTAGGATTGGAAAAATTTATTGGTGTAAGATAATTTTGCCCATATAGTGCGTGAAAAGGAGTCATTTGAATACTTTGATGGTATGATTCATTGTAGGAAAATTCAACGAAGGGTAGGTATTGGATTCACCATTTGGGTTCCCTATTACAATTAGCCCTCAGTATGTCCTCAATAACTTGGTTGACCCACTCTGTTTGACCACCGATTTGGGGATGGTAAGTAGTACTGAAGTAGAACTGGGTTTCTAGAGCTTCGAACAAACTCTTCCAAAAGTTTGAGGTGAAGAGAGAATCGCGGTCGTTGATGATTCTTTGGGCTCATCCATGTAACTTAAAATTTTCCTTAATGAAAAGCCTAGCAATATCAGAAGCTTTGTAATTGGTTTTTATATGAATAAGGTGTGTAACTTTTGTTAGCATATCAATGACTACCCTTAAGGAGTTATATCCTCCTTGTATCCAGGGTAATCCAACTATGAAGTCCATGTTGATATACTCCCATTCATTTGAGGGATGTCAAGTGGCTGGAGCTTTCCTGGCATCTTGACACGCTCGGCCTTAATTCATTGAAAGTTTAGGCATTCGGTGACATACTTGAGTACATCACCCTTGAGTCTTTCCTAGTAGAAGCTTCTTTTGACTATATTGAGAGTCTTAGCATAATTAGGATGCCCGAAAATGGGGAATTGTGAGCTTCCCAGAGTATTTTTCTTTTGAGTTCCTAACTTGTAGGAATACATAGTCTTGTCCTGTAATAGGCAAGCTCCTCGTTGATGGAAAAATCTTGATACTTAGTCCTGAGTTTTGGACTTGAATCCTTGATAGAATTTCTCTTGACAAATTCTGATAGCTTGGATCCTTCACTACCTCTTCTTTAGCCATTTGTATGAGAGGGTTACTGGGCATAAAAATCATTGTGGCAAGAGTTCTAGCCCTAGAGGGTTCTTTTAGGATTAGAGCATTAAGGAATGATTTACGGCTTAGGGTATCCACAATCACATTCTCCTTGCCTAGTATATACTTGATTTCAAATTCAAATTCTCTCAAGGTCTCAATCCATCGGTGTTGTCCCATATTGAGATCTGGCTAAGTAAAAATCCACTTTAGGCTTTTATGATCAATGACTGAGAAAACCTATTACCAAGCAGTAATGTCTCCATAGTGACTCTCCATTTGAAGCGTGACCTTGGCCTTTTTCCTCTTCTTCCTTTGCCTATGGCTCTTTCTCCCTATCTAGACTACGTCTACATTGCTGGATCTAGTTAGTGATATGCCATTGGCAAGCTTTGTTTGTGCCCGAGCCATGACATGAAATTGGATAGGTGTGTCCTCTTCCTCAAATGTCTCAACTCCAAACAACCCCAATGGTACCGATGGCTCGTTCGCTGCACTAAAGGATGTCTTTTGTCTAGGGCATTTAGCAAATGAGTGACTCTGGGCACCTAAGATCGGCCTTCTCTCGATTAGCTTGCTCCCGTCGAGGCAAAGTGAGGAGATGTGTCCTGGGTGACCACAAATCCAACAAGAAAACGATTCTTGAGCCTACCCTCCTAAGCATCTGCCTCTACCTCTACCTAGAGCCATAACCAATACTAGTCTATAATCCACAAGGATTGGATTTCCCTCTTCGTTGTATGAGATGTAAGGGTTCATATAGGTCTCATCATCATTAAACTCCTCCACATAGTGGGCTGATCGTTGGATGGCTTACGAAAGGTCTAGGTGGCCAAGGTATGCATGTGGGATTTGTCTCCATCCTAGGAATGACTGGTTTAGCATCATTAGGTGCCGGGAGAGCCAATGGGGCTCCCTTCTTGAAGAAATATGGTGGCCTATTCCCTAGGTAAGGCTGTTGTAAGGTTGCAAGTATGGGAATCGTCTTGGTAGTCTGCAATGCATGGCAACATGACTGAACCTACCGGAATTGGTGCAAGGTCAGGACCTAAGGTCTTGACACTCGGCTGGCAGGTGGTTTTCGCCACAATAAACGCATTGGACATGTGGACACGTTGGTCTCCTCAACATTTCTTGTAGCCTTGCTATCACCATCTTCATCTTCGCTAGCTCTTGGTTCTGGTCAGTACTCTTTTCCTTATCTTGGCTACTTGGTACTGACCGCCCGCTAGAAGTGGTTTACCCTTCTGAGGTTCTAGAGCTAGCCTCATCTCAATTTGAGCTTCTCGAGCTCATCTCCTTGAGCTGGTCATCCACTCAAATGGCCTCTTCAAAGACCCTAGTTAGCGCATCTCGCTGATGTAAGCTTGAGTTGCTTGCCAAGGCCTTGTAGAGTTCCTCACTTAGTATTCCGTTGATGAAGACCCAGACACCACTCTTTCTATGGGTCGTTCATTTGTCAGGATTCTCTTAAATAGACTCCTCACATGGGTCACATCATCTCTAATATCTTCCTTATCTCTTTGCTTCATGTTCATGAGCCGTATAATCAGATTGTCCAAGTACCCAGGCTCTGAGAATCTCTTAATGAAGAGGTTATTGAGATGGTTGAAGTAGTTACATTCTGTGGTATCTAAGCTTGTGTACCAAGTCCTTCCCTCATCGCCTAAGCATAGATCAAAGGCTTGCAAGTGCTAGGTGAGGTCGATGAGGCCATTGGCCTCACAAACTTGCTCGTACTACTCTACGAAGCTATATGGATCATCATTTGGTTGGTACTTGTCTAACTGCTTAGCAACAATAGGGATTTTTGATTGGCTCTTCGAGCATTGGTTGACTCCTAGCCTTGTTGTAAGCAACGAGGTCACAAGTGTTGCTACGCATTGCTTTGCAGATGTATTGTCTAATAGTCGCTTCTTCGTAAGAAGCTCGCTCAACATAGGGTCTCCTTCTAGCGCTTTCTCTCTCTCTCTCTCTCTCTCTCTCTCTCTCTCACTCTCTCTCTCTCTCTCTGTGCATTAGGTCCTAATCAATTTCTGTTTGCTAAGGCTAACACTCACTGGATCTCCCCCATTTCTACGTTCTATCGCAAGCTTCTAGATTGATGTTCTTGATTGTAGGCCACTATGCCTTGCAAAGCTTCCCGCGCTAGTCTCCTCTCCTCTTCAAGGTCTGCTATGATATCCTTGGATACCTACTGTAGTGGTCCATCTGGGTTTGCAAGTCATACTTGCTCACCATCTGTTGAATTTCATTTGGGAAATCCCCCAGATAGAGCTCTTTGTTGCATCTAGAGTTCGTGCTGGTCTATGTCATATCCGCAGCCTCTTGTTCCACTAGGGTGAGGATGAGATTGATTGAGGATTGATTAAATCGAGTAGATTCACTCCTACAATGATGTTAGACCTTTGATTGCTCTAGCTCCTGTTTCGTGTCTTCCTCTTGGTCCTACCACTTGGGGTTCTCATTTACCCATCTAAGTTTCAAGTTCTCCTCCTACTGGTGGGTTCGTTTAGTTTCTCAAGTCTGAGTGAGTTCCTTGTCATTTGCAGATAATCCTTAATCTATTGTCACTCTGTGTGTGTGTGTGTGTGTGTGTGTGTGTGTGTGTTCTCTTCCGTGCACTGTGTGAAATTAGGCTTTCAGCTTTTCTTTAGGTGCATTTCAAGTGTCAGAAAACAATGTGGGGTGCAATGCAGAATGGTAAATGTAGCTTCAGCACTCCCGTCTACATTCTCAACCTCATAGGGCTTTAAGCTTGGTCTCACTGGGGGTGCTCTCACTAGTCTCTAGGGTTTGCGTTGCATCTTTCCGCTTAGTTAAGGTCTAATTGAGGGTTTATGGCTCAGTTTGGCACTCTTAGTGGGGTGGACAGCTAGCAAGTTGGCTAGCATCATTTGCTAGATCTGTAATTCATTGGTTCTCTCATTTCTTGTGCCAAAAGGTGTTTTGTTCATTCGTATCACTCTCATGGGTTCGTCTGCTGCTATGGTCTAGGTCAATCAGGGTCTATAGATGAACATGTGTTCTGTTCATTTGTATCACTCAGGGGGATATGGTCCAGGTCAATTGGGGTTTACAGATGTCAAATCTCACAAATTCTAGATTCGGTTGGGTTGGTCTGAATTACAAGGTCAAAGTGTTAGATTCAGCCTGGTCCGAATGGCCTAGGGCCAAGTGTTCGAGGGCTAAGCTGTCCAAATGCCACGTGGCAAGGTGGGCCGAATGGTTGAGGGCATGGGACCGAGTTGGGTGGGCCAAATTTTAGGTGGCCGAGTCTAGTTGACTGAGTGGGATGGATGTAAGCGGGCTGAGGGCTGATTCTAGGGTTCGACCCGAAGTGGCTGTTCGAGTCTAGGACTCAAACATGCCGAGTGCGACGTCGCTTGTCAACAACGAAGACAATTTTTGTTTTGTTTGCACAATCTATAGTATACTAGGTGGCAAGCACTTCTAGAATAGATCAATGGACAAAGGTTAAGGTTTGTATATACCTGATGTACTTGAAAAACTCTGGAACAAATCGATCAATCTGCTGCAAGGGTTTGGTCTCTCCAAGCTCTCTCTCTTTCTCTCTCTCTCTCTCTCTCTCTCTCTCTCTCTCTCTCTCTCTCTTAATGCTACTATTGCAAATGAGCTCTCCCTTGTCCTATCGGGTTTTAAACTCTTGCTTAACCTTCCTGATCACTCCCCTTGCGACATTAACACATCTAAGCGCTCTTTTCTCCCATTTCTTCCTTGTTTGTGCCCTGTTTGGGCCTATTTTATAGAATAAACCCTAAATCTTTTTCCTTTGATTTCTTAATCCTATCCTACTCTAAATGCAACAAAAATCAAAACCCAAACACTGAAATGATTCCTTCTACTTGCCTAATAATAAAAAAATTGAAATACTTGTTACAAAGATTAAACCCCAAAACTCCTACCTATCTCAAGCTTCGGTTTGAGGTTGAAACCCTTACTTTGTTGCTCGATTTGAGGCATGCAAGTGCTCAAGCTTGAATTTTTTGGTCCCCACAACGGGACCAAAATTTAGTGGGAGCTCACACTCAACCGAACCGGCTTGAGAGGAAATTTGCACACCCCTCAAGTCTCAAATCCTACGCATTTAAAGTTTAGGTGCAAGTACCACTCAAAGGCACAAGAATTCAGCCTTCAACATGGTATATTTGGCATGGGATACATGATATAAAGGCAAATGTATGGCAACATAATGCAATGCAATTGGCAAATTGGGACACAGTTATGTTGAGCAAGATGTATGCTATTGGTGGCATTTGTTACTTGGGTCAGCAATAAAGAGTTGGAATAGGGTTTTCAAGCAAGGTTCTCAAGCAAGGTTCCATTGATTGGATCCTTATTTTGTAGCATACAGTGGGATTATCAATCCTTGGTTACTTGCAGAGGTTATTTTCAGTATGACAAATGTATGGAGTTCATTTGGATGTCTACATAGTTGGTACATGCACAATTGATGGTATAGGTCATCAAATGACCAGAACAGAGCATTCACAGGTTGTAAGAAATTTCATATAGTTACAGTAAATTACTTACATAATTTTCTGTACTCAACCATTTTTAATACTTGATAGCTCATTTGAAAGGGGACATCCTAGGCTTCATAGAAAGCTAATAAGTTGGTTATTTGGATTATCAGAGCTCAAGATATTCGAGTTTTTTGTCTACTGTTGTACACTCAGGACAGGACATTACTTATGGCTAAAAATAAAAGAAAGGAACCCATTATGGATACCATTAGTGAAGGTTTAAGAGACTACCACCATGATAAAGAGCATGAAGCTTCACAAGAGGCTATTTACCTTGAGAACCATGATAATGAGAAGCTATAGATAAGTTCAACACATGCTGTAGTAAACAATTAAGTGAATGGGGTTGGCAATACTCATGTCTCTATTGATTCTAATAGTTTTCAAAAAATCTTCAACGACATAAGGGATATGAAATCAGGCATTGATAAGATTGTAGCTCTCTTGAGTGAGAGGATATTACCTACAGCTATTCCAAATGCTCCAAGTCTTCCCATCGTTCAAGAGCAGTCAAAGACTACAACTCCCAAGGTTGTTGGACACTTTGAAGTTGGAGAGCCATCAAGAGCTCAACCCTCTCATTTTTAGCCTCAATCCCAACCCCTAAATCAACCCAAGACCTACACTAGCCCTCATGGATAGGATTTGGAAGATAAGGCTCATGCTAATTCAAGGTTTGATGATGACACCCATGGATGCCATCCTTTTTACAAGTCTTTTTATGGACAACCATCTACTATCCCTCAATCTACTCATGAAGAGAAAGTTGAAGAACAAAGTTCTTATCATGGTTAAGCAAGTGGGGGTAATAATTCTCATCGGCAACACCCTTACAATGGACATGCTCATGTAAATTCAGTTCTAAATTCTTATGGACAGCAACATCATGTCAATAATAATCATGAATATAATCAGCCCTCTAAACAAGGCCCTCATTCAAATTAGTTTTGGCCTCATCAAATGAATGGATAGCAACCACCAATGAATGCCCCGACAAATATACGCTCTCCAATGTATGGACATCAAGTCTATGGATAGCCTCATGTTGTTGGCAATTCTTTTTCTCCGACACAAGGACAATTTAATAAGCCAAATGGGTTTGCAAATATTCATGGGCAACAACAACCATATGTTCATGGAACATGGAGTAATGATGCTCAAAGAAAAATTTCTTTTGGCCCAAACTTTTATGGACAACAACACAATAATGGCCAATCTCATCAATATGAGCGGGAATACAAGGAGAAAATAACCATTTCTGATTTCAAGGGTGAAAATCCATCCTCTTACCGAATTAGAGGAATGGTTTGACAAGCTTGAGATGTATTTTTCTTTGTATCCTAGACCGGAGAATGCCAAGATAAAATTTGTAGCCCTACATTTGAAAGGATATGCACACATGGTGTGGCGGTACATGGCAAGGATTGGTAATGAATTCTTAACATGGGATGCATTAAAGGGGGCAATGATAGAAGCCTTTGTGTCTCCTATTGAAAAAGAGAAGTTGGAGAAGAAGTGGTATGCTCTTGAGCAAAGGGGATTAACAGTTAGAGATTATTCTAACCAATTCCTTAACCTCTACATGTATGTGGATGGAGTATCTGACAATGCCAAGTTGAATAAGTATATATTTGGGCTTGAATCTTCTCTATCTTTAGACGTGGGAGCTATGAAACCATCATCTTTACAAGCTGCCATACAATTGGCTAAAAGGTATGGTCAAAATAAAAAAGAGTTTTCAGCAAAGAATAGGGCAACATTTTTAGCCAAACCAGTCCACTAGAATAGCTACAAATTATGGGCAGACAAATACTGAATTTCAGCAAGGAGGGAAGCCAACAAATACCTACAGCAAGATCTCTACATTTCCTACTATTTATGGATCAAAACAGGGCAGTAATTTTAGATTTAATGCTGAAAGCAGATTAGATGGAAAGAGGACTGAAATTAGTGGCAAAAACTCAGCTCCTATGCAAGGAAAGCATGTGCCTAATGACAAGCTTTGAAGGACATGTATGCGAAGGGTCTATGTTTTAAATGTGGGGAGCAATGTCTCCCGATCACAAGACAAAATGCAAAGCCAAGAATGTCAAAGTGAGCATGATCTTTGAAGAGGAATTGGATGTTGAGGTAAACGAAGGCAATCTATCTCAGCTTGATTGCATACCTAGATGTATGACCATTATGATGATTGCCATGAAGAATTCTATGACCCTATGGATGGTTTTCCATTTGATCCAGGTGGTTACTTCATGGATAATCCTTGGACAAATTTGGATTCATTGAAGCTTTGTTCTATCTCCCTTGATGCATGGAATGGTTCCAAATGGGACAATACATTATGCCTTAAAGGCTACATTAATGGAAGAATTTCTCACATTCTCATTGATATCGGGAGTATACATAGCTTCGTTAATACACGGTCTCTTGATGGGCTGAAGTTGCATACACAAGAAATGCCTTCATCACTAAGAATCCAAGTGGCAAATGGAGCTTATGAGAGCAGTTATCCAATTTGTTCCAATGTTCCCATCACTTTATCATCATCTTGTACAACTTTAGTGAATCTTATTGCCTTGGAGATGGGTCCATTGATAACATACTTGGCTACAATTGGCTGAAAAGTATTGGCAAGTTTACCATGGATTTGAATAGGTTGCAAATGGAATTTCAATGTCATGGAAAACAAGTTACTCTTCAAGGGATTGAGAAGAAGAAGCTAGAGGTGATCAGCACCAAAAGATTAAGAGAGAGATCAATGAAAAGGCATGTACGTTTACCCTTCTCTTGTCAAAGATTGATGAGAATCAGCCCTCTTCTAATCAGACCTCTACTCCTTCAAAAGATATGGATCCTTATCTTTGCAAATTGTTGGAAGAGTATTTATTTCAGCCACCTACCTCTCTTCCTCCAAAGCATGAAATGGATCACCATCCCATTGACTTGCTTCCAAATAAAAAGCCTATCAATAAACCTCCATATCACCTTTCATAGGTGGAAAGAGAAGAAGTTGAGCGCCAAGTAAAGGAGCTACTTGAAATGGGTCTTATACAACCAAGTCAATCTCTCTTTGCTTCTCCCGTTCTTCTAGTCAAGAAGAAGGATGGTTCATTCTGCATGTGCATAGATTATTGGGATTTGAATAAGGGCTCTATCAAAAATAGGTATCCAATACCAAGGATTGATGATCTCTTGGATGAATTGAAGGATGCCAAGGTAAGATCGATTTGTGATCGGGATACCACCAAATACTCATGAAGGAGGGAGATGAATACAAGATTGCATTTAGAACCGAGAGGGGATTGTATCATTTCATGGTTATGTCCTTTGGTCTTTCAAACACTCTAGCCACATTCCAAGCTTTAATGAACAAGATACTTCAGCCACTTTTGTTCAAGACAGTTTTGTTGTTCTTTGATGATATATTGATACAAAAAAAAACATTTACATCATGTTAGAGAAGTTTTTGACATATTGAGGAGTCACAAGTTGTTTGCTAAAGCAACCAAATGTATATTCATGACCAAAGAAGTAGAATACTTGGGACATATTGTTGGAGAAAATGGCATCAAGGTTGACCCGAAAAATGTCAAATATGTGAAAGATTGGCCTATTCCAACAAATACCACTTCATTAAGGGGTTTTCTTGGTTTGTCTTCTTTCTACTGAAGATTTATCAAGAATTATGCTCATGTGGCTGCACCATTGACCGATAGGTTAAAGAAAGAAGCTTTCTTTTGGGATGAAATAGCCGACAAAAGCTTCAAACACAATATTAGTGAGTTTGGGAATCTCCCAATTCTCATTTTTTGAATACTGAAAAGGTGGCACCCGGATAACATGCCCATAAGCTTCTCAAAACCATATGATGTGACCTATCATTGGAAAGTGCTTGAAAAATGGAATTTATTGAGCTATAGAGCACTCGATTTGGAGTTATAGTGTTCAAGTTATTACAAATCCAAAGATTTGACCATGTGTCCCAAACTTATGGGAAATTCCCATATTCCCCAATATGGTGTTTTCAATGAGCTGAAACAACTCCTCATTTTCAGCGCCTATATTGGTTTGTCCCGATTTTTCTAAGGTCTTTATGATCTATGCGGATGCTAGTGAGAGAGGATTGGGGGATTTTTTAGCCCAAGAACATGGTGTCATTACATATGAGAGTAGAAAATTTGATAAAAAAGAGAGGCAAATGCATATATATGAGAAAAAGATGACAGCTATACTACACACAATCAAAAAATGGCATCATTACCTCTATGGAAGTCAATTAAAGTGAAAAGTGACCATAGGGTGTTGAAGTACTTCCTCTCACAGCCTAACTTGTCTCCTAAGCAAAGAAGGTCATTGGCAACTCTTCAATCATATGATTTCTAGATAGTCTCTAGGATGTGGGCATGTAATGTATCTACCGTCTCCACTATATATAAAGATTGGATAAATGACATACAAGAGGAATATATGATGGAGGAGCATGCTACCACAATAATGCAGAAATCAGAAGAATTTCCAAACTTCAAATAGCATAATGGACTTTTATGGTACAAGGAGAAGATCTACTTGATCCCTCAAAGCAACTTTAGGCTGAAAGTCCTTCAAGAAATGCATTCTTCACACTTGGCTAGTCATCTTGGACTTTTTAAGACTTTTGACAAAGTGCACAAAAGTTTTTATTGGAAAGGACTATGGTGGGATGTGAAGGAGTATGTCTCTCATTGTTTGGAATGTCAACAAAATAAAGATTCATCTTTATTACCAGCTAGTCTCCTTCAACCCTTGCCTATCCCACAAGGAAAATGGACCGACATTTCAATGGAATTCATTATGGGCCTCCCTACCACAAAGCATGGTTGGAATAGCATTTTTATTGTGGTGGACAAATTTACCAAATCAGCCCATTTTATTCCAACCAAGACACAATTTTCAGCAAAGCAAGTAGCCGACCAATTCATGGAAGGAGTGTTCGAGCTACATGGTATGCCTTTGAGAATAGTGTCGGATAGAGACACTAGATTCATGGGAAATTTTTGAAAGAGTTTGTTTACTTCCATGGGCACTACTCTTACCCCTAGTATGGCTTACCACCCTCAAACCGATGGTCAAACCAAAAGGGTTAATTGATGAGTGTACTTAAGACACTATTGCCATGACATGCAATCATCATGGGATAATTGGTTGCATCTTGCTGAATTTTGCTACAACAATACATATCATATGAGCATTGGGATAGCTCCTTTTGAGGCACTCTATGGATATAAGGTTCAAATTCCTTCAGCCATGCTTCATGAAGATGTGAGTCCACAAGTGAAGGATGAATTAGAAAGAATGGAGATGCTTATGAAGCAATGTAAAGAAAACATACGAAAGGCACAAGATTGTCATGAAGTCCTATGCTGATGATAGGCAGAGGCACATGGAGTTTGATGTTGGAGCACTACAAGATATAGACCTTATACTGACGTTTAAAGCGACGAAAATACAAACAACAAAATTTGCCCCTGTCGTCGCAAAAAGCGTCGTTATTGATGACGCCATAGAAACGTCGCTATTGGCGTCGCTATATGCGTCGCTATTAGCGTCGCAAATGCGATGCTAATAGCGACGCATATAGCGACGCCAATAGCGACGCAACCAAAAAATTACGATGCGCATAGCGACGACAATAGCGACGCGAGCAGTAAATTTGCGATGCTAATAGCGACGGTAATAGGGATAAAAAAAAAATTGTGGCAGGGCAGCTTGCACTATGTGCTGTATGAGAGCCATACAATATTGTTTCTGCACTACTGTATACAAAGCACTTGCAAACAAAAAGAATGTATACTGAAATCATAAAACTGATACATGAAATAAATACATGATCGCATAAAAAGCGATTGGTACAATCATGACAGGATATCACTAATACATAGAAAATGTCTACATAGATCAGGCGACTAAACAAATTCTCGTCCCCCGAAAGCTCGTCCCGCCGTAAAGGAGTATCGAACGGATTCTGCAGAAAAAGAAACAACACATCAATCCACCATACAATAATGCATTCAAATATCTCATGGTAACTACGGACAAGAAAGATGAGTGACTTACAGGGCCGCCGCGTCTATACAATCGGTCGATCAATGCATTGAGACCGTGCCTCTCTGCATATCAAGTCTCAAGGCCTTGCGGATCGCGATTTGTAATGGAGTGCTGCAAAGAAAACAAAATGCTAACTGTTAGAAACATGATTGTCAGTACAAAGAATATTTCAAAAAAACAAACAAGCAAAACAAAAGAGAAACTTACAAAGTCCTCCAAATATGTCCTGTGGCCACCACTCCCAAGATGATGGACCACTCCGACCTCGAGTCATGCCCTCGCCGCCTCACACTGCTGACTCCAATGTCCTGGAGAATCTGTAGCCTCCTCCCTCAGTCGGCACCAGTCGTCTGCATCTAACCACTCGAGCTTTGCAGCCCCATTCTTGATTGCCTTGCGTACGTCGGATCGTCTATGTGACATGTATGCACGCATGCAATCCATCATCCAGCCCGTAGAGAATCTATCTACTGCGGCTGGCACACCGGAAACTCCTCGTGCAAGGATGCTACTATGTAGTCCTTGCTCCCCTCCGGTATGTTCTTCCAATGATCGAGGACGTTGTGCCGAAAAAATTGTTGGCACAACTCTCTCATGCGAGCCATCACCCTCCTCCCCTCATCATTCATGATGATGGCTCCTGACCTACCATCGACCAGATATCCATAACCCCTAGGAGTCTGCCTAAGATGGGTCCTCTCCCATCTCCGTCCACGCTCCTGGGCATATCCAGGAGACCCCTCTACATCCGGTGTACCGATGGGGGTAACCTCTCTCGGAGTGGCACCCAAAGGGGTGGTACTCAAAGGGGTGGCACTTGCTGACGACTGCGCAAAAGCCGGAGTAACTGGAGTAGACATCCCCACAGATGTGACATCCTGGAGGTGATGCAGCTCCAGCTGAATGACGAGACAGAGACACCACATCCGTGTCTCCACAACAGCATCCCCCTGATCTCGATGCAGTCCCTCCCTCTGGCCCAAGTCGTGAGCGTCGAGATCGTCTGCTCGAAGCAAAAGCATCCGATCGCGCTGAAGCAGATCTAGCAGAGCGCCCTGACGAAGAATGAGACAGCTCCTAGTCTACCATCTCTCTGAATCTCGCGAGCTGGTCTGGAGACATGCGTGCGAAGATGTCCTGCAACTCCTCATCGCTCATCCCTCGACTCATCCTGAAAATGTCACCTGCATAGATAAAAAATGGTGTTAGAATAATCAATTTAAATTATACAAAGCACCAGTAATATAAATCATTTTTAAAAAATCCCTCTTAAAATGCATATCTTATGTACCTTTATAAGAGATCTAAACAACGAATTTAGTAAGTGGATGCTCCAAGTATGAAGTATCCTATGGTCCCATGTTAATCTCCTAACACAACTCCGCATACACTGGAAGGTCGATAGACATGTCACCACAAAAGAATGAGTCCGCCTCATTCTCAAAAAATTCTTGGACTCCTATATTTCCATCATTGTTAGCCGATGCGGGCTCCAAGCTTTCAACGGCCTCCACCCCTTGTAATATCGACCCCTCTATTTGCATATTATCTTCATCTATGCTCGGAACATCGCTTTGATCATATACTCTCACACTTCGGGGAGTTGAAGGTATAACATACTACCATCAAGGTTGTCGGGGGTTTGGATAGAAGATTACATGTTCACAAACACGTACAAAGCGAATTCAAACCATTGTGACATAAACCATGTCGTATTACAATTAGCAAGCAAATGACTCCATGCACCTGTTCACAATGGACCAGCAACACAAAGGTGTCGCGCAAATCCGTCCATTTTTTTTCGGAATCTATTTCGAGAAATCTCGATGGACCCCGTCGAACTGTTGCTCCAGCTCCTCCAAGTACCATTTTGAACCACTGCACATCGAATAGTATCATGGAGAAGCTACGGTAATCCACCGTAATAATACTTTGCAAGTTCCCAAAATACTCCATCTCATCCACAACCATGTTCGGATCCGTTGCTCGTCGTCGGCTCTCTTGCTCGAACCTTGCCATGACACCACAGTCCATTGTGGAGCGCATTTTTTCAATACGCTCGACACGAAAATGCCGTCCGTGCGACCACGCTGCACTATATATTTTGTATTGTACATTGAAACACTCAAATTAGATGTCACATATAAAATTTAGATACGACAGATTCTAAACCCCTCATTACCTTTGGACTACATCCCCTCGAGAATTCCCACTCCTCCATTGAGACCTCTATTCCTTCGCTGGATGCTGCGGTCAAGGCTCCATGCAACCATCGTGTTGACATAAACTGCGGCATCTCCTCCATGCCTTCAGGATATTGAATCGGTCGATGACGCGTACAACGTCAGAATTCAGCTCGCGCTTCCTCTCGATCTTGCCTTGCAATCTGGTACTTGGCGAGCCACGTCTCCATGGAGGCATGGTGCAACATACAAAAGCGATTCACCTTCTCTTCCATTGAGGCATCCATTCTTTTTTCTACCCCATTTCCAACCACCGCATCTCCAGTCAGTCTATCATCGTCCTTCAGCGTCCATAGCATTTCATTGTCTGGTTCCATCGTTGGTAGCCATTGTGAGATATGCACTAATGCCTTTGACACCAACCAACCTTCGGCCATGCTACCTTTTGGCCGAGCTCGTTGTCGCACAAAGCCTTTCAGGGTTTTCATGAAGTGCTCCAGGAAGAACATCCATCGTGTATGGACAGGTCTAGCAATCTCCACTTCGTCCACAAGATACACAAGAAGGTGGACTTGTATCGCGAGCATGCTAGTGGGCAGGTATTTCTCAAAGAGATAGACTGTCTCCATTACTCCCCGCCTCGCGGATTCAATAGAGGACATCTTAATCTCTTTCTGTGAGATCCATTGCACCAAAGTCGACAACTTGTAAATGGCCCCACGAATTTCTGGAGTAAGGCATCCTGCGATCGTGATCGGTAGGACAAACTGCCACAAATGAGAAAGCATTATGAATAATGACCACTTTTCAAATTGCAAAATGCCCACGCTAATTACAATCCATTCGTAGCACAAACCTGACATATCTTATGCCAATCATGGGATTTTAGCCCCGACAATTGGTCATCTTTAGAAAATGCGGACCTGGGAGAACGCATCATATCCGTCGGAGTGCGGATAGACTTGATTACTTGCTTCACAATGCGCTCTTCTTTAGTGGAAAAAACCCAAGGAGTGCGAGGAAGCTGCACGTGACCATCAGCACTCGACTGCGGCCAAAGCGCCTCCATCTTACCTACCTCCTTCAGATCCATTCGTGCCCCTATAGTGTCTCTCTTTCCTGTGATGTGGTCCCATAGCACGCTGCCCACATTCTTGAAAATATGCATGGGATCCAACAAGTGGTTGACCTGTAAGTGGGTCCAATATGGCAACTCGTAGAAAACTGAGAACCATCGCATTCCATTTGGATGTGATTCCGGGTTGACCATTTTCAGCTCGTACCAGCTTGCGGCGTTCATATGTGTTGGAGGTTGTCCAAGGAAACCTTCCCTGAGTTCATGATCCTCTGCGGCAAGAAAGCAGCTTGTCCTTGATATACCATCTTCTTCATGGTTCGTGACCTTCGGGAGTCTAACTGTGGCCCACACAATGGACATGCATGATAACCTGAGGTAACCAAACCTGTAAGGCGAGCCACGACCTAGTGAATACTTGATTGAATGAGATAAAATATAGATATTACCAGCGAGAACGGA
Organism: Lygodium microphyllum; assembly: GCF_053477565.2. NCBI lineage: Eukaryota > Viridiplantae > Streptophyta > Polypodiopsida > Schizaeales > Lygodiaceae > Lygodium > Lygodium microphyllum. The sequence continues at coordinate 34,516,538 of NC_141157.1, read as the reverse complement.
GGTCTGCTCACCTGAGCACGCTCTCAATCCCGGAAAGTCATGCATCGTCCACATGAGAATGGCTCGAATGTTGGCTGACCGCCGACCATCGTGCCTACTCATATCTTGCACAGTGACCCCCTCCTCCCACAAAATCTTAAGCTCATTGACTAATGGACGAAGATACACGTCCATATTTTTTACTTTATAGTGGCGTGGGACGAGCAAGCTAAGGATGAGATGTCCTTTCTTCGTAGAAAGCCATGGAGGGATGTTGTAGTTGACAAGGACTATAGGCCACACACTATAAGAAGTTGAGCGCAGACCGAATGGGTTCACACCATCCAGACCGAGCCGAAGATTCCTTGGCTCTCGCGCAAAGCCTGGGAAGGTAGAGTCAATGTGGCTCCGTGCGCGCGAATCCACTGATATTCGTTGAACTCCATCCGTGGACCTATTCTGCACATGCCACGTTGTCAAGCTTGCCATGCCGGACGTATGAAACATGTGGTTTATGCGGGGGATGAGCGGAAAGTGTTTGAGAACTTTTTGAGGGATGGTTTGCCCTTGCAAGTCCTGTCGATACCTGTGAGCACCACACTTTGGACATGTCTCCATAGTCTCATATTCATCTCGAAACAGTATACAATCATTGATACATGCATGGATGTTATTGTAGTCCATGCCAAGCTTCCGTAAGACATGTCGTGCATCATCACGAGACTCAGGCATGGTATTTGCAAGTGGTAATATATGATATTTCAATAACCTGAAAAAAATCATAAAACACCTTGAAAAAGCACAAATGTTTGTAATAATAGTGTCAAAAAAAAAAATCAATGAAGCCTATGTGCAAGGTACCTGAATAACTCGGTCACACTCGTATCGCTCCACCCGTATTCAATCAAGATACTCGGCACCCGTCATATAATGGTATGGATGCTTCCTCTCTAAGCGGATCAGATATCTCGACATCCATGGGAATCAATGCATCGATCATTGCCTCCATCTCAAGCTCCAAGATTGTAGGTCTGGAAGGTTGTCTCTCTCCTCTGGCATTGATGGTATAGATTGGCCTTGCGAGTGGTGGATTGGCTCCTACACTCCATCCATCGCACGCCCACGAACTCTTCTAATTGGCCGCAAAGGGTGCACTCCCCCTTGGGATGAGACATCACTCCCCTGGATAGAAAATTTGCCAACAAGACCCAATCTTATAGTGTATGGTTTTCAATTAGCTTGCGAGTACAATGCATGATTAATATTAACTTCAAATTACCGTTTACTAAAAATCCGCAATCGCCTTATCAATTATCTCAGATTGAAACTCGCCAAATCTCGTACGTGTTCTATAAACAATCGGCGTTTTCGTCTAATTGCCAACTTGCATTGAGAGCAAGGACATGGGACACGCTGATTAAGATACGCATCGCGATCTTGAACAATAAGAACTTCTTTGTTTTCCATCTTATCTACATTACAGCAAACGAGGCTCAAATGGATAGCTTTATGGAGATGTATGTCAAGTTGCAAGTTGACCATAAGCTCTTGCTTGAGAGGTTTTAGCCTCTGCAAGAGCTTGAGAAGCAAATTTTGTAAAACAGGCTCGGTTGATATTGATGCATCCATCGTGTTGAAATCTAAACTTCAAGATATAAGAAATGCTTTACTGATTAATGTAAAGAATGCATTGTACATAGTAGTTGAGAGATTTATTGATGTTATATCTCGGCCATATACCATGCTCAAGGATTTGTTTGTCCCGGTAGATAATTATTCGTTATTGTAAAAAAAAAAAGCATTGGTTCATAAGGTTCATGAGTCGAAGAATAAATGTTTGGACTTGACTAAAAGATTGGATAATGGCTTAGATGCTAAAAGAAAAAGTGATGAATATGTTACTTCATCATTGCAACAAAAAGATTGGTGACAAGGATGCTATGATTAATGAAGTTCTTCACGAGGTGAATATAGAGTTGAAGGGGATGGAACATGATTCTTCTTTGGGATTTAATGGTGATAAGTCAATTATTGAGGTGTCTTCTTGTACAACCATTATACCTTATATACCTAGCTACGGTCTCTAGGTTATATACTTTGAGTATCTTAGAGGGGTTCTACTAGGATTATTTATACAACTGCACTAGAGGGCTTTGAGTATAAGTAATCCATTTATGAGCATCATTGAGGATCTCTTAGTCTAATAATAAATCAGTCTCAACAAAAAGCATCTTAGAAATGTGGTTTTTTTGTCCTAGGTCCATGTATTAAAATTAATGCCATCTATGAAATTTATCAACTATAGTAATAAAATTTGTTTCAATCAATTCTACTCATAGTCATAACATTTGAAGAAAATATCCTATGCTCAATTTAAGGGATTCTTCTTCTATAACAATACTTTTGGGTTCATTTTGATGAAGTACCGTAATGACCATTAGCTAGGGTATCATTTTCTTTTAGTCCTTCCGTTGACTAGTTGGTATGATTTCTAATTTGTTATGCCTATAAAGTTAATACAAAAACAATGAATTATGCATATCACAATTAGATCCCCTACTTGGACATTATGAAGGATATGACCAATTTTAAGCCATCTGAAAGAGTCACCAATGTACGTGGCCCATGGCAAAGCACATTGCATACCATTATCGATAAGTCTATTGTCGTGCATCTTAAATATCCTAATTAGACTTTATAAAGTGTATGACTAATTTTTAGCCCTCTTAAGGAGTCGATGTAATGGTACCCATAAAAAAAGCAAAGTGGATACCATTACCATAATCATGGATATGCTATCGTTCCAATATATGTTATCTTTCTCTTTCTCTCCCTCTCTCTCCCTCTCCCTCTCTTTCTCTCGCATTTCGTCTCCCTCTCACAATATATCTTAACACTCTCCAAAAGCAAAAGGGAGAGGGAGAGAGAGAATGCATTCTCCCTCCCTCTCCCTCTCCCTCTCTTTCTCTTTCTCTCCCTCTCTCATTTCCTCCCCCTCCCTCTCCCTCTTCCTCTCCCTCTCCCTCTCTCTCTCTCTTTCTCTCTTTTTCTCTCATTTTCTCTCCTAAACAAGCAAAAAAGAAAGTGATTTAAACCTTTAACAAGCAAAAGGGAGAGGGAGAGAGAGAATGCACTCTCCCTCCCTCTCCCTCTCCCTCTCCCTCTCCCTCTCCCTCTCTTTCTCTTTCTCTCCCTCTCTTTCTCTCTTTCTCTCTCATTTCCTCTCCTAAACAAGCAAAAAAGAAAGTGATTTAAACATTAAACAAGCAAAAGGGAGAGGGAGAGAGAGAATGCACTCTCCCTCCCTCTCCCTCTCCCTCTCTTTCTCTTTCTCTCCCTCTCTCATTTCCTCCCCCTCCCCCTCCCTCTCCCTCTCCCTCTCTTTCTCTTTCTCTCCCTCTCTCTCATTTCCTCTCCTAAACAAGCAAAAAAGAAAGTGATTTAAACCTTAAACAAGCAAAAGGGAGAGGGAGAGGGAGAGAGAGAATGCACTCTCCCTCTCTCTCCCTCTCCCTCTCTTTCTCTCTCATTTCCTCTCCTAAACAAGCAAAAGAGAAAGTGATTTAAACCTTAAACAAGCAAAAAAAAGAGAGAGGGAGACTCATCGATGAGATATGGCGAGTGTGGGGCGGCTCCTCTTTGCGATGAAGGCTCCTCCTCTCCTTCGCGAACAGCGACGGCGGCGGCGGCGGCAAGTCTTCTTTCTCTCCTTCTCTCACGACGGTCGCTCTCTCCCTCGCTCTCGCTCTCAAAACACAAAAGTGAAAACACGAAATAAAGCCGCGCTCGGTTTCAGTCCGCTTTTTTTCTTGTGGAGCGTCGCTATTTGCGTCGCAAAAGCGACGCCAATAGCGAGGCAAATAACGACGCCGCTACCCACCATCGCTAATCACCGTCACTACCAGCTCAAATCCTTGTAGTGGAGATTGGGTCTTCTTGAAGGTGCCCAAGACTCATTATGCATCCCTTAAAGGTGGAAATAACAAGTTAGCTCACAGATTTTATGGCCCATATTTGGTATTGGAAAAGATTGGAGAGCTTGCATATAAGCTCCAATTACCTTCAACTACTCGCAGACATGATGTTTTTCATGTATCACAATTGAAGAAGTATAATAGGCAGGATGTACAAGTTATTATTTTCACTTCCACCACTTGATGAAAATGGACTGATTATCTATGAACGTGAGAAGATTATTGGGAAGTGTGAAAAGGCTCTTAGGAACCGAACTCTCACTGAATTTTTGATCAATTAGAAGGGCCTACCTATGGAAGAGTCCACTTGGCAACCCTCTTCTTATTTGGATGCTTTTCCATGGCTTTTGCAAGATGAATTATCATAGTCTGCGTAGGGACAACTTGTTGTTTTAAAATATTGTTATTGATTAAGTTGCCTTAATGACATCAAAAAGAGATTTTGATGGTATGGGATGATGCCTCAGGATGTGTATTTCATTTGTACACTTCAAACACTGAATTTGGATACCCCTGTCAAAAGTTATGGCAATCTATTGATGCGGCCCTGTTTGGACAGCAAGCAGTCAATTCACTATTTCAGGTTCATTATGATGTTTCTTCACACAAAGTGCTTCTACATGCTTATAGATCTTCATCGACATAATTTTCTTCATTAAAGTCTTGCCTACTACCTCATTATCATCAGTTTTGAGGACAAAACATCTCTAGGAGGGGATGATTTGTAATGAAGCAAATTATCAACATGAGAGTTGAAGCCTATTCTAAGTGTAAACTTTGTGAATACTTGAGCCAAGAGAAAAGAGGAATTCGGGTTTATTATAAAAAGGAAAGAAGTGCCAATGTAGCATCACTATTTGGCATTATCACAATTTCATCCTTCTTGTCTTTCATTCCTTTTGTACTTGTTTTGCAGTTTATGGCTACATTGTGCTATGGCAATGGAAGATGTTCCATGGCATGACCATGCTGGAATCTCAGTTTGGTTCATTTCTTGTTATCTATAGCTTAGAATATTTGATTTCTTGTTCATTTTCCATTGTTAGATTTAGTCCTTCTTTACACCTATTGTCATCATATCTTCCTAGCTTCCTTCCTACCGCCCGTCTACCCTTACAATTTTCATAGGAGGGAGCCTGTCGCTCTTTGACAAGGATTTTGGCTGTGCCTTTACATTCAAAGGTACACCTTCTCTTTTCTAGCACTTTTGGGGCTTTGGTGGCTGTGCCTTGGACTTCTTGTGGCCATGCCTATGCTTTTGGGCGCTTCCAGGTCCGATTTTCCTTTGGCCTGCCTCTTTCATCTCCTGACTTGCGCTTTTTCACTTTTTCACTTTTTTTGCTTTTTCCTGTGCTAAGGTTACTTTGTCTTGTGCTAGGTTAACATTACCCCCTCCTAGCCAAGTGCCACTCCCATTCCATTGATGGGTAGTAGTTGGAAAGTGGGGTGGGTGTAGCTAGATGACTTTTTGAGTTTGTATACAAGCCCTTGCTGAGAGGATGGTGTTGGATGGATCTGCCCTTTGAAATTGAAGATGATGTTGGGGCGGGTCCCTCCTTGATGCTGACGGTGGGTGGATATGTCCTTTAAAATTGAAGATGGTGTTAGGTGGATCCTTCTTGGAGAATTGCAGATGGATAGATCGGTCCTTGAAATTGAATATGGTGTTGGACGGATCCCTCCTCGTGCCCTCTGAGGTCGATATGACGTGATCTCAACCTGTAAGACAAAGTTATGCACTTCCTAAGGGGTGTATCTACCTCTCCATGTATTGCATGGTGCAGGTGCTAGTGGAACTGGGAATTGGGTTGAAGCTCATATAAAAGAACCTCAAGCAAGCCTGCAGTGTTGTCCCACACTTGAGGACTTGGTTCGTGGATCATTGTAGGTGCGGTGCATGGCTTAGGGAGATAAGTATGGAAGTATTGCCCTTGAGGTGCCCTAAGCATGAAGTGGGGAATCAAATTGGGCTAGGGGTTAGGGATGGAGCTAGCCGACCAAAGCCACTAGACATTCCTAACTTAAGAACCCCTAGGTGCAATGATTGTGGCCTACATGGAGCAAGATTCTTCTTTTTTGGGCCTTGCAAAAAAGATGGTAGGAGGGCCATGCACATCTTGGATCTAGCTATTGCATAGCTCTCTTTTGTCGACATTGAGATCAAGAAAGAGTGGTAGGAGGTGATATTCTTTGCAAAGTGGAATCTTGTCCTAATAACCTTCTACTAAGGAGCCGCGTCTTGATGTGCCCTTTAAAAACTTGGCCTATGTTTTAGTCGGCCTTTGCCTCTCTTCTCCCCTGTGCTTTGGTGGCTTTGTTTCTTTGGGTCTTCCAGTTTGTGGTTGGGCGTGTAGCCCGTGTCTTAGAGCCCTATGGGTGATCTCTAGCTTTGTCCTTAATGATTCAACGGCCTCCTCCTCCTCAACTTGCATGGAATCCAAGAGAGTGTTGAGGAAGGCGCATTGTTGGGCTTCCAATGTTACTTGTGTGGCATTTACCCTGCTCACCCTGTCGCCTTCTGCAAGGGCTAGTCGGCACACTAAGTCTCTCATCCTTCCTTTGTTCCTATCCACCCATTCATTAGCCTTTTTCTTCATTTCTTCTAGGCTTTCGTTATGCCTATAGGATAATTTCCTTAGCCTCCTCTCCTATTTCTCGATTTCTCTTTCCAAGTGATGTTGCTCTTCAAGCTCCGAGGCCATTCTCTTTTCTAGATCTTCTATGTGCTTTTGGTGCCATTAGCTTCTCTCTTCTTCTTCTGCTGTTGCTAGCTACTCCGTGGCATTTTGTATATTTTCATTTTTCTTTTGCAGGTCTTTATATAGCACTACTAGCTATTTCCGCTGCAAGCTTTGCTTGCCACCTCTCTTCTTCTCCTCCCTTAGCCTCAAGCCTCTATGTTTGCTCCTTGATCTCTTTTTGATACATGGCCACTTGACGGGTTCTTTCTAATTGAGAGGCTGTCATTGTCTCCCTTTCAAGCTTAAGCTCAGCAACGGCTATTTTCTTGTCTTCTTTCACCCGCTCCAGCTATGACAGGAGTTCTTGCACATAGTTGTCGTAGTTTGTAGACAACAGTAGTGTGGTGGGACCAATGGTTGTAGATGCTTCTATCTTCCGCCTTTTGGGGTCCCATATGGATTTTGCATCTGCCCAACTGCCTTTCTTTTTACTCTGGTCACGTGGGGGTTCGTCCATTGCGCTTTGAGTTGTCTCTTTATTGATTAGAAACTCCACCTAGGCCACAAGATTGTTGGCATCAATTTTAGGCGTGGAACCTTGGGTGGTTGTGGTTGTAGGGGTGGTGGTGGTGGTGGGCACTAGAAGAGTAGGTATGGGATCCATTAGGCCCTTGCCCTTGCCTCTTTCACTGGAGGCTGCGTGATGTGAAACTTGGGCACTTGAGCTTGGGCCTTCATCTCGTGGTGGGTTCATGGCACCTCGCTCATCCTATCTACACTATTGTTCTATTGACATGAACATTGCTAGTGCGATGTCCTCTTCTTCCTTCCTTCTCAATTCTTCCTCTCTTTCAGTTGCCTTCCTCCTTCTCTCCTGTTAGGTTCTCTTTGATTCTTCTTTTAACCTCTCTGACTCCTCCTTTCCCTTTTTTTTTTCTTTCTTCCTCCACTTTCTTAGATTCTTTCTTAGCCTTTTCCCTTCTCCTTTTTCATGCTTTCTTCTTCCTACTATGCCCATGCAATCTTTTTCTTTGCTTTCTTAGCCCTTCCACGGCTAGATTATGTTTCCTTATCCTCCTCTTTGTCACTTACTGTTCTTTCATTGGATTTCTCTCATTCATGGTGTGGAGGCAGCCTGTCTTTATCGACTCCTTCTCCTTCATTCTGTGCCTCTTTCACTGCCTCTTGGATAAGAGCAATCAACACACCATCGTATCCAATGAAGGAGGCTTTTGATTATGGTTTCTTTCTCTCAACTCCTATCTTTGATGCTAGGGATTTCCCACCAGCTGGTTTGCTCCCTAGGGCTAATGCCTTGGCTGATTGGTCGATTGTCTTCCTCGCATACCTATTCCAATCAATCTCATCCAATAAATAGGCTACCAGACTCTCCAACATGGGCATGCTGATTCTGTGCATGAGCAAATTATACTTTTGGCTAGAGAATAGGGAGTGGATAACTTTTACCTAAAGCCTCACTTATGGATCCAAGATGTCTTGAATGTTGATGCCATCGTTGGTTAGAACTTGGTGCTTTTTCATGTTCACCGTGGCATAGACATCCCTTTTTGGTCTCCTTTCCTCTTGGGGTTCCAACCCTAGTGTCTTCTCCATCAAGGCCTTACTGAGTTGGACTTGTACCTGCTTAGCTCCTTCTTCTCAACTCGCACTATGCCACATTCTCTGTCAGGGTCATAGGTTCTCAAGAACTCTATGCATTTGGTGTGGTCAGTCTCTTGCCCAAATTTCTCAACATATTTTGCCAGATTACATTGTTTTACGACTCTTTGGGAAGCCTCCTCCTTGGCCATGACTTCTTCAATGTTGTGGATAGTTCTTAACTTTAGCTTGTTGTACACGCGGTTCTTGAGGGAGATGTGGTTCTACCTTGCCCTTTCTTCTTCGGTGAATGGGAGCCGATGGGCCCGATCATATTGTGCTGCTATTTTGAGTTCCTGCCATGATATCATAGTTCACCATTAGTGTTCTTAAGATAATTTCTTGCTGGAAGGCAAGCACGAATTGATTATGCTTTTATGGAAAGAATAAAATGCATTCCATTCATTCCAAAAAAATAATTGACTTTTTTTCTCAATCACAAGTTGATTTTCATCCACTCTCTCCCGTTTTGGACATTAATTGAGACTTTTTTCCTTGCATGTTCCATTCACCTTACATGTTTACATGTTTGATTTACCTTATCCCCTCCCATTTGGAATTGAGAAGAGTCCTTCCTAGGATGAAGGTTTGAGAGGTCAATGGCATTCAGTGCATGCTTGCGGTGTTTTACTTTTGCATGAGCCAAGCATAGAAGTTCGGATTGTATTCTAGATTAGCATAGTGGTCCATGTTGAAAGAACAAATGCCTACTTGAGTGATGTAGGTGAGAACATCTGTGAGGAAGTCACCAAAGCCTATTCGAGTGGCAATGTATAACTCCTGCTTAGTTAGAATTCGATCTAAATACAGGTGGGTCAGGAGGTGCTCTTCTAGGGGTCAGTTACGAATGGTGGTCAACACCCTATAGAAGATTGCAGCTACACATGTGGGATCATACTCGGAGGTCTTAATGGTGCATCACTTCTTAGCATTCATCATAATTTGACAGCCTTCTTATTCCCACTGGAGTCAGAGAGCATACCATTTCCTCATGAAAGAGGAATCGTTGTCAACAAGTTGCTTCAACTCGTCAATTTCTTGGTCGGTGGGCAAGGACTATGCTCTTGTCTCATGAGACGTAATGAGGCGCTGTTTTTGTGCATGTTCTTGGAATATCTCAGTGGCAATTAACTCCTCGGCTACTTGAGGAGCCTGAACAAATATGAATTTGGATTCCTCCCATGAGCAAGGTAGCATGTGTACCTCCATTGCTAAAGGCTCATCCAAAAGACCTAGGACTAGTTGATCATAGCTTTTAGCAAGTGTGGTAAATGTGGCGTCCAACCATCAAAGGCAGGAAACCAAGTCATCCCCCATATTTTTAGTGAATTCCGTGACCAAAGTGAGAATTAATCTTTGTTTGTAAGAGGATATAAGGCCTGCAGTGGTTGGGGTTTGACTGGAACTAGATAATTTGGCACAATTGATGGTTGTAGCTTTAGTTGCTCTTAAGAGTGTGGTTGGGCTTCTTGTGCGATGGGCTTGGTTGGAGTTTTGGGTGTTAAGCTACTAGATGCTGGTGAGGTTTTTAGGACACTAGCAAGACTAGGTTGAGGCAATGTGTGAGTAGCAGGCTACAACTTTGGTCGATAGACTTGTTTAGTCTTTATCGGTTTATTTGGTTGAGGTTCTATGGGCTTCGAAGCCTGAGTCATTTGTGGCATTGGGGCATTTTCTATCACACGGCTTGGTGGGATCAAGTTTAAGGGCAGTGTTTGAGTGGTGCCCTTGGACATCTTGGCTTTAGGTACCTATATCCATGCATTATCCTTGTAATAGCCTTGCGCTTGCAATAAGAACTTGGGGACCCATTGCTGCTTGATCATTCATCGATGCCTATAGTTCCTTCTTTGCCTCCCAGGTTTTGAATATGAGTTCCTAGCCTTGTGAGATCGTGATTGTGCGCTTTTAATTAGCAACCCTTGATGTTTAGCTATCCATTTGAATTGTGGTGCATGCACTTTAGATTTGATTTCAACGGTTTGTTGGCTTTGAGGTTTGGTGGGTTGTGACAAGTCACGACCCCCTCCTTAGGCTGGGTGGTGGGTTGCTCTACCAATGTCTACTTTTTAAACATACATCCCAACAACAATGATTTCATACCCACATCCTTTGTATTTGGCAACACATAAAAGATCATTGGTATGCTTTCAGACTCGATAGAGACTGCAACCTTGCACTTTCCCAGAAGTGCATATGATCGACCCCCAAATGGGCTAAGTTTGGCATTAGTGGGCTACAATTGTGGTCTGCCAATTTGGATCCAATGATCGTGAGTCAAGATATTAAAGTCAACTCCCTCGTCAATCAATGCATCAAATGTATATGTTGGTGGGTAGTGACAGCCATGTCCAAGTAGGCCGGAGCTATGGCTTCCTCATCTTCATCTTCAATTTCCATGATAGTGACCACTCGTACCTTGACAAGGTTGGTTTGTCTATGCGAGCTCCTTGCCATCATGTAGACTGGTACTGAGGGTATGTCACTAGGCTTACCAATTGCCTTAGCATCTTGTTTATACTCCTCATTATCTGAGAATGGCAGATCGATTGTGGCTAGCATATGCGTCCAATCTCACTCATCCTCAGGACAAGGGATATACTTGGTGAGTGGCCCATATGATTTTCTAACTTGCACATCACCCTTCAGCATGGCTGAGATGGCATCTAAGTCAATTGGCATAGTCTTCCAAGTATCCATATCTACCCTTATCGCTTCCATTCTGTTATCTAAGAAGATTATATCGTTGCCCTAGTCCTCTATGACTCGCGTATTCCTCATCCAGGGTCGATCTGGTAGGATGTCATAGTCTACTCCCTTCATGACAATGAAGTTCACAGAAAAATGGTCACTTGTGATCTTCAAAGGCCAGTTCTTCAACACTCCAAATGGCCTAAACCTTCATTCCATTGGCCAGTGTAGCATTAAACCTAGCATTCTTGATAGGTGAATTACTCCAAGCCTGGAGTGCTACATGGCTAAGCACATTGTCTCCTGCCCCCATGTCCATGATCCCTTTTTGTGTGGCATCTCCTAATGCTAGGATCGATAGGATTGCACACATCTTTGTGTCCTCCCAAAAAGCATCAACATGCAAGGACTTGGGCACTGAGTGCAGCGTCAAAATGGGTATCTAAGTTACGGCATCATGATTGTGTAGGTTAGCTGCCTCTTGCTCCATTGGTCCTTCAACCCACTGCTTCAGTCCTTGCATAGCATTGGATGCTGCCTAATCAGATCTCCTAAGCTTAGAGTCACTGGGGTGGTCACTAGCGTTGTAAGAAGAGTACTAGGTTCTTGCTCTTCTTCTAGTCTTGCATACCTTGGCTAATGGCTTTGACTGGTCTGTTGGCCCATCGTAGCATTTAAAATCTATCTAAGCAGCATTTCTTATTGTGCAAATGCATCTTTTGACTTTGGTCATGGAGGCAAAGCTAGTGTGCTTACGCTTGAGAGATCATCGATCTGATCTTCCAAGATGGGCTCAACCTCCTTAAGGTGCTCTTGGGCCTCTTTCACCCACTCCTTGACCTTCTCTATGGATTCGAGCTGGCATTTTGGGTTGGGGTACTCCCCCACCCTAGCACTCCCCTTATCTTTCTTGTGGGTAGTGTCATAGCCCTCTCCATTTTAAGTGTGACATTGGCCTCTGTCCTCTTCTTCCTTTGCCTATGGCTCTTTTTCCCTAACGAGGCTACGTCTAGATTGCTAGTTCCAAGCAGTGATATGCCGGCATGCTTTATCTGTGCCCAAGTCATGACATGTAATGAGATAGGTGTGTCCTCTCCGTCAAATGTCTCAACTCCAAACAACCCCAATGGTATTGATGGCTCGTTGGCCACACTAGAGGATGGCTTTTGTCTAGAGCATTCAGAAAACATGTGAGTGATTCCACACTCTGGGCACCTAAGATCAAACTTTTCTCGATTAGCTTGCTCCTATTCGGGGTAGTGTGAGGAGATGTGTCCTGGGTGACCACAAATCCAACAAGAAATTGATTCTTGAGAGTGCCCTTCTAAGCCTTTGCCTCTACCTCTACCTAGTGCCATCATCGATATTGGTCTATAATCCATGAGGATTGGATTTCCCTCTTCGTCATACGAGACGTAAGGGTTCATATAGGTCTCATCGTCAATCAACTCCTCCACATAGCGGACTGGTTAGTGGATGGGTTACGAAAGGTCCAGATGGCCAAGGTATGCATGTGGGATTTATCTCCATCCTAGGAATGATTGGGTTAGCATCATTAGGTGCTGAGAAAGACAATGGGGCTCCCCTTTTAAAGAAATTCAGTGGCCTATTCCCTAGGTAAGGTTGGTTGTAAGGTTCCAAGTATGGGAGCCGTCTCTCGGTAGTCTGCAATGCATGGCATCATGACTGAACCTACTGCAATTGGTGCAAGGTCGGGACCTAGGGTCTTGACACTCGGCTTGTAGGTGGTTTCCGCCACAATACATGCATTGAACATGTGGACATGTTGGTCTCCTCAACATTTATTGTATCCTTGTTATCTCCATCTTCATCTTTGCTAGCTCTTGGTTCTGGTCAGTACTCTTTTCCTTATCCTGGCTACTTGGGACTGACCATTCACTAGATGTGGTTGCCCTTTCTGAGGTTCTAGAACTAGCCTCGTCTCGATTTGAGCTCCTGGAGGTCCTCTCCTTGAGCTAGTCATCCACTTGAATGGCCTCTTCAAAGACCCTAGTTAGTGTATCTCGCTGATGTAAGCTTAAGTTGCCTGCCAAGGCCTTATAGAGTTCCTCACTTAGTATTCCATTGATGAAGACCGTGGACACTGCTCTTTCCATGGGTCATTTTGTCAGGATTCTCTTAAAGAAACTCCTCACATGGGTCACATAATCCTTGATATCTTCCTTATCTCTCTGCTTCACGTTCATGATACATACGATCAGATTTTGTCCGAGTACCAACCTTCAAGAATCTCTTGATGAAGAGGTTCTTGAGACAGCATCTAAGCTGGTGTACCAAGTCCTTTCCTCATTGCCTAAGCATAGACCGAAGGCTTGCGAGAGTTGGGTGAGATCGGTGAGGTTGTTGGGCTGACAAACGTACTTGAACTGCTCTACGAAGTTGTAGGGATCATCATTTGGCTAGTACTTGTCTACTTCTTAGAAACAATAAGGATTTTCAATTGGTTCTTCGAGCCCTATTTAACTCCTACCCCTGTGAGCAACGAGGTCACAAGTATTGTTGCGCTCTCCTTTGTAGATGTGTTGTCTATTAATCGCTTCATAAGAAGCTCGCTCAGCATAAAGTTTACTTCTAGCGCGCTCTCCCTCTCTTTGTGTCTATGTCAGATCGTGATCAATTTCTATTTGCTAAGGCTAACACTCGCTCGATCTCCTGCATTTCTACATTCTGTCGCAAGATTCTAGCTTTTGGTTCTTGATTGTAGGCCACTATGCCTTGCAAAGATTCCCGTGCTAGTCTCCTCTCCTCTTCCAAGTCTGCTATGATATCCTCAGATGGCCTACCATGGTGGTCCATCCAGGTTTGCAAGTTGTACTTGCTCACCATCTGTTGGATTTCATCTGGGAAATCTCCCAAATCGAGCTCTTCATTGTGTGTACATTTTCATGCTGATCTCTACCATATCCGTGGTCTCTTGTTCCACCAAGGTGTCAATGAGGTTGATTAAATCGGGTAGATTCACTCCTGCAATGATGTTGGACCTTCGATTCATCTAGCTCCTATTTTGTGTCTTCCTCTTGGTCCTACCACTTGGGGTTCTCATTTACCGTCTAAGTTTCAGAGTCTTCTTCTATTGGTGGGTTCGTTCAGTTTCTTAAGTCTAAGTGAGTTCCTTGTTATTTGCAGACAATCCTCAATCTATCGTCTCACTGTGTGTGTGTTTGTGTGCTCTTTTTCATGCACTGTGCAAAATCAGGCTTTCAGCTTTTCTACAAGTACATTTCAAGTGTCAAAAAACAATGTGGGGTGCAATGCAAAATGGTAAATGTAGCTTCAGTACTCCCGTCTACATTCTTGTCTTGATAGGGATTTAAGCTCAGTCATTAGCCACTCTCATTGGTCTCTAGGTCTACACTGTGTCTTTTTGCTCAGTTAAGGTCTAATTGAGGGTCTACGGCTCAATTTTGCACTCTCAGCGTGAGGTGGAGGGCTAGCAAGCTAGCTAGCATCATTGCTAAATCCACATTTCATTGGTTCTCTCGTTTCTTGCACCAAAAAGGTGTTCTATTTGTCTGTATCACTCCTAGGGGTTCGTTAGGGTCTATAGATGTCAAATCCAAAAAATTCTAGATTCGGCCCAAGTATTCCGAATTGCAGGGTCCGAGTGTTAGATTCAGCCCGCCGTCTAAGTGTCCTAGGGTCGAATGATGACAGAGCCAATGAATCTGAGGGCCGAGTGTTTGAGGGCCGCAGAGTTTGAATGCCACATGGTAAGGTGGGCTGAATGGTCAATCGTCTGATTTGACCGGGCTAAATGGCCAAGGGCCGAGTGAGATGGGACCAAATTGGGTGAGTCGAATTTCAGGTGACTGAGTCTACTTGGCCGAGTGGGCCAAATGTAAGCAAACTAAGGGTTGATTTTGTTGTTCATCCCAAAGTGGTTGTTCGAGTCTGGGACTCAAATAGGCCGAGTGCAACGATGTGTGCCAATATCGAAGATGATTTTCACTTCATCTGTGTGATCTATAGCATACAAGGTGGCAAGCACTTCTAGAATAGATCAATGGACAAATATCAAGGTCTATATATATGTGACGTGCTCAAAAACCTCTGGAACAAATTGATCAATCCGCTACGAGGATCAAGAGATTGAAAATGAAATGAAATTTATACAAGCTCTTGTAATCCTCCCATGAATATAGATATATTTTCCTTGCAATTTCTCTCTATTTTTCAAACCATTTACATATTTATGTGCTCAAAGTGAGTGTAGTATTAAAAGTTTTAGCAATTATAAGTTTCATATTAAGCATAGTATCAAAGTTATTGGTGATGATTGAAGATTGGGACTAATATTTGTTACAAAATTTAATCACTTCATGTGTCAAGTGCATGTAGGAAGCCCATGAAGGTCTCAAGAAGAGAAAAAACACAAAAAAATTGGTTTAAGAGACCTCAGGAGCCCTACTCACCACATTGTGTGAGTAGGCAAGATGGCACTGCTCATGCATCGTGATAGAACGGGCTTCTTAGGATCTCTTAACTGAAAAATTTCTATGGTTTTCCTCTTCTTGATGCCTTTCCAAGTTCTTGATATTTGATACATGCCCATACTTGGTTATCAACCAAGGAGAAAAGCAAGTAAAATATGAAAAAATATTAACTAACCTTGATTGGCAACACAATGAATTTCTTCGACAATGGGGTACTTATCCTAATTAACCATATGATATCACGTTGACATTCCATTTTTGTTTCCCAAGTAAAGCCTCCAAATTATACTATTATAATCAATGCTCAATGAGACATTTGATCATTAGGGAAAACTTACTCATGTTTGGGCATTTTAGTTGTAGGGAGAGAAAATCTCTCATATAATAGAGCCAAAGCTAGAATTATGGCAAATGGGATTTTTCAAATTTTAAATATTCACAAAATAAACCATTTTTAGGTATTTTAGGGACAAATTTGTGGAAGTGTAAAAAATAAGAGGTATTGATACAATTTAAGACATAAATATTTTTTAATCAACCCTACACACCCTTGTAGTCTTCCTCTGTTCTCTTTGAATCCTTAAATATTACACCCAAATGCTTGGAATTCTTAAATGCTTTCCTTTCATTGTAGTATTTCTACCTTTTTCATTAAGGATTCCAAGCATTTGGGTGTAATATTTAAGGATTCAAAGAGAACAGAGGAAGACTACAAGGGTGTGTAGGGTTGATTTTAAAAAAAATTAGGTCTTAAATTGTATCAATACCTCTTATTTTTTACACTTGCACAAATTTGTCCCTAATAAGCATATATAATATAAGCATATATGCTTATTATATAATAAATATTACACTTAAATGCTTTCCTTTCATTGTAGTATTCCTACCTTTTTCCTGACAATCTCAAACAATTCAACAAAATGCATTTCCTCTCTCCATTTTGTCATGATTTGTTATTCTCACTTCTACTTTTCATTCAATGTTTTCTTTTGCTTTGTCTCTATTTTAGTGGAAGCTTCACATTCCCAATGCCCTTTCTCTTTTATTACAACAATCATGGTATACAATAATTGTGACATGGATAACCAAAGCTGGATTCCTATCACCATTTCTATTAGGACTTGAGTTATGTTGTAGACAAAGAAGAGGAAAACACATGGAAAATGAACTTATTGACACATGAGGGTTAAGTCAAAGATTTCAAGCTTGGGACCAAGAAAAAAAAATCAGGTAATTGCTTATATAATAAGCATATACATACTCAAATTGCACTTACATAACTTTCTCATTAACATGCCATGCCATAGACCAAACGATAAGTTAAGGTGTATCAATAGGCTTCAAATTGGTCATATGTTTTAGGAATTTGCTAAAGGTCATGTTTATGTTTGTAGATATATACTAATCAAACCTCAAAGATTAGCAATATGTCAAAAGCATAGTTTGGGTTTTTGATGCATTTCATGGTTCTATTGGCAAACAACTATACAAGGTTAAATTAAATAGGTCATTGGTGAGGATAGGGTTTTACAATGCACCATCAAGCATTACAGGATATGGATCTCTTAATCCTCTTCCACTCATAGCTCTAGATAATGTAAAATGGGTGATACTAGAACCAAAAACATGTGAATCTTACATATTAAAGATTTGTATTGAGATACAAAGGTCTATGACCTAATACATAAAGTTGTTAAGTAAATATCACTATTAGCATACCATTAAACGTCTTTGTGGACTCTTTTATGATGAGGAAGTTTGGAAAACATCATCAATGTTAATATGAAAATTTAGAAAAAAAAATTGGACTTCCTAAGTCAAAGGTAAATATAAAATAAGTGCATTAGAGTACCTCCAAAGTATAATAAAAATCAATTTTTTGTAGATACATAATATATATCAAAATATTTTTTAACTTTGTGAGTTTTCATTATGTAAATGGAAAGATTGTAGCAATTGTTTAAGGCTTAGAGTATGGCATTGATCATCTTGTGACAATGTTAGAGGTTTGGTTGGAGGATGAGCTCTTAATGATGCTTAGTGTACAGGCAACCATCTCTTTACATCCAATGTGAATGGACTTGGAAAATGAGGAGAACCTAAATACTCCTACTACATATCCATTCAAGTGCAATGGTTACAATGTAACAAAATAAATAATCTGAAACTATGACTGTGAAACTTATGCATAGGTGCCTCAAAGAAAGCAAATAAATATTTTATGGAGAGACATTGTCACAAAATGAGTTTTTCTCCTACCCATCATTGTTTGCTCCAACATTTGAAATCTCTATATCATCTATATGAATCATTTCCTCCACACCATCTAAATATATCATGTTTGGCTTAGATTCTATGAACGTGGGTGAAAACCTTGCATCTCTCGGCAGTGATATGGCATTGGAGGCTCTAAGTAGATGGTATAAGGCTATTTCTATGTGACACATAAGTGATGAGGTTCTCCACCATCTTAGCTCTAAATAACAAAAGGTTGTCATCTATATAGTTTGCCAAGTGATCCCATTGCATCAAATCATATAAAATGAGGTTAACTAGCAAGTCTTTAATGCTTATGCTAGGTTAAGTTTAAAAAAATCAAACTTGTATTACTTGTATGTAGTCCCACCATCAATAGTTTTGCATTATAGAAAACTCTTCACCCATAGATATGGTCATCATCTTACCCTGTCACTTTGCAATCAATAGTTTGAGACTCCTCCAACAAATCATAGTCTTGGATTATAGCCTCGTAGCCCTTGAATTGTTTTTCAACAAATCTATTTAAAAAAGAAAAGTAGTCTCTCTCTTGTTTGGTCCACCTACAAAGAGACAATTAGTATATAATCCATTAGGTCATGGTATCGGACCAAAGAGAAACATGACATCTACAGTACTACCTCCAAACCCTAAGGTTCGAGCAACAAAGTTTTCAAGAAAGAGAAAAGAGGACCTTGATTTTCATATGGCCCAATTCGAGACAAGGAGGACAGCCAATGAGTTCACTTTGCTATATAGAGATCAAGTCAAAAGGCAACAATTTGTTGCAACTTTGCAGGGAAAAGTCATGGATTGGTTTAGTAGTTATGGCATGGTAGCATTTAACACATATGATGCATTAAAGACTACATTTTTAGGCAAGATAAAGCTCCTGGGGACATTTGAGAAAGATTAAGAAGATAAGGCAAAAGGATATGCTAGTTCAAGATTATGCTTAGAAGTTAACTTGCTTAGCAGGTTGGATGCTACAGATGTACCATCAATAGAAATGTCGATCACTTATTTCATCAAGGGTTTGAGGGGTAAAATCAGAGATTCTATAGCCAGTGTGGAGCTTGGACAAAATGGTACATTAGATACCATGGTAAGAGATGCTATGAGGGTGGAGGGAAGGCTTGGTACTTCTCGGTCAAATATCCACAAGGATGAGGAATCATTAGATTCAGAATTGGACTCAGATGCACATTCATATTCAGAAAATGACAGTGAGGATGAGGAGAGTGACTCAAGTTCAAGATCAAAAGATGAATCCAGTGATTTGGATGATGAAGAGTCTATCAGGAAGAAGCACAGGAAGAAGAAAAAGAAATTAGGCTCAACGAAGAACAAGAAGAGTAAGGCAAAGAACAAAACCAAGAAGAGATGGCAACAAATTGGATAAAAAGATTAAGCAGAATCTCAAAGACTTAGGTCTTTTTGAAACTAGGAGGAAGGAGAAGTATCGTGACATATGACAAATGTATGGTCTTGAAACCAAAACTTGCTGGTACAACCCCAATGTCCAGATGGCACAAGAGATACTAGTGATGTAGCCTAGGCGAAGAGGTATACAACCAACTATAGTTAATCAGGTGATTATTGAAATAATGCCTCAGAGACCCTTCAAGGGACCTTAAAAAATGCTAGCAAGATAGCCGTGGGGAAATTTCCAAGCACAATAGCAAATTGCTCAAACAGGAGCCATTATTGTGGAGGTCAAGGACATTTCGTAGGACCAAACTATGAAATATGGGCAAGACATAGGATTGAGAGAGGAATGCTAGTAGCAAGGACCTGCAACAATGGAAGACTTGCAAGAGCACCTCATAAGCAAAATCTACCTACCCTAGTAGCAGAAGCCTTCATAGAGCTACCTGGCCAAGATGAGCAAAGGCAACCTCCTGAAGGTGCAGAGACTACTGGCTATGGGAATATTCATCAAGTTCAAGGTTCATGTGGGGGAAATGACGTGTCAAGTAACCTAAATGCTGTAAGTATGCATGTTCAATGTGACTATTCTAATTGCATTAAAGTAGAGAAATGCCCTAAAGAAGCTATGGTACTAGCTGTTACTAGAAGTCAAGCTGGTTTGAAACTTGACTGGTAAGCACAAGACAAAGCCAATACGAAGGCAACTAAGCATGTCAAGAAGCTGCAAAATGTGGCAAGAAAAGCAATACTTGAAGAGTTTGAAGATCAGGAGTGGCAGGATAGCCCAAGTCTTGATCAATAAATTTAGCAACATGAAGACAGGACTTCATGAAAATTGTAAGGAGGAGGTTTTGATGATTTATTTCAAGCTCTAGCAAGATGTTCTCCACAATAGACTTTGGATCAGATCTTGGGGTTGATACCTGGGTTCAAGGAAAGACTTATCATGATAATTAAACAGAAACAACAAGAAGTTCTTGAAGGGAAATCCTTGCAAGTGCAAGAAACTCCTAAATGTCAAGAAATTATACTGACATAGATGGATGTGGTAGATTATGAGGTTTAGGCAATTCAAATTGAATATGCTAGAGAAAAGTTTGATGATCTCCTTCTTGATGGTAGATCCAAAGTGTATATTCTGATGGAGAAGACATATTTGGCTAAGAAGTAGGGAAGTCTATTGCTTGCACCATTTTAGGTGAAAATGATGGATCAAATGAGATTACTGCCCTTAGGAATTTTGAAGAACGAACTCATCAAAGTGGTAGGCCTAAAATTCAATGCCATTTTGTGGTGTTAAGGATGTCATGGTGGAGCTTACAGCAAGTTGTTGGGTAGACCTTGGTTTAAATTATTCAAATTGAAGCAAGATTAGGGATTGAATTATGTGTGTATTCCCAAAGGGTCGAAGAAGATCAAGTTGTCTATAGTCAACAAGGTGATCCTGACGAGTAATGCTAGAGTTGTGGTGGCTCAAACCATCAACTTGGTAGAAGAAATTGAGGATGATGAGCAAGAGTTATTCCTTCAAGAAAATCCATATGTGGTACCTACATTTGAGATTGATGTGGAAAGCATCATGGAAGGGTATCGGAAGCACTCTAGATTGGTTGGAAATGCACTTCTTGAACAAGAAACTATCCAACTTGCTGATCAAAGCCAGTCAGTAGTACAACATCCTAAAGGTTCTTTTTTAGGTCAAGAGTAGTCACGGTTTTAGGATAGATCAGGAAGTGAGAAGTTTAAGGTGAATCAAGACACTGGGACCAACCATCCTAAATCTAAATAGCAAGGTAAACCTCAAAATCAACAAACTGATGGGGCTGAGTTTATGGACAACTCTAATGTGCTAGATGAGGAAGGACAAAAGGCCGTTATAATTCAGGGTGAGCAAAGGTATGAACACACCATGAGTAAGTTTGCAAGAGTAGTTGAAGACAAAGTGCAAAAAGTTAACTTGAATGAGGATGGGGAGGCTAAACCTATCAAGGTTAGTATCTATGTGGAGGAGAACTTCAAGCAAGATCTCATTAAGCTGTGCAAGGAGTTTCATGATATCTTTGCTTGAGACTAGACTAATATGAAGGGCATCGAGCGATATGTCAACATAGAATCAACCCAAAAAAGGATGCTATGCCAATCATCCATAAGAGGTATAGAATGATCCCAAAATATGCTAAGTAGGTCAAAGAAGAGATTGGAAAATTATTGAGGGTTGGTTTCATCAAGCTAGTTAATGAAGTGACCTAGTTATCGCTAGTACCTAAGAAGAATGGGAAGATTAGAGTATGTGTGGATTACAAGAAGCCGAATGCAACCACAATTTCATATCCTTTTTTGATACCATTCACTGATTCTTTCCTTGATGATGTAGCAAGACACGAAATGTATAGTTCCATGGATGGATTTTTAGGATATAATTTGATTAGGATGCATCCAGATGATATGGATAAGATGGCTTTCATTACTGAATGGGGAACTTATGTTAGTATTGTAATGAATTTTAGCCTCAAGAATGGAATCATAGTTCCAAGGAGCTACACATAGGACATTTGATCCATACTTGACAACCTTCATAAGAGTGTTCATAGATGTCTTTTGTGTCTTTGGCAAGAGGAAAGAGCACTTGAAGCATCTTCTCTTCATGCAAGTTAATGTGCCTCTCATATTAGCCCTCCTCTTTGCCTTGGACCTCACTCTTAGCTCATCTTTTGTACAATCAATCTTATCATGTGAGAGCATGCGAGTCCCTCTAGACCAATGGGGTGGAATCTCCAAAATCCCCTTCAACTTCCTATGAGCAATGCCCTTAGGGCTTAGGACCTTGTTTCATCAAATTCTGAACAAGTTGAGGGACATGAAGTCTCTTATCATAATTGTGGATTTGGGGGCATGGGTGGCTAATACATATGTATCCTGGAAGAACTCCACTATGAATTTCTCAAGTGTCTCATATAGGCAAATCCTGCCAACAATAATCCAAGTTATTTTGCTCACAAATCTCCTTTACTACACTTGTGAATAGAACCTTTGGGGATGGCTAAGCAAATGTAATACACAATTATCTTTATCTTGTTTATTCAAAAGATGATCCCTACACTCAATTTGCAAATCTCTTGATGATGTCATTCATGTGGCTTATTTTGTGCAAGTCATCTATACAAAACAATAGGTAATTAGATAAGAATTCTAACCATCCAAAGGGTGAAAAATAGAAAAAATGGGGTCCACAAGCTAGGGCCAATGAAATGTGATGGTCCCCCAAAATTGAAAGGAACCCATATTTGCATTGTGTAGGTCCTAGATCTACACAACGTTTGGGGGAAGAGGAGGGGGGGTTGACCTTGTACTCTTGGGAGGCCTCTACTTGCATTGAGCAAGTCTTGTACTTGCACAATGAGAGAAGAGGCACCCAAAAATCTTAGGGGCCCCCATTCCTATTTTGTAAGTCCACGACCCACACAATCTAAGGGGAGATACCAGAAACCCCCCCATCTCTTAAGGGCCATGTTTGCATTGTATGGGTCCAAGGCCAATACAATGTGAAGATAGGCCTAGAGAAAAAAAAAATTGGGATGGGGGGGGGGACATCCTAAATGATTATGTGGATCTAAGACTAACTCAATACAAAGATGGGCCCTTGACAAATTGGGGATCCCTATTTGCATTAAAAGACTCTATATGTTCCAAGATTTTGATCTCATTCCATTTTTCGTTTGTTTTATGAGGCAACTTACAAACTTCTTGGATCCTTCCTTCATAACCATGCAACTACCTTTGCCTCCCCATCACATTGCTCTGTGATACCCCTCCACACCATATGAGGAGAGGCTACCACTTCTATTCTTTGATGTAAATATAGGTATTGATTGACTGGTGATTATATGACTACACCTCAAGGCATCCCTGCTTCCTCCTTACTATGTAGAGCTTTTACAAGATATGGTGGATAGCAAGTTTGCACTTTGTACCCATCTTTTCTTCCAGAATTGCTGTGAGGTGCCTCCTCCAATAGACCCAGAGGAGTCCTCTTAGTAGTCGACCAAAATTCATATCCATGCGCATCACCATCTAGTCTCCCCATGGGAAACCTAGGACTTAGTTGAATATGGGAATCTCAGTTCTACTTCACAGGGGAAGCATGGACAAGTTACCCCTAACACCAATCTAACACCCACCTAAGAAAGACCACTTTGTAATCAATAAAAGGCATGAGTGAGGCTAACACCGCACTTGGTTCAAAGAGAGTGAGAGACAGGGGAGGGTGTAACTCGATCCCCCCTACCCATAAGGTAAAATCTTAGCTCTGGCCCCCTAAAATGGTGTTAAAATTTGTAACTAATCCTATCAATATTGGGAGGGTCATAATTTAATAAGCTGTATCTAGTGTTAGAAAGCTACCCAACTTATCCGGTCCACCCAGCCATAGGCATCCGGTTGTCTCAGGATCGAAGCCTCCCACTTTCCTTGGTTGGGTTTGCTTTAGTTTTCTAATTAGCAAATCATACTACCACGTTGTTTGGACATATAAAAACACCTTCCTTTTATTACTCTGTTAAACTGGGTTCGTTAAACTCAATCTTTAGCACATAACAAACAATTCAAAAGTCAGATACTTTATTTCATAATAACAAGTAGAACCTTTACTCTATAGAGTAGTACAAAACCATCTTTCTTCAAAAAGACATTGTCCCAACCTAGGATAGGACCTTCCAATCCATCGAGATTGGGTTGTATGTGATCACACTCCGTCTGCGGTCAATAGGGAATTTACTGGCCCCTCTAAGCTTTCCTAAGCCTCAGGAGAGTCATCCTACATAACATGGGCACTTATCACTTGGTCGTTTTCCCTCTCAGGTGCTCGAGTGATCAAAAACAAAAACACCTACCTCCCTCGGAAGCATAGGACCCCCACCTACATGTGATTTTTTTCACACTCCGCAGAGTGTTAGGGAGCATTGGGTTGGGGATCCCAACATCCCAAACCACCACAATCCACAACTTGTCCATCTGTGCAAGCACAAAATAATAAGAGCCATAATTCATCATTCACAAATCCAAAAGCAATCATAGCCATAAAACATTTTTAACACACTTGTCAATGTATGGGATGCATAGAATCTATCCCCTCCATCAATTCCCGTGTTCCTTCTTAAAAAGTAATTGATAATACACTTTGAATAGACATGTCACCATGAGCATAACATTGCACCTAGTCATGAACAAACTAGGTCCTCAAGTGTGGGACAAGGTTTTGATTATAGTTGGAACTCAATTTGACTCCCACTTGCACAACATGTGTATCCTACATTGCACAAGACATGTAGACACCCCTCAGGGAGAGCACAATAATATGGTAGGTATACTAAGCACACCTAAAATCATCAAGATCAATGGCCCACACCTTTGGCTTCCTACAATCATCTCCACCCAAATCAACCATCATCCTCCTTTCATCACAACCTACCGAACACAACCAACCCCACATTTCCTTTACATTGTCAAAGAACTCTTTCCCTCTAGAATCTTTTCATCAAATAACCTACCCATTCTCCCCATCTACATCGCATTCTTATGGCATTACCATGGGACTATACTCACCTAGAAGGGAAAAAAATATTAACAATATTGAAAATAGCATGAAAGGGCCACAATTTTTTTAAACTACTATGTTTTATCATTGTATTAAAGCATGTAAAGACAGACGGGCTCCCTCCTGCATGCAAATTCTATTGTCAAATGAGCAGCACTTGAGTTAGAGACATGTGAATCAATAGCTCTAGCTGTATACAAGGATGAGTAACCAATCACTTTGCCAAACAAAGGGCTAGAATTCCTAAGGGGGATGGGGAAACCCTTACCCCAAAACTTGTATAAAGAGGATGAGAAATAATGGAACAAGCTATTCTTATGTGCTAACATTTGGCTCTTTCTTTTTCCTTTGTCTTGTGGGA
This sequence comes from Lygodium microphyllum, assembly GCF_053477565.2. Taxonomy (NCBI): domain Eukaryota; kingdom Viridiplantae; phylum Streptophyta; class Polypodiopsida; order Schizaeales; family Lygodiaceae; genus Lygodium; species Lygodium microphyllum. The sequence goes on along the minus strand of NC_141157.1, from coordinate 34,491,459 downwards.
GAGAGAGTGAGGGAGAAAGGTTGAGATTGAGGAAAAGTCAGTGAGAGTGTATGGTGAGGGATGAAGAGTGAGCCCCTATCTCTTCTCATATACTCTCTCATGCCTTATACAGACTCTCTTCTTGCATGATAAAGGTTGTAAAGGGTTTGAGAACCTAAGAACTATACCTTGGATTATAGGGTGTGTATAAGAACATTCTTCATGCATGAAGGTATACCGTGAACATTCAATATAGTTGGATATCGACACGTCTATAAGAACTATGTGAGAGGTAGTCATCGATGTAGTGGTTGAACCTCTTGAATCAATAAGAGGGTGTCCAACACTGAGAATGTGATCCAACAAGTATGCACTAGGATGAATTGGAGTGCCTATGTGTGGTGATATGTGTGTGGGTTATGCAAGGATGAGTGTACTAAGATGGTTCTAATGGTTTACTAATGCAATGTTTATATGCACCATGCACGAGCTCAATGTGCTAATGCACTAGTGTTGTGCACTAGTACATGTGTAGATGAGGATGTCAGTACTAGGATGGTGTGAGGTAAGTGTACTAGTGTATTGTGCACTAATGGGCATACCAATGAACTTGTGTGCACTTGGCATAAGTAATCTATGCTAGGGTGAGATAATGTGCCATGTGTGTAGTGATGGGTGTATATGGAATATGCAAATGTAGATGCAATAAGGTTGCACTAGTGCACATGTGCACTACCTCATGGTGTGTGTGTGTGTGTGTGTGTGTGTGTGTGTGTGTGTGTGTGTGTGTGTGTGTGTGTGTGTGTGTGTGTGTGTGTGTGTGTGTGTGTGTGTGTGTGTGTGTGTGTGTGTGTGTGTGTGTGTGTGTGTGTGTGTGTGTGTGTGTGTGTGTGTGTGTGTGTGTGTGTGTGTGTGTGTGTGTGTGTGTGTGTGTGTGTGTGTGTGTGTGTGTGTGTGTGTGTGTGTGTGTGTGTGTGTGTGTGTGTGTGTGTGTGTGTGTGTGTGTGTGTGTGTGTGTGTGTGTGCGCGCGCACTAGCGCAATATACTATGTTACAAAACATGGTAAAACAAGAAGGATAGGAGTAAGTAAAAGAACAAGAGTGAGACTATGATAGCATGAATGAGTCTTGATTGATTTGAAGGTTACAAATACACACTCTTATCTCTTTGCTTATGAGATAAAGTTTCTTACATGTGCTTGTAGCATATGCTTTAATAGCCCCCTTGGTGCTAGCTCATCCTCTAGATACGTGCACTTAAGGGTGTAGGTTCCCCCTCTGAATGCTTGCAAGGCCTCTAGCCTATGGAATGTCAAATAATGATGTAGGCAAATCGCCACTTGGAACAAAGTTTCAAGACATTCTTCAAAGTTTATTTATTTTACAAAATTTACTTTCTGGCTTCAACGCTCTTTCTCGAAGTATCCAAACTTGTTGTAGTTCTTGCACTTCGACTTTTCTTTGTTCTAGCATTCTTCTTCCTTATGTTCATTTCTCCTACTACTGATTCTGAAAATCGTTCTTAATAAGAACCTTTGCTGTAAAGTGTAGTTACTATGGGACTCAATATAGAGTCTTGGGCTTTCCCCTTGATTTAACTCTCTTGCTCATACAAAGCAGCTTCCACTGAGTTGAGTTTTTTATATAGCACATTTCTCAAGGTTGCTACCACATGCTTATAACCTTTGTTAAGTTTATCGATACTACTGAGTAGCATCACAATGGTTTCATCTTCTTTAATATATTTACCAATCAAAAAGAGAGTTACACCTTTAGACTTTTGAATTTTTGATGAGTGATATTAGGCAATCAAAAGTTATTTAGATTTAATATGGAAAAGTCCATACTTTTAGCTTTTTTGCTTGTGAACCAAATATTTTGTCAAGCTCTCCCCATACCTCTTTTGCCCCTTTTATGCCCAAATTGTGATGGAGTACATTATTTGAAAGGTCCCATGTAATAATTCCTAATGCCTTATTATTTTTTCTCCTCTACTGTGGGTCATTAGGATCCTTTTCTTCTTCAAAAAGAACTCCCATAAGTCCTTGTGCATGAGATGCTACATAGCTTTCATCTTTCATGTATGAAAACCGTCACCATTAAATTTTTTCACAGCTTCCATTTCCAAAATTCTTGGAATGGGGAGATCTTACTAATGACTTGCACAGTAGTTTCTAACTCTAATTTACAAAAGAAATTATACTTTTTGAGATTACAAAGAGTTGAATCAATGAGTAAAAAATCCATATACAAATAATCCTTTTATGTATTATTATAATATCAAATTCAGATATTGTGCAATGAGAATGCAATCTCTTTGCAACATTTACTTTAGGGCATAGTGTAATTGCAACTTCATTTTTAACCAGTTTTGGCTCCACCAAATGTGAACGAGGCTTAAAGAGCAAAACTATTTTGAAGAAGAGCATTGTGAACATGGCTTGAAGTAACTAGTTGGAGGAGTGAACTCTGAAACGACTTAAGGGCTAGTAACATGATAAGCATTAGAAGATAAGTAATAAGAAGAATAGTTGTGAAAAATTGGGTGGTTGTTTTCTGACAGTGTGAATTAGCCAAGGCCTCTTATGTGCCTCAATGGCATTGAATTTGATATTTGAACATGCTCTCTCATAGTAGGCAACATGATTGGTGCCACAAAAAAAGGAAATCAATCTTCTTCTTCTCTTCTCTATCTCTATCTCTATTGAGGTCCTTGCTTGATTGAGAAGTAGTCCCTTTGCTTATGGCATAAGTAGCCTGCCCCTCACCTTGAGCTGGGCCCCTACTTAAGTAGGCTCCTTGCTTGATAGGAAACACAAGAAACTTGACAAATAAGCCTTGTAAAGATGCTTCAATGACTACCCTTCTTCCTCCTTTTGATGATAGAAGCCTTCAAACCAAACCAAAAAATGAGCACAATGGAAAGTTATACCTCAATGGATGATGGCCTTCCTGTCTTCCCAATTATCTTGGCACCTCCAACCTTCAATTTTCACCCCAATGACTTCTTAGATAGTAGAACCTCCAATTCTTGGATTCTCAAACCTTGAATTGTGGCTATGTAAGCTTCCACAAAACATGGTAGAGCAAGAAGGATAAGAGTGGGGACTACTTTCATGTGATAGCATGAATGATACTTGATTAATTTGAAGGTTGCAAGTTTATTGTTTTATATCTTTCTAGCTTGAGCACACTATTCCCTCTTTGCTTATGGGATACAGTTCTTTACAATGCTTGTAGCATAACTTCTAGCACTATACATTTTAACATGGTAGTGCACTAGAGTTGTACATGTATAGGGTGTCCCAAGATGCAAGGTGAGTGTACTAGTTTAGCGGGTGCAAGGGCTAGCTCTAATGAGTAATGCTAATGCACCAAGTGTATGCACATGTGCATGAGTCTAGTAACTATGTGTGTGCACTAAGGTGGACTAAGGGGGTGCACAATGCACATTTGCACTAGTGCATAGTACACTAGGGTGTAGTGTATTAGGTAGTGCACTAGGGTTGGTGTACAAGGATAGGGCTAATGTGCTAGTGCACTAAGGTGAAAGGTATAATGCATGGTAAGTGCACTAGGGTAATGCTAGGCAAGTGCACTAGTGTGGTGCAACTGGACTAGAGCATACTATGGTTCACTGAGGTTCAATGCACTAAGACGTGGTGGAGTGGGTGATTCTAGTGCATAGGTGGATTAATGGCGGACTAGGGTGTTCTACAATGTACTAGTGTATGTGCACTATAAGTATGCACTATACATGAGCAATGTGGTTGTGTACTACATACAAGGATGAATGTGGTAAACAATAGTGTCTATATCCTAGTCTATATGCAAGGTGATATAGTACTCTAGGTGCAATGCCCTTGGTGTAGCTAATGCACGGTGCATGGGTGCAAGCTCTAGGTGTAGTTAGCACATAGTGTGTGTGCACTAAGGTGCACCAATGCATTAATATACTGCACATTGCACATGGGTATAATAGAGTGTAATGCGCTAATGCACCAAGTTAGTGCACAATGCATGTAGGTTGTGCACTAGGGTAGTGCACGTAGTGCACTAAGGGGTTGAACTAGTGTGCAAGGTTGAAGTTAGTGCACTGTGGTAGTACACTATGATACAAGGCACAATGCAAGTTAGAGTGCACTAAGGTAGTGCAATAGGATGGGTTGGTGCATTTTCGTGTGCACAAGTGATAGGACCATGTGCATATACAGAGTGTAGTGCACTAGTACAATAGGGTTAGTGTATAAGACCATGAGTGCACCTGTGCACTAGATGTCATGCACTAGTGTAGTGCATGTGCACTATGATAGTGCACCAATGCAATGTGCTCTATGTGCAAGTGTTATGTGAGGTGGATCTAGAATCTGTTAGAGGACGGTACACAAGTGCACTACAAGATGTCACCATTCTCCCTCCCCCTTTCCCTTGATCCTCCCTCATTAAAATAGGGTGGATGTCAAGGGTGAGTGACAGACAAGGGGAATGCTAATGAGTTCACTAGTGTGTGTTGCTCTAGGTGCAAATATGGTGTGTACATGTGTGTATACTAGGGTTGGTGCAGTGCACTAATGTGGGGAACATAAATATCCAATCATTAAAGGACCATCACCTCAATGAATATTTATCATAGTCAATTTGTTACGCATCGAATGCTTTAATTGACTGCCTTCCACTCTCTTTAGCTCTGCTCTCTTTCCTCGCTTACATACAATGTGGAAATCAAAGGAGTCAAATTGTTAGGTGCCCCCCTCTCTCTATACCCCTTCCATTTGGAGGCTCCCGCTTTGATGAAGCCAAGCATCAAATATTTAATCAAGCACACTCTTGGGGATAAAATCCTTACCTTACTAGTTAGCGAAACAATTTCAACTCTTCCTTGCCTCTTCCTACAACTACTCCTTCTCTCACTTGGCAATTCTTCCTACTCTCAATGGCAGTTTGATGGTGGCTATGGTGGATAGCAAAAGGACTAGAGAGATAATATTAGCGGTAGAAGGAGAGGAATTGGGAGTGAAGATGGTGGAGAGAAAAGAATGGGTGTTGCGACCTAAAATGGGCCCAACACTGGCTCTAAGGCTCTAGTCAGACCTCTATGCTCAAACAAAACACCCCATGGCCTCGTGGCTAGGAGCATCTGAAGGCTACACATTGATCTAACTAAATAAGTGTTTGTAATGTTTATAGTCCAATGGATAACCCTTCCCAAACTCCTCACACACGGAGTCCCTACACATATTGATGTTATACACCACATAAAATAGACGTAAGGAGCATCCCTTGGCTAATTGCCATGGCCCCTCTATCGCTCTCCTACGCCTCGAGGATTGGCCTCGAGATGCGCCGCGTGAACACATAAAGCACATGCGATACATAATCATCTCTTTTAAACAATCATTCCAAGAGATAAAAGATAATCCTAACTGCACACTCCCTTAAAGGAATAGATTGGTAGCCCTACGGCTTGGGATACCTCACTCTCAACATGGGTCAACGTTTATGAAGACAATTGCCATGCATCCAAGATGATACCATGTGTTGAATGCAATGCAACTGTGAATGATTCATAATGCTCAACCTTTTTTTTTTCATTTGCAATAGCATTGTGACAGTGTGAAACCATTTCTTTCATGCTTTCATTCTAAACGTAATTGTTGTGCTACATAGGGTTAGTAGCACCGAGCCTGCTCATGCTAATGAACCCTTTAATTCTCAAAACACACATATCCTATATGCAAAGCGCATCAGAAAAAAATCAAATTTAGCATGTAATCAGCACTTCTTACCCCCTTCTCTCCCTACAGTTTAGGGTTGTGCATTCATTCGGTGGTAGGTTTAGAGAGTGTTTTGATGTATTTTTATTCATAAAGAGTGATAAGTATTACTTTCACATAAAGATAGGGCTAAACTTAGGTGAAACCTCATGCTTCAAATCTACCATACATCCACGGATATATATATTATTTTTTCTATTTTTTAAGCATAAAAAATCTAATTTTTTCGTTTATCTCTATTTTATCCTATTTATTTATCAATAAATACTGATATTTTTTCTATTATTCTAATATGAATTAATCTTAATTGTTGAGAATTATTTTCATCCCATGAGAACACTATTAACACATTAAAACCCCCAAAATCCATGATTTATCCTAAACCACAATTTTACAAGTTTTGCATGTTTATGTAAAAATCAATAGATGACCGATTCTTGCTGATTTTCTTAATGTTTCTTATACAACAGATTCTTGATAATCAAGAAAAAAACATTTTCAACCATTTGCAATGAAGATCTATCATAAAACTATGAAATTTATCACTTACTCAATAGAACCACGCTTTATCTCCACGTATCTCATATTTGGAAGGCTATTGACACTCACTAACAGTCGCTATCGCTCCTACAAACATTGATCTACGTTTCATCATGCCTAAGAATCATCTTCCACAATTGAAATCTCTTAAATTAGCCCACACCCTTCTCTCATAGATTAAGGCATACAAACATGCATCAAGAGGAGAGAGAGGGAGGAGAGAGAAAGATTGATTTTTAATATTCTCATTCAAACAGCCATTTCATGTAACAAATCAAGTGATTGAGAGAGTGAAAAAATCAAGAAGAAGGCTAGTATCTTCAATTCCATTAGTTATTTTGCAGCCCACAATGACCCCCCATCAAAGTCATCATGGAATCGTCATGCTGCTCTGCTGCCATCATGAAAAAAATCGTGCCCCCCTCCCCTCTCCCTCATGTGAAAAAGTTAGGGCCTTCTGGCCCTAAGGGTCGTGACCCTTCCAATCTTGGCCAAATCTTGGCCTTCAAATGTCCGGCTTCAGTTTTTTGCCCGTCTAGCACACTCAATTCAGAAAATCCCACACATTCGGCTTGAGGTCTTGAAAGGCTAAGAAGTCATCTTGCTTCGATTCGGCACTCAATAAATTATGAAAAATATGCAACCAATACAAAAGTCAAAATTTCCATTCCCATCTCCCACAATCACTTAAAATTGTCGACTCCGCATCTTCTATTTGCATCAGGCTTTAAATTCCACTTTAAATTTACATCATTCCACTCTTTTTCGGCATGTCTTGGGTGTTTAAATTATGCTCTCATTGGCGAGCATTGGACAGGGTGACTTAACCCTTCGAATCCACGAACTAATCTACACAAAACATCAATTATATAAAGCATCAAGCTGCCGCAAAACAAAATACACAATAAGGCACATAAAATAGCTCTCACCGTACTCCCTAACAAGATTAAGGCATTAAACCCATGATAGAGAGGTCTAATATAATCTGATAGAAATCCAAAGCGAGTCGCTAACCAAGTGCTCCAACACAAACTGGCTAAAAAGAACCGTCAAAGAAGTCATCCTCAGTGGGGCCTGAACTACCTACCCAACTTAGGATAACTAGACCAGGAACTCCTATTAGGCAAGGACTCCTACAGCTTGGTCAGTATATTATCATTTTATGCTATTTTTCCTTCAAGTTTCCATACTCGAGCGTGTCAAAAGGAGGGAGCTGAGCGTACTGACCCAAGGAGAATAGCATAATGACCTCAGGTCCTGACTCGGTACCCAAGAACCTACCAAGCCATCATGAGGCAATGCTTAAATCTTTATCTCTGCTACTCGCTTTTATTTTCACTCTAATCTTTCTTAGTATTTCTTCAACTAGATGCCACCCCTAGGAAAAGGCATCGTCCCTGGGTCCTCAAGAAACTACCAAGCCCTTGTAAGGCGATGATCAATTGCTCTTAAGTTTTTTATTATTTTCCTTTCCAGTGAATTTGTTTAGCACAGCACTAAAACAAAACCACTAACTACACTCGCACTAGATAGACACATGGCCCTCTTGACCTACTGAAATGTAGCACTTCATTGTAGAATAACTCGCCCTCTTGACCTAACAAAATAATTCATGAAATGACCATTCAACTGTCTGGGATTATACTGTTTGATACGAAATGATACTACTGAAACAAACCCTTGGTCCCAACATAACTCTACTAATGCATAAGACTAACTAAGGTTAAGGGCTCGTCCGGTCCTACACTAAGTACATCAGGTTATTGGCTAACCCCTTGCATAAATAGCAAGGGGTGTCAGACAAATATGATGATAAAAAATCCTATGTGTCCATGAGAGAATAGGATGGTGATCAACCACCACGTGACTCATAATCCACACCAACCAGCTGTGACCACCAAAATAGGATGTGTCAACAAGAAATCCCCATAGTAGCCCTAAGCTAATGTTAAGAGGCAATTATAAGAGTACCCCAAGACCACAATTGAAAAAGATATCCTCAACAAAAGCATAATTGGCTAGGGAATCTCCAAAGTGATTCCACTGTCGGGGAATAAGCTGGTAACTCACTACCTCAAAAATATGTATCATATCCAAGGCCGCATGGTGGTACATCTACAAAATAGGATCCCTCACACTATAGGTCCCATTCAATTGATTGATCACTAGTTGCTAGTCATCTTTTATCAATAACCAACAGATACCACATGTCGGGCTACATTCAGCCCCATGATGAAGGCCTTGTATTGTACCATGTTATTTGTAAACACAATACGAAGATATGCTCCCATTTTCATAACAACTCTATGCTGGAAATCTTTAATGACCACACCAACACCCGCATGCTTAGTAGGACCTCTAGAAGCTCCATCAAAATACAAAGTATAGACCCAATCTTCATTGATAGGCCATGCTATACTGATCAGCTCACTCGTACTTATGATAATCAAAGTCGAGCCGAGAGAGAGGATGTATAACAAGTACAATCCCTCCTTCCTTGCTGAACTTGATAGGGACACTCGTAAGAATCCTTTGACAATGGTGGCAGTAGATCTTAATATCCCACGTGAAAGATATGTCTTACCACTCAATAACTTGATAACCTTTACTCCACCAAATCACTCGATCTTGGTGGTAACGCTGCTCTAAATACGAATGGTCAAGATAATGAATGATTCTTTCCATCCAATTGACTCAATACCTACTGCAAGTTAAAGCTAAATCGTGAAGGACTTGCACAAGCACCAAGCCCAACGTCAGCCCTTACACATAGTAAGGTTTCAACTTATTAAAGTTTATCTTATTTTTAAACTCTGCCCCCTACAAGTATGCTAAAAGGGTTGTAGAGCCATTATTTCCTGTGTGGACAATTTTATATGGCCCATCCCATTTGGATTCTAGTTTACCAAGAAATAGCTCACAACAAGCATCATAGTATAGCTCCAGCTGACCCTTCACAAATTTATATTTCATAGCCTGAAGGTCGTGAAGCGCTTTCATTCTTTTCTTCCCTGCCTCTTGATGTAATAGAGCCTACAATCAAATTTCATCAAGATGCACAAGAGAAATAAATCTTTCCTGCAATGCTTCTGCCTCAACCAACGAATGATTGAGAGAAAATCGCACAGTGGGCAGCTCTATTTCCCATGGTAAGACACGCTCTTTCCCATATACCAGCTTGAATGGGGTGTGGCCTGTATCTCTCTTAAATGTCCTAGTGTAAGCTCAAACTGCCACATGCAATTTCTTATCCCAATCTCGCTTACTTTCAGTCTCACTATCTTGGATAAGATCCCTACAAGCTGTTTATTTGTACTCTCAACTTGATCATTTGCTTGTGGATTATATGGGGTAGTTTTATTGTGTTTAATCTTCAAAGCTTCCATTAAGGCTACTATAACCTTATTCAAAAAGTGTGTCCCTCGTTAGACATTAACTCCTTAAGTGGACCAAAACGGCAAACAATTTTCTTCATAATAAAATTGATTGTCTCCTTAGTTTTATCATTCATTATCACTCGAGCTTCAAACTGTTGGGGGTAAAGGCGCCTCCGCCGTGCCGCCCCGTGTATTACTACACTGACAGTACCCGCCACTGCACACTGCAGGTGGCGGGCGCTCGTCACGTCACTTTATTCTTTATTCTTTTAGTGACAGTTTGAATAAAGGAAGGCCCGGTCACACATTGTGACTGTTGGAGTTCCCATTTCTTGTCTCTCTCTTTCTTGCTCTTGCTCTCCCGCCATAGCTCGCGTGCAAGCTTCGATCCTTCTCACCTTTCAACTGGTATCAGAGCTTGGCATTCTCTTGCTCGAGCTCGACTCGGTGCTTCCCGACCTTCGCATCGACTCGCTTCACGCATTGGGTCTCCATCCCGGCAGCCATAGCCGACCTCTTGAGCTCCCGACTCTCCCCGGCTTCCCGAGCTCCATCCTGGCCTTCTTGAGCTTCATCAGGGCCTTGCCCTTGAGGTATTGCTTCAGCATTTGCAGGCATTTGAGTGTATTCTCAGATTGAAACAGGGCAGGAACAAAGGGCAGCCACTCTTCTTGAGCTCCATAGCTCATATCTTCCCTCCCCTTTGCATTGGGCCTTCATGGCTTGGTATGTGCCTACCTTAGGCCATCATTGAGCCCCCCATTACCCCCTTTTCAGCCCATGTGGAGCAACAGCAAGTTCAGCACCAACAGGGCAGATTGCATCATTTTTTCCAGGCTGTGAGCACTCATCTACTTCAGCTCCACACTTGGCCATTGCTTCTTGCTCTCTACCTTGATCAAGAGGGCTATAGACTTCATGTTTGATGTCATTCAAGCTTTGGGTATTGGTCTTGATCTTTCGGGGCTGATTTCTTCAGATTTGGGACTGTCATAAACTGTCATAACAGGCTGAAAACAGGGCAGCACCATTGGCATTAGCATTTGTTGCTTATACTCCATTCCGGTTGTGCTATTTGATGCCCGTATGCGGTCTACATGATGCCTAGTGCCTTGGGAATGTATGCACATGATTATGCCATGATTTTGGCTTGAAATATTGGCTGATTTGGGACTGTTATTTACTGTTATACAGTGCTGGAAACAGGGCAGCCACACTTGGCATTGGCATTTAATGCTTATACTCTACTCCGGTTACCTTGTTTGATGCCCGTATGCGGTCTACTTCCTACCCGGATGTATTGGGAATGTATGCATTTGGTTTGACCATGATTTTGGCTTGAATTTGGGGCTAAAATCTACTGTTTAGAACAGTAAATACATGCTGGAATAACAGTGGGCTGAAGGTACTTTACATGCTTTGGCACTTACCTACCGATACCGGATGTATGCTTTGAGCTTTGGCATGATATCTCTGACATTTGGGGACGACTTGGAGCATATGTATGAGATTATGGGATGCTTTTGAGCTTCACATTAGCTCCGTCTTCACTGGCATTTGGACCGACTCGGCATGCTCGTGGACCGCCTATGCCTCATGTCTCTGCTTGACAGTTAGGCTTTTGCATTACATGCTTTGGTTCGTGACATATGCTATTTGGTTCGTGTATGCCATACCGACATTTGGAGCTTGGATTTGGATGTATTTGAGCATTCCCGGCTTACTTGATCACTGATCTTGGTTGCTATTTGGATGTCATTGAGTTGACCGAGAGCTTATTTGGGCTTATGTATTGCTTCATGGTTAATACGACCGGTGCTTCATGTATGTCGTGCTCTCTCGGATGCGCTTGATGCATTGACAGGGTCACTTATCACTGGTGCTTTCTCTTGGGTTGTTTGAGCTTCTGAGCTCGCTTTGTACGCCTTTTGTGCCAGTGGGAGCATTTTACATGCTTTCTTGACCTTTGACAGTTGCATGCTATTGGAGCACTTACATGTATTTGGAGCAGTTTATGTCTTGAGCAGCTACATACACATTGAGACTTTGGGATCATACTCCGATCTTTATGGATATGCATTGATGTACTCTTGGTTCACAGGATGCTTATGAGCTGAGTCTCATATTTGGATCTTTCTCTTTGAGCAGATACCTATTTGTGTCAGGTTTTGGCAGTTACAGGAACACTTTGCCTAGAGTGTCTGGGGGTGTGCCTTTCACTGGCAGATGTTATTTTGACATGCTTGGTGTTGAGCTCATGTTCTTTTCACTGTCATTGGCCTTGCTTATGTCCATTTCATGCCGGCTTTGGACCTAGCATTGTTTTGCTTGACATTGGATCCTATTTTGGGACAGTTTGCTCTCTAGACTGCATACCTGCAATTTATTACAGCAAGCAGTTATTGGTGGACTGAGGTGTACTTTTCATGCTGAAATATCCTGATTTGGTGTACCGCACCTAGTACTAAGTGGGCAGCAACTTTTGGCACACTTTGCTCACCCTTTGGACCCCGTTTTGGTCATTTTTGGGCAGTTTCTGTAGTAAAACAGCAAGCAGTTTTGGACTGTTTGGGCATTTCCAGCCTGATAATGGCGTCATCTTCGCATGATAGTGCCATCTTTAACATTACAAAGTTGGATGGTACCAACTACTCTTACTGGAAGAGTCAAATATGGCAGGTTTTGGTGCAGAAATCTCAGATTAAGCCACTTCGGTTGAGTGGGGAGCAGCCTGAAACTATGGACATTGACGACTGGCTTGAACTTGATGAGCTATGCAAGTCCACGATTGTATTGTCTCTCACTGAACAGGTACATTATAATGTATTTGAGGAAGCACAGAGTGCATGGGATCTATGGAATAAGATCAAGAATCTTTATGATAAGAAAAGTCCGGCGAGTCAAATGTACTGGTTGAAGCAGCTTATGGATCTGCGCATGAAGGATAATGCGACTATGTCTGCTCACTTGAGCCAGTTCCATGCTATACTAAAGAACCTGACTTCGCAGGATATCACCTTTGGAGAGGAAGTAACTCCTCTTTTCTTGCTTGGAACTCTGAATGAGTCATGGGATGTATTCCGCACTGCTCTTTGTGCCTCTAGTGCTACTCTAAAATTGGCAGATGTTGAGAGTGCTCTTCTTCAGGAAGAAGTGAATCGCAAAAACTTGGATGCCTCTCGTGGTAGTCATGCTTTGACAGTTAGAGGCAGGAATGACAGGTATGACCGTGGTAATGGCCGAGGCCGTGACTCGCAGAAGGGTCGGTCTAAATCTCGTGGTGGCAAGTCGCGTAGTAAGTCGCGTGGACGCAATGCAAATGTCACTTGTCATCATTGTGGGAAAAAGGGCCATATTAGACCACAGTGTCATGAGTTGCGCAATGAGAAGCGCAAGGATAAGGGGAAAGATAAAGTGCAGGAGAAGTCCTCTGATCGCAGCATAGTACCTGCGAAGTCCAACGTCAAGATTGAGGAAATTAATGTCACGCAGACTGAAGAGTTCGATGGTGGTGATGAGTTTATACTTGCAGCTAGTTCTTCTGATGCTTCACACTTGACTGAGACACCTAGTATGTATGCACAGTGCTGGTTATTGGATTCAGGTGCGTCCTTCCATGTGACGCCTTACTGTGAGTGGTTTCACTCTTACCGTACTGTATCTGGATCAGTCAGACTTGGAGATGACAGGTCTCTTGATATTGTGGGCTGTGGAGATATTCAGTTGCAGTTTTCCACTGGCAGTTCCTTTTTTCTCAGGGATGTACGTCATGTACCTGCGCTTACGCGTAGTCTTATGTCTGCAGGACAGTTGGATGATGCAGGATTTCATGTCTGTTTTGGGGATTCTGCCTGGAAGATTACCAAAGGCAGACTTGTGCTTGCTAGAGGCGCCAAGGCTGGCAGCCTCTATCCTCTTGTTGTATCTGGGTCTTCTGTAGACCATGTTTTGGCAGTGGGCTCTATCCCACATGTATCACTTTGGCATGCCCGTTTGGGGCATATGTCTTTGAAAGGAATGAAAATGTTATCTGGTTTGCAGTATCTTCCGCCTTTGGATTATGCATGTTTTGACTCGTGTGATCATTGTCTTTATGGTAAGCAGAATAGGTCTACGCATAAGAAATCGGGTAGGCCACGCATGAGTGAGCCCTTGGCATTGGTGCATTCTGATGTTTGTGGGCCTATGCCTTGCATGTCTATGGGTGGCGCGAAGTACTTCGTTACCTTCATTGATGATTTTTCTAGGAAAGTGTGGGCTTATCCCATAAAGCAGAAGTCCGATGTCTTGGCAGTTTTTCAGAGATGGCTTGCTCTTGTTGAGAACCAGACTGGGTATAGGCTGAAATGCCTTAGGACAGATAATGGGGGAGAATATGTCTCGCATGCTTTTGAGCAGTTTTGTGATGACAGGGGTATTAAGCGTCAGTTGACCGCCCCTTACACCCCACCCCAGAATGGTTTGGCTGAGCGCATGAACAGGACTATTCAGGAGCGTGTGCGCTCTATGCTTAGCCATGCAGGCCTACCCCCGAGTTTTTGGGCTGAGGCAGTTAGTACGTCAGTGCATGTCATAAACCGATCGCCTTCCAGTGGATTGGATTTCCAGGTTGCAGAGGAAGTTTGGGCTGGTAAGCCACCCTCTTATGCGCATCTCCGTGTCTTTGGATGTGAGGCATTCTGCCATGTGCCCAAGGACAAGAGGAGTAAATTGGATCCAAAGAGCATTAAATGCATATTCCTTGGCTATGGTGAGTCAGGAGAGATGGGCTATCGCCTATGGGATCCGCAGGCATGAAAAATAGTACGCAGCCATGATGTCGTCTTCCATGAAGACAAGATGCACAGGCAGCCTGAGAAGGTGGTTGAGATCCGCAGAGTGATCTTTCAGGAGGAGCCTAAAGCTCCAGCACAGCCAGTAGTACAGCCTGCAGCAGTTCCTCCACAGGGCCAGGATGTTGGACAGGTAGTTAGACAGGCAGCAGAGCCTGCGGTGAGACGGTCTGCTAGAGATAGACGTCCACCTGACAGATTTCAGCCCTCTATGCATTATGTTTTGGTTACAGATGCAAGAGAGCCTTTCACTTATGATGAGGCTATGCGCAGGGGTGACAGTCACTCCTGGGAGAGGGCTATGCAGTCTGAGATAGACTCCCTGCATAAGAATGAGACTTGGGATTTGGTTGCCTTGCCTAAGGGCAAGAAGGCTTTGCCATGCAAGTGGGTGTACAAGCTGAAAAGTACCCCTGGACACCCCAAGCCGGCATACAAGGCTAGATTGGTAGCAAAGGGTTTTAAGCAGGAACATGGTGTGGACTTTGATGAGGTCTTCTCTCCTGTGGTTAAGATGACCACCCTGCGCTTAGTCTTGGCTTTGGTTGCACAGCTTGACTTAGATCTATATCAGATGGATGTCAAGACGGCTTTTCTACATGGGGACTTGCATGATGAGATCTATAAGGATCAGCCTAAGGGCTTTGCAGAACCTGGTAGGGAGCACCTAGTGTGCAAGTTGAAGAAGAGCTTGTATGGCTTGAAGCAGGCACCTAGGGAATGGTATCATAAGTTTGATGCCTTTATGCAGTCACAGGGCTACAGCAGGAGTGCTATGGATCCGTGTCTTTACACGAAGAAAGCCCGTGATGGCAGTTTGCTTATCTTGGTACTCTATGTTGATGATATGCTGATAGTAGGGAAAGCTCATGATGAGCTAGATGCTCTTAAATCTCAGCTAAAGAAGAGCTTTGAGATGAAGGATTTGGGACAGGCCTCACATATACTTGGGATGCGCATTAAGCGCGATAGGCATCAGGGACTTTTGTATCTCTCACAGCAGGAGTACATTCATAAAGTCCTTGAGCGCTTCCGCATGCAGGACGTAAAGCCTATTGGCTGTCCATTACCTTCTTATGTGAAGGTATCACAGGCCGATTGTCCGCAGACAGATGAGCAGAGGGCCGATATGGCTAAGATCCCTTATGCATCAGCCGTGGGCAGTTTGATGTATGCCATGATAGCCACTCGTCCAGATATTGCACATGCAGTTGGTGTTGTGGCACGCTATATGGCTACACCTGGCAGCAGACATTGGGATGCCGTGAAGGGTATCATGAGGTACCTGAAGGGCACAGCAGATATGTGTATTTGCTATGGCAGCCAGGATACAGGGGTCGTGGGGTACACTGACTCCGATTATGCAGGACATGCAGATAGTAGGAAGTCCACTTCTGGCTATGTATTCACCTATGCTGGAGGGGCTATCTCTTGGATGTCCAGGGTTCAGAAGTGTACGGCTTTGTCTACCACTGAGGCCGAGTATGTTGCAGCCACTGAGGCTTGCAAGGAGGCCATATGGTTAGGCCGTCTAGTTGCTGACCTTGGGATTGATGCTACACCTACACTGCATTTGGATTCTATGAGTGCCATCCAGTTGGCTAAGAATCCGGTCTTCCATGCGAAGACGAAACACATTGAGGTGAGATATCACTTCATACGTGGTGTCGTGGAGGACAAGTCTGTTGACCTTGTCAAGATCTCCACTGACGAGAATCCTGCATATTTGCTCACGAAGAGCCTCACTACTGAGCGCTTTGCCTTTCTCAGGAGGTTGATGGGCGTTGGATGAGATGTCACATTTCCTCACCTATGTACATTTGTACTGTCTTTTCTTTTTCTTTTCTCTCTCACTAGGGCAGATTCGCCTTTAAGTGGGAGGTTGTTGGGGGTAAAGGCGCCTCCGTCGTGCCGCCCCGTGTATTACTACACTGACAGTACCCGCCACTGCACACTGCAGGTGGCGGGCGCCCGTCACGTCACTTTATTCTTTATTCTTTTAGTGACAGTTTGAATAAAGGAAGGCCCGGTCACACATTGTGACTGTTGGAGTTCCCATTTCTTGTCTCTCTCTTTCTTGCTCTTGCTCTCCCGCCATAGCTCGCGTGCAAGCTTCGATCCTTCTCACCTTTCACAAACTACTTTGAAAAATAATCTGTCACTACAATGATATAACACTTCCGCATAGTCGCAATGAAGGGTGTATTGGTCCGATAAAATTGATACCCCATCTTTTGAAGGGTAACGTAACTAAAATATGATTCAATGGCGGTTGTTTACTATTATCCCTAGCATTGTGTCTTTGACAGACATCACAATGCTTAATATTATTGAAAGCATCCTAGAAAATCGATAGCCACCAATATCCAACACATAGAGCTTTCTAGGTAGTAAGCCATCCAACAAAATGATCCCCACATATTGAATCATGGCATTCCTCAAGAATAAATGGTACCTCATCATGTACTACACATCGACGATAAAACTCATCCACACCTTTCCGATACAAGACACCCACTATAATTGAAGTGTAGTGCTTGCTGCTTAATCTTTCTCTTCTCACACTTTGATAGAGCAGCCCCAACCTCTCCTATAGATAGATAATGTGTTATAGCTGCATACCAAGAATGGATGGAAGCTGCATCAATTTTAAATAAATCTTCAATGTTACTTCCTTCAACTAAAATTTTCTTTGGCTCCCCAACATCCACAAGACATTCCACAATGCCTTGAAGCTTCAGTGGCTTACTCTTAATCTGATAATCAAACTCTTGCAAAGTGATTAACCACTTTGCCAAACGGTCAGACTGCTGCAACTTGTTCATCAACAATCTAAGTCCTTTCGCCTTCGTAAAAAAATACCGCTTCTCATAGAGAATATAGTGCCTAATTTTTTTTGTTGCAAAAACCATTCTAAGGCACAATTTCTCTATATAAGTATAATTAATTTCAAATATTCCCAATTTATGGCTAGCAAAGGCAATTGGATAATACCATTTCTCTTTCCAAATTTGGGCTAAACAATAGCTAATACTATGCATTGTTGCTGTTGAAAATATATAGAAGACCTCGCCTCTTTTGGGTGCTTTTAGGGGCTATGACTTTTTCTAGTGTTTTTTTCAATTCTTCGAATGGTCCGTCCCTTATTTCTAAAGGCATATGCCTTGCTTTTTTTAAACAGCCAAGCTGGGAGGAATACCTCATATTTGTTTCAGTCCCTCATCTTGCTGGAGATTATTTCCTTGTGCTTGATGGTTGACTGGACTTGGCTTTTTACTTCCTTGCTGGAGAGAGATAATCTTACTCCAATAGGTACTAACTAAGTCCCTGGACTTACCGCATATGTCACATTTAAAATTTGGACAATTTCTAGGGAATGTTAGCCACCACACCACTTACAGCTAAATCTTAAGAGGGCACCCTCTTGTTGACTCCCTTTCAAATTTTGCTTCTTAAGGAAATTGACATCAATAGCTATTTGCTTGTATTTTTTGGTGATCATGTTGCTTCATTATATCCTTAACTTTGCTAAGAACATTCGAGGCACTTGACTCATAGCCATGATCATCTACATGTTGTTCCATTGGCCTAACCACTTGATTGGGAATTGGTTGTGCTGATTCCCTAGAACAACATTAGAATTTGTCGTTTGGTTTCCAACATTTGGTGGAGCTATCTAACTAACCATAGG
This sequence comes from Lygodium microphyllum, assembly GCF_053477565.2. Taxonomy (NCBI): domain Eukaryota; kingdom Viridiplantae; phylum Streptophyta; class Polypodiopsida; order Schizaeales; family Lygodiaceae; genus Lygodium; species Lygodium microphyllum. The sequence continues at coordinate 34,473,266 of NC_141157.1, read as the reverse complement.
CATGGTCATACTAGGAGGAGCTAGCAACATGGGCACATTCTGAATCATACTTCCTCTCCCATTGGAAGTACTCATGGGTGTCCCTTGACCTCCATTTGTCAATGCCAAAGTATTTTCAGCACCTAGACTCATATTTCAATTTGACCTAAAGGTATAGGCCACTTGTAATCGCGACTCTACCTCCTCTGCTCGTGTAATAGTTGTATCAATGTTGGCAAGAGCAACACTGCTCAATTGCACCTAGATGTTAAAGTCCAACCCATGCAAAAAATATTGTAGCTGAACAGTAGTTGAAATGGGAATATAAGTTTGTAACTTACAAAATACATCCTTCAGTTTCTTGGCATAGCCTCGAATATTCTCGTGAGGTTCTTGACGTGTTATATTGAGAACATGTAGCCAGTACTACTGACCTCCCCTTTTAGGGGTAAACTCTCTTCGAAAGGCCACATAAAATAGATCAATTGTAGTTACGGTTCCAGCCTCTAGGCTATGATACCAAACTGCAACTCGGTGCCCTTTTAGAGTCATATTAAAGAACATCAACAAGTGTCCTTCATCTTGGATTTGATAGTTGAACATTAACTTTTGGAACTCATTAATGTGAAGTTTCTCATCTTCCTTTGCTAACCCATTAAAAATGGGAAGAAAAAATCCTAAGGTTGTCAAGTTTAGCATTCATACTAGGATTGCAATGGATTACGCCATGATGACAATTGGATTTGCCGAAGGATTTTGAACTCATGGCACTACTATCTCACTTGAAAGTTGACTAATTGGAAGGGGCGAAGTAGTAGAACTTTCTCCTCCTCCTAATGGACTATTCATGGAACTAGGGTTGCTAAGACCCTTCCTTGTAGGGGATATCAGACCAATCCATTGAGGAGAATATCTCTTAATAATCTCGGCTTCACAGTCTTTTGGATCTATCTCACTGCCTTTGGCATACACTAATAAACTGGCCCTATCGATCAAGATTCAGACATTGCCACACTTATTAGTAGCTCTCGACAAAATGCACCACCTTTCGGGACCTAAAATGGGCCCACATTAGCTCTAAGGTTTTAATTGAGGGCCTCTATGCTCAACCAAAATACCCCATGGCCTCATGGCCAGGAGCGTCCCAGAGGCTACACACTGATCTAAATAAATAAGTGTTTGTAACATTTATAGTCCAACAAATAACCCTTTCCAAACTCCTCACAGGGAGCCCTACACATATTGGTGTTATACACCATGTAAAACAAACACAAGGAGCACCCCTTGACTAATTACGGCGGACCCTCTTACGGCTCTCCTATACCTGGCAGCTCACAGAGACCGAGATGAACTATTCCACGATGGAAAGGGAGGGGTTGGCCATGGTATTTGCGGTAAAGAAATTTAGGCATTACCTGTTGGCCACTCCCTTTGTCTTCTTTGTTGACTATCAGGCCCTACTGTATCTTGTGAACAGGCCTTGAGCTACGGGGCGCATAGCTAGATGGCTGCTCCTTTTACTAGAGTTTGACTTCTCTGTGGTTGTACGCAAAGGAAAGCAGCACTACATGGCTGATCACATGTCCCGCATACCCACAGGAGAAGCCGTTGGGCAAGGCGTGCCCGACGAATTGCCGGACGCCCATCTTTTTAACTTGTCTAGTGAACGAGATCTATTTAAAGCGGATCTGACGCCGTATTGGGCCGATGACATAGTGCAAGTGCTAGAAAATGGACTACCCGAGCGACCCATTGAGAAGGCCAGGCTGAAGAGACTTATCTTGAAAATTTAGCCATACCAACTGACTGGCCAACTCTACAAGTTGGGAAAAGACGGTTTATTGCGCAGATGTGTATGTGAACACGAGATGCACGACGCATTGAACGAAGCACATGGCGGAATCGTTGGAGGACACTTTAGTGGGGACACAACAGCCCGAAAGGTGCTACAATCCCAGCTATGGTGCCCCACCCTATTCCGCGATGCAGCTAAATTTGTAAAGCACTGCAATGAGTGTCAAAGGACCAAAGTGCCTGTGCGAAAGGACAAAATGGAGTTGACCCCTGTCATAGCCCGACAACCCTTTGAAAAATGGGGGATCGATTTTATTGGACCTATCAGTCCTACAGCACAATATTCCCAAGCTTGATACATCATAGTGGCGACCGACTATCTAACGAAATGGGCAGAGGCACGAGCCACGAGGAAGAATGATGCTAGGACCACTGCAAAGTTCTTGTGGGAGCAGGTCATTTCACGGTTTGGTTGTCCAATCGAACTTGTAAGCGACCAAGGCACACACTTCATTAATGAAGTGATTGCCCACTTGCTCTCTACCTTTCTAATAATTCATCAGAAGTCCTCTCCCTATTACCCTCAGGCTAATGGCCAAGCCGAATCCATAAATAAAATCCTAGTCAATGTGCTTACAAAAGTCGTGTCTACTTCGAGAAGTGACTGGGACAACAAGCTAATGGCGGCCTTGTGGGCCTATCGCACAGCTTATAAAACGGTTGTAGGACAAACGCCCTTTAGGCTGACGTACAGAGCTGAAGCCATTTTACCCTTAGAATTCTTCATCCCTAGCTTGAGGCTAGCAGTCCAAGAGCGTTGGGAGGGAAGAGAGGCTTGGACCAACCGCTTGGTGGAACTCGAGCGCTTAACTGAGACCCGACTCCTCGCCACTCACTCTCTGATTTGTGAAAAGGCTCGACGAAATATGTGGTTTGACAAGCATATCAAGCAGCGAGACTTCGAACAAGGGAACCTTGTTCTGCTGTACTGGGTAAAAGGACATAAACAGAAGATGAAGTTTCGGGGACTAGGGCCTTTCAGAGTACGCATGATCGGTAGGACCGGGAATGTCGAGTTGGAGACACTTGACGATGAAGGAATAGGCTTTTTTAATGGCAGCCGCATTAAGAACTACTATCCTTCTTCACATCCATTACATGAGCCACCCAAGCTAGAACCCCCACTGAACGTCTACATGGCTACTGTAACTGACCTTACAGATCAGGACGAAGAAGCAATGGCACCGGCATACCTGTGGATCACAGTCGCAGCACGAGTGGTGTATTCTTTTGAAGCCTTGATTGATGAAGGTGCCGACTACAACATCTTGATGCATGACCATTGGACACGCATTGGTCAACCGAAACTACATCCCACTAACACCAAACTCACCCCGTTAGGGGGTACCGCTTATCCACTCCTAGGGAAGTGCAAGGTGGTCGTTTCCATCGAGTCTGAAAGTTTACCAGCCTTCTTCCATGTGTTACCTGATACTAAAGGAGCTGGTAATGTGTCACTATTGGGTCGCACTTTCAAGAAGCAAACCAACTGCAATGTGGATTACAACCTAAACCGCATACATCTTGCTATCGACAATGTACGCATAGTGACGACTTTCAGCAAGGGCTGTCTTAATTCCCCCACTTTTATGAAGCCACCGGTAAAAACCCCTAGGATCACGCTAAACAGACGGAAACTACAGCCTCGTGCCGGGCTCTCAACCCCAGGCCCAAGCCCACCAAGAGCACTTACAAGGCCAAAGAGTCCAAGTTTCTATGGGTGCCGAAACGACAAAAACCACATCCGGGTAGACCACCCAAGTATGATCCTAAACGTCAAAATTATCAATCGTCCCAACCCAAGAGGCAGACTAGGCGCTATCGCCGTAGGCACACAACCACGCCGTGCTGGATTCCCAAAGATCTCTTGCGAGCACAAGGATACTATGAGGGCAATCCCTGGATTTGGGTGCCTAAAAGTGGCCAGCTACGAAGCCCATCTACAAGCAATCTCACCCCAATGAGAGAGGCTTGCACAAAGGGCGCCCAGCACATAGTCAGCACGCCCTGGCCAGCTGTGGCTAGCAAGCCTCAGCTCATCTATCGACCAAAGCACATGCCACAGGCCTTAAACCTACCTAATCCAGAGAACTTACAAACCACTATGACTGTTCACTCAGAACCTAGCACAACCCCCATGCCTCCGGAGCCTCCTGCAGCATCTCAAAGTTCTTCAGAGTGCAAGGCCCAACCCGTGATATCGATGAGGAAGTCACAACTATCCATTCCAGTTGCACCACCCCCGCCAGCAGGTCTTAAACCTTCATACGCAATACGACCTTTCCTCTCTTTGGCTAAGGACCTTGCCGCAACTTCTGGGGATGACTTAATAACCTGCATTAAAATGTTAGACGAAAATTTCACTACATTTGCTAGAAGCTACGAGAGGCTAGACCTAGGCCTTCTTGACGAAACACTTGCTTCGGATGTTCGTGCATTACCATGCACTTGGGAGGAATACGAACTTATGACCACTAAAGTTCCCAAAATTGCTGCCGAACTGATAGCAAACGATGAAATCTCAAAGGATCAAGCTGCCCTCAGAAGACTTATCACTTCGTATCATAAGCCTCCTCGTTCTGCTCCTGAACAGGAGTTGCAAGAGCTCAAGCAGATGGCAAGCTCACCTTCCACATTCTTGCAGCAGTGGTTTACGCTAAGGATCCAATGGGAGAAAAAAGGTTGTCGCATAATGACCAATGCTGAGCAATGCAGGGCAATTAAAACTATCGAATATGACCCCACTTATGTGGCACCTATCCATCACCCGTAATCAGCATTTGGACGACCATGTGCTCGCCCACCCCTACATTGACCAATTCCTCACCGAAGAGGAATTACATGTTGCCAGTCGCCTCAATACTGGAGATCTCTTCCACGACGTTTTGACCTACATTTCCCAAGTCTCCATCCAACCGTCTACTCTGGATTGTCATGCCCAACTCGAATACAATCCAAGCTTCTATGATTGGCTAATTGGCTAGGTAAGTCAACCCACGCGAAACAGTGCTTACCTCGTCCTTCCTGTGCTAATCCTAGGAAGGATTCTTTGAAAGATCCCCGACGGAGGGGGGAGCAATGTGAGCAAGAGCAGAGCAAAAATGAAAAGTTATGCTATCTAGCTAGTAGATTGTTATAATTAAGTAAGTTTCTATGGAAGAATACTGCAGAGTAAAACAATAGCAATGGTAAAGTCTCTAAGCAAGTCTACCCATTTTGGGCACATACATTTTTCTCTCAAACTGAGTTTTGATTAGAAATAAGCCGATTGTTAGGCATTAATGATTGGCATGGTGTGTTGACAGGTCACCACCATGGCAGGACAGGACAAAGGGGGCAAACTCCCATTCTTTGAAGAAGAAATGACCAAATTCGGCATCAGCATCGAGACGCGAGGATTCAATCAGTTCACTTTCAAGCACACACTGAATCTGGACGAGGCCATCTTGGAGGAACCCGCGATCAAAGACTTGGTGGACAGATGCCACCTCCACAAGTACGTGGAAAAGGTGGGGCAGGCTGTGGATTACAGCATGTGTGCAGATTTCCTGAGGAACTTCAACAAGAGCAAGAAGAACTGTGGCACTATCACAGTAAGGACAGGGGAGCAGGAAAAAAGAATCGAAGTGGCCCTCAATGCAACAATCATAGAAAAGGCCCTGGGGCTTGTGCCCAAGAAAGAGAGACGCCTGAGATGAGATGTTTACACCATGCTGGGGGTCAAGAAAGAAGCGGTGCATACCGTGGATGGAATCAGCTTGGCTGACATCCTGGACCCAGCAGTGAAATTACAAGCAAAGATGATCCATACCCTCTTCTCGGGCCAATGGTACAATCCGCTGATGAATAGGATCGGGGTCCCACTATTGGAAAGCATAGCAGCAGGAGTCCCTGAAGAAATAGACTGGAATGGATTCATGCAGAAGACCATTCAAAGTTTAGTTGCCCTCCTCACTCTGGCGGAAGCACCAGCAGGAGGAGAATCCCCTGCCTTAACCGTGCGCTCCACAAGGAAGAAACATGTGTCAAAGACAGCTACAATCAGATACGGGGGTATCCTGACAGCCATCATAGATGAAGCAATAAAGGATGAGGGTGTCATGGATAAGGAAGCCGCGCATCAAAGCCCACCTCACCACGAAGGAGGGGAATCAAGCGAAAGAACAATAAGCGACAAGGGAGAGCAAGAGGTGCCGCCCCCACGAGCGAGCAAACCCAAAGAACAAAGCAAAAGTGATAGGAGACAAAAGGAGAAGAAAGAGAAATTAAGGAAGAACGGGCTGACATCAAAAGGGCTCAAAAAGAGTCTCGAAGGGTTGAGGAAGAAAGGAGGAGGAAAGAGGAGGAGGAGCTTGCCAGGATAAGAGAGGAGTCGAAGAAGGCAGAAGAGGACAGGAAAAGAAGGGTGGAGGAAGAAGCCGAGGAGCAGCAACTAAAGAAACTGGCCGAACTGGTGGAAGCTACACAAAGATCGGTGGAAGAGACCCATGGGGGCGGAGAACTAGAACCCGCAAGCCCTGGCCATAAAGCCGAAGCCAGCGCAAGTGTGGAAGCAACTCCGGTGGTCGTAGGCAAGGGCAAGTCCCTCCTACATCCACTCCCTCCCTCCTTTGTGCCAACAACGGCTGAAACCACGACTGCAACTACTGCACAACCCATGCCTCCCCTCGACACGGCACAGCTCATGACCATGGTGCAGATGCTCGTGAGCAAGGTGGCTGAAATCGTCCCTGAAACTAGATTGAAAAGGCCCACCGCCGCCGCAGATGCAGAGTCACGGCAAGACCCCAAACGACAAAGGTTGGAGGCATCGACCACCACGCCCAATACTCCCATGCCTATCGATACAGACTATGACGCATATGTGGCCGAGTTACTGACACAACTGGACAAGGCAAAAGAAGAGAAGAAGGTGGCCCTTCTGGAACTAGAGAAAGAAAAGGAGACGTCAGCGGCCCTCAAGCTAGAGGTCTCAAGGTAGGAAGCCGACAGATTGAGAGAAATGAAGGCCCTATAGGACTAGCTAGCAGAAAAAATGAAGGAAGCCCAAAACAATGAAATCCGCCTTACGCAAAGGCTGGAGGACGAGGAGCAGAGCCTGGTGGCGGAACAAAGGAACCTAAAACTACTGATGCAGCAATACAGTGATCTACAGCAAAGGGTGGCCCAAGTGGAAATGCTCTACTGGGAGGTTCAGGAAGGCGAAGCCACTGTTCCACAAGAACATGCCACAGAGCCCCAGTCATGGCAGGAGCTAGAAGAACAGAACAGGCTAATAAGAGAAATCGAATTCCTGGAAAATGAAGGGCCAGGAGTCTCAGCACAGCTGAAGCAAAACGGCTACAGGATGAAGTGCAAAGATTGCAAGATGCGCTAGAGACCTCCCAAGAAGACGTAGAAGCCCTCATGGCCATGACCTTTAATCAAAAAAGGTTATTCCTCGCTGAAATCCAAAGCCAAGAGCAGTTGGTGTAGGAGAAATCAGAAATTCTAGCCGAGGCGCACCACAGGCTCAGCATTGTCGATCAAGCAAGAGGGATTGCTAAAGAACAGCTCGCTCAGAAATTAAGAGAAAGAAACTAGTTATGGTTTTTATCAAATGAGCAGCAACAAGTAGTAACCACCCTGGCGAGCCAGCTAGAGGAACAAAGGCAAAGGATGGAGGAGAGAGCCATGGAGTGGGAAAGGAAAAACTTTAACAGGGTAAGGGACTTAACTGAATGCCTGGCGGTGGCAGAATGCGAAAGAATGCTTGTCGAAGCTAGGGTTGAGGCTGTAGAGATAACCACTAAGACCCAGCGACAGGCCTTTCTCAACACGGTGCTCCACGTGACGCATGCCGAGGGCGATGATACAGTGGAAAAGGTAAAAAGAAAGTTGGAGCTAACCACCCGGGCTCTAAGGTACGGTCTCCAAGAGCAGGAGCTTCCAACAAGTACAAGAATAACTAAAGAGCAACAATTCTACTACCTACGCTGTACGGGCCTTTCCACTGCTGAGCTCAAGGAGTTAGGTTTTCAGGAGCAGGAGCAGCCACCGCCACCACCACCAGTCATTCCTCCTGTGGTTGAGCAAAATGTCGAAGAGGGCCCGGACTTCGAGCAAGATGATGACGAAGAGCCACAAAGAATGCCGAGTCCGCCTCAACCCGAGATCCCATAGGAGGAACCTGCCGATGCTGAGCTACCTGAACACATAGTTGCAACAAGGAGAAGGAGGCAAGAGTTAGCTGAGGCAGCCCAACGCCGAGCATGCACACTTCCATGACAACTCCCTGAGGAGCCCATGCCACTAAGGAATGATACACATCCAGTAGACTGGCCCTAGGAGTTGGTCATCTGGCGCAAGCGAGAGCTACATAAGAGGCCATTCGAGCTTTCATTCACTTTTCCACGCTCCCTGGACCGGGCCCTACCTTTAGGAGTTGTAGCCAAGATCAAAGATCTCGCTAACGAACTCGCAAATAGATGGATGGAAGAAAGAAGCATGATAATGACTAGGTGGAGACAAGAGCCACGAGAGTACTGGGAAGACAAGGTCAATCCGGTTCCCAAATCTGTCCAAGGCTACGAGGCACGGCCGAAATGGCGAAGGAGGATTTGGGACACCAATTTTGATGCCTGGACCGCATTTTGTAGCTCCCTCCCCAAAGAGTGTAACGATCCCATCTACATGCCCTACCCCCGTAGGCATGGAGTGGACTACGACAGAGATTTACATGGGGATTATGACTTCCCGAAAATCTATAATGTAAATGCTAGAAGCCCGGAGGAGTGCTTAGTATTTAGGGTAGAAGATATACTTCCCTCCATAAATCGTTTTCTTGTAGACTTCTCTTCCTGCCCCGATCCAGCATTCTTAACCACTTGTAATTACCTCTGACTTCTCAAATTACTGCTACTCCAGAAACTTGCAGTAGAGGAAGCCCATCTCCCCCCACTCTTTTTTTATATTAACCTAGGAATAGATAGTAGAGCCATGATGAGGTTGATGATGCGCGCTACTCTCCTCCCTGCCTTCTGCTTAGAGCTATTAGAAAATATGAGTGACACCCGTTTTGCAAGGTGTAATCACCCCTTCTTGTCCACCACTCCTCTGAGAGCTAGAGCCGGTATTAAAGAATACCTACAAAGTCGCGCATTTTTATCACAATGCTTGCAACCGCCCCGTGACTAAATAGGTGCCCCATACCTTGCCCAATGTACTCTCTCTCATTCAAAAAAAAAAGTGCTTGCAGTCTTCCTTCACTATTATGGTGCACCACCCTCACTGCATCTAGAGTCCTCTCTAGCCCCTCCCCCACTTCACACTTAGGGCACATCAAGGGCAGGACTTTCAGACCTGTCACCCTAAGTTTTGCACTGCACCTCCAACGCCGCACGAACTGGGTCCTCAAGTGTGGGACATTACCAAGGGCTTACCCAAGGTTAGACCCATCTCCCAGTTCCACTGGCACGGGCACCATGCACTACACAGTGAGATAGACACACCCCCTAGGAAGTGCACCACTTTTCTTGCAGGTTATATTCGTGTTTCAAAAATGGGCTGCTTGGTTGAAGGAGATCATCTACTACATCCTACAATGATGAGGAATTTTTCCAGGAGCCGAACATGACCCCATTACTGCAACTTCAGGAGCTTCACTGTAAAGGTTTAAATGGCTCAACAGATTTCATGTTGCCAATCATCCGCCTATTGATGGGGCTGCCATGACTGAACCAAATCAAGCAGAAGGAAAACCCAGTGATGGAGCTGCCATTGGCATAGATCTTGGAACCTCATCGTCTGATGGTCCATGCCCACTGCCTCAAGATCTACAGATTGCTTATTGATACCACAAGCCTGAAGACTTTCAACTCAAAACTGAAGATCCTCTACTCACCGCCAGGGGTTTTCAGCCCAGGCCACAGCTTTTCAAGGCAAACAGCATTCGGGGGGTTTCTCCAAAATAAATCCCTCCAATACCATCCTCCTAAGGGATTGCTTATTGCTTCAAGCGTTTCGGATACTCAAAAGACGACCGGCTCCATAGGGGCGCCAGAACAGTGTGAAGGATGCCGAGAATCTTCATGAAGCCTAAAGCACGCTGGAATCTCTACTGGTCATCGTCATCAAACTCCATCACCTCTCATTCACAAGCATCAGTGTTATCTCCCCACTAGTTCCACCTAGCAATAGCACCATCTATCCCACTACTTCCCACCACAGTGCCATGGGACTGGCACTTGGCTAGGAGGGGGTAATGTTTACCGCAGCACAGAGGAGCGGGAAATGGAAAAAGAGAAAAAGAAAAGGCGCCTTAAATGGCAACTAGACCCGGGAAAAATTAAATGCACGGGCACGATCCTCAAGAAGTCTTGGAGTCGCCCAAGGAGAGTAAAAGAATAAAAAGCGCACCATTAAGTGCGAAAACACTTCCAAAACCTTGTAAAAGAGCGCCAAGCTCACTCCTGTGCAAATTGTATGCATTAGTTGGGGATAGGATAGACTAGAACGGTGGGAAATGAGGAAATGGGCCTAGGCTAATGGCCGGCCATGTAAAAAAGGGGGATGACCGCCCATGGAAATTAGGGCATGTATATAAAGTTGAAAAGTGAATGGAAAGCTCATTCTTGTGTGTGGCCAAAGCTTCTTCTTCTTCTTCTCTTGTTTCTTGCCTTCTTGCTTGTGCTTGAGAGAGGGATTGAGAGAGTGTGAGGGAGTGAGGGAGTGATTGTGTGAGAGTGAGGGATCTTGGGGAAGAAGCTCTCCATCTTCTCTCTTCATCTTCTCCTCCTCTCTTCTCTTCTTTTGTCTCGCACGTGGCTATGGAGGATGAAGCTCATGGGAGAGGGATTGAGGTTGCTTGAGCTTGCCTCAAGGATCGTGGAGCTACCGGTGTGCAAGAAAGAGGAGGGTACTCGATCGAGCATCAAGGTAAGCTCACTACACCCGTAAGGTAGGCATTGTGCATCGGCTATGTGAGAGGTAGCCATGGCTGCTCGGTTCGAAACACTTGAGCAATAAGTGGTCCGTAGGTCTCGGGGTAGAGCTTGAAGCTCCCCTACAGCTACACAAACCCTTGGTTTATAGAAGACCCTGCATGTTGTTCATAGATGTCATGGCTCTTGCTTGGCCCTTATAGGTGCAATTAATTGAAACAACCCTTGATTTAAATTCCCTTGACTTTGACCCATGATATTATTAGGTGGTGGCAGTATTAAGTTATATTCAATGGGTACTACATTTGACACTATCCCATTGGCATCATCCTAGTCATTCAAAGGGATTGCCCTCTTGCCACATAGGCGACCTGAATTCTTGACTCAACTCCCTCTATTAATATTATAGCCACATCTATATCATTTAGTGCAGTGTTACTCGAGTACAGTTGGATCATAAAATCCAACCCTCTTAAGAAAAATTGCAACTAAGCAACAAGGGGTAATTGGATAGTATCACCCAAATACCGAAAGACTTCATGTAGCTACTGGGCATATGCCTCTTGACTCTCGTTGAATTCTTGTTGAGTCTCATTTAGGACATGCAACCAATATTGGCTCCCCTTCTACAAAACGTAGTGTACAATGCTTGCATAGTGGCAGTCGAATATGCTGCAGATCAGTAGTACCACTTGGCTACATTTTCCTTCAATGTCATGCTAAAGAACATCAAATGATGTGCTTCCTCATCAAATTGAAAGTTAAACATAATTTTTTTGAAAGTCTTTAATATGTAATTCTGCATCTTCTTTTGGACTTCCACTAAAGATAGGCAACGAATACCCAAAAGCGAGTAGAGTGTCGGCATGGGATTCATATTTCTTGAGGGGATATTAATGGTCATTGTGCCATCCCTATGGATATAGAAATAGGCGTAGGAGAGAAAAATACGATGTTGGTAGTGGTACCACTAGATGGTGGTATTAATCCACCACTTTGGTTAGTTCGAGAAGGAGTTGACTACCCAACTTTAGGTGTTATTAATCCACTAGATGGTGGTATTAATCCACACTTTGGTTGGTTCGAGAAGGAGTTGACTACCCAACTTTAGGTGTTAAGGGTAAACTACCACTTGTGCATCTACTGGGACTTCTCTTACTATGAGGAGTTGTAAGGCCCCTAACTTTAAGGGATACTAGACTAGTATAGTCCAAGGAGTAGTTACAAAATATTTATGCAGGTTTTCTTAGCTGATCTTCATGTTGCTCTTGTTGAGTTCTAGCATACGCTCATGTTCTTACCTTAATAGATATTTCTCCACTTCTGAGCAAAGATTCATAAACTCAAGAATCAAGTCTTAAGCCCCTACAAGAATCTTAAAGACTCTCGAAAAATGCACCACCTATCATCATAACCTAAAACGAGCATGACACTAGCTCTATAACAGCTTTAGCCAACAGGCTCCTAACCACACCAAACAACCCCACATAGCCTTGCGGCCAAGAGCATCTAAGTACTATAAAGAATTTTTTTACCCATTGCATTTGTAGATACAATTTCATATTGTAGTCCAACTCATTACCCCTCCCCACTCCAAGAAAAGGAGTTTCCCACACATAGGTAACTATCTCACCTCAAATCACATACATAAAGGGCACCCCCCAACTAATTGTTGTGACCCCTATGGCTCTCCTATACCCCAGGAATTGGCCCCAAGATGCATCATCAAAAATATATAACACATCATAACATGATCCTCTCTTAATATTTATCATTCTAAGAAATCATTTATAAAGTCACATAATCATTTCCCAAGAAATAAATGCTCTAAACTACAACTAGGGATCCTCTTTCACTCCACATAGGTCAACAAGTTTGCAGACAATTGCTATCCATCCAAGAGACTCATTCGAATACCATACTTATATGTCTCTGTATATGTAATGTGTCATGTCACATGGTGCTCAAATAATTCTAAATAATAAAACAACCATATGACGTGTGAAACCAATCCTTTCATGATTTATTCTAGCACAGTGTGATGTTGAAGAGATGGACCAAGCTAACCCGTGCTTTCACTCCTTTAAATTTTTGCTAAAACCCTAAATGCCTTACTACAATGCACAAAAATTTGGTTCTTCATCGAAAATATGTCAAATTTCAACAAAACTAGGCTAGATAAGTCAACAAGGTGGCTGTTGCTTCAGCTGACCCTTAGGGCATGCGGTCATTTCATGTCTATGTCTTGTATATATCAATTTTTATATTTTGTGTCATTTTACATAGAACCTACCCTTACTTGGCTACTTAACACAAAGTGGGCATAAACTAAGGCTAAACCCCATGCCATATTGCTCACTACACATTCATCAGAGTGTGTGAGAAAGTGAGTTATGTGCAATGTGAAGCTCTTCTCCATCTCTTCATCTCCTCTTATTCATAGCATGGACCCCTCTCAAGTGCTTGGGGGATGACAAGGGAAGCAAGAAGGCAAGCAAGAAAATGCATGCATGGATCGTGAAGCATAGTTTGCTAATGCACATGATGATAGCATGGTAAGTATTGGTAAGTCTACTTGCTACATTGTATTGAGTAGTTAGATTTGTGTACTCATGTGAGTGGGCCATGTAAGAGATAGCCATAGCTTTGTGTGTCGAACTCTTGAAAGAATGAGGGTGCACCTAATGGTCCCAATGTTGAGCTTGTAGAGTGTAATATCCATCGTCTATAATGAGTGGTACATCATGATCTACCTCAAGTCTATCACTATATTTATCCTACCTTGAGAGCATTATTTAAAGTCCTACTAATAATCATCACTTGGAGTGGCAACTACAGTCCCCAATACACTAAATATATAGCATTATCTTACTTCAAGAATCACACCATCTCGAGAGACATGCTATAACTTTCAATTGGTTAGAGCTGATTTTCTTCAAGTATCATTGTCTATCTCGAGCTAAATTAAATCAAGCTCATCTCTAGTTCCATTCAAGTAATATATCTCAAGACATCAACCATTCATTACAAGTTGGTAACTTGAATATTCAAGCACCACAATGTCTGATATGTAGCATCTACAATGAGATAAATGAAAAGCTAATCATTGGGTGTAGAGTTATAGGAATGGAAATCATCAAATAAACAAATAGACCATCTTATTGAGCCCATAGTAGTCTCTCATTCTCTCAAGCCCATAATTTTCTCTCATCAGCTTGAGATCCTTTTTTCATGCATCAAGCCTTGACTACCTCAAGCTATTAGATCATTGGGTTATTTTGAGCATTAATAGGCCATTTATTTTTAGCCTTGATAGGTTTACTTAAGCAAGTTGTCAACTCAAGGCATCCACCTCCACCCATATCCAATACACTTCTTCTCATAATCATGTTGATCAATCACCTTTAGGTTGATGTTGAAACAATAGTTCATCATTTTACATCAAGTCAACTTCCAACATTATACTACCATGATCTTGAGGCAAACTATGTTTACCTCACCCACTTTAAGCTACACATATCATTTTCACCTCAAGTACACAAGTTAATGTACCTCTAGACTACCTCTGGACCATTGTTGTGCATATCATTACCTTTTCATTTTGAGTTTCACCCAACTTTATATCTTGAATTGCAACACATTTTCATTTTTTGTTCAAGGACTTCAAGTCCAATTTTATCTCATCTCAAGTTTTCTTAGTTGCTTATTTCCTCAATTCAAGCATGTTGCTCATCTCCTTGAGCTACATCATGTCCATCACATAAGTCACCTTGAGTGTAATGTTAGTCGCATCGACCCTCCAATCTATGCTTGCCTCAAGCCGTGTGCACACACCTTGAGCAACATTGACCCTCCAATCTACATGTACCTCGAGCCAAGTACATAGGACCTCAAGGTCATTCGCAACCTATGCCATGTTTACAAACTATGTACTCCAAGCACGCACCCAAGCACGCACGCAAACTTACTTGCACAAGCTCACGCATACATGCACAAAACATTATTCTCTCATATTAAATACATGTCACATGTCCACATACACTTGCATACATGGGCAAGTTCACTTGCACACAATGCTAGCAAGCATCATACTTGTGTGTACTTTCCCACCTCACCACTATATGTATCTTCATGCACATCATGCACACAAACTCAATCACAAAAGCACTCTCACATAGAATCCCTCACTCAACCACACTCATTTGTAATCACATGCACTCATTCACTCATGCACACACACACACATTTGTATACATATAATGAATTGCACTTGTAAGAGTTATGTTCATAATATAGACAGTAATATGAACAGCTTCATACCAAAAATACATTGGCATATTCTTTTCAGCCATCAACGCACGTGCAACTTCTATAATATACCTATTTTTTATTTCTACAATCCTATTTTGATGTGGGGTATACCTGCTGCAAGTAAACTATCTCTTTACCCATGAGACCTCAAGAAGTCACTAAACTCATTAGAGAGATACTCTCCCCCTCCATTTGATCTCAAGCACTTAGCTTTCAAGCATATTTATGTTTCAACAAGAGCCTTGAAAGTTTTGAAGTGCTCAAATATATCACTTTTTTTTTTCATGAAATATATCCACAACTTTTTTGAACAATCATCAATAAATGTGACAAAATATTTGCTGCCACCAAGAGATATGTTTTATGTAGGCCCCCAAATATTTGTATGCACAATATCAAGTATATTTCTGCTCACATCTTTGTCATGCGAAAAAGGTTGTCATGCATGCTTACCAAATTGACATGCTTCACACAGTTTATGAAATTTTACAACTCTAAAAACAAGCAACCCTATAATCAATCCTTTGGATTGTATTAATTTCAGTCTTTGCATATTTGCATATCCAATACGTTTGTGCCATATTCAAGGTTTATAACCACTCCTTTCTCTTTAGCATACATAGCAACATTCATAATAGGAATTCTAGAATCTAAAGTGACCAACTCTACTTCCATTTGTGACCAACCTACCTTAAAGTCCTCTACAAAACAACCTTTTGCATTAAATCGAACTTGCAATCCTTGCTCTACTATCTGACCAACATACACTAAATTATTTGTCTAGCCATCATGCAAGGACAAGAAAAACTTTTCAATGTATGAAATTCAATGGCATGAATCATCACCCATATGCAAATAACTTGGATTTTGTAAATCTTGCATCTCTCGAAGCTATTCAATATGACTAGTCATATGATTAGATACATCTAAATCAATATATCATACATCATTATGTGTCACTTTCTTATAATAATATCTATCATATGATGCATAATAAATAAACACTCATTTTTGTCTTCATTATACCTAAAGTTGATGCATAGTTTCCTTGCTACAATTTACTACTACGAATATCACCCTTCTTAGCATAACAATGGGCTACAATAGAACCTGCTTTGCAACAATAATGACTAACAATACCAATTGCCAGAACCTCTATTCTAATGTCAACTTCTTCCTCTAGAGCTCCACTTGCCTCTAAAGTTTTCAAGGCCTCTTAAAACCTACATTTCGCTGAACTATTGATTTAATCTATTTTATTGATTATCACCAACACATCCCATACCACGGTCTCTTGAAGAGGATCTACCATGTTCCCTTCTTGAAACTTGAGTAAAAAGCTTGGATACATTTACCACTTCTATCATATTATTCTCCCTGCATGTTGATCTCTTCAGTGATCATGGGTGAGAGAGACTAACTCATCAAAATCTGAAAATGGCTTGTGTACATATACAGAAGTGATAAATGATATTTAGGCCTTCTCATTATTAAGACCACCCAAAGTAGAGAAAACCAAATCATCATCATTAGGCATTGCATCAATTGCTACCAAAGCATTTGCAATGCTCCTCACCTTCAAAACATACTCATTGACAGACATTTTTTCTTTCTTTAAAGTATTCAACTCTTGCTTGAGTTGAATTCTCCATGCCTTTGTATTTACTGAAAACATATTCTCAAAAATTCTCCAAGCTACATGTGAAGTTTTTGAATTTCTAATATGGCTCAACAGAGTATTATAATGATTGCATATAGCCAATATATCACCTTTTTGTCCTTTGCATTCTATTCTTTCCATGGCTTTAATTCATTTGCAATCATAGGTTAGCTCTGGCTCCTTTTCTTCACCTGAAACTAACTCATAAAGACTTTTTTCAATAAGAAAGTTTGGCACACAAAACTTCTATGATGAATGATTATTCTTGTCTAGCTTTTTTTATCTAGCTTCTCAATTATGGGGTTTTTATTGTTCTTTGTCATTATCACAAAATTGATATAAAATAGCAAGCAAGCCTTCTACAACCTTTCACAACAAGTGCAAAGTAATACACCAAGCAATCTTTTTAGCTAACTACTCAATAATACACGTAACTTGCAACCTGTTTGCATATAAAACTTGTATTTGCTTCTTGAAAAACACCTTAGAACTTATAGATTTGAATATTGTAACCTATGCACCCACTTTTGATCAATGCAACTGAAATCACAGTATAAACTAGTGCTATTAATGTGCCAATTGTAGGTAGGTGCAACAAACTAAATATAATAATTGATAAGGCAATGGCCATGTAAGGATCATAATCACCACCAACGTACTAAGTGTAGACATGCGCACCAATCTAACTAGGAGGTCCATCATCAATGTCTGTACGTATTGAGCTTGAAATCTCAACATAAGCAGCCTGAGAAGGTAGTTGAGGTACACAATATGATATTTCAAGAGGAGACTCCTATTACTGTACATCCAACTAGATAGTCTATAGTTGATGTTCCACTAGCTCATGATCGTGATGTTAGATAGGATGTACAGGCTCCACACCATGTTTTGAGACGGTTTACTAGAGATAGACGTCAGCCGAATAAGTTTGAGCCCTCCATGGACTATATTATGGTGAAAATTTCTAGTGATTTCCTTACTTATGAGAAGGCCATGCACAAAGGTAATAGTCACTCTTGGAAGAGGGTCATGCACTCAAAGTATGACTCATTCAAGAAAACCATACATGGGATTTGGTTCCTTTGTCCAATGGAAAACATGAATTTTTATGTAAATGGGTATACAAGTTAAAGAGTATCCCTGAACACCCCAAGTCAACATATGATGCTAGATTGATTGCTAAAGGGTTTAAGCAAAAGAATGGTGTTGACTTTGATGAAGTCATTTCTCATGTAGTCAAGATGACTACCCTACCCTTAGTATTGGCCTTAGCTGCTCAATTAGATATGGATCTCTATCAGATGAGTGTTAGACGGCTTTCTTACATAGGGACTTGCATCATGAGATTTATAGATAGTAATAGTCTAAGGGCTTTCAGAAAAAGGGCAGGAAATACCTGGTGTGCAAGTTGAGAAAGAGCCTTTATGGTCTTGAGTTGGCACCTAGGCAATCGTACCATAAGTTTGATGCATTTGTGCGATCACAGTCTTACTCCCACAGTGATATGAATCCATGTTTCTACATAAAGGAGGCTTGTGATGACAGCCTTATTATCTTGGCACTTTATGTAGATGATATGTTGATTGCTAAAGAGCTCATTGATAATCTAGATGCTTTGTAAACGTAGCTCAAGTATAGCTTTGAGATGAAGGACATGAGACAAGCCTCACATGTTATTGGGATATGCATCATGCACAATCGCTCTAAGAGGCTTCTTTACCTGTCATAAGAGTGCATGCAAAAGGTCCTTGAGTACTTCCATATATAAGATATTAAGCATGTTGGCTATCATTTACCTTCACATGTGAAAGTGAGTCAAGAATATTGTCCCCAATTAGATGAGTAGAAGGCCGAGATGGGAGCCAAGCTTCCACATTTGCAGGGGGCGTTGTGGCACACTATATGGCTACACCTAGACGGCAACATTGAAACACTGTGAAGAGTATTGTGAGGTACATGAAAGGCACTGTAGATATGAGCATTTGCTATGGTGGTCAGGATACTATAGTCTTGGATTACACTGACTCCGACTTTGCAAGACGTGCAAATAGTAATAAGTCCACATCTAGGCATATCTTCACTTTTGTTAGAGATATTATTTCTTCGATGTCCAGGGTATAGAAATGCACGGCCTTATCTACTACTCATGTAGAGTATGTTGCAACCACCACCGAGGCTCGCAAGGAGATCCTATGGTTAGGCCTTATTACTCCTACATTGCATTCAGATTTTATGAATGTTATTCAGTTCCATGCGAGAGCAAAGCACATTGAGGTGCATTATCACTTCATCATGGAGGTGGTAAAGACCAAGTTTGTTGAGCTTGTCAAGATCTCGATTGATTAGAATCCTGTAAATCTGCTCACTAAAAGTTTCTGAGTGGACCATTTTGTCTTCCTTAGGAAGATGATGGATGTAGAATGAGATGACGTCCATTCATCATCTTGTTGTGCTTTATGTATATTTGTACTTTGTTACTTTTTTCTTGTTCTCTCCTCACTAGAGGCACATTTGCCTTTAAGTGGGAGGTTATTAGGAATAAAGGCACATGTGTGTACGCCACCCTATATTTACTTCACATATCCTGACCACGTATGTATATTGTAAATAGCAAGTGCCCATCACTATCACTTTATTCTTTATTCTTTTAGTGACTATCAAATAAGGGAAGGCCGGTCACACATTCTGGCTGTCGGAGTTTCCACATACAACGTCTCTCTCTCTTGCTCTCCTACTCATTTGCCATAACTCTTGCTTTTGTTTGTGTATTTCCACTCGAGTTTTACCTTTCATAGATTTTTTTTTAATACCATTACTTTATAATTGAATTTCCAATGGAAAAATAAATATATAAAAGCTTACATTTGTGAAACTAGTAATAAAACTCACACGTACCTTATTTCAAATATAAAAAATAGATAGAGCTTCCTCTTTCACATGTATATATCCATAGAGACAATGGATGATTTTTTCATTCTAATGCAATGACTTCAAAAACCAACATTTCCTTCACTAATTACTGTGTACATCAATAAACAATAAGATATCAAATGGAATAGATGAGGAAATAGAAGAGAGGGACCATGCATTCAAAATTTACGTATCAAGAAGCTTCAACATTTAGACTTTCTTTGAATCTTACCTCTCCAATTTGATAGAAGAAAGAAAGATGAAATCCTAAAAATGTACATATATTCTTGGTACATTTCAAAAAATCTTATCCTGGAAAGTCTTTTAAAGAAAGTTTAGTAGATATTAATTTTCTTATGCAAATTGATTATTTGGGTAAAGGTCAATGATGAAAGGCCAGGTGGGTACCCCTTATACTATTATATATTAAACAATCGTATATTAGTGAAAATAATAAAGAATAAGAGTCACTAAGTACCCTCCAAAATCCTCTCTCTCTCTCTCTCTCTCTCTCTCTCTCTCTCTCTCTCTCTCTCTCTCTCTCTCTCTCTCTCTCTCTCTCTCTCTCTCTCTCTCTCTACTTGTGGCTCTATCCCACTCCTACTTATAGAGAATGCCACCCCCTTGTGGGGTTTGTGTATTACAAACCAAAGAAGGGAAGGGTCACCCCTTGGGGATGCTCGAATAACTTCCCCTCTATGTCTTAGCAATACAAATGGAGAAAACGGTTGTCCTACTAGTTGTTGAGAAGTAAGCATAGGAACTCTCCTTATACTGGAGAGGATAAGGATAGCTAGGTGTAAATGGACTGGAGAACAAAGGAGCAAGGGGAAACCCTAACCCTAACTTCTCTAGTGGCTAGATAAACTGCCTAAAGTACACACTCACAGTTGAGAAGAGTGTACTAGTTGTACCTTGAGTAACTTACTAAACAATATCTTCTTGTACTTGAGCTCTCTCTCTCTCCCTCTTGTGCACACTCTTGGGCTTCCAACTCTAATTTTCCACATGGTATCAGAGCCAGCTATGATCCTTCAGCTTCCCTACATCATTAAGTGCACATGAGCTTGCATCTTCTACCTCTTACCTCTTGACCACTATATCCACAGCCTGATCCACCTCTGATGGAGGACTTGGGGAGAACAAAGGAGGGAATTTCAACTCAAGGTTTCTTCTAAGGAACTCCTCCCCAGCTCAAGGCGCAACAGCACAGCATGGAGACCTCAACATCGTGGACGCAAGACGACATTACTGAAAATGCAAGAAACAGCGTAATTTTGACAGCGTGTTGTTCAAGGGCTTCGTGCTTGTTGCTGACAACGGCGCAATCATGGGGGCCACCATAGGGCTTTCATAGCCCCCCTAGTGGGCCATCTCCCTCTAAGAGGGTTTGGAGAAATTCCTGCTCTGTTGGTTGCTATGAGCAAAACCCTAATTGTGGGTTTCTGGCAGCCATAACCATAAAGCTTCAAGCTTTCACATTTTCACTTTTTTCAAATCTCTAATCATTAACAGTGATTCTAATCATAGAATCATATACTCTAAAGTGTGTTCTTAGTGTGTGAGTAGCTCCAACACTCGAGGTGCATCATAAGTTCACCGAGAAGCATGACTTCAATACCGACAATAAGTCAAATGTCTCACTAAGCTTGACAAGGTAATACCTAAACATCTCAATCTTGAGATGAGTACTTCTAAGCACTAAAAAGGTATTCAGTGACGTCAATACTACTGCCTTATGAATATTGATGTAATTGAAATATCCTCAGACTCCACCAAGTGTGGAGGTCATTAATCGACCTTGCTCAACCAAATGCTCGTATACTAAACCGCAAGGAGGGGAGAAGCCAGAAATCCAATCAAAGTTCACCTCATTGAAACCTAGGAAAACATTGAAACTTAAATCAAGGGTTGTTCAAAGAATAAGACCTCCAAAAATCTTATCTTGAGATATTACATATGCATGATTTCCAACCTTTTTCATATTTATGGTTTTAAAGTTGGTTATCATTTGTAGGGCTATCAAGTTTGCTATTTGGTTCGTACTTGGCCACATGTAAAGGACTAGACACTACCATTAATAGGTAAGACCTTCCTATAATAGCCATGGCCTATGCAGATGTAAGGCCTCAAATTCACAAGTTCAATGAAAAAGATTTCCATCCTTGGCAAGTCCTAGTAAAATATAAAATGATGGAACGAGACTACTGGCCCTTCATAAAAGGGACCAAAGTTATTGACCCATCCAATCCCCTTGATGTAGAAGATTATGAAAGAGCTCACACCATCATCATGCTTTATTTAGATGAATCTTTAATTCATAATATTAACCAACTCTCCACTGCCAAGGAGAAGTGGGATAAACTTGAAAGGCTCTACGACGCTACATGGAAGAACTCCAAGATCTTTCTAAAGATTGAGTTTTTCAGCTTGGAGTATAAACAGGGAGAAGATCTAAGCAAGTTTATTTCACATATGAAGGGGCTCTTTCCAACCCCTGTGACTACCCTAACTAATATCTCGAACTCAACCTTGGCAAGTATTATCCAATCATGCATGGATGAAGAGAAGAAGAACCATAATGAAGGAACTTCAACATTTACTTCCGCATCTTATTTTTCTCTCAATGTGAACATGCTTGGTGGTAAATGTGAAGAAGTTGACAAAGTGTGATGCTAGGATCATGAAACCACCGGCAAGTCTTCAAGCTTTGGACTATAACGTACAAAGGTAAGTTGATAAGTTCACTATATCTCAAAGCTATTCTTATGCTTTCTGCTTTCTTAAATAGGAAGGATGCATGGTTGATAAGAGTTTGGAGTATTGAGACAACTATGTGAGAGGTACTTGATCAAGGAGACTAAAGCTTATGAAATAATAGAAATCCATTCAATGTCTTGGTAGTTGTGTTAAGCCTAGCATTTTAATTCCATTGTCCAAACCATAGATGGTTCAATCACCAAGGTTCACTCATATCATGTGGCAAAATAGTTCTAACCACCAAGGTTTTCTCTTTTATCATTGTAAGAGGCATAATTTTCAAACATTCATTCGATGTAACCAAATATTTCTATCCTCTTGAATTTTAACTACCTCCGCAATTTTGTTCATGAATTAAGCAATTCCCCTGATAACCGTCACAAGCATTTTCCAAAGGACTAAATAGTGAACATGTGACTTAATGAAACAATTTCATGCTTCACTAATATTTCTGACGTGTGATTCATCTATTGTAGTGCCATGCTTTAGCTTTGCTATAGCAAGCATTACATGACTATTGAAGTAATCATAATAAGCAATTTCATTTTGTATACAAAGAGAGCAAATATAACAAGGCTATGGTCTTAAAGTTCCCTCATAACTATTTGGCCCAAAACCTTTGGGAGTAGAGTATTGGCTTACATGGAGAACTTTGTTCCTACACTTTCACTATATTTGGTTGATCCATTTTTAGGCTTTGAAATCATAGTTTTACATTATATGAATCAAAGAATTCCTACAAAAGTTAACAATTCTACAAAAGCATGCAATGTGTTGTTGAAAGTGTGTAGTACTATTTTTCAAATGAAGATCTCTTGCATACACTATAGATCCATCAACTATAATAGCACGAGATATATCCAAGCCCTCATTCAATTTGTTGATCTTAAATAGGAAGGTATTGAGTTCAAACAAAATGTCAAAACTCTTTCAAACATCAAACTTCATATTCCAAATTCACATTGATGGGCCTATTATTAGCTTTCAAGGATACAAAGGGTTCTCAAATATCTACAAGAACCGCTATGCTCAATGCAAACAAATCCAAATGTCTCTCTCTTGTGACCAAGGCTACATGATCTATAATATAAAGCGATCCATCCTATTAAGAAGATAACATAACCTGGTGCAAGGTCATGAAGGAGAGATCGTTATGAAAAATAAACCACCAAATACAAAGAATTTCCCTCCATTGTCATTTTATAATATAGCAAAGATAATGCAAATTTTTGTACTTCATGAGTATACTATGCACTATACATGCAACATACAAAACATCATGGCCAAGGTTGTGCAACATCAAAATTATGTAGATGTGTTTCTTGTAGTCTAGGTAGACTAGAAAATAATCATCACGACCATAAATATGTCGCTAGAAACATCATGCTATGGACACAACGCTGGCAACAATGCCCATGGTAGGTCACCTTATATAAAGCTACAAGAGAAATGATGCCAGACAAAGATTATGCAAATTGCAAGATTAGATGGATACATGCTAGGTAGACAGGCTACTCCTAAAAAGAGATCACCTAGCCAAAGGAGCATAGGTGGTAAAAACGGTCAACGCTATGTTCTCTCCAATGAAGCTGAGAGAGAGAGAGAGAGAGAGAGAACATAATAACTCATGAGAAGGGCCACCCAAAATGGAACATAAATACCTCCAAAATAGCTTTTATAGCAACTAGAGAGGACATACCACATTAACACACTTCTTGAACACAATAAATATCTCAAATTAGTGTAGAAAGACAACCTATACCTAAACTAACAAATCATATCACACAAGGTAGGAGTAACAACATAAGCGACACATGATACCTCAATTTAGTGAGGAAAGGCAACACTCGCTGACTGATGGTTAACCTTGATAGAGTGACTGATAGCCGACCACTTACAGCAACTTCTCTTGAATTTAGTCAAGGATAAAGTGCCTCAAAGACGGCACATGCTCTGCACAACAGAAACTGCACGAATGGATGCGAGCAACACTCGCTTTGGAATAATGTGCTCGGTTTGTCCTGAGAAACATTAACAAACATGCGCGTTCCAAAGCTGGGAATAATGTGCTCCGTTTGTCCTGAGAAACATTAACAAACATGCGCGTTCCAAAGCTTGAAAACTAACAAACATCGGTAAGAAGATCTCTTAGTCTGTACACTTCGTTTTTCTCTTACAAATCTCTCTCTATCTCTCTCTCTCTCTCTCTCTCAACCCAGTTGCTGTTTTAGCATGTTCATACTCCAATAAACTCATAAGGCCACTATACCGAAGCTAGGGTTTCGAGCCCCTGATTTTCATAAGAGAACAGCCAGAAACAGTCATTCAAACGCAAGCACTGGTTCCACAAACAGTCATTCAATGCAACCTCCGGGCCTCGCTCTAAAACCACTTAACAGTTTATGAAAAGTTGGGCCAGAAACGTGATTATTAGATGATGAGAACATCGATTTTGATTTTCTACTACAGAAGAGCCCCCAACCTTTCATGACAGAAGAAATGAGACAGAATCAGGGCATGTTTGATGCTGTAATTCTATCACTCATGAGCGTGGTATGCATTACTCATGCCAAGACAAATGTAAAGATTTGTTCTGAAAAAATCCACCGCACCAGATGGGGCACTGTTCACCCTACATGGAAGATCCATTCAGAAAAAATAATCAACCCCCACAATACAACGCTAAGCTTCTTGTCTGATGCTGAAACTAGAAGGACAAGACACTCGGTGTCCCCGGAGTTCTCAGAAAATCACTGCTTGCTTTGTTTCCAATATTCCACGCCACGGCTCTTAGTTCTGACCTGCACAAGAAATCACCATCTCTCTCTCTCTCTCTCTCTCTCTCTCTCTCTCTCTCTCTCAGGGTAATTGTATTAATTACCAAAACACAAAATTCAGAAGGACATGAACACAAAAACAGACAATCTATATGACCGACAAGAGAATCGAAGAAACTGCCGGGTGCCAAGAAAGGCCATCCTGTCAAGGAAGAATATCTGCTAGCTCAATGATGTCAAGCTGCCAATGAACCCCTCTCTCTCTCTCTCTCTCTCTCTCTCTCTCTCTCTCTCGCTGCACATGCACGCCTCCACACCCTCAAACACACACACACACACACACACACACACACGCCCCCCTCGTATAGCATGCTAGACGGGGACTAAACGTGGGATGTATTCGACTGGAGTCTGGAATCAGTTTCTTTCCTGTTTTTTGGTGATTTTCATGACATGGAAAAAACCGCTTCCGCAACCTACGAGACTACTTTGGAGAACATAAAATGGAACTACCATGGTTACCCTAAAGATAGATGCAAAACTTTATTTGCAGAGACCCTTACTAGTTCCAACACAACTATACATAGAGAGCCACTTAACCAAAATGACAACCCCACCCACCACACTTCACCTTTTTCCACATCAGCACGATGATGGTCATCATCGTGATGGTAACCCCGGTGGTATTGTACTATACATCTCACGTGTCATCTTATGTATTCCATTGCTTGTTCATTTTCAGTTCTT
The DNA here is from genome assembly GCF_053477565.2 of Lygodium microphyllum. NCBI lineage: Eukaryota > Viridiplantae > Streptophyta > Polypodiopsida > Schizaeales > Lygodiaceae > Lygodium > Lygodium microphyllum. The sequence goes on along the minus strand of NC_141157.1, from coordinate 34,447,347 downwards.
GTGTTCTCGTGTTCTTTTCTTTTTTGCCAGTGTTTATGCATTCTCTTTCACACTCACGATCATCGATGCAATCTCAATCCTAGTGCTCACATGCCTCAATGGCAACCCACCAGTGATGTTTTGTATCAACAACCCCTTCAATCAGCACCTTTCATGGCACTTGAAGACATGGCTAACTAGTCTACCAAGATTACTGTGGCCTTAGGCCCCCAAGGCCGTCTAGTCACCCTTACAAAAACTCACAATGCATCTACAGTCAGTGTCACTTTACCCACCAAAACATCTCCCTTAGCATAAAGGTATCAAAAGACATGGTCAATGGTGACAATACCCTTAGGACTAGAATCAGAATTGTTAGATTCCCTCTAGATCCTCTAGATCATGTTTGGCTATTCTAGCTAGTCATCTCTTGGCTCCTTAGGCTAATTGGGTCAGGCCCATATGCTAAGTATCCCTCGGCTAAGTACCTCTTGTTTTCTCTTCCACCAATATGAAGCACTAGTATGTAGGTTTTGGTCTCTCTCCTTGTACTTACATATCTAGCTTCTGTTTCATTTAAGGATTAACATTGCAAGAACCTGTTTATCCTCACGGGGTTGGATACACAATTTCTCACCCCCAATGGGGGCTCAATGTTCTCTGTTGGGCCCTACTTCAACCAGAATGAAGCACCACCAAACCCCCCTCTCCCTTTCTAAGCAGCAGCACAGCAGGCATAGATACCCAAGAACAGGGAACAGGGACCCCCAGAACGGAGGTAATGCCTAGGGTCAAGGAACAGGAACTCTGTGTGTGTGTGTGTGTGTGTGTGTGTGTAAGAAAATTCAATCAACACTTGGAAGTTAGAGATGTGAAGACTAAGAAATGCATAGAAATCACTGATCAGCCATGTATCAATTACTAAGGAAGTCTAAAATTGTTGACTCTGGTAATTTAATCACAAAATCACTGATCAGCCATACGGCATGTACACATACAAAGTCTAAAATTGTTGACTTTGGGTGATTTAATTGCAAAATCACTGATCAACCATATGGCATGTACACATAATTTATAAATCAGCCTATTAAGTCTCAAGACTTTATTTGTAAATCAGCCTATTTCAAAATTAACCATAATCCATGAAATTAGAGACAGCTCTCGGAACATGCACACACACAGTTATATTAATGTCTACAAAAGGCCAAGCCAAATTGGCCTATGAGATCAAAGTGTTACATCTGAGAAGTCAAGGAATCTCCGAGTCCCAAAATAGCCATCATCTAATGCTATGACTAACTAAATGGAAACTAAACAATAAACAATACATAACTGATGAGTACAAAATGATGTCTAAGCCAAATATGATGTGGAACTACTCAAGAGGCACTCATCCCAAGATATCTCTCATGGGTGTATCTAGCATAGAGAGGCTTAAGTGGCAGGACATGGTCCCCTAATGACGGTGGAGTGTCCTCTGTATCTGCAAATGATACCTCCTGTGAGGATAAGGACCAGCTGGGCATGGTCAATGGGCTCTACACCTCTCTGTGGTTGTGTCTAGGGTGGCCCCTTGTGGTGGGGCTGCCGATCAATCCAATGAGGCCTCTGTAGTGGAGGAAGTAGTCTACGCTCTATAGAACTCCATGAGTGTGCACTAGTGTGTGGCTCCATATCTCTATTCCTAGGTCCGCAAGAGGTGCTCTCTGTGGCAATGTAGCTCTAGTAAGAAGATCCGGAGACATCTCTGATCTAAGAAATCCATCACCCAAGATAGTGGCCCAAATCCCTCTCTGGACAAGCAATGGAAGTACCCTCAGATCTCATAGTCCACTAGGCATCTGCATAAGCAATGCTCCTCTGTCTCTAGCTCGAGCTGACAAAGCTATCAAATCTTGTCCTCTGGGGGAAGGGAGTGTGTGTCGTATTTACCCCTCTTGATTCGAAACTGGTGTAAGGATGTACGAAGTTGTTCAATGGCGCATCGCACACCAGGAGATAGGTGTGCATCCATGTATCTCAAATGAACAACAAAGCTATCATGGGATGTGCACAAGATGCTTCCAAGAGAAAGCCATCTTCATCCCCAGATCCTTAGTAGGTGTACCCATGTCATGGCTGTGTGTATCTGAATAATGTCCATCCTAATGATGCGGTTCAGCTCCTCTTGGCTGAGCTCCAAGTGAGGGCAACCCAAGCTACACTAAAGTGCTGGGAGGTGATCCATGTGTAATTCATGTAGCCATAACCATGCCTCAGACCAAGCATATCAACACAAATCTCAGTATTCCCCTATAATGCTAGCTGTCTAGATGACTCTAGTGAGCTCGGAGTATCTCTATCTTGGCAAGGTCCAGGGCCTAAGCAAGAAATTCACTGTTTGCAAGAGGGCCTCTACCACCACGGGTGGTGCTCGCATCTCTCCTCTAATAATCTCATGTGGTACAAAAGGGTTACTCCGAATCATTTGTAAAATCATCAATACGAGGGGTCTCTCCTTATGCTCCCACCCCTCATATACCTCCTCCCCCTTGGGTAATGGCTTGCCTTGTGTGGCTCTCCTCGTGTGGTAGAGGCTTGATCCCCGCATGCGGGCTCCATACAGGCTCCATACAGAAGTGCTAGTGTGACCAAAGTGTCGAAGAGCCAAAGCTTCGTCCAAGGCACCTAAAACTTTGTGTGTGCGTATTGGCTCTCCATCGATCCTAGAGCCACATATCCTCGTGTAAATCTCTGCTACTCTTCTCAAAGTGAATCTCCGCCCTGAAAATGTAATCCCCCAATAAACATATCTCTGGACCACCCCAACTATCTCCTCTCCATATGTGAAATAGGATTCTAATCGCTGAATCCACTTGGAGGAGGTGTTAAACACCATAACCTTGGCTTTTCCAAGGTTCACTCTAAGATCTAGGTGGCCTATAGTACATCTAGGTGGCACTGCAATCCCTCCCGTATATTGGAGATGAGGACTTGTCATCAGCATACAGTAATATGGGTATTAATGTCCCCCCTCGGGCCAGCTCCCCCCCCTCCAACTCCATCAATGTAGTCTAATATCTCATCAATATAAAGGTAGGATACAGTAGGTGAGAGTGGGCATCCCTGTTTCACTCCAATGGTACCAATGATCTCCCCTAACAGCCCTCGTAGTGCTTGTACCCATCCTATAACAGATGCATGCAGTGCTAATACCCCCCATCTCATCTCCATTGGGACCTACAACTCCTATAGTCTATGCATGTGCCTGACACATGGTACTATGTCAAAGGTCTTACAAAAATTCACAAAGCACCAATATACCTACCTCCCTTGTGCCTTGCTCTCCTGATGGCTCGGAGTGTGAGGATATGATCAAGAGTGGAGTAGCCCCTCCTAAACCCTACATATCCACATGCTCAATGTTGATGCTTCTCTGCCCATTTGCTCAACTCATGCTCTGTTATCAATCCATGAAGCTTAGCTAGCACGTGGCCAACCATGACTGACCTATAGACTGTAGGAACCATGGGGTCTCTCAACTTTCAAGATTGGTATTATAGTATTAGCTAACCAACTAGTAAGGAAGCCCTCACACAAGGCCCTCTTGAATAGGTGGGCTAGAAGGGGTGCTAGGATATCTCTCGCATGTGATAGGTGCTATGTTACTAGTCCATTATGGTCTTTGGGCCCAACCATTCTAGAGTCTATCAATGGCATTGCAAACCCTCATTGTGCTGAAGAAGATAGATGATGCGGGTCTATCTTCTGGTGGCCGAGGCAATGGGGGCTGCCCATATACCTAATATAGTGAGGTAGCATATGTATGCCACGTGTTTGGGGAGATGATGGAAGTTTAGGCTTGGGGCTCCTGGAATACTTTCCACACCTCCTTGCTATCTTGTCCCAAGAATAGCTGGTAAAACTCGTGCTCCAATCTACATAAAAATGCCCTCTTCAACCACCACCCTAGGGAGCGAAAGATCAGGCATGTCTAGTTGTGTGTGTAGGACCTAGGTCCCTCATGCTACGCCTTGCTGGGACAAAGACGGGTTTCCTTGCATTCCTCATCATACCAACTATATTGTGGGACATTCTTGCTTGGAGGGGTGGAATAGGGGTGTGTGTGGGAAAAATAAATGGCAACTGAGGTGTGAAGTGCTTCAGCAAGCTATGTTGTAAAATCCTCCAGGGGTATGTGGGGATGCATCTCTTGCAAGCTCCAATAGAGATTATCTGAGTAAGCAATCCTTGTCAATCTAGTGAAGTGTCTAGGGAATCTCAAGTGGCTGCTCACTAGAGCATAATAACATGGAACGGGGAACGGGAACGAGAACGGGAACGGCCAAAAGTAGGAAACAAGGATGGGGGCTGGGATAAGGGAGGAGACAGTATACATAAATAGCATTTTAAAATGTATGCATGTGATGTGGTACACTACCAAAGAACATATGCATGTGCATGCATGCATATATGTATTTTCCATTGTAGAAAAACTACATTTGTAATGTGGGCTGATTTGATATGACTTCATACAAGAGTATGCTTATTTTGTATATGTACGTGTGACAAAAGAGGAAGTCCTGGGATAGGGGAGGGTCGAGACGAGGGACGATTGTTGGGGACTGGACGGGGGACATCCCCTACCCCATTTCAGTGTCCCCTTCGACACATCCATCCAGGGTGGCATTAAAACATTCCGGGGGCCCAAGACGGTCGTTCCCTGTTACTATGCACTGGAGGGATCACATCATGTCTGCAAGTGATGGTATACTGTAGGTAGGCATGATCGACTATGACTATTAGTGGACGAGGGGACACTCTAAAAGACTGTCAAGGATGAGGGATAAGGATCCTAGGAGATAGTCCAGCGTGCTCGCTTCTAATCTCTATATAAATCCTCCGAAGGGGGCTCCTCCTATATGTCTAGGTGCATGCTTATGTGGAAAGCATCTCAGAGCGTCAGATCCAGGCAATCTATCCAAGCCCTTAAGGATGGCTAATCCATGTGCACCTCGCCTCCAAAGGCTAGGAGGTAGTCACCATAATCTATGCATTCAGCTATGTCCTGTGATGTCTGACTAAGCCCCATCTCCTCTAGTGCTCTCTCTCTGCACATGTGATCCTCGCTCTCAAAGAAGGGAACCTATCTATGTGCTCTACGAGCATTGATATCCCTAGCCAACAAGACATCTCCAATACGAATAATGCACAATATCCTCATATAATGGTAGATATGGTGACTCTCCCCCTTGTAGTGGATATGGGAAATTAATTGGAGCAAAGTAGCACATTACCATATACATCACAAGGCAATCTGTATGTATCCAGATCCACATGAAGCAAGCCTCCTCAATTTCTCCGCATGACCTGTAACGTATGTTGTAGCTTCTCCCCATATAGCACTACTCCTCAAGACACTCCAATCCCCCCTTGTGACTGAGCTCTATGGTGGCATGCCACCTCCCATCTATAGCCTCTTACCCCTAGCAAGTGCATGCTCTGACTCTAGTGTATCTATATATATAGGATGATGACCTTGTCAACAAAGGTCTCCTGGAATAGCCTTGCATCTATCCTCATGGCTCCATTGAAATTCCACGCCACAAACTTCAACTGTCTCATAGGCCACACCCCATCATTGACACCTATCTATGATAATGATGCACTCATCTCTCTATATTGTCCATTTGTCTACTTTGTGGGCCTGCATAATCTATGGCATGCACTCCCTACAAGGTGGGCTACCTAGGGAAGTGTGAGATCATCCTCAATGTATATTTTTTTATCATTTGAGAGCCTTCCTTTTAGAGAGGAAGGCTCATCATGACTCCAAATCAGTAAATTTGATAAGGGGTCAGCCCTTTTTTAGATCCTTTCTATGTGCCATGTGTTTTCCACAACACAGGGGTCCTCCACTCCCATTTTTCCACATATGCTCTTGGCATCTTCTAGAGGGACATCTCCCTCTTTCCACCTAACTACCTAGACATGCAAGGGTCTAATTTTCCTTCTCTTCTCCTCTTCAAGTGTTGCATTCACAAGCTCTTCATTCTTTGTTAGCGTTTTCTTTGCCACTTCGATCCATTTGGAGTTTTCAGCCACTCCCACTTGTGCTTGTTTCACTATGGTCACCCATGCATTAATCTCCTTCATCCAAGGTAACCATGAAATGTTTCACCCTTGAAACATTGCGTTTCACCCCGACACATTTCACCTTTGGGCAAGTCCCAAGCGAACCACCAAGTGAAACCATTGAACAATATATGTGATATAGTTTTCCTTAAAAGTAATGAGTTGCAACTTACACATTTATACCATGCAAACCCCTTCGTGTCAATAAATGATATCTATCATATATGTAGAGTGTTTAAGAACTCTCAAAAAAACACAAAAAAGCGTTCATTTTTCATTTAAAAATCTTGTTTTAGTCGGCTGTTTCACTATGGGCATTTCATGTTTCATTGAAACGTTTCAACCGTTTCGCATTTTAGTGCCAGCGAAACGCATTTCACGGTTACCATGCCTTCGCCGTGTGCGTCTTTAGCTCATCTATTTCAATTTCCACATTGTTGGGCATCGCTTCGATGATTTCCCCTTCCAAAGAGAGGCTGAAAGTAGAGAGAGAGAGAGAGAGAGAGAGAGAGAGAGAAAGAGAGAGACACGAAGGCTGGCAAGCGTGGCATGGGCTGGTGGCATGGTTGTCACAGATGAAAAGTATGGTACGATACAATACGATAAAATATGGTACCAAATGGTAGGAACCGTCTAGAATGGAAAGGGAAATGCCATGGAACATTCCGACACAATTTCACTTATACATGCTTGCTAGAATACGTTAATTGCTTTCTAACTACCAGAACGGGCATTCCATGTTTCTATGCCAGCATGCCAAGCTTGAAGCACCCATTAATGCTATCACAATAGATAATTCTCCACCATAGCTCTTCCAACTAAGTGCTTCTGCTTCCTTTGCATCAGGTCCTCAGTACCATAGACGACTTCAGCTCCTCCTCTCATATCAACATGAATGGTTTGAGGGAGCTGCTTTTCTCATATGATACATTTATGTTTCGACTTGTCTGCATTGCCTCAAACAGGGGCATTCCTTTGTTTTTGTACCAATACATTCATTTTCCATAGTAAGGGGGCACTTGGAAAGTGACAAACCCACAAGTGTATCATGTTTGCTTTTACCTCATTGAGTGGAGCATCTTGAGTTTCGATTGCTCAACCCAACAATCAGAGTAGTTGTCCCGCTCGTTGCAGCATTTATTCTCTACCTAGACATACCTTCTTTGGTATTTTGGTTTTACTTTTCTACGAACTTAGAAGCTAAGTCAAACCTTCAAAAAACTAAAAATTAGGAAACATAAAATACAAAAGCAAAAATCTCATTCCCACGAGCACACACTATGATCATGGCATCAAAAGAAGACATTCATCGCATCTGTGATCCTAGGCCCCTAGGAAATCCTTCATGACACCTTTGATTCAATGCCTTGATCTCTTTGAAGTGGAAAATTTTGGACTAGACTAAGGCTAGTTCTCATTCCCTTTGATCACCCTTTTTGGGCTTGAGACTCGAGAGGGGATCTTAACCAACCTAGTCATGAGCATACACATTTTGTTGGCATTATTCTAGCTCTAAAAACCATTCCAAAAGAATTATTTCATCAAATATAATTTTATAGAACTTTAGTAGGACAATTGGCTCAAAAAGCTCTATAAAAGGAATCAATTTTTATATTAATGTGTGCTCTTTAAATCCCTGAGGCTCACATTATCTTAGGTGTCACGAGCACTTGACCCTAATACTGTATGGGAACCCACGGAGCACTACATGCAAGACAAGATTAGGGGGATAAGAGCCACATGCATGATCATGGCGGTATACAAGCTACCATTGAGTCATGTGAGTGATATTTCAACTAACTTACTTTAAGATGCAATATTGAAGCCTTTGCCAAAGCATGTTAGTCTTGTCAAAAAGCAGAGTATAATCAGCATAGGGCACCAAAAATTTTACATCCATCACATCTATCTTCAAAACCAGAAATGGGTTTACTATGGATTTCATCACTGAAATGCCCAAATCTCAGTGGGGAAATAAGTTTATTATAGACAGATTTTAGAAATATGACTCATTTTATTCCAGTACAGAAAACCATGAAGGTTTGCCTAAGGCTATTGTCAATTATTATGGACTTAAGATAGCTGTTGAATTTTTGGAGGTCCTTAATAAGTAAGATAAGTATGAAAATGAAAATTTCTTCCAATACCATTCTCAAACTGATAAGTCAAAAGAGATTGTCAATCCACTTTGGTTGATATGTTACTATGCTGTAGATAAAATATCGGGCTAGGAAAGGAATTTATTAAATATTTCCTGCTGATCAGTTTGTTGAGAATACCACACTGCATTTGACCAAGTCAAGGGAGAAAAGAAGCACACGCAGACACATTATCCAAAAGAAGGCAGAACATTTCATGCTTGCTATCCACAAGCTAAGTTGATCTCTATGATCTCTATGTTGAATGTAGGAATTGCTTATGAAAATGATCGCGACTTGAAAGATGTGGATATGCATTATAGTATGGCAATGGTGTTCCTACCTATGCTATGAAGAAGGGATACCTTCAACATAAGAACAATTTGTGTAGATCTTAAAACCAAGGTTATCGAAGAAGTAAATAGTGTTCAAAGATTCAAGAGCTGGTCCTTGTGGTTTGCAATCTAGTAGTAGTATAAGAGGCATTTTTATTGGCCTATTTTAAATACGATGTCAAAGTCTTCAATAGTTGCCTTGTCAAAACACAAAATATGAATAGCACAAGACATCAGCATCGGTAGAGCAATCACATGCCTCTTTGGAGCAATGGAAAGACATAACTATGAACTTACATTCTGCAATTGCCTAAACGCCAATGGGGTGAAATCAAACCATTGCTCTCGCTGAGTGAGAGTCCATGCTCTCTGGACTGGCTATGAATATCTTAATCGAGAAATGATGCTACCTGGACTATTATGGACATATTTAGCAAGCAGACTCATATTCTTCTAGTGAAGAAAGAAAATTTGCCAGATTCGATCATTATCTGTCTCATCAAGAGTCAAATATGATGGGTTGTAAAGGCTGATGTCAATTATAATAATGCTAGGATGGTTGGAAAAGTATCAATTCTATTCTGGATAAATGTATAAATACTAGCTTTCGTTTTCCTACACAACAGCAGGCACTCCTCTTCAGGCAAAGCACATTTTAAGGTTGAATAGTGTAAAAGCCTGCTGTTCCTAAACCTAGAAGAACACTCAGGCGACGCAAAGCCCCCTTATGCGAGTTTCATGACCGAAAACTGCAGTTACCTCAATTTGAAATGGACCCAATCACTCCACCTGAAATAAATCCAGTAGAAACGGGGCAGTGAAGGATGTTTTAGACTTGTCATACTTCAGTAGAGAAGCAACTGAAGCAGCCATATCCAGTGTGTGGCCCCAGGAGACCCCATCTCATTGGCCACACATTTCATATAAAGCAAGATAAATGCAATCCAGTGCTATAAAGGCATCCTTCTAGTGCAAAATAATGTCCAGCTCAGAATATGAAGGCTTTAACTAAAGACCAGTTCTTCCTACAAAGCTTCCATTTTCCATTCCCATCAAACATGTAGAAGCAACACATATATTGACCTCCATGCCATTTTACTGGTTGACGTGTCATGTTTTTCAGTTTCATGATGTGGTAAACTGTAGATGCCAACATCATATGTTCTTTTCAAAATCTAATCTCTTTTCCCTTTCCACGCTTCCGAAGCTACCCAAATTGTTATTCCTCTATTCACTGCACATGTGGCAGCTAAATGGGTTCCATCACCAGTATCATCCAATGAAATTGCAAAATTAAGGTGTGAATGTGTGATAAAAAGAAAACTACCCTGTACAAGTATCCCATAGAATGGCAAAACAATCAAAGGGCATCAATCCTCTGCTGAGAGAGTAACTTACATTTTTGCAATCTTTTCCTTGTACTCAATTATTTGTCCGCGAAGAATGTGATTTGGTCGAAGTGTCTTATCCACACCTGTACCACCAGGAGGTGGTGGAAGCACTTCCCCCGTCTTTGGGCTTGTGTCATGGAACCTAAAGATGCAAACAGCATTACAGTCATATTTGATCCCAACGTAACTTGATGCCAAGGTTTACAAATACTACTCTCATGACAGGTTTTCATTGACTGCTTATGTTTAATTGCCTTCAAGTTTGGGCTTCTAATACTCATGCATTTAAAAAACTACTCTTCAGGATGATTAAATACTGCAAGTTGAATTTTAAATTGCAATTGGAAAGAACTTAGTTCATCAACGTAACATTTCCCCGGCTCAAATTCAAATGGAGCATTTTAAACTCTTCGTGACTTGTGAACATATGCATTTATCATCTCATATTTGATCAATAATGAAACATCAAAACGTAGTTCATTAGAGAATTGCATACAATACAATATCTCTCTTTTTTGTTTCCGTAATGGAACAATCTCTCTCTCTCTCTCTCTCTCTCTCTCTCTCTCTCTCTCGCGCGTGAATCAGTGTATATTAATGTTGGACTATGTATATCCAGCCTTCAGGGCATCCAAACAGAAAGGATACAAGTCTCACATCACGCCTTCTGGCCAGCCATGAGAATCCTGTCAAGCACAAGTCAAAGCCAAAAGGGTACTATGAAATAACACATGAATATCATGCTGGCTGCAGAATTGGAGTAGAGCAAACAATATCCAGCCAAGGAGCAGCCACATCAGAGGGGACCACATCTGCTGAAATCATGGAAGAAATCTGCCATAAGAGTAATCCTTGAACACAGGCCGTATGATCACGAATACCCGATACCGAGTCCAAAATAAAGGTACCGGTATGCCAAATGTGCTAGAGAGTCGTCCATCTAAGAAACTCGAAAAGGCAAGTATAATCTAAGTGCAAAGAAGACAATGAAGGCATCTTGCCGAAGATCCAAGAATGGATGGGAATCCGCTTATGACGAGTCATCCACGTCAACACACGGGAAACAAAGCTCCAAATCAATCTTGCCAAAGGGCAAGAGATGAAGATGTGAATTGGTGTCTCATCACAAGTAGTGCAAAAGACGTAATGGCCTTGCGAGATCTTGTGGGCACGTAGGGCATCCCCAATAGGAAGACCACTAATAACCAACCTCCACACAAAAACTTTCCCTTGATAAGGAATCTTGACCTCCACAGTTGAAGATGTCTATCCCACCACTTCTCTCTACTATCCCAAGCACACCAGACTTAATTTGCTTTCTCAGTGGCCCATTGCTTGTCCTCTACCATCTTGTGGTAGATCTAATTAGCCAATCTTTGCTAAAAATCATCTCATTTCACAAACATCCAAGCTTGCCACTATGAAGCTGGCTGAAAGACATGTAATGGATTATACCATTGAAGCTGGTCCTGCAGGGTCGACCAGATGTGGCTATAGCCTCTAGGTACCCAAAAGTGTTGGCATATCCTCCAGTCAAAATTATAGTTGTCAAGTACGAAAGGTACGATGCAGTGCGGTACGATAAAATATAGTACTAAATGGTATCTTATGATTTTATAAAGTACGGTACGATATTAGTACAAAAAAAATTATCATGATTTTTTTTAACAATTAATCATTAAATGATAGAAAACATGTTTAAAGTGGAAATAGCCATTTCATTACAAAATATGATGAATACATGAGGGTGACCATCGTGGTCGTATGGGCTGCGCAAAACATGCAACATAACTACTATCTGGACTCTAGTGTGTCATATTGGCATCATGCATGTGGATACAATGAGAGTAGATATAAAAAAGAGAGAGACCTATGAATCTATGATGAGGCATCACTATCATTATCATCATCATCACCATCAAAACCATCTGAGTGCTCATCAAGAGAGTCTGAAGATAGCCATGGTGGACCCCTTGCAATCATTCATACGTAACACCCTATAAAAGGAAGTCATGACAATGACAACGGCAAAGTTTTGGCCAAAACTGCTCTTTAAGGGACAAGCACTGCATAGCTTTGGCCTCCTCTCACGCAAGGCGGATCGCACCTCATAAAGGCGATCCAATGTAAGTAAAGCGAGTTGAAGAAGGCTTCTTCAACTCTAGTGTGCTTCTTCAACTCTAGTGTGCTATGTCCACGATAAATCGCAAGCACCTTTACCTTTACCGTGAAGAAGGTGACAACTGATGTAGCTTTGCAGACCACCCTCTTCACCCGCTTGAGCTTCCCAATGTCCTCCATGATCAAGTCCAAACAATGACTTGCACATGCAATCCACACAATCGTGGGAAACTCGGCCTTAAGCAAACGGCCCATGCACCGACAATTCGATGCAATGTCGGTAACAACTTGTACCACATTCAAGGGGCCCGCCTACAACCACAATTTACAAATTACAAGTATACTAACAATACATGGAGATTAGAGAGAAAAAGAGAGACTCGAGAGTTCAGCCTTTCAAGTTTCAACTTTCAAGATTCAAAAATAAAGAGAGATGAGATTGGAACTTGAGGGGAAAAAAGAGAATCGAGATAGATATTAGAGAGAATTTAAAATTTAGAATAGGAAAATAGATAGTTATACATAAATCAATTACAATAATGAAAGAAACTGAAACTAATTTAAAAGGCAATGATAAATGTATACCTCAGTAATAGCTAGTTCAATGTGGCGGTGGATTAACGCCCGTCATTTTCCTCCCCCTCTTGCCGGTATCTATGGCCTGCAAAAAGTAAGTACCAAATGGACACAAGACAAGTATGTTGATGATTCCCCACTTCTTACGATCACTCCATCCATCAGTGAGAATGGAACAACCATATTTTATCCATGCGGCCCAAAAAGGATCAATGACTCTATCAATCCTCTCCTCTTCATCAATCTTTATCGTCCTCATGCCATTGTATGTGACACCAGTCGACACCAGTCCATCCTTCACATGGACCCACATTGGTGTTGGGATATAAAGGCCCGGTAACCTTCGTGTATAGTACACACACATTGTACATGTGAACGCAACCTTTACGTGCCCTAAGTATAAATACATTTTATTCATTGTGTACCAACACAATGGTTGGTACACTCTTATCGTCTCGTACTTTCACTCTGCTCACAATCTCTCAAGCCGTCACACTCACTCCTTCACTCCTGCTCGAGCTGCGTCCCTATCTCTTCCAACAACTGGTATCATAGCCTAAGGTTCTGTGCACACTTCCCAACATCTTACTAGTCGAAAACAACCAACAAGAGGGAAACTGAGCATTCGTGTCGTGAACCAGCAAGCGGGCAACTGAGCTTTTGTGTCGTGGACCAACAGGCAACTTTCTGCAAGCAGGCAACAGGCAACGACCTCTGCAAGTAGCAGGCAACTGGTAGCGCGAAGACCTGGCAAGAGTCGCAACGACTTGCAGGGGGCGCGTGGACAGGACGGCAAGAACAGTGCGGGCTGAAGTGTGCTGGGCGACAACTGGCGACTGGCGGGCACGTGGGCGACAGGCGGACGACGACGTCACGCAACAGGCAAGCACCGCCACGCGACCTAGCTGAAGGTCAACGGAACCCTCATGTCCCCGCCCGTCAGTTCCTTGGTTTTTTTTTTTTTTAAATCAAATTTTCTCTAATCTTCTCATTACCACTTACCACTGACGGGAGTTCACACGCCAAAAGCACAGATCATAAATTTGTGAGGATTCGAGCCACAAAATGTGGGGCTTTTCCCAGATTTGGCATCATTCATGCCTGTCAATGACTTTTGAGTCAAAATTTACAGATATCGCGAGCGGTGACCTCAATTAAATTGGGGATTTTGCCAACTTTGTCAACAACTTGCATTTCTGGGTAAAATTTCCTAACATTGGATCCCAAAAATTTGGGGCTTTTCATGTATTGGCAAAGCTTTACTCAGCTAGGTCAGATCGACTAACATTCATGCAATTTTGGACTTGAAATTTTGGGGATTTGCGCAAAATTTTGGTAAATTTCTGCATCTTTTGCCTGTGCAGTGGCTGGTTAATGTATAAACAGCAAAGATTTGTTTCTGGTCGAGGAAAAACAGTAGGGCATTTTGCTAGTTCAGCTTGTGCTTCGACAAATTAGTGCATTTACTCTTGTGTTCGTGATAAAATGGCTACAACTTCTTCCAATTCAAACATCAAGAGTTTGATGGAGATTAAACGGTTTGATGGTCATGGATTTGACCTTTGGAAAGACTGTATGCAGGGCATTTTGTTCCTGAAGGATTGTGAGGATGCTTTGTAGGAAGATAAACTCGCACTAATGTCTGATGCAGATTGGGCCAGAGTGAACAAAAAGGATATGGCTTACATAAAGATGGGTGTCACAGATGATATTCTGACAGACATTAAGGGTTTAGACACAGGTTATGCAATATGGGAGAAGCTGAAAACTACTTATGAGATCACCACACCTGTTAATCACGTGCATTTAAAGCGCAAGTTCGTGAATATGTTTACAGGGATTCTAAATCAGCTCAAAGATGCAAACTTGAACTTTGATGATAAGTTGAGGGCGATCTTTTTTATCATGACTCTGCCGGACTCGTGGGAAACCTTGGTAGTTTCACTCAGCAATAACCCCAATCTCTCATATGATGGGGTGAGGGGTTCTATCTTGAATGAAGAAATTAGACGTATATCTAGTGGAGAAGGCAGCAACTCAGCTTATAATGTAAGAGGCAGGGCTGAAAAGAAAAATGCATATGCAGGGCAGAGAAACAGGAGCAAGAGCAAAGGAAAGAATAAGAGTGACATTACTTGCTATCATTGTGGTCGGAAGGGCCACAAGAAACCTGATTGCACGTACTACAATAAGGAACAAGAGAGAAAGAAGAATGCAGGAGATAAAAAGAAGAAGGAAAAAAAGACAGATGCATTGGAGACATCCAAAGGCAAAGAAAAGGCCAATGTGGCCTCTAATGTAGTCATAGAGGAGCTTTTAGATACAGAGGCTGATGTATTATGTGCAATTGATTATGATGCCCTTGCATATCACATACAGGATATGTAGATTACCAAGGCTAATGTGATTGATGCACTCTTGTCAGTTGATGATGGTGTCACTCAGACTTGGATTGTAGACTTTGGTGCCTCTTTCCATGTAACTCCTTGCTTGGAGTGTTTTGCTATATTCAATGCAAGCAGTTATGGAAAGGTGTAGCTTGGAAATAACCATACTTGCAGCATTCATGGGATTGGCACCGTACACTTGTCTTTAGACAATGGTCAAGAGCTTGTGTTGAAAGATGTCATATATGTGCCTGGCATTAAAAAGAGTTTACTATCTGTTGGTCAGCTTGACTTGCATACCTACACCACACTGTTTGGTGGTGGTTTGTGGAAAGTAAAAAAGGGTTCCATGCTGATTGCAAAAGGATCCAAGAAGGGCACATTGTATTGTTTGCATTGTAAAGCCTTGAATGGCAAGTTTCTTGCAATTGCTGAAATTTGCAACCACTTGGAGTTATGGCATAAGAGATTAGGCCATATGAGGCAAAAAGGACTTGATGTTCTTACCTCTCTGAAGAGGGTTGATGGAAAAGGCTCTAAACTTGATTTTTGTAATGAGTGTCAGTTTGGAAAGCAAATAAAAATTTCCTTTTACTCTGGTGTCTCTCAGAAGTCCAATGTCTTGGACTTAATGCATTCTGATGTATGTAGTATGCCCGTGAAATCATTGGGTGGTGCTGCATATTTTATCTCCTTTATTGATGATTGTTCCAAGAAGATTTGGGTGTACTTGCTGAAAAAGAAAAGTGAAGTGTTTGCTATTTTTAAAACTTTTCATGCATTTGTGACCACTCAGACAGGTAGAAAGTTGAAATTTGGGGAATGCAGAGCATATCTTGGGCATGAGGATTCATAGAGATAGAATGCAGAAATTTCTGTTTTTATCTCAAGAAAAGTACATTGGAAAGGTACTGGACAGATTTAACATGGCTGAAGCTAAACCTTTTGCGGTACCCTTACCTCCTTATCTCAAGCTTAGCAAAGCCAACAGCCTGAAAGATGACATGGAAGCAAATGCTATGAAGGGAGTTCTTTATGCATCAGCTTATGGCTCTCTTATGTATGCTATGGTTGCTACTCGTCCAGACATTGCTCATGCAGTGGGAGTTGTTAGTAAGTTCATGTCAAATCCTGGCAAAGCACATAAGGAGGTTGTCAAGTGTATTCTTCGATACCTTAAGGGTACACAAAGAAAAAGTATTTGCTATGGGCAGGGTGCACTTAGTTTGCAGGGTTATTGTGATGCAGACATGGCAGGTGACTTGGACACACGTAGATCCACCAGCGGGTATGTCTTTACAGTTGCTAGTGGGGCTGTTTCTTGGTGTTCCAAGTTGCAGAATATTTTTGCACTGAGTACCGCTGAAGCTAAATACATATCAGCTATTGAAGCTTCTAAGGAAGCTATATGGTTCAGCAGACTTGCCGATGATCTCGGCATGTCTACGGATACTGCAGTTTTGGGATGTGATAGCCAGAGTGCTGTGTATCTGGCTAAGAATGCCATGTATCATTCATGCACAAAGCATATAGATGTGCGATATCACTTCATCAGACAGATTCTGGAAGATGGTCAAATCACATTGACCAAAATTAAAACACAAGATAACCCTGCAGATGTTCTCACAAAAAGTGTAAGCAAAGCTCAGCAGGAGCATTGCATTCAACTAGTGGGAGGTGGTTAGCTAGAGGTGCATATCGAACCTTTAAGTGGAAGGTTGTTGGGATATAAAGGCCTGGTAACCTCCGTGTATAGTACACGCACATTGTACATGTGAACGCACCCTTTACGTGCCCTAAGTATAAATACATTTTATTCTTTGTGTACCAACACAATGGTTGGTACACTCTTATCGTCTCATACTTTCACTCTGCTCACAATCTCTCAAGCCGTCACACTCACTCGTTCACTCCTGCTCGAGCTACATCCCTATCTCTTCCAACAATTGGCAATGGCTTTTACCATCTCCCATTGCTCCTGCTTTAAGACATTGAATGCAAGATTGCACGCAATCACCATGCATGCAATTTCAATGTCCGCAAGGTGTTGCCTTTCTCTAAAAATTGCAATCGATCCACACACATGACCGGGAGCTTGAGAGAGAGAGGATTGTCTCTTCAGCATCGCATGAGCCTCCACTCTTTGTCTTTTACCAGAGCCGAATGCGGATGTGGAGTCCCCACCACCAATGATAGAGGCCTCTCTCGCATAAGTTGAAGATATGTCCACATTCGATGCTTCCTTGTTAGTAGACATAGGAGTTGGTGCCGATAAGCCACTTCCTCCTCCTCTTATGGATCCCCCTCTCATCTTAGAGAGAATCTCCTCCGCAATGTTTTGAGGGATCTTCTTGCATGGACCAACTTACCCGCGGCGCCCCCCCTCCCCCTCTGGTCTTGGAAAGATGTTGGAAAAGCTGAGTTTCACCACTTGTATAGCGCTTTCCGCAATACTTGCATATCCAACGGTGGGAGTTGGATTTCTTTGTGTCCCTCTCCACATGGATCCCGAGCAAATTGAAGGACTTGTGCTTCTCATGAGTCATGGTGCCGATGACGGATGAAGAGGCCGGAGGGAGAGAGAGAGTGAGTGAGTGTGTGTGTGTGTGTGTGTGTGTGTGTGTGTGTGTGTGTGTGTGTGTGTGTGTAGAGAGAGAGAGAGAGAGAGAGAGAGTGTGAGTGAGTGAGTGGGATGCTTGAGTCTCAACTCTTGAAACTTGAAAGTTGAAAGAGAGGGAGAGGCCCAAGGGTTGGAGTAAAGTTGAAAGAGCAAGAGTGAGAGAGAGGGGATGGGAGATAAGATTTAAGAATGGCAAATGCTTTGATAGGATGCCGGAAAGAGGGGATGGGAGATGAGAAATGAGAATGACAAATCACAAGTCCATTCAAGATCCAAGAGAGGAAGATGAGAATGGTAAATGCTTGCTGAATTGGTGTGAAAGCAAGGAGGAGAGGAGCAACTTTTGTAGATGAGAGAAGGGTCAAAGTTCAAATAGTCAAAGAGAGGTCAACAATCAAAGAGGGCTGCCAACTAGATGGAATCCAAGGAGGGCTGGGGAGGGAGTGTATAACTGGAAAAGGGGGTGAGATGAGGTATCCAAGGCTTCCCAACCCCCCCAAAGAGTGCCACACAAGCGGAACGCGCCGGATTAAAGGCAACAGAATGCGGGAGGACACACAGACGCAGCGGCAAAAGTAACCCTGTTTTATCGTACGAATCCGTACGGATACATACCATGCAGTACGGTATGGATCGTAGGGTACAATCAATACCGTACGACGTACAAAGACAACTATGGACAAAATAAAGACAATATTTCCCACGAATGACAACATCTTGTAACAATTGCAGCCCCAAACAAGTCATCCAATTAAATTTATATCGCAAGAAATCTTTATCCGGCCAATGAAGCAGCCTGGATGTGGCTGGTACTTCTAGTTGTAATGAATTAGCCCCCTTTCTAAGATTAGGAGGACACCAAACTGTAAAACACGGTATCTCTTGCCAAGAAGCAATCAAATGAGTTAAAGAAATGACTCCGACAATTTAAAAAGCCTTGTAGAATTCAGTAAATGCCACCAAGATGCTTGGATAACCGTGCAACCATGGAAGATACCAGTGCAACATCGGTCCGAGGATGAGTCTACATGCAAACGTTCTCAAAGCTATCATGTAGAGATTAACATCCAATAAAGTTGCTTAGCCCAACCGTATGAAAGTAGTAATATGCTACCAAGATATCCACACCTAACCCAAATGATTAAGATTGCCTTTCTTTTTCCACAACATAAAACACATAGGCTGCACTGATTCCAAGAGAAACTTTTTGGTCCAAGGAAGCAAGGGTAGGAAATAAGATAGTACACTAATCATGATAGATTGTGCCACTTTGAGCTGCACATGAAGAGGCCGACCCTAAGATTTCCAATACATAAACCTATCATAAATTCTAAAGCACATCCAATCAAGCAATGCTCTAGGAGGGGCATCCACACCAATGGGATATCCCAAGTGCCGTGTAATATCTCCTTTGGACACAACAGCTCCTTGCTAGCCCAATTCTTGCAAATTTGTCTCTGTACAAGAGATCAATGTGGATTTTTTAGCATTAATATGAAGCAAACCAAACAAACCCCAAATTGGCATTTCTTGATTGACATTATTTCAATCAGCCTTGAGAAACATCAAGGAATCATCTACCAAAGATTGACCCAAAAGTTGAGAACCACTAGGAAGAGATAGACCAACAATCTCCCCATCCTTGACCAACCAATCCAACAAAGAAAGCATAGGCAGAGTGACCAATGCAAAAAAATAAAGGATTGAGAGGGCGTCCTTGTTGAAGAGAACAAAATAAAGCAATCTCTTCTGTGACTCCCCCATTAAGTGTAACATATACCACTACATTTTCCATGGTAGAAATCAACAACCGCATAAAGGACCAACTAACATGATCAAAAGCTTTTTCAATATCTAGCTAGATCTGATTAATTGTTGGCTAGAAGCTTTAGCATACTCAATCCCCGTTTGAACATTCAGCATACTATGCTTGATGTTTTGTCCTTTAATGAACCCATATTGACGAGAATGAATCAACTGTGGAAACACTTTTTGCAATCTAATGGCAATGACTTTGGAAAAAAATTTAATGAATCCATAACCAAAATGAGCCTCCACTGCTTTAAAGTGGATGGGAACGGAACCTTGGGCAGCAAATGAATAACTGCAATTTTCCAATTTGTGGGTATCGATCTGGATCTCCACACATGCTAACAAAGGTGAGCCAACGCATCCTTAAGTTGTTCCACATTGGCTGAAAATAGCTCATTAGGAAGGCCATCCCAACCTCCACCTTTCCTACGGGATAAAAAGCATACAACTTCCTCCACTTCTTCCTGTTATATTTGCTTCCATCAATTCCCTTCATTCAAGCTTGACCTGATTTTGAACCAAGTCACAAATGTATCTTCAAGCAAAAAGAACAGAATCAAAAATAACTTCCAGCAAACCCAACAAAGATTTGTAGTAATCAAGGCACATCTAAACAATGGACAAGGGTTCTCTCACTTTCAAGATTTTAAAAATCTGGTTGAGAAACAAACAAGTGAGCAGATTAAGTACCTAAGGTTGGATGGAGAGGATCATGCAAAGCATCCAAACGAGCCAACAATTTGAAGTTAGCATATTCTTCCTCTTATAGAGCTTAAACTCTACATCTCAACCATTCAAAACAAGTGGCCAAATAGTCAAAGTTGTCCCCAACCTGTTGCATATTGACCAAATGTCCAATAAACAAGCCATGTATCAATGCCCCCACACAAAACTTGCATGCTAAATTGACCAATCAATTGTTGCATGTACCCAAAAAATTGATCATTCAATAAAAAAGATTGATTGAAACACAAAGGCAAGCGGGCAAGAAGAGCCTTGAAGGCATGCATCGGCCGATGAGTCATGTCCAAAACCAAGGGGTAGTGATTCGAAAGGACGTGATGCCTCTCCACCCACAAGTCAATTTTTGCTAGAAGGAAGGAATCACTTTGGCAAATACATTTCTTTTTTTTTTCAAATAAATTGTGGTTGATTATATTACTTTAGAAAAAACTGAATACAAAGAAACGTTCATGCTCAACAAACTAGCTGGAGCTGATAATGAGTTACAAATATATCAAGTGTACAAGCCTCTCAAGGCGGTCTA
Source organism: Lygodium microphyllum (assembly GCF_053477565.2). NCBI lineage: Eukaryota > Viridiplantae > Streptophyta > Polypodiopsida > Schizaeales > Lygodiaceae > Lygodium > Lygodium microphyllum. The sequence continues at coordinate 34,426,607 of NC_141157.1, read as the reverse complement.
GGGGGAATGGGGGCAAGAAGCCATGGAGGGGGGTGTATTCCCATCTGGGGCTGCCTGCCTGCATCACGAAAAATAGGTCCTGGCTGCCCCAAGTGCGTAGGAAATGACATCGGAGCTCCTAACGAGCCCTAGACTCGCCCTGTACCTGGTCCCATCGGCCATGGAGGGAGTGGATGATGGAGATCCAGAGCTCTACTAAGGTTGCCTGTACTGAGAGTCTCTCTCTGCCGAAAGCCTCCTAACACCACCACGCCTTCCAAATATACCAACCAATAAGACTCCCTATGATCTCCCATACCTCAGAGAGGTCTACTATGGCCTCCAGTACTTGGCAAATGGGTAGAGCCTGTAAGCCGACCACTGCATGACCCTGCCTCGATAATAAATATCGTGTCTTGCATCCTGGCCTCATACACAAGGTGACGGCCCTCGCTGACCACCTACCAACAAAAAGCTCCCCATGAGATACATCCAAGGTTGGGTGCTATACAACACAGGATTTGGCATGCTCCTCTCCACACGAGCTGCGCCGCCTCTCACGACCAAAGGCAGTGCCTTAGGGTTTCCAGAGGCTGCTATGTGCAACGCTTACAACCTCCCTCCTGCATCTAGGCAAGCCAGCTTCCCACTGCCAAGTCCCCCATGTGCCACCAACCATAAAAAATACGATACTCTCCTCGGCCTCCAGCTGTCCCATAGGCAGCGCGAGAAGGTCTGTCGGAAAGACTTCGTGATGCTGTGCTCCGCCCAGTGCCTGCTACGTGACGGCGCCCAATCCATATCCTCTTGCATCAGTATGTGTCTGCCAATCCTGGCGATGTACTCAAGAAACCTCGATGGCTTCTTGGCAACAGCACTGGCCGGCCATAGCCACTCTCCTAGATCCCACTCCAGCTCATCAAGTGGCCTGCCCTCCTAGATCCAAAGGCACCACTCCCTGAGCTCCTGCCAAAAGACAGAAGGGTCCACCCGCTATGTCTTCCCCTGAAGGCCAATCACCCAGATCCTCTTTCATGAAAGGACAGCTATCCCCTCATCCTGCTGCCCTCTATCAAGAGCCAGACGGCCCCCCTCCTATACGGTGAAAAAGGTCCTAGGTGGAGCACCACCCACTCTACCTGCCACCTGTAAGAGGATGCCTACTTGTGAAAACCTAGCGGCCCATACCTCCCCGGGCTCTATCGACTCTCGTATCGGGGGAGCAAGCCACTCCTGAGGTATTGTTGCGTCTATCTCCATTCTCCTTAGCTCCACCCCTCTCTAGCAGCCTGATACTCGTTGCAACACCTCCTTGTCCACCATCATGTACACCTCCTGCCATATCCTGATGGTACAAGCCACGCTAGCCTCCCAACCAGCCCACTGGATGTGGGGGCACTCGCCAATCTGTGCCCCTTCCCAATCCCTAACTTGGGGGTTCCAGATCACCGGCCGACTTGGGGGACTCTGGATTAGGGCCTTAGGGAGGCCCTGCCACACATGGAGCAAGCTGCGTAGGAAAGGTGATTTTGGGGGTGGGGAGGGGGGGGTGATCTGGGCTGACCTAAAGATCCATCTCAGGGATGGCCTCCACTCACCGCCAAGCCTCGATCTACAATCCTCGAGACCCTCCAGCAATAGGACCATCCAAGTCTGCCCTCCCGATGTGAGGCCGCAGACAGCTAGCTTGCCCAAGACGGCCATACTCTGATACTATCGATCTATGATCCCAAGCCCTCCCTCTAACCGACGCCGTATGATGGTCGCCCACGCCACCTTGTCCTTGGAATCCTTGGAGCTATCTGACCTGGACCAAAGGAAGTTCCGCACTAGGCGACGAAGCTGCACTATGCAAGATGAGGAGAAGCATCAACACGAGGCAATGTACCAAACCGTCGCTAGAAGGACCTAGTTAACCACCACGGCTCGGCCCGCTAGTGAGAGGCGAGCCGTGCTCTAGTAGGTCAACTTTCTTCGAATAGAATCAAGAACTGGAAGAAACTGCTGGGCGGGAGTGATGTCGAGTCCCACCTGGAACCCTAGGTACTGAACGGTCTGCCCTCTGCTCACCCATCTAAATCCCAAGTGGATGCCCCACTCCGTGCTAGAGTCCGGGTCTGTGAGGAAACCAACCGACGTTCGCTAGTTGATTTTCGCTCCCACTGCAAAACAGAACACCTCAAGAGCTAGTCTCTCTCTCTCCAGCATCAACTCATCATCCTCTATGTAGAGTGCCGTATTACACTCTTGAGTCTAACAACTTAGTCTCCTCTCTCACTAGAAGTCAGAGTCCACGTAATCCGCTCAGACGTGACTTGAGGAAGTGAGACATCGTCTCTGCAAAGAGTAGGAATAGGTACCAGGGCAGGGGGCAGCCCTGCCGAGCCGATCTGCCCTCTGCTCACCCATCTAAATCCCAAGTGGATTCCCCACTCGGTGCTAGAGTCCGGGTCTGTGAGGAAACCAACCGACTTTCGCTAGTTGATTTTCGCTCCCGCTGCAAAACAGAACACCTCAAGAGCTAGTCTCTCTCTCTCCAGCATCAACTCATCATCCTCTATGTAGAGTGCCGTATTACACTCTTGAGTCTAACAACTTAGTCTCCTCTCTCACTAGAAGTCAGAGTCCACGTAATCCGCTCAGACGTGACTTGAGGAAGTGAGACATCGTCTCTGCAAAGAGTAGGAATAGGTACCAAGGCAGGGGGCAGCCCTGCCGAGCCGATCTCTCCAACCGAAACTCCTCCCCTCGCCTACCACCTATGAGAATCATGCTGGTGGCCGATCTGTAAAGTGCGGAGACCCCGCGAATCCAAGCCTGGGGTAGAACCAACCTCACCATGGTGCCCTTTAGAAAATCCCAGACCACCCTGTCATAAGCTTTCTCGAAGTCCAAGAGTAGTACGGCCAGTTTTTCCCACTGTGCTGAGCCCACTCTATCGCCTCAAAGAAGGTGAATACATTGTCAAGGATGCTCCTATCCTAGACAAAGCTTGTCTATGTGTCATGGATGATATCTGGAAGCACAGGGCGTAGTCGCCTACCAATTATCTTTGCCAGTGTATTATAGGCCACTGACAATAAGGTGATCGATCTCCACTGGGAAAGCTCCAACCGGTCTCCCCCTTTGGGGAGAACACTGATAAGGCTTGCCGAAAGGCTCCTTGGCATTTGTCCTAAAGTGAAAATCTCCCGGAAGCCCATCAGTAGAGGGCCCTTCACCACTTCCCACCAGTAGGTAGTGAAGAAGGCCTTAGAGAGGCCATCCTCTCCGGAGCATTTCTACCCGTCCTGTGTATGGAAAGCCTCCTTCAGTTCCTTCTCTGTGAAGGGGGCTAGGAGGGAGCTGTCAGAAGTGGAGCAGCGGTGGAAGTATAAACATGTGCTGAAATAAACTGCTGAAACACAAGACAAAAAAAGAAAAGAAACGAACACGACATAGATGAGAACTCAGATGTATGCACGGGAAATGGAATCCATATATCTGAACACGAGACAGTCGCATACAACAGTGAGTCACTGGCTGCGTGGGCACTGGCACTGGCTCCTCTCTCCACAGAGTCTACAGATGGTGAAATGAAGTGACTGACTGAGGAGGAGCCACTGAGTATAAATAGGCTGAAAAAGTGGGGAGCAATAATGCTGGTCGAACAGCATTAATGCTGGCCGACTGATGCATAAAAATGCCCCAATGGCATAAAATGCCACACTAGAAAAAACCTAAAATACCTAATAAAAATGCCCAGCCCAGATCAAGCTCAGACTCACACATGAGCTGACAAATACTCTGCTAACACCCTCTCTCAGATCATGAGTGATCTGATACAATACAATAGTACAATGAAAAGGGATCAGAAACTATACAACATAGAACCACCAAGTAGAACCATGGATACCCAAGCAGTGGGTGATCAAGCCACCACCAAGGTGCCTCGGAGAGAACCTGATGTCGATGTCGATCGTACCAAACACCTGAAAATAGAGAAGATCATAGCATGTCTCTGTATCCATCACCAATGTCTCGCAGGAGCATACAAGACCAGCCTATCAAAAATGCCTCTGAACATAGGTGACCATGGATTCTCCGCCTTTGGCCAGACCACCAAAGTGTCCCCTCATGTGAGCTCCAGACGAAAGCCTCCCACTCTCTGTCAGATAACCAGCTCAGCATGAACCTGGATGTCAATCCCAGCTCCAGGATTTGATTCCGCCAGATTGAAGTCGATGCGTCAGGGACGTCCCTCTCTGGAACCTGTGCACCTGTATAAAAATATAGATGAGGCGCGGCTGCCCCATCTGAACACCCGCTCACACTCCCTCTCTGGCACAAGAGAGTCGTGAGGGATGACCTCATCACCACCACTAGAAAGCAGCCGAGGAAGGGGCCACCAAGCCCTTCCCGCGATCCGAAGAAGAGGATCCCTTCCGCGCCTTGGACTTCACCTTGGTCGAAGGATCGGAGTCAGAGTCTGATGAAGGAGAGGACTCATCGGTAGAGTCAGCATCCCGCTTCGTCTTCTGCTCCTCCTTCCTGGAAGCCGCTAACTTCTTGCAGTCCTTCCGCAAATGTCCCTTCTTGCCACAGTGGTAACACTGGGCCTTCGACTTCTTCTTCCCGTCACCCCTCTCTGAAGCTACATAAGCCTCACCTCCATAATGTGCCAGAAGCCGCCCCTGTAATCTCAAGGATGTCGCATGGTTGTCCTCATCAAAATCTTCAGGAAGAAGAAAAAGACGGAGAGGTCGAGGAATAGCTCCACAGACGATGTACCATAACCACTTCTGCACAAACCAAGCTTTCATGACAGCACTCCATGTGAGATAATCAGGTCCATGTAACTTATCATCAGTGGAAGTGCACGGAGGAGCCATATGGAGAGGATAAGAAGAGAAGTAGAGAAGAGATGGAATTGAGAGAGGAAACACAGCCAAAACACAAGCACAGACTGTAGAAAATGAGAGTTCACATGCAATATAACCCAAAATCTGATCAATAGAAGACAAAATCTGCTGCAGAAAGTCAAAAAATCAGTCAAAAACTGCCAAAAACAGCAAAAACGGCCTGAAGTAACAGTCACCCAGCCACGAGAGATGCTGAATCAGCAAAACCCAGGCTGTAAACTGGAGAAAAACAGGTAGAAAACTGTCGCCAGCAGCTGCAGATGAAAAACGCAGGCAGCAGAGGGTGCGGAGGCAGCAGGCGATGGCAAAACTGCAAAAAACGCAGGCTAAAAACAGCCCCAAAACAGGTCGCCTGGCTGCAACAGCAGTCGTCTAATCAGCAGGGATACAAAACAGTCCTGAAATCAGCAAGAAAACACAGCAGAAACACAAATCCTGAAAACTGATACCATGTCAGAAGTGGAGCAGCGGTGGAAGCATAAACATGTGCTGAAATAAACTGCTGAAACACAAGACAAAAAGAGAAAAGAAAAGAACACGATATAGATGAGAACTCAGATGTATGCACGGGAAATGGAATCCATATATCTGAACACAAGACAGTCGCATACAACAGTGAGTCACTGGCTGCGTGGGCACTGGCACTGGCTCCTCTCTCCACAGAGTCTGCAGATGGTGAAATGAAGTGACTGACTGAGGAGGAGCCACTGAGTATAAATAGGCTGAAAAAATGGGGAGCAATAATGCTGGTCGGACAGCATTAATGCTGGCCGACTGATGCATAAAAATGCCCCAATGGCATAAAATGCCACACTAGAAAAAACCTAAAATACCTAATAAAAATGCCCAGCCCAGATCAAGCTCAGACTCACACATGAGCTGACAAATACTCTGCTAACAGGAGCGTCCCATCTCTGTGACGAGGAATTGGATATGATCCCATATCTGCTGCCTACATTGCTATCCTCTAGCTGAGGCTGTCTCCTCCTGGAAAAGGCATCTGTAGTAGTCGATGGCAATCTCCATCACCTCGTCTAGGCTAGAGCGAGTTCTCCCGTGCAGATTTCGAAGGCTGTGTATCTGCTCTCTTGAGGTGCGAGGCTAGTGCGCTTGGAAAAACTTGGCAAATGTACATTCTATCCAATCAAGCCCACATTTCTAAATGTTGAAGACATCGATATGTAAAACTAGACTCATGAGGGTGTAACCACGACCACATGTCTTGTTTCAAAGCCAAGGCAGCCATAGCATCCTATGCTTAACACTCAAAGCCATCCATAATAGAGCGAGGTGAAGTCGCATGTTCCATAGATACATCATACACAAGCATTGAAATCACCCATAGCAAGCCCCTGACTAGCCATGGAAAGAGACTGCAAATCCTCCCAAAGCAGACGACAATCTCAAGTTGTATTAGGTACATACACACCTACCAACTACAAGACCTCTCCCTCATACATAATCTCCACCACCATGAATCTACCCTAACATCTTGACAAACCAATGAAGGCTGCAACAAAGATCGAACAGCCAACATTACTCCAAATTTATAACGAACCCGGCCACTCAAGAATACAGTAAAGTCCTTATATACATAGGTGGAACTTGCCAACGAGTATTGCTTATGCTCAACTGCACAAAAAACATCCCAATTACTAGCAAAATCCATCCTCCACAACATATACTACTTATTAGGCAACAAAGCCCCTTTGACATTCCATATGGCGAGTTTCATGATGAACAAAGAGATGAAGATCTATTGGAACACCACTTTCCCTTTTGCATTCACTGATTTAGCGGCTTGAAATCTTTGCATTTCACTATGAATCGCATCCACAAGATCCGCCATCGACAATCCAACAATTGATGCACACGGTTTTTGGAAGGGAGGATGATGTTGTTGAGTATGGAATGCATCTCGAGAGGGCAACAACCTACCATAAGCATCAAACCTCAAACTAAAATTTGTTGCACCTTTACCAACCACTCCAGCTAAGGTGCTGAAGAAAATTGTGGTTGGGGCCTAGAGTAGAATCCTTTATCCCCCTGTGTTGAAAAGTCTGTGTAATATCATCATAAGCGGAATGTGTAGAAACTAAACGAGCTTCCTGTCGAGCATGTCATGTGACCACAAAACCCAAGGAGCATCCTTAGGCACCCAATCCTAACACATGGGACGTGACCCGACCGCAAGTGCGGGCTGAAGTGAATCCATATGAGCATTTCCGTACTGCCTCAAAGGCGCGGGGGAGAGGTGGAGTGTTGCGGCATAGCTTGGGGTTCACACTCCTACATATCCACCCAAACATCCAAACCACACTACAAACCCTTTGGAGCATGATCACATTCAAAGACAAAATGACCCAACTGGCCACATTCGAAACAATATCCTACAAAAGTTTCCCATTTTAGCTCGAAAACCAACATATGCAATCCTGGTGCCTCACCTCAAAGTTAGCTTGGGGTTCATACTCCTACATATCCACCCAAACATCCAAACCACACTACAAACCCTTTGGAGCATGATCACATTCAAAGACAAAATGACCCAACTGGCCACATTCGAAACAATATCCTACAAAAGTTTCCCATTTTAGCTCGAAAACCAACATATGCAATCCTGGTGCCTCACCTCAAAGTTTGTTGCTGGTATCCCAAGGCATGCAAGCTCAATTTTGATGCTGCCTCGACGGCGCGAGGGAGAGGTGGAGTGTTGCGGCACAGCTTGGGGTTCACACTCCTGCATATCCACCCAAACATCCAAATCACGCTGCAAATCCTCTGGAGCATGATCACATTCAAAGACAAAATGACCCAACTAGCCACATTTGAAACAATATCCTACAAAAGTTTTCCATTTTAGCTCGAAACCAACAGATGCAATCATGGTGCCTCACCTTGAAGTTTGTTACAGGTATCCCAAAGCATGCAAGCTCAATTTCTGTTTCGGAAGGCCAATCAAGGCTTCACCAAAACTTCACCAAGAGATCTCACTACAAAAGAAAGAAGCCGTCAAAGGTGAGAAGGGAAATTAATCACTTCCACCCAATTTGGGCATGCCTCCCAAAGAATATCCTAGAATTCCTCCATGGGCCTCCACGGAACGGCATGAACCAAAAGACCATCTAGAAACGAAGGAACACTGCATTATGCATGTGCAAGCATCAAAAAAACTGAAAGAGAATCTCAAAAAACCCTTTAGGGCCATCATAAATCTCCACTCTAGGAGGGGCTTGTAGTTGCCCTAAAGGCTTAGTTTGACTTGCATCATTAAGCAAATGTATGGAATGCAACCACACTCTAATATGGAGAATCAAAGGAACCCTTCCCATAAAATAAAAGATGATTGTTGTCATGAGGTTATGTATTTTTGAAACCTCACTTGATATGTGGATTAAATTTTAATCACATGATTAAGTAAATGTTACACATGTGAGATGCAACTAGGGTTAAAGTAAATTTACCAGCCCGGGACCCAAAGAAAGCACGGGATCTCAAAGGCAAAAGTGGCTATAAGTTATGCCGCACAAGTATTTGGTGGTATCTGATGCCAGTTGTTGGCCTAGGTCATTCATTTGGCCATAAGTGTCAGTTGGTGGTACTAAAGAAGTGGCATTTAATGCTACCTAATGCCAATGTGATGGTAAAAGATGGCAGAGAGACACTCCCAAATACAAGTTGCCTAGCCAATTTAATTATTGGCTAGTCAAATTATTTTCCATAGCACCGAAATAATTATTAGATTAATTTTCAATATTTAAAGACTGAAAATTAATATTTAATTATGGATAATGTTAAAAAAACCATTTGGAAAGGCTACCACTTGTCAAAAATGCCCATACAAGGCTGAAAAACGTCTTTACAGACTGGAGAGAGGCATTTTTAGTGTATTCAGTTTGCAAGAGAGAGGGAGGAGATGCCCCTAGTCTGATTTGCAACCATTGGAGGACCTTCTGAGGCAGCCAAGGGTAGGAGAAGACCAACCAATAACAGGTGACAACATCTACAGGCAGTTGAGATAAGACAGCAGCAATAAATGACTGATTTTCTTTAGTTATTTGCATCTACAAGCTGTTGTGGCAAGGCACGAGCTGCATTTGACTGATTTTCAATCATTCTTTACAACAAAACTCTGAATTTTCTCTCTCTATAGCTTTCTCTCTCATCTCCCAGCCATTTCACAACCTTGCTCCAAAGATCTTAGCATTTGGACCCTTGGAGGCTAAGAAATTGCAAATTTTCTATTGTGAACCCTAATTTACAGCAGAAATTAGGGTTTAGTAGCAGCCTTGGGAAGCTTGCCAAACTTTGGAAGCTTCAAGACTTGGATTCAACAAGGCTGAATGTGAATTTCAACTAAATTCAGGTGGAGGACTAGCCAACCATTGAATTTGGGGCATTTCCATCGTCCATGAAGTGGGTGAAGGCAAGTGTCCGAATCAAGAGGTAAATCAGATTAAAGACTTACTAGTCACTTTGGACAGCAAGGGGAGTTTGAATTGCGAAGGGAATCAGGAGAATCCCATTGTAAATCAACTTCTTCTTCAATAAAGCTAAAGAAATATCGAAAGGGGCGCCAATTTTAGAGCCAATCGGGTGTGCATTATCCAAGATCAGTAGGTAAATTTGTATTTTGAGATTTGCATTAATTGTTTTCTTCTGTAATTAAGTTATAATTAGGGATTTACCACCCATCCATGGAAAGAAGGTTGGTTACATGGTTCCATTGCCAAGATACCACTCAGTCCCTTGATTAGGTGGACCCAACGCACCTAATTGCAAGCCAAAGCTTTGTGCTAGTGTTGATTTTTACTCTCAGCTGAGAAATTACAGTAATATGTCTTCATACAGTGAGATGGATTCAAGCAATGATGATGCCTCTTAGTATGAACGAGCACATGGAAATGAAGAAAATGCAATGTCTGACCTTGGACAAGGCTCAGACCATGGACAGCAAGCTGAAAATCTTACTCTTGGGCAAGATGCACGGCCTTCACGGCATAAGGAGGCTCATGACCAACAAAGTGAAGAGGAATTTGATAACCAATTCAAGAATCGGATGATGATCAGTTCAAGGATCGAATGAGAACAGCAGCAAATCTCTTTTTGCTGAATTGACAAAGGATCCTCAATTTACCCAATTTTTGAATGCTCCAAAGAAGGACAACAAAGGCAAGAAGAAGAAGACGTCTTCTACACCTTCAGGACAGCAAGATGCACCGAAGATAATGCCAAACCCTTCATTTGAAGCTCCCAAAGATGCTAATGAAATTAAATAGTTGGTACCTACGGAGCAAGGAATGCAAATGCAAGGCCCATCACGAAAATGCCAATCCAATGGATTTTGGACAGCTGGGCATGCATGCTATGATGGCGCAATCAAGATATTTTGGTGGAAGCACGATTTTTCATGCTATGGTTGGACAAGGACCGCATACGGGAATGTATGGCACAAATCCCTATGGTATGCAGCAACCAGTGCATGGTGTGCAAGGCCCAACGTATTCGCATACGGTTGGAAATATGCAAAACCCTATATATGGCAGCATTGGCTTGATGCCTAGGGCACAAAGTAGCATGTTTGGTACTGCATCTGCACCCCCAAATGCTTATGGGGATCAAGGAATGAATGCTGGTCATGCAAATGCTCTGTTTGGCATTGGTTTTAATGTAAATTCAGCAAATGCACCCTTTTTGCAGCAACTAGTGTATGACAACTTGACACCCAAAGGGGCAACAAAAGACTATGATGAGGGTGGAAAATGAGTGAAGTTTGAGTCCTTCAACGGTGTACAAGATAGGCTGAAAGCTTTGACTTTCATTCAACAGTTTGATGCAGCCTATTCAAGGGGAAACTTCAGGGAGTCCTCAAAGATTCGAAAGGCAACCACTTTCTTGAAAGGGAATGCATTACAATGGTGATCTAATCTTTTGATGCAAGGTAGAGCACCGTCAACGTGGGTACAATTCAAACAAATGTTTGCATCAAATTGGTTGACAAGTACCTTTGAGGTGGACATCATGACAGCTTGGAATAAGCTGGATGCTAAGGAATGTAAGAATTTGGAGCAATATAATAAGAAGGTTTGGGATGCATTGCTGCCTACTACTTCTTATCGCCCCATACCCCTTCATGAGCAAGTGGAAAAATATGTCTGTGGGCTTCCCAAAGGAATCACGATGTTACCTATGCGTGGTGGTCATGATTGTTGGTCAGATTGACAATGATTGCATGTTCCAGTCTTCCAGAACACAAACATGTTTTCCAATGCTCTGATACTAGTTTAAAGAGTGCAAGAGGAAGCACTCAAGAAACATGTGTGTCAATCGAGGTGTGTGCAGCTGTTCAGTGCAGTGAGAGAGTGAAGAGTCGAGAGATGCATGTGTACCAGTGTGGTACACACAAAGAATAAAAGAATGTATTTATACTTAAGAGTGCGGTACACTTACACATGCAAGGGTGTGTTTACATGTGTAAATCATTATATATATGGGAATAGCGTAAGGGCCTTTATACTCAACAGAATGATCATACTCTTTAGTATATGCTTGCTAGTATGAATAATCTCATGCATGATTATGCACATGCAAATGATGGAAAAGCAAGCTCTTTATCGGACAGTGATTCTGTGGTGGGACAAAAATTGGATTGTAGTAGATTGTTGTCCTTCATGAGAGGGCAGCTGTAACCAGCCTTCCTTCTGTGGATGGGTGGTAAATCCTTGATTACAACTTAATTACAGCAGAAAAAAATTAATGCAAATCTCAAAATACAAATTCACCTACTGATCTTGGACAATGCACACCCGATTGGCCCCAAAATTGGCGCCCCTTTCGGTATTTCTTTAGCTTTATTGAAGAAGAAGTTGATTTACAATGGTTTTCTCCCGATCCCCTCCGCAATCCAAACTCCCCTTGTTGTCCAAAGTGACCAGCAAGTCTTCAATTTGATTTGCCCCTTGATTCGGGCACATAATTGGCCTTCACCCTCTTCATAGACGATGGAAATGCCCCAAATTCAATGGTTGGCTAGTCCTCCACCTGAATTTAGCTGAAATTCACCTTCAACCTTGTTGAATCCAAGTCTTGGAACTTCCAATTTTTGGCAAGCTTCCCAAGGTTGCTACTAAATCCTAATTTTTGCTGTAAATTAGGGTTTACAGCAGAAAATTTTGCAATTTCTTAGTCTCCAAGGGTCCAAATGTTGAGATCTTCGGAGCAAGGCTGTGAAATGGTTGGAAGATGAGAGAGAAAGCTGTAGAGAGAGAAAATTCAGAGTTTTGTCGCGAAGAATGACTGAAAATCAGTCCAATGCAATTGCTGCCCTTTCGTAACAGCTTGTAGATGCAAAGAGCTGAAGAAAATTGGTCATTTACTGCTGCTATCCTGTCTCAATAGCCTATAGATTCTATCACTTGTTGTTGATTGGTCTTCTCCTATCCCTGGCTGCCTCAGAAGGTCCTCCAATGGCTGCAAATCAAACCGGCAACATCTCTTCTCTCTTGCAAGCTGAACATACTAAAAAATGTCTCTCTCCAGTCTCTAAAAACGTTTTTTCAGTCTTGCATGGGCATTTTTGACAAGTGTCAGTCTTCTCAAATGATTTTCACAGCATTAGTCATAATTAAATATTAATTTTCAGTCTTTAAATACTGAAAATTAATCTAATAATTATTTTGGTACCCTGAAAAATAATCTGACTGACTAATAATTAAATTGACTAGGCAACTTCCATTCCGGAGTGTTTTTGCGCTATCTTTGACTATCAGATTGGCGTTAGGTACCATTAAACGCCACTTCTCTAGTGTCACCAATTGACACTTATGGCCAAATGAATGACTTAGGCCAACAACTGGCACTAGATACCACCAAATACATGTGCAGCATAACTTATAGCAACTTTTGCCTTTGACATCTCGTGATTTCTTTGGGTCCGGGGCTCGTAAATTTACTTTAACCCCAGTTGCACCTAACATGTGTAACATTTACTTAATCATGTGATTACAATTTAATCCACATGTTAAGTGAGGTTTCAAAAATACATGTCCTCATAACAGCCCTCCCTCTTGAAATCCTTGCAATCATCCTCGATTGCAGTGCCAAATGCATCAAAAGCAAAATACTACACTGGAATTTCCATAGGGTATCATAGTCAACACAACATTGCGCACTGTTGTTCTTCTATTCAACCATTCCATATGCCCAACATATGCTGAAAATTACCGGCTAACATAACATAGCATAATATGAGACTCACAAAGAATCTCAAAAACATTGCTAGATTATCATGTGACATATCCATTTCTCATGAGCTCAACTCATTTGGCATAACCAAGCTATAGCATAGCATAACCAAGCATAAACCATGGCTAAAACATGAATGGCATCATGACATATGCTGATGTCCATGGAACTAGATGTAAACCATTGAAAAGTGAGCATAATCTGATCATAAATTGATCACTTACTGATCTGAGAATTGATCACAAATTGCTGCAAATGTGACCTCAAACTGATCACAAACCGATTGCAAAAACTGACCAGCAATGAGTGCAAAAGCTGATGCAAAACTGATCCAAAAAGTGACCATAAATGGTTCTGAAGCTGATAAAAAACTGAGCTGAAACTGATCAGAATTTGTCTCAAAATTGAGGCAAAATTCATGCTAAATGGATCATAAGCTGATGCAAAAGTATAGTTCCAATGCCCGGGTGAAACTTGTACTCATCTGCATACATCTCACAGTGATTAGTACACTAAGTAGTGATCTCATGGCAAACATACTGTGAGCGCAGTACCTTGGATGCATAGTGAATACATCCGAGATCCACTACATACGAGAGCTGTGAATTTTTGAAGCATTAGGCAATACTCCGGACCCTTGCTCTACTGAACCTGATGGAGCCCGAACTAAAGTCAGCTCTAACTGAAAGACATCTAGGTAAAGTTGCAATAACTGAGGATGCTGTGCCAAGTCATCCTCTTCCATCCATTTGGCATCCATTTGTGAATAATTCTGAAATTTCACCAAGTATCTCTTGGAAACTTTACCTTTGACCTATCTTTCCTTATGTGCCAAAATCTGCTCAGGTACCAAAATCTCATCTAACTCCTCAACCTTAGGCTGAATTTCAGCAGACATATCCTCTGGCACATCACTATGAAAAGGCCTCAATAAACTGACATGAAAGGCATTGTGTATCTGCTAATGTGGAGCTAATTTCAGCCGATATGCCACATCGCTGATCTTCTCCAACACCTGGAAGGGCCCATAGTATCTCATACTCAACTTTGGATACAATCTTTCTCTTCCTTTCATCTTTTTCAGCCTTGCCTTTTCAAAACGCAGCAATACATAATTAGCCTTTGCAAACTGCAAAGCACGTTTGTGGCGATCAGCTGTCCTCTTTTGCTTTTCTTGTGATCTTTGAAGTGCATATTTTATCTTTGCATAGTCTATATCCAAGTTTTCCACACAACGATCAGCCTCAAAGATCTTATCCTTAGTTTGCAGAATAGGTGGTATCTTCTTGCCACCCTCAACCACTTCAAATGGAGCTCGTAGAACTATGCACTTTGTTGTTGTAAGCAAACTCAAACAAGGGCAAAATACAGCAATAACTGTCGGCACCAGGCGCAAATCTAACAGGCTGTTGGTAGATCTAACAGGCTGTCGACATCAGGCAAGTAAACATGAACAGGCCTGTAGAGGCAACAAACATGCAGTAGGCGACCAGCTGGCATGGCCAACCAACGACAAGAACATCAAGTGAGTAGACAAAAACAGCAATGGTGAGCGGCGCATTAAACGGAAACGCAATCAATAGCAGACAACGGCTGTGCTGATCAACGGCAGCACGTGCGTCAATTTTTTTCGTTTGTTTTCTTATTTTATTATTTTCTGTAGTATGTCCCCTACTCATTGGCAAGAGTTCACACACGCAAGCACAAGGCTCAGATCTGTGTGAATTTATGTCTGAAAATTTGGGGCTTTGCCCAAATTTGATGTTGGTTATGTAGAACAGAGACATTTGACCCAAAAATTGCAGGCATTGTGCGCATTTGCCCCGGAAATTTGGGGCTTTTCATGTACATGTGAAATATTGCTCAGTAGCGCCAAATTCACTGTAATTTGTGCACATTTGGACCTCAAAATTTGGGGGTTTTGCAGAATTTGTGAAATTTTTGCAACATTTGCCCATATTTGACACTTGAGATGATGTGTTGATGCAATTGGGCAGATCTAGTGCAAAAATTTTGGGGCTTTTCGCATCGATAATGCATTTTGAGCCAATTTGGCTTTGAAAGTGAAATTACAACAGATTCACTGCTGAGTGGAAGAAATTTGGACTTGGGATGTATTAAATGTTATAAACGAGCAGCTTCTCTTGGTACATGCATTGCTGAATGCTTATTATGCAGTGAAACAGTGGTACACACAACACTTGGGTTATTGCATTTGGACATTATGGTGATGTATTATTGAAGTGGGAGCTGTCATTTGTGCAAATGTATCAGATTTGATACATGTACATGCTATAATCAGAACTCGGGACAGAAAATGCAGCAAAACGTATGCTTCTTGGACACCTTTGGAAATACAAGTGTGTGTACTTGCTGTTATATTCAGCAATCTTGCTATTGGCTGAAAGTATTCAGCATTTTACTACAATCTTTTATTGCTGAAGATGGCTGGCAGTGCATCTACATCTGACACAAAGAATTGTTAGCAGAGTATGTCAACTCATGTGTGAGTATGAGCATGTATTGTGGGGTGGGCACATTATGTAGATATTTTAGGCATTTTTATTGTGTAGCTTTTTTATGCTTTATGGCATTTATTGCTGCCAGTCGGCCAGCATTATGCTGGTTGACCTGACATATTTTATGGCATTATTCATGCCTATTTATTCTGGGCTCCTCCTCCTCACGCAATTCAGTTCACCACCTGGAGGTCCCCTAGAGAGAGGAGCCAGTGCCAATGCCCACGCAGCCAATTGCTCACTGTTGTATGAGATAGTCTTGTGTCTGATATATGGATTCCATTTCCCGAGCATACATCTGAGTTCTCATCTGTATTGTGTTCTTTCTTTCCCTTTCTCTTTTGTCTTGTGTTTCAATAGTTTATTATTGCATATGTTTACGCTTCCATTGTTGCTCCACTTCTGACAGGGTATCAAATTCCAAGATCGGTGCTCTTGCTGTGTTTTCTTGCTGATTTCACGACTATTTTCACCCTTGCTGATCAGGCGACTGTTGCTCCAACTAGGCGACCTATTTTACATGCGTTTTTTGCTGACACCAACATCCGCACAGCATGTGTGTTCGTTTCAGCCTGCGTTTTGGTGTCTCTACATCTCCTCTTGGCTGGGCACTTGCATTATCAAGCGGTTTTTGCTGTTTTTTGCAGTTCTTGACTGAGTTTTTGCCTTTTCGCAACAGATTTCTTCTTGTTTAGGTCCGATTTTGGTGAATATTGCATGTGAACTCTCATTTTCTGCAATCTATGCTTGTGGTTTGGTTGTGTTCCCTCTCCAAATACCTTCTTTTCTCGACTTCTCTTCTAAATCCTCTACAGATGGCTCCTCTATGCACATCCACTGATGATACATTACATGGAGGTTCAAGTGAGGCTCTTGCCGCTTCAGAGAGGGATTCAAAGACGAAGTAGTCAAAGGCCCCATGTTACCACTGTGGCAAGAAGGGCCATTTGCAGAAGGACTACAAAGAGTTAGCAACTTCCAAGAAGAAAAAGGAGCAGAAGACGACACGGGATACGGACTCCTCCGATGAGTCATTATCTGACTTAGATTCCGACTCAAATTCTCCGGCCAAGGCATGGAAGGAATCCTCTTCTTCAAATCCTAGGAACGGCTTGGTGGCCCTTTCCTCAACTGCTTTCTAGTGCTAGTGCTGAGGTCATCCCTCACGACTCTCCAGTGCCAAAGAGGGAGTGTGAGAGGGTGGTGAGATGGAGCAGCCTCATCTATATTTATATACACATGCACAGGATCCAAAGAGGGACGTCTCTAACCCATCGATCGAAGTCTGGCAGGTTCAAATCCTGAAGCTAGGATTGACATCCACGTTCATGATGGGCTGGTTATTTGACAGAGAGTGGGTGGCTTTCCTCAGGAGCTTAGATGAGGGGACACTTTGGTGGTCTAGCCAAAGAAGGGGGATCCATGGTCATTTTTGCATTACGACGTTGGTGACAAGATGGTCATGTGTGCTACATCAAAGGCATTGTTGACAGACATTGAGAGCTGCTATGATCTTCTCTATTTTCAAGAACTCGTACGATCAACATCAACATCAGGTTCTCTCCGAGGCACCTTGGTAGTGGCTTGATCACCCAATGCCTAGGTATCCATGGTTCTACTTGGTGGTTCTCTGTTGTATGGACTATGATGAGTCATTTATCATTGTATCATTGTATCGTATTAGATCACCCATGATCTGAGAGAGGGTGTTAGCAGAGTATGTCAACTCATGTGTGAGTCTCAACATGTATTGTGGGCTAAGCACATTATGTAGATATTTTAGGCATTTTTATTGTGTAGCATTTTATGCTTTATGACATTTATTGCTACCAGTTGGCCAACATTAATGCTGGCCGACCTGACATATTTTATGGCATTATTCATGCCTATGTATTCTGGGCTCCTCCTCCTCAGTCAATTCAGTTCACCACCTCGAGGTCCCGTGGAGAGAGGAGCCGGTGCCAGTGCCTACGCAGCCAATGACTCACTATTGTATGCGACAATCTCATGTTTGATATATGAATTCCATTTCCCGAGCATGCATCTGAGTTCTCATTTGTATTGTGTTATTTCTTTCCCTTTCACTTTTGTCTTATGTTTCAACAATTTATTACAACATATGTTTATGCTTCCATTGTTGCTCCACTTCTGACAAGAATCTCTTTGAGATTCATAAATTTGATGGCAATGGCTTTGATCTTTGGAAAGATCGTATACAAGGTATACTTTTTCTGAAGGATTGTGATGATGCTTTGATAGAACATAAGCATGTTGCTTTATCAGATGAGGAGTAGGCTAAAATGAATAAAAGAACCATTACTTACATTAAACTGGCTGTCACAAATGATATCTTGGTTGATATCAAGTGACTTACTTCTGCTTATGCAATTTCGGAGAAACTCAAGGCTACGTATGAGAATACAACTCCTGCCAATCAGGTACATCTCGTGCCAAAGTTGGTCAACTTGAAGCTTGATGAGTCTAAGCTTGTCTCAGAGCTTTTAAATGCTTTCACCGATATTTTGAGTCAATTACGAGATGTAAGCTTGCCAGCTTTTGATCTTAAACTGAGGGCTATCTTCTTGCTCATGACTTTGCCTAATTTTGGGGGTCAAGGATACTTTGTTGGACCAAACTATGAACTTTGGGCAAGAACTTTGGGCAAGGCACAAGATTGAGAGAGGAATGGGAAAACATTGGTTGTGTCATTGAGCAACAGCCTCAACTTGGCATTTGATGGTGTGTGTGGTTTTATTCTTAATGAAAAGATTAGACGCGAGGCAAGTGGGGAAAACAGTGGATCGGTCCACAATGTAAGAGAACGAACTGAAAAAATGTCAAATGCTGCAAATAAGAACAAAAATCGTAGCAAAAGCAAGGAAAAACAACAAGATGCCACTTTTTATTAATGTGGACGAAAAGGGCATAAAAAGCCCGATTGCAGGTACTATAAAAAGGAGCAAGAACATAAGAAGAAGCTAATGCAAAAGGCAAAAAGAATGAGAAGGATCGCATCTCGATCCCTAAAAAAACAAAAAATGTAAATGTGGTATCTAATGTTGTTATTGAGGACATAGAAGAAGATAAAGATGTTGATTTGCCGGTTGCATCTTCAGATCCACATGCTATGTCACGAGGACATGTATTTTTGAAACCTCACTTAGCATGTGGATTAATTTTTAATCACATGATTAAGTAAATGTTACACATGTGAGGTGCAACTAGGATTAGAGTAAATTTACGAGCCCATGACCCGAGAAAATCACAAGATGTCAAAGGTAAAAGTTACTATAAATTATGCCGCACATGTACTTGGTGGTATCTAGTACCAATTGTTTGCCTAGGTCATTCATTTGGCCATAAGTATCAATTGGTGACACTAGAGAAGTGACGTTTAACGATACCTCATGCCAATCTGATAGTCAAAGATGACGCAGACACTCTGGAATGAAAGTTGCCTGGCCAATTTAATTATTAGCCGATCAAATTATTTTTCGGAGCACTGAAATACTTATTAGATTAATTTTCAATATTTAAAGACTGAAAATTAATATTTAATTATGGCTAATGCTGTGAAAACCATTTGGGAAGGCTGCCACTTGCCAAAAATGCCCATGCAAGACTGAAAAACGTCTTTAGGGACTGAAGAGAGGCATTTTTTAGTATATTCAGCTTGCAAGAGAGAAGAGATGCTGCCGGTCTGATTTGCAGCCATTGGAGGATCTTCTGAGACAGCCAGGGACAAGAGAAGACCAATCAACAAGTGATAGCATCTACAGGCTGTTGAGACAGGGCAACAACAGTAAATGACTGATTTTCTTCAGTTCTTTGCATCTACAAGCTATTGTGACAAGGCAGCAGTTGCATTTGACTGATTTTCAATCATTCTTCATAACAAAACTCTGAATTTTCTCTCTCTACAGCTTTCTCTCTCATCTCCTAGTCATTTCATAGCCTTGCTCCGAAGATCTCAGCATTTGGACCCTTGGAGGTTGAGAAATTGCAAATTTCTCTCCTATAAATCCTAATTTACAGCAGAAATTAGGGTTTAGCAAAGGCCTCGAGAAGGGTGTTAGAAATTGGAAGCTCCAAGACTTGGATTTTTCAAGGCTGAGGTGAATTTCAGTTAAATTCGGGTGGAGGACTAGTTAGCCATTGAATTTGGGGCATTTCCATCGTCTATCTTCACATGGTGATACGGGATCAAGTGGAGAGGATGCATCACTCCTTAGTCAATCAAGTGGTGAAGGGGGAAATGCAATGACTAATATTTGGCATGGTTCCTAGCATGGACAGCATGCTGAAAATGTGGGAAATGACCCAAATGTTAGCACTTCAATACATAAAGAGACTGATGACCAGCACAAGGCTAGAGAATTTGATGATAGCTTCAAGGATCGAATGTGTACAGCAACAAATATTTTTGCTTAATTGTCAAAGGATCCCCAATTTACTCGATTCTTGAATGCCCCAAAGAATGACAGCAAAGGCAAAGAGAAGAAGACACCTTCTATAGCTTCGGGACAGTCACAAGAACCAAAGGAAATGCCTAAGCCTTCTTTAGAAGAGCCCAAAATGCCAGATGAGCACAAACAATTGGTATCTGTGGGGTAGCAAGTGCAAATGCATGGCCAACTTGGTAGTGCCAACCCATGGGAACATGAGCAGCAAGGCAATTATGCAGATGCAAGCATGGGATAGAAAGAATACTTTAGTGGTGGTACCATTTTTCATGCTATGATTGGACAGGCACCACATACGGGAATGTATGGCACAAACCGCTATGGTATGCAGCAGCCAATGCATAGCTCACAACACCCAATGTATCCAGGTAATGCGAGTGGAATGCCTAATCCCATGTATGGCAGCATAGGCATGATCCCTGGGGCACAAAGTGGGCCATATGGATATGTATCGGCACCCCCATGGACTATTGGAGCACAATCATTTGGTGTTGGTCATGTAGGTGCTTCAGATAGTGATGGTTTTTATGCAAATACAGCCAATGCACCCTTTTTGCAGCAGCCCATTTATGATAGCTTGACTCCCATAAGTCCGCCGAAGGACTATGATAAAGGTGGCAAAAGCGTGATGTTTGAGCCTTTCAGTGGTGCACAAGATCGACTGAAAGCACTTCTTTTTATTCAGCAATTTGATGCAGCCTATTCTGGAGGCAACTTCACAGAGGCATCTAGGATACGTAAGGCAACCACATTTTTGAAGGGAAATGCATTGCAGTGGTGGTCTACACTTCTTATTCAAGGGAAGTCACCTACCACTTGGGTCTAGTTCAAGCAAATTTTTGCTTCAAATTGGTTGACAAGTACCTTTGAAGTAGACATTATGACAGCATGGAATCAGTTGAATTCCAAAGACTACAAGAACTTGAATCACTATAATAAGAAGTTTTGGGATGCATTGCTGCCAGTTACTTCTTATCGCACGATACCCGTCCATGAGTAGGTGGAAAAGTATATTTGTGGATTGCCAAAGGGTATTCAAGATTTTTGAATTAAATCCACTGTTTCCAGCATATCTCAGCTTATAAAAACTGCTACTACAACCGACACATTGCTGCGTGGAAAGGATGCAGGATTCCACAATGATGATGCCAAGTCACATGTCAAAGAGTCAAAGGCTGAGAAAAATGGTAAATCTGAAAATAAAGCTGAAAATCAAGGCAGATCTAAAAAATAGGGCTGGAAAGAGGACTAGATCGCAGAGAAAGAGTGGGAAAAGTGATACACTGTCACGTAAACCTCAATTGTCGGCTGTCAATATGGTTTATTGCACTGAGCTGGATGCCATGAAACAGCAATATGTTGCTGATTCGAACTTTGCTAATGTTTATGATCCTTTGCAAAGACCAAAGGCATGGACACTTTGTGTAAGAGATGGATTTTTGATGATGCATGGACCACTGTGTGTCACAAAGCAGTTAAGGCCTAGAGTTATCACTGATACTCATGCTCCTCCGTATGCAGGACATAGAGGTATTAATGCCACAGTCAAGGCAGTGGAGCATTTCTTTTATTGGCCAGCTTTGAGGTATGATATAGAATAGTTTGTTAAGACATGCACCATATGACAGAAGGTAAAGCATGATAGGCAAAAGATGTTAGGTTTGTTGCAGCCCTTGCCTATTCCAGATAAGCCTTGGCAGAGCATTGCAATGGACTTTAGATCTACGCTTCCTAAGATACCTACACGGAATGATGGGATATGAACTATCATTTACCGGTTTAGCAAACAAACCCATTTCATTCCAGTGAGGAAGAAAATTAAGGCTGATCATATGGCACGATTGTTTTTGCAACACATCTTTAAATATCATGGTATGCCAGAGTCAATCATTAGTGATCGAGACCCTAAGATGACCTATTTATTTTGGAAGGTCTTGTTTGAGAATATGGATACCACGCTGAAATTCTCATCATCCTTCCATTCGTCGACAGCCATCCGCAGACAGATGGTCAGTTTGAGGAAGAAAATTCCACAGTGTTCAATCTTTTGAGGTGCTATGTTTCAGACCTGAAGACACAGTGGGAGCAGTATTTGCCCTTGGTTGAGTTTGCTTACAACAACACAGTGCATAGTTCTACGGGCAAAGCTTCATTTGAGGTGGTACAAGGTGGTAAGAAAGTACCCCCTATTTTGCACACAAAAGATAAGATCTTTGAGTTTGATCGCTATGTGGAAAGCATGGATGCAGCTTTTCAGAAGGTTAAATATGCGCTTTAAAGATCACATGATAAGCAAAAGAGAGCAGCTAATCCTCATACCCGTACTTTGCACTTTGCAGAGGGCTAATCATCATACCCGTGCTAATCGTCACACCATGTCAGAACTCCTATGTCTCTGCCAAACTCTGACAAACTCACAACAAAGAGATGACAATAGAAACACATTGACTGCTAACAACCAAATCAGAGCTTGCAATACCTCCATGCTAGTAGAGGTACTACTCTAGGGAAGACTACTATAACAACCCATGGAGTCATCACAGAGGTCATTACAAAGTGCTGCAACTGGCCACACATGACTGCCACCTGTCATTGTATGCCAGAATACTTCATCGTTCCTTGAAGCATGGACTTAACAGAGACTAATTACCACCCTTCCAATATGATCGGTACTATATATAGTCTAAAGTCTCCTGAAAGGAGATAAATAGAGTTTTGCAATGGGATCTGATGCACAAGCCCACTTGAGAGCCTTTGTTGAATCTCCTATCCACTGAGACACTACACTACAGAAATCATTTCCATACACATAAAATTGGTTTATCAACAGCTAGGCCACATTGATATACAAGTATACAGTATGTTCCACATTATGAGGATTGTTATTGGCTTAAATCAGAGTATCCCACTAAACTCTTGAGACTATAGAACAGAGTGGCTAGTATCACCACGTGGTGATACTTTTTGCAGTCGCTTTCTTTATTTACTTATATAAATAATTTATTTTTCTTTTCTTTAGTTACTGTTGCTTTTTATCCCCGAAGTTCTCTGGTTCCATATTGAATGGGCACTGAAGAATAGAATGCTAGTGGTTTCGGACTATGTGCTTAGCCACTGAAGATGGTCCAGGACAATAAGCCTGGCCAAGACAAAAGATGCACATGTAAAAATGTTCACAAAATAAAAGTCACCGTAACTGAGCCACATTACACTTTTTGATATGGTTGCAATGATAAAAGTTGCTTAGAACAACTTGAGGAATCCAAGGGCCATCATCTCTAAAATTTAGGAAGTTACTATTTTGGGACCCCCGAATCTGTTCACGTCATTATCTTCGTTTTTGCACAAGGATTAATTCTCTGGCATGTACCGAGGTCAAATTTTGTACTGATCATGAAGAATTTTAGACCAAAAGCTTTAAACGGGAAAATTGTTACATGTATGCCATGTGGCACATATTCCCAAAAGAGAGAGAGAGAGCATTAAAAAAAAAGTAATAGGCATAAGGGATAGATCTGAAAATGAAGTTTTGAGGAGCTGAGGGTAGATTGTTGCAAGTTCATCAACTATGCAGAGTACTTCTTCATCTCTGACTCATGTCCGGATGTAGAGCTTACTCCCTTTGATCAACTCTCTCTCTATTCTCAAAGGAAATGCTCTGCATGATGGGCTGATTCCATCGAAGGTACAGTTATGTATTCTCTTTGCACTTCTGCTGAGGCAAGAGCCTCACTAGCCAGGTTCAAGAGCAGCTATTGGTTTCTCCAATGCAGGAACTGAAGAAAGTGATGACCATGCCACACACAAATAGGGTTTTCCAGCTCTGATTTAGTGCTGTTTGTGGGATTATTTTGTTGTTGGAATGATACCAGGGTAAAAGGGATGTTGTTTTGGATATGCTCGACAGTAAGGCCAGTAAATACAGAGTTCTGCAAACTGCAATTCTGTACATGAATCATTGAGTTATGGTCACAGAAAATGCTTTCCTAAAAGGGATGTTGTTCTGGATATGCTGGACAGTAATAGGGTTTTCCAGCTCTGATTTAGTGTTGTTTGTGGGATTATTTTGTTGTTGGAATGATACCAAGGTAAAAGGGATGTTGTTTTGGATATGCTCGACAGTAAGGCCCGTACATACAGAGTTCTGCAAATTGCAATTCTGCACATGAATCATTGAGTTATGGTCACAGGAAATGCTTTCCTAAAAGGGATGTTGTTCTGGATATGCTGGACAGTAAAAACAGTAAATACAGAGTTCTGCAGACTGTAATTCTGCACATGTATTATTGAGTTATGGTCACAAAAAATGCTTTCCTAAAAGGGATGTTGTTTTGGTCATGCTGTACTGTCCTTATGCAGCTGGGATTTACTCAAAAAATATGAAAACCAATTGTTCACAGGTTATGTATTTTGGAACATTTCATTTTTTGTAACTTTCTATCTTTTAATTGATAAAGAAATACCGAGAGGGGCGCCGGTCTTCGGGGCCATCTGGTGTTGAGCGAGGGAGTGAGGTCTCTGTTTGAGTGTGTGTGTGTGTGTGTGAGAGAGAGAGAGAGAGAGAAAAGACCAAGTGTTAATTGAAGGAACTACCGCTTTATGTGAGTCATAGACCGGTTTCAACTAGAAGGACAAGATATGCATTTGCCATGGAGAGGTTGAGTCAAAGAAGCATAACATATGTAGATGACCAGTATACTATGAGATCAGGGGGAGATATCATCAAAATGCTTGTCTAGAGAGGATTTTGGCACCCATAGTTAAGTAATAGACTACCCTAACCATAGATGCCTCGCACCCCTCCACCTCCCTTATCATCCATCTCACAACAAGAGCTCACATTACACAGAGCTACAAACATCAAAGCCACCAGGAAGTCCAGACTACCTGCATGTAGACCACCGTGTTTATGTTATACACAAATTGTTTAGATACATGCCATAGCCTCATAAAGCTTTGAAGGGGAGAGTATAGGGCCTACATCAAGACACAGCTTACACAAGAGCCCTCCTTTGTCACCTAAGCCCATGGATGATATACTACATTCCAACGCCCATTATATCCACTACATAGGCTTAATGTCTGTAAACATCATTCCGACGCCCATGGATGATATACTACATTCCAACACCCATTATATCCACTACATAGGCTTAATGTAGATCGCTCATCATGTCTGTACACATTACCTCTTATCACATGCTAGATTATAGATAGCAATTGAGAATGGGATGCAATTGGCTAAACGAGTGTTTCCACAATACTCTCGAGATGTCGACTTGTGCACAGATTTGTTTCCTGGGCCAATTTGGCCCTCCTGGAAGACATTGGTATACCTTTCTTTCTTTCTCTCCCCTCCCCCTCCAAATGTTTTCTTTTAGCCACGACCCTTCTTTGGACCAATGTCTCACTTGTTTCCTGGAGGGCAACTTATTCGACCAGAGAAGTTGGGTGCTCTTTTCCATTAATTCAGAGGTTTTGGCATTACAAAATGGGATTTGCTATCCAATATCAAGCAAACGACTACTGCAACAGACAGCCTATCAAGGAATATGACAGTGATATCCCAGTTAATATTTCTTCGTTTTCGAGTCCTACAACCAATCTTGTGGCAGAAGAAAGAATTCAGAAACAGACTGAAGATATGCAAATAGCTCACAACCCAGACAGTCTTTCTGTCCATAAGGTCAAATAAGATCATTCATAATTATAGTCATCCCCAAATTATGCCTTTCCAATCATACGGACATGCTAGATATGTCTACTTATCTTGTGGACATGCACACATACCTACCTTATTTTCTGATTCTAAACTTCACCTTCATGGTACCAGCACCCAAAAATGATTCTTTGCAACATGCAAAAAGGATTCTTATTATAATATAACATACCATGAAAGTTTGATAAAGCTTTCCAGAGTTCTAGAGCCTCTAATGTCAAACACAAGGTCGTGCAAAACTGTTATGTGGAGGCCCCTAGAATGTTTTCAATAGCCACAAGGTAGCAAAACAGCCCCAGCATGATTCATTGTGTTAAAGTAGCAAAAAGCACAAGTAGAGAATGTCTTGTATAGGTAGAAAAAATCAGCAAGAAGCAATCTAGACGTCACATAAAACAGTTTAAATTTTCCTTTTCATAAGCACAATAGTGGGTACAGATCCTTTCACTTATTAGCTTACTTTAACCACTTCTCAATGGCAGCTCATTCATATGAAAAACCAGTAACAAGCAATCTACAGGTTGCATAAAACAGTTCAAAAAATTTTCATTTTCTCAAGCACAACAATGGGTACAGACCCTTTCACTTATTAGCTTACTTTAACCACTTCTCAATGGCAGCTCGTTCATAAGAATGACCATCAGCCGTTATCACAGGATCTTCCATAATTTCCTGTGTAATGCAATCAACGAACTCTGGTGGTATTTTTTGATGGCTATCTGCATCATCCCATATATGAACTGCTGTACTAAATGGAGAGATATCAGACCAGATACTTTTCCTGCTAGACACCGGCAGCACACCTGACATTTCATCACCATCTGACTTGAGGCTCTCCTGTTTGAGTGGTGAAAATAGAACTTCTTCTGGCACTAAAGTTTCTGCATCAAAAAGACACTGTACAGTGCTTAAAGGAGGTAGCTGCAGGGCTTCCTGTCCCAGACTGTCATCTTCTGAGGTCCAGGTGGACAAGTCAGAAACCTTCATGTCATGTAGTTCCAACGCATTCCAAACACATTGTTGTGCATCCTCTCCCTCCTTGTCACCGTCTCCCACAGGAACAGTAGGAAAGTCCCACTTAGAGGACTCATTTACCTGTGTATGAAAAAATGGTTCTTTGATTTCAACAGGATTCAACTTTGGGGACTTTGTAACATCAGTCCGTGTTGAATCAGGAATGAGAATAGCTGGATCACATGTCAATCCAGTGGATGAATTGTTTGAAGCACTCAAATGTTCTACTAATGATACAGGTTGAGGGGCGTCCACATATATCTGCTGGAAAAAGCTATTCTCTGTCCCAACAGATGCCGGACAGACAGTAAATGGTAGGGGATCTTGAGAAGGCACAGGTGTAGAAGCAGTAGATGACTGTGAAATTTGTGGAAAGGAAATTGAAGGCTGATAAGCCACACAAGTAGCAGGAGTTTCAAAGAATGTATGATCAGGTAAAAAAGTGGCCTTCATGTCAGTCAGTGAATTATGTTCATGCTGATTGTGAAAATCGACTGGTATGTCTATGGGTGGAAAGATTGAAGGAGTAGAAAACAACTGGTGTAGAGAGTCTATGTGAGTCGATGGTGGTGCTATTGGTGGCTGAATGACACTGCCTCCAACCTGAAAAGGTTATGCAATTTAGTAATCTCTCTCTCTCTCTCTCTCTCTCTCTCTCTCTCTCTCTCTCTCTGTGGTGCATGCAATAATTGTTTAACAGAATAGAATCAAACATACTGTTGGCCCACATGGCCAGCATGTAATCCCCATGTTCATACCTGTAGTAAACCTTAGATCATGGTAACCCAGCAATTTTATGCTTTTAAAGACCCTCATGTAAGTGACTACCTTATCCTTGGCAGGACAACAACACAGTAGCCTCTCTCCACATCCAAAAGCAAGGATAGCTCAAACAGAGTGCAGAAGTACAAGCAATCCCACAAGCAAGCAGCAGCAGATATATATAGGCCCAATCACAGAAACCAGAAGTGAAGACTGACCATCTGGACTTGCTTTCCAAGGTGACCACACATGAAATGCTAAAATGACCTCTTTAACACCCTATTTTGGCTCACAGGTGGTCACTATGAAACAAATTTAAACAAAACGCAGTGTGACTAAAAATGTTTCACCCCTAACTTGAAACTTCTACATAGTTCATGTTCAAAAGCATCATTCCCCCCGCCCCCCTCAAAGATTTGTTCCCAAAAATATAAGTTTTCTCTAATACATTGGGATCACTCCTTACTGCCATCCTGTATTGAAAATCAATAAGATGGTTTTGCGAGGCATAGCAATCATAAAACTCATCAAGCTAACAATCTGAAGATTGCACGTAAAAATAGTCTTATCGCTCGCATTTCACTGGGGATGTACCTACCACATAACTTTCAGGCTGAATTGTTTTCTGTGACCTTGGACATGTTAAGATTCTTTATATCTGACTTTGTATCCCCCAGCCAGTGTGCTATTGCCCCATATCTATGTTGTTAATCACGGTTCCCACAGCCCACATGGCACATTTCAATCGGCTAATTTTGCCTCTAGTGCTGGTCAAATCATCTCTAAATTCATGCAAAGTTATTAGGCAGTCACAATTTCACATATGATTTGTTGGGGAGCTCAGCTGAGAGAGATGGAAGTTCGAGGAGGAGTGAGCGTGGGAGTGTGTCAACTGGAGAGAGAGAAAGAGAGCAGAGTCAAGTACGATTCAATAAGAGTGTACCAACAAATGTGTTAGTACACAAAGAGTAAAAAGTATTTATACTTAAGGCACGTAAGGGTGCATTCACATATACAATGTGCGTGTACTATACACACAGGAGGTTAAACCAGGCCTTTATCCCAACAACCTCCCACTTAAGGTCCGATGTGAGCCTCTAACTAACCAACTCCCACTAGTCGTATGCAATGCTCGTGCTGTAGACCTTTAGTGAGAACATTTGTAGGGTTGTCTTGTGTTTTGATCTTGGTCAAAGTGAGTTAACCATCTTCCAGAATCTGTCTGATGAAGTGATATCGCACATCTATATGCTTTGTGCGTGAATGATACATGGCATTCTTAACCAGATACACAGCACTCTGGTTAGCACATCCCAAAACTGCAGTATCCGTAGACATGCCGAGATCATCGGCAAGTCTCCTCAACCATATAGCTTCCTTAAAAGCTTCAGTAGCTGATATGTATTCAGCTTCAGTGGTACTCAGTGCAACAATATTCTACAACCTAGAACACCAAGAAACAGCCCCACCAGCAACTGTGAAGACCATAGCAAATACACTTCTTTGTGTACCCTTTAGGTATCAAAGAATACACTTGGCAGCCTCCCAATGTGTTTTGCCACGATTTGACATAAACCTGCTAACAACTCCCACTGCATGAGCAATGTCGAGACGAGTAGCAACCATAGCATACATAAGAGAGCCACAAACTGAAGCATAAAGGACTCCTTTCATAGCATTTGCTTCCACGTCATCTTTTGGGCTGTTAGCTTTGCTAAGCTTAAGGTAAGGAGGTAAGGGTAACCCAAAAGGCTTAGCTTCAGCCATGTTAAATCTGTCTAATACTTTTTCAATGTACTTTTCTTGAGATAAGAACAGCAATTTCTGCATTCTATCTCTAAGAATTCTCATGCCCAAAATATGCTCTACATTCCCCAAATCTCTCATGGAGAAGGTTGATTTCGATTGATTTTTGAGAGCATCCAAGCTAGTTTTCCTTTTCCCAGCTAGCAACATATCATCCACATACAAAACAAGTATGATAGGGCCGCCATCTATATCCTGTTTCATGTACAAGCAATGATCTGCATGGCTGCGTGTAGACTCGTGAGATAGCATAAAAGTGTCAAACTTTTTGTACCATTGCCATGGTGCTTGCTTCAGCCCATACAGGCTGCGTTTTAGCTTACACACCAAGTGCTCTTTTCCAGGAACTACAAAGCCCTCGAGTTGTTTCATGTAGATTTCCTCATCAATGTCACCATGCAAGAAAGTTGTTTTTACATCCATTTGATACAGCTCTAAATCTAAAACAACAGTGAGAGCAAAAAGCACACGTAGAGTGGTCATCTTCACAACAGGAGAAAAGACCTCTTGGAAGTCATTGCCTTCCTTTTGTGTATACCCTTTAGCAGCCAACCTTGCTTTGTACTTGGGTTTCCTATCAACTGTCTTTCCTTTGTACACCCATTTATTTGGAAGTGGCTAAGAGACACAAGATCCCAAGTATCATTTGCATATAGAGGTTTAATCTCTTCCTGCATAGCTAGCTGCCACTTACTACTAAACTCACATGACTTGGCCTCTTTATATGTAAGAGGCTCACCCTCATCTAAAGTATCACATAATGCAAGGAGGGATCAAACCTATGTGGTTGCATTCTTATGCGTGTAGACCTACGTACCCAATGATCAACATTTTCAAGAATTGGGTCTACATCTAGAAGTATATTATTTTCAACATTTATTGGTTGTTGTAAGCCATTTTCAGCATGTTGTTCATGTTTCAACACAAGCTCTTGACCATTGTCTAAAGACAAGTGTACACTGCCAACCCCACCAATGTTGCAAGCATGGTTATTTCCAACATACACCTTTCCTTAACTGCCTGCATTGAACATAGCAAAACACTCCAAGCAAGGAGTTACATGGAAAGAGGCACCAGAGTCTACAATCCAAGTCTAAGTGACACCATCATCAACTGACAAGAGTGCATCAATCACATCAGCCTTGGTAATCTATATATCCTGCATGTGACATACAAGGGCATCATAATCAACTGCACATAATACATCAGCCTCTGTATCTGAAAGCTCCTCTATGACCACACTAGAGGCCACATTGGCCTTTTCTTTGCCTTTGGATGTCTCCAATGCATCTGTCTTTTCTTCCTTTTTCTTTTTATCTCTTGCATTCTTCTTTCTCTCTTGTTCCTCTTGTAGTACCTGCAATCAAGTTTCTTGTGCCCCTTCCGACCACAATGATAGCAAGTAATGTCGCTCTTATCCTTTCCTTTGCTCTTCCTCCTATTTCTCTGCCCTGCATATGCATTTTTCTTTTCAGCCTTGCCTCTTACATTATAAGCTCAGTTACTGCCTTCTCCACTAGACATACGTCTAACTTCTTCATTCAAGATAGAACCCCTCACCCCATCATATGAGAGATTGGGGTTATTGCTGAGTGAAACCACCAAGGTTTCCCACGAGTCCGATAGTGTCATGATAAAAAAGATCGCCCTCAACTTATCATCAAAGTCCAAGTTTGCATCTTTGAGCTGATTTAGAATCCCTGTAAATGCACTCAAGTGCTCAGCTGCAGGCTTTGACTCATCCAGTCGCATATTCACCAACTTGAGCTTTAAATGCACCTAATTAACAAGAGTGGCGATCTCATAAGTAGTTTTCAGCTTCTCCCATTTTGCATAACCTGTATCTAAACCCTTAATGTCTGTCAAGATGTCATCAGTGACACCCATCTTTATGTAAGCCATAGCCTTTTTATTTACTCTGGCCCAAACTGCGTCAAACATTAGTGCGGGTTTATCTTACTGCAAAGCACCCTCACAATCCTTTAGAAACAAAATGCCCCGCATAAGGTCTTTCCAAATGTCAAAGCCATGACCATCAAACCGTTTG
The DNA here is from genome assembly GCF_053477565.2 of Lygodium microphyllum. Classification (NCBI taxonomy): domain Eukaryota; kingdom Viridiplantae; phylum Streptophyta; class Polypodiopsida; order Schizaeales; family Lygodiaceae; genus Lygodium; species Lygodium microphyllum. The sequence goes on along the minus strand of NC_141157.1, from coordinate 34,395,153 downwards.
ATCTCCATCAAACTCTTGATGTCTCCATTGGAAGAAGTTGCAGCCATTTTATCACGAACACAAGAGTAAATGCACTTAACTGTAGAAGCATAAGCTGAACCAGCAAAAAGTACACTGCTGTTCTTTCTCAGTCTAGAAATAAATCTCTGCTGTTTGTACAAGAACCAGTCACCACACGGGTAAAAATACAAAAATTTACCAAATTCTACACAATTCCCCAAAATTTCAAGTCCAAAATTGCATAAATGTCAACCAATCTGACCCAGCTAAGCAAAACTTTACCAATACATGAAAAGCCCCAAATTTTTGGGATCCAATGTCAAGAAATTTTGCTCAAAGAAGCAAATTTCTGACTACTTGGGCAAAATCCCCAAATTAATTGAGGTCACCACGTGCAATGTCTGCAATTCCTAACTTCAAAATCACTGACGGGCATAAGCAGAGTCAATTCTAGAAAAAGCCCCAAATTTCTCGCTCAATTTTGCACAGAATTGGCAACTGTGCTTTCACACGTGAACCCCCGCCAAGAGTAAGAGATGGCTAAAAGGATTAAGGGGAAGATTAGATTTTTTTTAACAAAGAAAAAAAAAGGCTTTACATGACTTGACATGGGTCCATTGACCCGTCAGTCAGGCGCATCGAACGGACTGGCAGTCCACATCGCGTCTGGCTGAAACCTACTGGCGCCTCACCTCGCGTTGCACGCGTCACTCTGGTCGCCGCCTCTGGTCCTTGTCCGCACGTGCAACCGTCACCACCTTTGGTCTTGGTCCTAGTCCGTGCCCGCTGCTACCTTGTCATGAGGCACAAGACCACTGTGCCTGCCTTATCACCTGTCACGCGACCATTGCCTGCCCACGCCCGCCACGTCAGTTGTTCGACACATTGGATGCTAGCGGCTCAAATTGTCTGTGTTGTTCGTCAGCGCGTCAGCTATCCGACGCACTGCACGCCAAGGGCTTAAACTGTCTGCTGCTATTCGTCAGCACATCAGTTGATCCCGTCAAATTTCGGGAAGCGTGCGAAACCTGATACTCTAATACCAGTTGTTAGGGAGCTCAGCTGAGAGAGATGGAAGTTCGAGGAGGAGTGAGCATGGGAGTGTTAGCTGTGGAGAGAGAGAGAGAGAGCAGAGTCGAGTACGATTCAATAAGAGTGTACCAACAAATGTGTTGGTACACAAACAGTAAAATGTATTTATACTTAGGACACGTAAGGGTGCATTCACATGTACAATGTGCGTGTACTATACAAGCGGGGTTAAACTGGGCCTTTATCCCAACATGATTCTCATTTTTCAGTTTTTGCTTAGGAGTCCTAGCCTAGGAGCATTGCCCATTCAACCTTCATTGTCCTTTTTCTCTTCATTATCCACTCTCTTGCTGCAGTACACAATTTACTCTCTCCAAAGATTACCAAAGAGCCTGTTATTCTTGCACTCTTCTACAGTAGGAGGATTAAATTTACAAAAAAAGGTGTTTGTAAGATGATTTCTCTTGCCTTTTTCAAGGTTTTTGCATACAGTATATATAGGACACCATCCTGTGTAATTTATAAGGGAACATTGTTGCCTTGTATTAAAGCTTTTAAACCATCATTAGTGATGATATGCTATCAGCTCAAATTGGAACCTTCAATGTAGGTCAAAGATAAAGCCCACAATCTCACCCTACTATATACATTGCCATGAAAATGATAAAATCAAAAAGAAAAAAACTCCTAGGTTTTAACTTCAAGAACCTTATATACTAATGCTTGATGCATATACTCCCCCCCTCCCCAAAGCTCTATGACAATTGATAGTTTTGGTTCATAACAGTACATAAGCATAAACGGGTTATAACTAGTACCCAAATGCTTAGCACTATTTTAGGCAAACTCAATCTAAGAAAGGTAACACTCCCAATCAAATTGCCTATGGGAGACATACGCATGCAGCATATCCTCCATGGTTTGATTAATCCATTCGGTCTGCCCATCCATTTCACAATGCCCAAAGGACTAAATGGACAATCGAGTTTTCAATTTTTGGAAGACCATTTGCTAGAAATGGCCAGTGAACTTAGAATCCCAATCACTGACTATTTCATCAGGTAAACCATAAAGTCTATAAAGGTGTTTGTCAAAGAGACCAGCCAACTCATGGCATTTCAAGGTTGCCTTTATAGGAAAGAATCAAGTCATTTTCATCAACCAATCCACCACAACCTAGTTTGTGTCATGATCTTGATTCATACGGGGCAATTTTACTACAAAATCTATAGAAATGTTATTGCTTTGTTAAGCTCGCACTGCGTGCACTCATGCACATAAGACTCAACCATAGTCTTAATATGCAATCAATAAAAATAACCAGTGACCAAGGCCAAAGTCCATTGCATGCCAGGGTGTCTAGTGCTTGCATCATGACACTCATATTTTATTTTAAAAATTCAATAAAACCTAAAAAGGATTTTACTTGCCTTATGGTCCCTAGAATAAGTCAATCAAGCACTACTCATACCTTTTCAGAATCAATGTGAATGCCATTAATTGAGAAGACATGACCAAGTACAATAGCTCCGTACGAAAGAATTTGTACTTGAATAGTTTGGCACACAATTACTCTTGCCTTAAGAGACATAAGATGATACACAAGTGTTTGGCATCTTCCTCCAATGATTTACTATAAATATGGATGTCATCAAGGAAAACAACTATCCACTTTCCAAGGAACAGACAATATAAATCATTCATCATTTGTTGGAAAGTTACGAGAGCATCATTCAATCCAAAAGATAGTACGAAAAACTGATCATGTCTGTACCAAGTTCAAAACATAGTTTTTGGAATATCCTCCGAAGCTATCTATATCTGATGCTATCCGGACCTTAGATTGATTTTGATATAATACCACACACCACAATGCTGATCTGTAAGGTAATCCATCCTAGAGAACAAATATTTACTCTTAGTGGTCAGCTTATTGAGACCTTTGTAAAATTGACACAAAAGTGCATAGTGACATCCTTCTTTTTAGCAAAAAGAACAAGCATGTCCCATGGAGATTTACTCAGCTTAACAAATCCCTTGGCTAAATAGTCTTGATGTTGCCCCCCTAGAATCCAACCTACGCATAAGACATGACACAAGCCAAACTCGCCATAAAAGGAACTGCACATCAAACTAACCTTGCAACCATAGAGCCAAACGAGCTGACTCCCAAGCCTAGAAGCTAGTAGCACTCCAAGCCACAACTACATCCCAAGGGTTGGCGTCCCATACCACCAATCCACATCATCCTAGTGTACGAATACATTGGCCAACGCGCCAAGAGTCCAAGAGTGGTGATCACACAATGAATGTACACAATAAGGCCTTCAGTCTTATAAATAGGATTCACTTGCCCTAACCCCAAAGTATTCTTAGTGCATTTGCAATAAATCACTTCATAACCACTATGACCAATACTACTAGCACCCATCCAAATGTCCAAAGACATAACAAAAACGATGCTAAAAGAGACTTTCAGCCTCGATAGAAGAGTGTCATGTTTAACGCTTTCTATGGTAAGAGAGATTCTCAAAAGGCTATCTTTTACTGCACAATTTGATGTTGCCTTTGGCGGTGAAGATTATACAAAACAATCAAAGATTAGAATGGTTAAAATGCATTTGAAGAATGCCATAAATTGGTGGCTCAAAGTTGTTCGAGAGGGAAAGGAATTGAAGTCTTGGAAAGAGTTTAAGAGGATATTCAATAAGAAGCTTCAACCTTCATCCTTTGAAGCCAATGTGCAACAAAAATGGGATGAGCTGAAGCAAAGTCAAGGAGATAATATTGAGACATAATATGTTCAATAGGTTTGCTATTGTTTCTCTTAAATTTAGATCCCTTAATGAAGTTCCTTACAATATAGCAATGAGAAAATTTATCCATGGATTACATCTAGTGATACGGCAAGATGTCAAGCTATCAAAGCTTAATACTTTGGAAGCAGCCCAAGATACGGTCTTAGAAGCTAAAGGACTACATACATCATGGATGCTTGACAAAGCTTCCAAAGAAGAACCACAAAAGAAGAAAACCAAGATGTTCAACCCAAGAAGTTAGATTAACAATAACCAAAGTATAAAAATGGAGATACACCATCTTTGCCATTCAAAAAGAAGCTAACATATCAACAGTTGGTAGAATATACAAGAGAAAGGCAATGTTTCACTTGTAAACAAAAAGAATACATGGCTGATCAGTGTCCTAACTTTGAGAGTGCCCAACGGAAGAGAATCATGAACACAGAGAGACAGAGAACGGGAGACGAAAGAAAGAAATTCACATTGACTGAAGACGAATGATGAATACAAAAGAGTGGACTAATTAGTCTTTGTACATAGCCCAAGGCATCAATGAGGACACAGGATCAGGCTAAGAATGATGATGGTAACACTAGAGAAAGAGGAGTATGCCGAAGACGGAGTGTGTAAATCAGCAAACTGTAGAAGATGAAGAAATAAATAATCTACCAAGTGGGAGGAGGTGAAACTAGCCTTCCTTCTTGGAATGGGTGGTGATAACCTGATTTAAGAGTTAATTATAGCAATAAATAAATGCACATAAAATGAATTACATACTTTACCATAACATTCTTGGACAGTAGACACCCTATCGGCTCTAGAATTGGCGCCCCTTGAAGATTTTAGTCCCTTGAGTCTTCAATCTCTGGCACGGATCCCAAGGTGGCTGCTAAACCCTAATTTCTGCTGTAAATTAGGGTTTACTGCAGAAATTACAGATCAGCCCACCAAAAATGGCTGAGATCTCCTCCGAATGGCTAAGAATTGTTGAGAATGGCTGAGCATAGGCTGAAGGAGATGAGAGAATGCTGTAGAGAGAGAAAATTCTGAGATTTGTTGCGAAGAACTGATCAAAATCAGCTGCTGCTGCCCTGCTATATCAGCCCCAAACGGATGCACCAACAACAATAGGAGCATCAAAGACTATGATCTTCAGGAGAAAGTGCATTAGCAGCAATTGCCAGCTTCCCAAGGTCAAGAATATGCAATCTCCATCACCAAAATGGTCTCCAATGGCTGGGAAATGGCCCCAGAAGCTAGTGGCAACAGTCCAACAGCTCCAAAATGAAAAAACGAGATTTCCCTCTTCCTTCAGTCCTATTTAGCCTTTCCCCCACTTGCATGGAAAAGTTTTGCCAAGTGGCAGCTTTCTTAATCCATTTTCAGTAATTTCCAGCCATTCAATTAATTTTCAAAATTAATTAATTCTGAAAATTAATTCAACCCTTAATCCATGCCGAGAAAATTGACCTTGCCCATCCAAAAATTAATTGGCTAGGCCATTTGCAACCCAAAGTGGTCCCATGCATTAATTGACCCTTCCTTGGACATGCATTAATCCATTAATTAATGCCTAGGCCCTAGTATCACCACTGACACTTAACGGCCAATAATGGTCCTAGGGGCAAACTGACACCATAGTTCACCTAAGAACCTAACAAGTATAGCTTATTACAACTTTTGCCTTTGACACTCATCTCTTTCACAGGGTCCTTGGGCCTTCAACTGTAAAAAAAGTAGCTTGCACCTCACATGAGCAACACATGTGCATCTTTTAATTACACATTTCATTAATCCTTTAATTATATGTCAATTAAACATAAGCAAAGCATCAAATTTTCACGTCCTCGTGACAGGAGGAATATAAATGGCAAAAATCCCCTCAAACTGCCGACTTGATCTAGGCCCTTACAATGGGCCAACCTCTCCAAAAATGCTTGGCAACTGCAATAAATGCAATCTAATTGCACAAGAATAATGCGCAAATGCTGATGTGGAAATACGAAAGCTGATGTGGCAATCTAGCACAAACACAATATAGCAAGGGCAACAAAATGATTGGAAAACCTAAGAAAAGCATAGGAAATACACACGAAACTATTAGAGCTCCAATGTCTCCGTCGAACTCTGACAAGAGCTCACAACCAAGAGATGAAAACTGACAAACCCTAAAATAGGCACGCTAACCCCCCCCCCCCCCCCGATCCTCGGAGAGTTTGAAGACCCAACTATCAAATTGAAGCAATGCAGAAGCGAATGACCATAACAAAGAGTGAACAAAGAGAGAAGAGAGAGAGAGAGAAAGAGACGGTGAAACACAGAAAATCTGCATTGAAGAATGTTGTATAAGGATGCCAAATTATACACGAGTGCAGAGAAAATATTTGTGTATGTATCCACCTCGAGGATCTTGATCTCCGTCAGCCCCGAGAGCAAACTCCGCAGTCAGAAGGCTTTATGAAATCTGTCAGAGACAATGTGTCAAGACTGCTGGAAACTCGGCCTATTTATAGGCTGAAAATAACGGCCGCAAATGATCAGGTCGGGTGCATTAAATGCAGCCAACTGATGCAGTCTGACTGTAGCAGCCACATGGCACTGCTGACGTGCCGCATCCAAGCAATGTCTCTTAACACCCCCTCTTAGATCCTGGACAAGGCAGTAGACAGAGGAATCTAGAATGTCTATGAAGCAAAGCCTGGGGAAGTGCCTTCGTAAACAAATCTGCAAGATTGTCTTCGGCCTTACAGTATTCCACATCGATGGTCTCATCTAGAAGCTTCTCCCTGATGAAATGATATTGGATCTCTATGTGCTTTGTCCGGGCATGGAATACGGGATTTCATGCCAAGGCAATGCAACTCTCATTGTCACACCGCAAAATAGTAGGACAAGTCTGGGGGCAACCAAGCTCCTCAAACAAATACTGAAGCCACAAAGTCTCACATGTGGTAGAAGACGCAGCCCGATACTCTACCTCAATCAAAGATAGGGCTACTATGGGCTGCTTCTTGCTACTCCAAGAGATAGCACCAGCACCCAAGGTAAAACAATAACCTGTAGTAGACTGCCTTCGGTCCACATAGCCAGCCCAATCCGAATCACTCCAACCTGCAAGAACAAGATCAGACGCACATGTACCTGCTGGATAGGAAATCCCGAGGTCAGAGGTCCCCCTCAAAAACAAGTATCCTCTGAGCAGCCTGCCAATGCACCTGCTGGGGTACACTCATGAAACAAGCCAAGAGACCTACAACAAAACATAGATCAACCCGAGTGTTGAGGAGCCAAATCAATGATCCAATCAGCTAATGGTAGCGGGTAGCATCCGCCAAAGGAGAATCTGCGTGTAAAGTGGCCTTCCAGTTCAGATCCATAGAAGTAGAAATGGACATTTGACACCAATCACCTTCCAGTTCGGTCTTGAAGCACGATTGGTGTCAAATGGCCTTCCAGTTTATTAATGTAGGCTCTATCCTGCATAACACAGGACATCAAACAGTAGTTAGAGCAAACAAGCTCCATAGTATATGCCTGGTACCGCCATGACCTCCACGGTCCATCCTGCGGTTGCCACTCCTCAAGGACCCCCTCGATCCCTGAATCCCGGAGCGTGTCACAGGCCCAGCAAGGAGCAGGCCGAATCTCACCATGGCACTCTCCATCTACTGAAGTTTCGGCAAGGTCCACCATCAATAGAGGACCAACCAGTGAATCTAGTGGCTGGGTAGTAGGCTCCTCATCTGAAGAAGAGTCCTCAAGAGACAGAGGCTCGAGAGGAAAAGTCGTTAAGGCCCAACTATCACCAGGATCTCTAAGTACAAGGTGATCCTCAGCCCCCTCTGGAGCGGGAACCTCCACGAACCGAACATCACTGCTCCTGTAGACATCCCGCTTAACAGGATCATACAATCGGTAGCCTTAAGATTGCGAGCTATAGCCCACAAATACCTGTCTTCTGGAAGACGCTTCAAATTTGTCACGATGTGTCTTCGGGATATGAACATAAGCATCACACCCAAAAACCTTGAAAAAAGAAACATCGAGCTTTGATCCAAAGTACGCCTCAAAGGGAGTCATACGACCAACAACGGAAGTAGGGGAACAATTAAGGATGTGAACTAAAGTAGCCACAGCCTTAGCCCATAGACACTGAGGTGTCTAATATACGCCATCATAGTATGGGCCATCTCGATCACACTGCGATTTTTCAGCTCCAAAATGCCATTCTCCTGAGGGGTGTGTATATTGGCAAACTCTTAATGTATGGCACGATCTGCACAAAACCGTGTAAACTCATTCGAAACAAATTCCCCGCCCTTATCCGATCGTAGGTCTTTACCATTCGCCCTGATCGGTTCTCCTCAAAGAGCAACCAATCCTTAAGTTGGAGAAAGCCTCAGACTTCAACTTCAAGAAATAGGCCCATGTCATCCTGTGGTAATCATCTACAATGAGAATGAAATACAAACTTCCTCGAAGGGATTCTATCCTCATCGGTCCACAAAGATATCTAGAAACAAGCTCCAAGGGTGCTGAAAACCGCCTCAAAGCCTTGCTGGGAACAACATCACGAGTCTGCTTTCCACGGATGGAGGATGCACAAGGCTCCTGACTCACCACAATATCTGGCAAACCTCAAACAAACTCGTCCTTAGACGCCTTCCGAAGGTATTCATAATTGAGGTGAACAAACCGAGCATGCCAAAGCTCGAACTAAGTTAGAGAGGTAAGAAGAAGAGAAGTCAAGACAGAAGAAGACCGCAGCTTGTAGACTCCATTCTCCTCATAACTTGAAGAAAGAATCGCTCTCGATTCTCAATCAAGAATCCGAAAAGAATCTACATCAAATTCCACCAAGGGCAGAAAGGGTCATGTGCCTAAAGGTACCACTGTCAACAATCCACTCCCGAGTAAATGGGGCCGTCAACGCAGCATCAAAAGCTAGCAAGGTCGAATCCTCAACCACCTCCAAATGGAGGAAAGCAGCTAATGAGGGAGCACCCACTGCTCCAAAATCCTTTGAAGATTTCTCCTCCTCCTCCTCCTTGTCGGGGCAATCCTTCTTCCAATGACTTGTTTTGCCACAAATGTGACAAGACGACTCCTTGTCTTTGTCCTTCTTAGATTTGTCTTCCTTCTTCTTCTTTTGGTACTTTCTCTTTTTCTGAGAGGATTAACCAACCAAAGCCTCAAATTTCGAAGTATTGGTTCCTTTCAATTGCTCCTCTTGGTCCACGACCATAGGAACCCACTGAAGAGTCTCAAACCACCCTGCAACAATCAAGGCGGAATAAAAACCACTGAAACGAGGCGGTAACTGTGAAAGAAGAGTTATCGCCATGCCTTCAAAAGTGATCCCTTCCCTGCGTTTTGAACCTACATCTGAAGCTGCCTTAGCTTGTTGATATGCTCTCGCATGGATGATGACTTATTGACACTCATAGTTCTCATTTGCACTTCCAAAGAAACTCGCTTCATGACAATCATCTGATTATACATCTGATCCAACTCCAACTATATCTCCCTAGCCACCATCAAACGCTCTATATGAGAGATAACACCTGTAGTATATGAGAGAGAGAAAAATGAGTGAATACAAGCATTGAGTTTATCCCAATGTACCTGAGCCTTTGCCAACTCTGCCTTCTCACAAGAAGAGAGTCTGGACTTGTCTTGTGAAGAAGGACGATGGATAGCCTCCATAACAAGCTTCGCCAAATCATAGGACTCCAATATGGCAAGCATCATGACCCACCGAATGCGGTAGTTCTCACCATCGAGCTTTTCATCTGAAGGAAGAGCCGGTAGGATGGGCACCTTCCGGTCCATGATCGCCTAAAACTCAATCTCGGCCTCAAAAGACATCTTCACCTACAATGCCTGCAGAAAACACAAAAAGAAGCCCCCTCTGACTATGAAAATACAGCCTCTTAGGGCTAAGGTTTGCTCATCCCGTTCCTTCACTTGCCAGAGGCAATGAAAAAGTAAAATCTGCACTTGAAGGCCAAAAACATAGCCTTCTTCCTTCTCTAACAGCAAAAAAACAGTAACAGCTTCAGCAAATCTTCTCTTTTCTCACAAGCCCACGCTCGCCTCAGCCTTGTTCTAATGTGCAACCCACCTGCTTGCACTTGAACCCTAAAAACACAGCCTTGTGTCGCACTGAAAACTCCTCTTCAAATAGAGATCCACCCTAGGTTAGCCCTTCAATGCTCTGACCCATGTTAGAGTAAAGCAATGCGGAAGCAAATGACCGTGACAAAGAGTGAACAGAGAGAGAAGAGAGAGAGAGAAAGAGACAGTGAAACACAAAAAATCTGCACTGAAGAATACTATATAAGGATGCAGAATTATACACGGGTGCAAAGAAAATATATACACATGTCTCCACTTCGAGGATCTCGATCTCCGTCAGCCCCAAGAGCAATCTCCGCAGTCAACAGGCTGAAATCTGTCAGAGACAATGTGTCAAGACTGCTGGAAACTCAGCCTATTTTTAGGCTGAAAATAATGGCCATAAATAATCAGGTCGGCTGCATTAAATGCAGCCGACTGATGCAGTCGGACTGCTGCCGCAGTCCCGACTGCTGCCATGTGGCAGCCTGCCACATGGCACTGCTGACATAGCCGCATCCAAGAAATGACTCTTAACACCAACAATCTCATGTGATGAAGCATGGAAGCCTAAGGCAAAGGCTTTGTGAAGAGATCCACTATGTTGTCCTCCATGGGACGATAGGCCACTGATAACAATAACTCGAAATCCATGATCTGCTCTCAAACATAATGATATTGAACCTTGATGTACTTCTTGCGAGCATGAAACACCAAATTCTTTGCTAGAGTTATGGCACTTAGGTTATCCACACATAGCTAAGTGGGTCCTGTCTGTGGAAAGCCAATCTCCGCTAACATCCAATGGAGCTAAATTGCCTCCATAGCTATAGAACAAAGGACGCGGTACTCTATCTCTATAGAAGAAAGTGCCACAATAGGTTGCTTCTTACTACTACACCATCCACAAGATAGCTCCTAATCCAAGGGAGAAAGCATAACCTTGTAGTGGACCGTCTCAAATCCACACCACCTACCCAATCAGAGTCAATCCATCCAAAAAAAGAGGCCCCTTCTCCATACATGATCACGCAGGATCGAGTCCCCTAAAATAACATAGAAAGCACAAAGCGGCTCTCCAATGAGCTTGAGTAGGAATCTTCATGAAAGAAGGCAACAATGACACCACAAAGGAAATATCCAGCCATGTGTGAATAAGCCATATCAATGAGCCAACAAGGCACCTATATCAAGCAGTACCAAATATGGACCTATGCTAGGATATGGAGATGCCCTATGCCATCTAATAAACCTTCAAACCAAGGAAGAAGTGGGGGATCCCCAGATCCATCATGTTGAACTCTTGTTGCAATATCTTTGGAGTCTGATCAACCTCCTATGAGTCACTCCCTATGATAATAAGGTCATCAACATATAAAATGACCAAGATACACCTATCACCCTCAATCTTGTAATAAAAGTTGGGGTCATGATCTAATCCATGGAAGCCACTCTGTAAGAAGAAGTGATCAATCCTTTGGTACCAAGCTTGAGGAGCTTGCTTCAAGCCAAAAAGGACCTTCTGCAACTTGTAAACATGGTCCTCCTTCCCTTGCACAATAAAACCAGAAGACTGTGAGACATAAATCTCCTTCTCTAAGATGCCATTCAAACTAACTTCACATCCATCTCATAAACTGTCCAATGGCGATGCGTGACAAGAGCCAAGATAGCTCGAATAGTGAAGCTTCTTCCCAAAGAAAGCCTCATAGAAAGGCATATCCGTCAATGCTGAAGTAAGGGACATGTTGCGGATATGAACTGTTGTAGTCACTGCCTCATCCCCATAGTAACAGGGAACGGCTATCCAGAGGCCCCGGAACGTGAGAACGCCATCCCGAACAGGCCAAATGGGGACACCAAAATGGGATGGGGCCGTCCCCTGTCCCGTCCCCAACAGCCATCCCCCCGTCCCGGCCGTCCCCTACCCCATCCCTTGATAGGGGACGTTTTGGACAGTTATTTTTTCTTCTTCCTTTTTTGGAGAGAGTGTCTTTTAGGGGGTGGGTTTTCTGTATGTTCTTTGGTAGTATACATTCACCCACACACACAGTAACATGGGACCGGTTTTGGGGTAAGGATGGGAATAGGGACGTGCCCACGGGGACAAGAATAATAAATTGCCATCCCTTGTTACCATGAAAGGGGGCTCTAACATGGGGATGGGACGGGGACGAGAAGCTACAAAATGGGCATCCCCTATTACTATGCCCACACATCCATCCACCACATCACATGCATACATTTTCAAATGCTATTTATGTATGTCGTTCCCTCCCGCGTCCCACCCCCCGTCCTTGTTCCTTGCTTTTAGCCGTCCCCATCTCCGTTCCCATTCCCCCTTCCATGTTACTATGGCCTCACCCCAAAAGGGAATGAGGAAGACTCCTATGCTCCACTTGGGCCATCTCGAGCATGGTCCAATTGGCACTCTCCACCACACCATTCTCGAATGGTATGTTCAAATGGGAGTACTTCACCCAATATCGTAATCCCTACAAAACTGAAAAAATAGGTTAAAACAAAACTTGCTATTGTGGTTTGCTCGTACACTATGAATCTTGAAAGACATCTGCATCTCCACAAACAACTTTCACTCACACAAGGGAGAGTACATCTTGCTCTTGTACTCCAAGGTGTAGGATCACACATAGCAGCTAAAGTCGTCAACAATCAGCATGAGATACTTGGCCTTCCCAAGAGAAGTCGTGCCCATAGGTACGCAAAGATCGGTGAGAACCAAATCGAGTAGTATAGAAGCCCTCTAAGTAGCAACCTAGCTATATAAGTCCCTCGATAGACGAGAGATTAAAGCCCAAATCTGGTACATATAGGACTTTGGCCCAAGAAGTGTGCCGATGCGGCAATAGGGAAATGGTCCCCACTCCACAAACAAGGACGACAAAGTTGTCACCAATGGTGACGAATCCCCCTTTGGATCTCATATCCTGAAGCCAATCTTGACGGTAGGTCATATGAAAAGAGGCCCCACTATCCACAAGTCAAGGCTTCTCCCCAAAAGAAGTAGCAAGAGTTGTATCCTCCACCTTAAACAAATGGATGAAGACAGACTAGTTATTGGGGTAGCCTTCGACTCCTTAGACCCTCCTTGGGCTTCAAATGAGGATATTTTTGCCAGAACTTCTCCGAATGAGTGCTCTTTCTGCAATGGGGACACTTGGGCTTCTTCTTAAAATCCTTTGAATCATCCGTCTTGTCCTCCTATGTCTTGGCCTTGGATTCTCCTCCTCCTTTTCTCCTCTCAAACTTGCTATGAAAGCCTTCGTGGAGCCAAATCCACTAGTACTTACATCTCTAAGCCACTCGTCATGCTCCAAGACTGGCTAGGCAAGGTCCTCCCAAAACAGAGTACCTCGAGTCCTCGAAGTTAGAAGATTAATGTAAAATACATCAAGATGGCAATTAAGTCAAAAGAATCATGACCGTATCCTAAGAAGATATAGTCCATCCAAGAGATACAAGCTCATCTCTCATGTCCTCCAGTTTATTGACAAGGTTCTTTATGAAAGAAGAATCATCGACATCGAGCATCTAAAGCTTATTCTTGAGGGATATGTGTCAAAAGATGACATACCAGCGAGACAGTAGGCTTTGCGGGAAGATACACGGAGTGAACTCGACAAACATGGAGAAGAGAAGAGAAGAGAGAAAAAACTCTGATGAATGGAACGATGAAGTTCTGAATCATGGAGTGAATGTGATATAAGGGAACAAGGGTGTCGTAACACAAGGAAGATGATGAAGACAGCCACGAACCACGAACCACAATGTTCTCCTAAAGGGATGTGACGGTAGTGGAGGCTAGAGAGAAGAGGTGACGGACTGAATGAATCGGCCGTGAGGAATGAATGAGTGTGGCCTATAAATAAGCATAGTCAGTCTAGGATGGCGCCTCTTTTGGGGCTACAAACCCTAAATGCAAAATGCAGAACCGCAAAAACACAAACCGCGGGTAAAGGGTGAAGGGTTTCTCAACACCCCCTCTCAGGCCCAAAAAGGAAAAGAAGATAAGAGTGAGGTGGAGATGGAATGCTACATGCTGAAGAATGCTCATGCAGTAGGTGCCACTTGAACAATGTCCCTCGTGGGGAAATTGTTCACTTGCCCAAGCGCCCCAATACAAAGATGATGAGAACATGCAATGCATAAAAGAAATGTCGGACTTTGTGAGGTACCGAGAACCATAAGGATATGCTCGTACTCAATCTCGAGAGGTGGCTCCATGCTAACCAAGTGACCAAGGCAAGAAGAGAAGAGGAGGAAAAATATGTAGAGGACCCCTAAGATCCAAGATTTCCACCTGAAAGGGAACCTACAGCAAAGAACTGTAGACAAGTGAACTAGAGAATCCAAAACTCAACCTCAGGAGAGAAGCCACTAGCTCCGTGCATCCATGCTCGAAGGAATACAAAGGCCTCGTCACCAAGTCACAGTTGAACCTTCGAGGTCCCGATCTAGGTGGTACCTGAAGATCCTGGGTATCAGTAGAAGAGATGACTGGTCGAAAACGGCCACCCCAAGAAAGTAGAGGATGGGTGAAAAACTTCATGTGGAGTAGGTTCCCCCTCTAAGGTGGGAGGTGGAGGGGCCCCCACTAAAGTCGAAGAAGAAGTAGATGCCCCCTCTGAGGGCAAAGAAATAACATCCCCCTCTGAATCCCCCTCTGAAGTAGATATGGAATCCAAAAACTCATAGATCACAAACTCCGAAATGTCTGATGATGAAGAAAGTGTCGTTGGTCGTGCCGAATAAAGTATCTGGGGTGCCGAAGAGCTCCTAGAGGTAGCCTCTCAAACCTGAGTAGTCGAGGGTGGGGCTCAGAATGAGCAAGAGGTGGGCAACAGTCGTTGTCTCTCAGTGGAGCGGATTGGGTAGCTGAAGAAGAGGAAGGAGTCGAGCAACCACTATCTCTCGAAGGAGCGGATTGACGAGGAGACGATATCAAACAATCACTATCTCTTGATGGAGCGAGCTGCACATCCGTAGGTCGTGGAAGCCACTGTACCTGAAAATAAGTGGAAGAAGACTATTGCTGACATTGCGACGATCTCCAAGAGATCGTAGCGCCAATCGATACTCCATGTGCTCGAAAGGACTTAGTGCGCATCGGATGCGTCTTATTGCCTTGAGCATAGTACTTTGATAGCCGATGTAGAACAATCTCTATGGCCCAGAAAGGAGAGGTGACACATGGAGTGAGTGCCTAGTGGAAGACACATATACTCCAGGGAGGTGGGGAGCAAAGGTCGAAGTCAGTAAGCATCGGTGGTGTGTCCGGTGATGCCACAGTAGGAGCACCCAATAGTCTGGTCATCTGTTGGTAAAGAAGCCATGGATACCAATGTACCTTGCTGAAGAAGGAAGAGATCAGCCACCATGAACCACGAACCGCAATGTCTACCTCAAGGGGTGTGAGGGCAATGTGAAGCACGAACCACAATGTCTACCTCAAGGGGTAGGAGGGCAGTGGAAGGGCTGGAAACAGGCACCAGGCTATAGATGACAGCAAGGGACAGCTGAGACTGCAATATCCTCCGTGAAAGGGGTGTGGGCAGCAAGCTGAAAACACCTGAAACCTACAAAAACGAGATTTTGCTGCAGCGGAAAAAGAAGAGAAGTGGATGCCGACTCTGATGAATGGAACAATGAAGTTCTGAATCATGGAGAGAATGTGATATAAGGAAACAAGGGTATCGTAGCACAAGGAAGATGATGAAGACAGCCACGAACCACAAACCGCAATGTCCTCTTGAAGGGGTGTGAGGATAGTGGAGAGGCTAGAGAGAAGAGGTGACGGACTAAATGAATCAGCCGTTAGGAATGAATGAGAGAGTGGCCTATAAATAGGCACAGTCAGTCTAGGATGGCACCCCTTTTTGGGGCTACAAACCCTAAACGCAAAATGCAGAAACGCAAAAATGCAAACTACGCGTAAAGGATGAAGGGTTGCTCAACAATATGGAGTGGGCAAATGTCTTCTGATGGTACAAAGACGCTAGCTTCTTCCACACATCAGTTACAATCCTCGTCCAAGAGATACAAGCTTATCTCTCATGTCCTCTAGTTTATTGATGTGCTTCTTCATGAAAGAAGAATCATCGGCATTGAGCATCTAAAGCTTCTTCTTGAGGGATATGGAGTGGACAAACATCTTCTGATGGTACAAAGACGCTAGCTTCTTCCACACGTCGGCTGCAATATTCAATCTATAAACATGCACTAGGACAAAATCCTGTAAGCTCAAAAAAATAAAGGATCTAGCTCAAGAGTTGAACCGATACCATATGGTTGCACGGTCCATTGTTGATCCCACTTTGGATTCCTCCACAAAACAGGGTACTAGATAGGAAACAAACTCCCAAAGATCAAAGGTGTTGAGAATGCACTCCACCTTATATGACCACAATGAATAGTTGGAACCATACAAGCCGTCCTCTTTTGGCAAAGAATGGAGTATGAGCACCTACATGGAGGGTGCCATAGGGGGCATCTTTAGACCTAGATGATGGGTCTTTTAAGAAATATGGAGGGAGGGGGATCTAGGAGGGTCGCCTTTGCTTTGGTTAGCTCTGTGTCCTCTCATTTACAATGATACCGTGTGAGTGTGCAATGGAAGAAAACCATGAACACACACACACAAACACAGAGGAAAGAAAAAAATATGCACTGATTGAAGGCAAATGCTGAATAGAGAAAAGTGGACTAATCAATCCATGTACGCATCTCGAGGCATTAGTGAGGGCACTAGATCAATATGAGAATGATGATGGCAAAACAAAAGATAGAGGAGTATGCCACAGACAAAGTGTGCAAATCAACAACCTACAAAAGATGAAGATAAGAATGATCAGCCAAGTGGGAGAGAGGATATAAATAAAAGAAATCCCCCCAAACTCGCCGACCTAAATCTCCACCCTTAAAATGGAACGACCTCCCAAAAAATGTCTGGCAACAACAATAAATGCAGTCCGACTACACAAGAATAATGTGAAAATGCTAATGTGACAGTGTGGATGTTGACGTGGCAATCTAGAGTAGTTGCAATGTGGCAACAGTAGCAAAATGACTAGAAAACCTAAAAAATGCACGAGAAATGCACACTAAACTGTCAAAGCTCCAAGGTCTCCATCAAATTCTTACAAGAGCTCACAACCAAGAGATGACAAACTGATAAACCCCAAAAAAAGGCAAGCTAACACTAACAAGGTAAAGAGGGAAACCCACCCCAAAAGACGCCTCAAGTGAATGTTGTATCTAAGGAATCCTTTCAATAGGATGAAACTCTGTGACAGACGACTCAGAAGAAGACTATGAAGCCAGAAGAAAACAGTCGGAATGGGTGAGCACGAGTGATTCCTTTCACCTCCCAGCCTTGCCTAGTATATTGCTGGCCAGACCATCGTGATCCGATTGCCAGCCGTCAAACCTTGGTGAGTCCTAATATTCTTGGACTCTTTTTAGTTCTAGGCTCCCCTTAACCCCATTCGGGCGCCCAAGAGCCCGGACGGTCATCCTCGTGCGTGTTCCCCTTGATTTACCTTAATGTCACATTCAATATTTGTGACCTTAATGTCACATTAAATATCACTTTAATGTCACATTAATGTCACATTTCCTTCCCCTTAAGAATCGGTTTCGTCCTCGAAACGATACTTGGAAGGTCTAACTGTAAATCAGGAAACCTTTTCTTTAAAGTACTTACTCGCTCCCATGTTGAGCTTTCTTCTGAACAATCTTTCCACTTAACCAAACATTCTTGATAAATAGTATTCCTTGTTCGTCTATTACGAACATTTAATATTCTTTCTGGTTCATGTGGATTAGATTGGTCATTTAATAGCTCCTCAATGTCATCATTTAAGATTAAATTATCCAAATCACCCAGCTTCTTCCTTAATTTACTTACATGAAAAACTGGATGTATTTTACTACCAGCAGGTAGTTGGAGCTTGTAAGCCAATTCTCCCACCTTTTTAAGTATTATGAAAGGACCACAATACCTTGGTGAAAGCTTTGGACATTGTCCCTTTTTCATAGTTTTAGTTTGTTCAGGCACCTTAAGATAGACCAATTCTCCTTCTTCAAAGGAGATGTATCTTCTATCGGTAGATACTCTTCCCAATTAGTTTGCCTTTTACTTACATATGCCCTAAGCATATCTTCAAGAATTTGGTTAACCCTTTCAATTTGCCCATCTGTTTGCGGATGATCCGCCGTACTCATGCTAAGTTTAATATCCAATTTCCTAAATACCGCACGCCAAAATTGGCTATCAAATTTTCTGTCCCGATCAAAAACTATATTTGCCGGAAGGCCATACAATCAATATATGTTCTCTACGAACAATCTAGCCAATTCTGGTGTTTTAACATCAGTTGAAGTTGGAATGAACCTAGCCATTTTGGTTAACCTATCCACAATCACCCACACAGAGTCGTGCCCCCTCTGTGTTCTGGGTAAAGCAACAATAAAGTCCATGGAGATACTCTCCCATTTTCCCGAAGGAATTTCTAGTGGATGGAGAAGTCCTCCCATTTTTAATCTTTCAGCTTTATTAACCTGGCATTTATTACATTTGACCACATAGTCAACGACGTCCTTATTCATTCCAGGCCAATAGAACTGCCTTTTAATAAGACTATAAGTCTTATTAACTCCAGGATGTCCCGCGCTAGGGGTATCATGACACTCAAAGAGTATCTGGCTCCTTATTTCTGTATCTTTTGGGACACATACCCTACCCTTGTAGAGTAAATAACCATTATCAATGGTAAAACTCTTCCACTTGAATCCAATTTGAGCAACCCCTGATGCTCCATTTCCTTGTTGAACATCCTCAGATATTCCTTTCTCAGTAGAAACACTTTCATTTGGATCCCCATTTTTTATTGCTTCCCATATGTTGGAATATGCCGGATCAACCTGGCATTTCCCTTTTAAAGATTCAAGCAAATTGAAAGTGAACTGAGTAAAACTCAATTCATTAATGATGGGCATTCTGCTAAGTGCATCAACTACTATATTATACTTTCCTTTTCTATATCTTATCTCATAGTCGAACTCTTGAAGCAATTCGGCCCATCTGGTTTTACGCCCGTGTAAATCCGGTTGATCATTAAGCCACTTAATGCTTTCATGATCCGATAAAATCAAAAGTTTGGCACTGTACAGATAGTGCCTCCATTTCTTCATTGCATGTACTATTGCATATAGCTCCCTTTCATATCATATTTAGTTTTCTTCGCATAAAGGGAATGTATTCTTAACAGTTGGAATACTAATTGTAAGTGTTCCAAATGTTCTTCTCTTGATTTACTAAAGATCAAGATATCATCCAAGAAGACGACGACTACAAAATGTCCTAGATAGGGCCGTAAAACACTATTCATCAACTTCATAAAGATAGCTGGTGCATTAGTGAGACCAAAAGGCATCACCAAAAAATCATAATGCCCGTATCTAGTACGAAATGCTGTCTTGGAAACATCTTGTGCCTTAATTCTTACTTGGTGATAACCTGATCTTAAATCTATCTTTGTGAAGAATTTTGCCCCTTGCAATTGATCAAAAAGATCTTCCATTCTGGGCATAGGAAATTTATTCTTCACCATTATTTTATTAAGTGCTCTATAGTCAACACAAAGTCGCATAGAACCATCTTTTTTCTTTACCAATAAAATTGGTGAAGCCCAAGGTGAATTACTGGGTTGTATAAACCCTTTATCAAGGTAATCCTTAATTTGTCTTTCAACTTCTTAATGTTGTGTTTCACTTAACCTATACGGTGGTTTAAAAATAGGGTGTGTATCCTTATTTATGTCAATTGGGTGATTTATATCACCCCTATTTGGTGGAAGGCCACTTGGTAAATCAGAAGGAAACACATCTTTAAAATCATCTAACAAACTACTTAATTCATTATTAACATTCAACTCACAAACATAAGAAAATTGCTGCTTTATATTACAGAAAGTAAAAGTGTTCTGTACAGGAAGAGACCGTAACATATATACCTCACAAACTTCCTTCTTTATCAGCTTCTGAACTTCAGTAGAACACAGCAAAGGATTATCAGATACTTCATGTTCACCTTGAATGACAAAAGTCTTACCATCCCTTTCAAATTCCAGTGTATTATGATGGTAACTACGTTTTAAGGATGGTTCCAATCCCCATAGCCACTCCCTCCCTAGAGCAATATCAGCTCTTTCCATGTTCATAATTTGGAAATCAAGTTTATCTTTATATCCTTGAATCTCAATTTCCAAATTGGATACCATTCTATCCCATATTTTATTGTCTTGGCCTTGCATCATACGAACAACATATTGATGCCCACTCTTTTGTTGGGGAAGTTTCAATTTTTTGACAAGTGCATAATTAATAAAATTATGTGTAGCAGAGTCATCAATCATGACTCTAACCCTCTTTCCGGCTATCAATCCATGTACTCTAAGTAAATCATATGGCCCAAAAGTAGGCTGCCACATAGAAATTGACATACAACACTTATGTTGTACATCCATGTGCAAGACCTCTAAAGATTTGTACTTTTCATGCCCCTTTAATTCTAAGGTCTGCACTACATGGATTTGTTTTTCTTTTCCCTTGCCCTTGTCCTTATCCTTTCCTTTGTCTTCCCCCTTTTTCTTTTGAGGGCAATTCCAAGCAACATGGTTAGGGGATAGGCAATTGAAACACAACTTTTCTTTTTTGGCCTTATCAAAGTCATCAGGACTTACCTTTGGCCTCACATATGGTTTCTTTTCAAAAGGTTGTTTTTTACCCTTAAAGAATGGCATTTTCCTTTTAAATTTGCCCACAAATTTTGAGCTTTCCAATTTCTTAGACTTGGGCTCCGTATCAGTGAGACTAGTGAGTGTACCTGGACGCATACTATCTTCATGAATTAATGAAAATTTAATTGCCTCTTTCAGCGTCTTAGGTGAACTCCTTTTTACTTCCTTTTTACAGGCTTTGTCTAGTCCCCTAATGAATCCTCTTGTTTTTTGAAATTCATCTATTCCTTCCAATTTGAGGATTATCTCACGATATTCCTCAAGATATGTCAGCAGGGGTCTTCCCTTTTGTCTGACATAATCCCAATCTTCCCAATTTCTTTCCATTTCATTTTCAGGAAGGAATTCTTTCAAAAAGACGGATTCAAATTGAGCCCAAGTTTCAGGTATTTTATTTGCCTCCTTTAAAGTTCGCCACCACTTATATGCTTTGGGCCCCAAAGTTAAACTAGCCTCCAGTGCTTGGAGATGTGGTGGGGTATTTTTAAGTTTATGTAAATCTTCCCATTTTTGGAGGAAATTAAAGATTGTATCTTTATTTCTATCTTTTTCCTCCCCGTGAAATTGAGGGGGTTTCATATCCTTTAGAACTGGATTATCCCTCAATTTATGGTGGGGTTCCTTAGGATCTCGCATAGTCACATCTAAATCTTTCGATGAAGATGGGACATCTGAGGTTTCTATCTTATTTTTATCTCTTTCTAACAATAAAGTTAATTGAGACTTTATTTCAGTGAGTGTTTGGGTTAAAAATTCCATTTGAACCCCCTGAGCTTGCACACGAGCAATAAGATCATCAAATTGCTCTCGTGTAGCAAAAAATTCTTCCCACTGTTCTTCTTGCATCTCTGATTCATGGGGATCTACCATAGGGTGGTCCCCAGAACTAGAACCTTCCATTACTCTCTCTTTCCCTTTTTCTGCCATTAATACACTGGAATTGGAAAGCAAAGATAAGAAATTTGCATAAAAAGTAAAGTACTTCCCTGGTTTTAATGGCAGAGCAGCTGCTGCTGGATTTATTAATAAGCCCGAAGAGTGAGGAACAATCCTTATCTTCCCGGACTAGACCAGTCACGCTGAAAATGAAATTCTTCAGCAAAAAACAGGACGATCACTTGGACCACAAATATGTCTTTAATATGTGTGACAAATCTGGCTGATTTCAGTCCGTCGGTGGTGATTCAAATGCTGGTACTTATCATCACGACTACAGCAGTCGTCTTTATGTTTCGCCTCACAGCTTCTTCATATTTCGCCTCACAGCTGACGCAGCTGGCGCCTTTGCACATTTCGCCTTTCGTTGACCAGAGACAAATCCCTTTTCGCCTCACGCCAGGTCGTTTTGCCTCACGCCTGCGTCGGGTCGTTTTTTCCTCACCTTCTTCACTAGAAAAATGACTAGAGAAGGTTGCATAAAGAGGGGTCCAGCAAAACTCAAAAATGAACAGCCCAACCACAGCATCGGTCCAAACAGATAGCCTACCCACGTGATGATCTCATCAGAAGAAGCTAATGAAGAATTCTATGAAGTGGAAACGGGCAACATAGACTAACAATTGCAGGAGCAGATATAGCTGATTGGCAATTTGGAATCTAATCCATAGAATCTTTCCTGAAGCAATCATATGACTGGAAGTAGCAAGAGTAAACAAACTTTCCAAATTAACTAACGAGAAAGCAGACTGCAAATCAGTGTTGAGATAGTGCACAGTAAAAACACGAGAACCAAAACCATGCTACTTAGAGATAGTTGCAGCATTTTGCCATTTATATGTTTAGTTTTCATTGTATGGAAACTTACAGGTGCCAATGTCGGTTTAGTAGGACCTTTATGACTGCTTGGAAAGGTAAGTCCCCCTTCTTGACTTACATCAACCTTTTGATCATTATCAGTCACCAATCTGGGTTGTGCCATGGCACTCTCTTCTGGCTGTGCCTCAGTCAATCTTCTCCAGGCAGCCCATGGTGCTCTCGTCCATGCAGAGGTGGATGATGCTGGCACTTCACAAAAGCTTGAACTGGAACTTGAACCTGATGGAGATACATAAGATGCCAATTTGGTGCTTTTGGATTTAGAAAGTAAGCTATTTGTCTTATTCCTTAACAAACCATCACCTTGAGAAGGCACTCCCATATTTAAACTTGAAATGGATCCTCTTTTGGCAGTATTATTGGGTCTTTGAGACTTTAACCTGCTGAACTTCTCTGTTGCAATTCTTTGTTTAGGCCCACGATCATACATGAAACCTAAAGAACCTCTTGCACCCTTTCCAAAGTCCGAAAACTTCAATGAAGACCTTGCTGGACTGATGTTTATGCCATCTGTGTCCTTGTTAGTTTCAATTCTAACCACATCCTCAGACTTTTTCTTTAAAAGTTTGTCCTTATCTGGCTCTTCCCCTTTATCTTTGGCTTTATCTTTGCGACGTCTCTCACATTCCCTTACCCTTCTTATCTCTCTTTCCCTCTCTGCAGCTGCTTCCCTTTCACTTTCCTTTTCAATTCGTAATTTTTCCTCCCTCTGCCGCCTTCTTTCCTCCACCAAACGAGCCACCTCTTCCCTCTGCTTTCTTTCCTCTGCCTCTAGAAGTTCCTTCTCTAATCTTACTTGTCGCTTTTCATCAGCCTTCTTGCGTGCTCTCTCAGCCCTGCTACCATGCAAATTCGCCAATTCATCTTTTTTTCTTTGAGAAGCCTCATCGTTGCAGTCTGTCCCTGCCTGCACAGTTCCACATAACTTTGTCCAAATCCTTCCAAGAGGAGACAATGTTCTCAGGATAAACACAAACACTTCTGAAAAGGAATATGCTGAGCTGAAGTTATCACTTCCATTTGCACTGTCACCGAACCAAGTGCAGCCCCTTCGCACTGTTTCTTGGGACCAAATACCAAAATCACGTTTGTTGCCTTGCCAACTGCCCCTAAAATATGGCACCCCTTCTCCATTGATGAGCCGTAATCCAGACTGTGCTTTGCCAGGAGTTAAGCCACCTGTACTTAGTGTTCCTGATGGTAATTCCAAAACAGGCCTCTTTGATACATGACCACAATATGTACAAGTGAATTTCCCAGCACCAGGGCTCTGCACTTTGTATGGTGTGAGACAGTTCCGACACCTCCGAGTCGCTTCCTTCCTCCACTTAGCAGCTTCACGGGCCTCAATCAGCTTTCTCTCCCTTAAAAGGGCACTTCGCCGTGCTCGCCAAGATGCCAGCCATGGCATGATCAGTTCATACCACCCCAAGCTGCTCAAAAGGACTGCTAAACAAGCCAACCGAGGGGAGGTCACTTCTAACCTGTAACCCGGCGGCAGAAGCTGAGACAGTGCCCAAACGATTATAAACGGGATGACAAGCCATGGTAGCATGGTCAGCACGCGCCGTGACCACCTTGATAATACACAAAGTAAGCACATTCTCTTCCCGTTGGATGTCTACTCCATGTGGCAACCAAAAAACCACCTGAAGCAACATAAATGGATCGTTCAGGTTGAAGATAAGCGTTTTACTGTAGTGTGTAATTAGCTGAAACCCTAGTGGAATGCTGGGAGAGGACTGGGTAACAGTGTCAAATGAGGAGGCGGCTCAAACCCTAATGCGATGATTGCGTGCGGCAGAAGTGATGAAACAAAACTGCAGTCTTGGTCTTCTTGTTGCCATGAGGACTGTTGGATGCCAGCAAAAAAAACAAAAAAAAAAAAAAGGAAAACCTAATGCGAGATGTGCAATGAGAGCTGACCTGGAAGCTTTTGTGGAAGGAGAGAGCTGGCCAAGCTGGGGGCGTTTAAGCGCTTGAAAGAACGGGACCTGTGAAGGAAGAAGAGAGTAAGGAGGGGGAGGGGACGGGAGCCGAGGTCTGCGGGAAGAAGGAGAAGGAAAAAATGGCGGAACCTAGCGGGAGGAAGCCATAACCTCCTTTCAATCTTTTTCTTTGTTCTTTTCTTCTCTTCTCTTCTCTTCTCTTCTTTTTCTTCTTCTTCTTCTTCTTCTTCGTCTCTGCGGGTGTATTTTTCTTCCTCCTTTTGGTGTTGATCGAGATCACACTCCTGTGAGTACGCAAAGTCCAATAGAACACGTGAGCCTCAAGCGCCTTTGTGTTCCAAGAAAATGAAGGGCCTAAAAGAAAACGCTTTAGAGCCCATATGAGTGCCTTAATCCAACAAGAAAATCTTCTATCTTCTATACTTATTAAGAGTACCTTATGTGAGGGGGGTCCAAATGGTGCACACAAAGCCCCCTCGAAACCTTTCATCACTGCCATGCACCCCCGTCGCCTCGCAACATGACCCCACCCACCCAATCCCCGCGCAAAGCACCTTACTTCAACTATCCTATCAAAATAAAAAATTTGACCAATGCGATCATGACACGGTGGTTAGTGTGTGGGTTGAGTTATAAAGCTGCATGAGTTCAAACCCTGCACACTACATTCCCAATGGCATAATTAAATATCTATTCGCTTTAAAAATCCATATGAGACATAAGGGAGCGATATGAGAAATCTCTTAAAAGTTACTTAGGCTATGTTATCAAGATCTTATTCTTTTTTGGTGGACCTATATATCCCACCAGGTGCAGATTCGCAGTCGGGTGGGGAAGTTGATAGCAAACTCAAAAGTTCGCATGGATATGGATTCTACAACAGGTTCCAAACAAAAAACCAAAGCAAGCATTCAAAGAGGGCATGATCCAAAATGGTGCTAATGAGTATGACCAATAGCAACATGCATTGAATGACTGACACCATTAACATGGCAACCCTTCATCGACTTTTCTTTTTTACTTTTTATAATATTCAAAATTATATGTTTTTTTATCGAATGATCAATGTCACTTTGCAACATACCTCAAAAACACGTGACTTACTAAATGCTCTGGAGTGTTGAACCTTGTTCGACACCCCCAAAAACAAATTCTATGTTCTAAGAAAATAAAGGTTAATTAATTTAATTTGTATCAAAAATAGAGTGCCTAATACTAACCATTTATTTTCTTACATATTTTTTCAAAACAAAACACTGGATATCATTAACAAAAGGTAAGCAATATAAGGAATTTATTAAAAGCTACTTAGACTATCGTATACACTGGTCTTATTAGACATTGGCAAGCAATAAGAAAAATTTATTAAAAGTTACTTGGGTTTGTAATCAAAAGGTAAAAGAAATCAAGTGAGGCATAAGCTTAGTTACAAGCTTTTGATCCCACTTCTATGTTTGTAAAGGTCAGAGAACTATCAACTTGTCACAACCCAACTTGAAAGGACTATTTGGCTCAACTAAGCAACTTTTTTGTACCTAACCTTTAGCTTGGAGAAAGCGAAATTAAGAACAAGTATAGAACTAGGGTAAGGAGGGGTGATTGGAAAAGAAGAAGTGTTTCTATACTAGAACACAAGGAGAAATGGTAAATATAGCATCTGGTGGTGTCTCATATTGGAGGGATGGGGTTCAAATCCCAATCTATGCTAGGTCTTGCTAGCTTTTGAAAGTGGTGTGCCCTTGTTTTGCATTGGGTGGTCCTATTTTGTCAAATAAAATAAGCGTGAGTTCTTTCTTTTTTTTGACAGTGAAGATGGATGTGACTCACATTGGTATGCCATCAAATTTCAAACCTTTGTTTTGATTATAAAGATAAATCATTATCTATTCCACGGTTTGCCCCTTGTCCCTAACAATAAGGCATGCAAGCTTTGTGAGTACAACTCTCGATCCACACAACATTAAGCAAGTATATGGACATGCATTATGAGCCTTGAGTGGCAAAGATTGACAATTTTGTTTGTTGTGGACTAGAATTGATTGAGACTCTGAAACACTTGGTTGAAATAATCAACATCTTAAAGGGTTTGATTTCTCTTATAGCTATAAGAGCCTTACAAATGCTCTAATGTGACTGCTTGTAATGAAGGTAGCTTTTCTTTTTTTAGTCAAGTTGATCAAGGAAAGCATGCATTGTCAATTTGAATGTTTGTGAATGTAGCCTTGATCCTTGACCCATTTGAAAAATCTCATTTGGAAAAAAGTCTTCAAGGGTGGAAAACTTTTGCAATGGTTTTAAGCATCTATCCAATCCACCCACCCACCAATATCACATCCTAAAGCATACATAGTCAAAGCACAAGGAGTAGCTCCATTCTTTTTGTTCATGCCAAAATAAAGTTCATGTTAAGAGAAGCATGAATTTTACATGCATGACCTAAAAGAGGGGAGAAGGGGAAGAATAGGGCAAGGGGGGGAAAACAAATGTTCAAATTAAAGTGGAAGAAGAAAGGAATAGTGTGTTCTTTCTTAGGTCATAAATGGATGTTCACGATTGCAAAACATATCACGTTCGTTCCTTGCACTATGAATTTCTAATTTAGGGCATGCTTGTTCTTTACATAAACTTAAAGATGTTTGACTATTCTAGATTTCTCATAGTTATCCTATAACCTAACCTTATATCATCTTAACTTTACACTTTTAACCCACACACTATATCATTGTGTAGTATATATATGATCTATTTACACTCATCTTCCTTGACAAAGAATGTGGCCTAATTCTATGATATGCATGTCATAACGATACTTTACTTCTCTCTCTCTCTCTCTCTCTCTCTCTCTCTCTCTCTCTCTCTCTCTCTCTCTCTCTCTCTCTCTCTCTCTCTCTCTCTCTCTCTCTCTCTCTCTCTCTCTCTCTCTCTCTCTCTCTCTCTCACAATCATTGGCAACATAAGATATGTCAATATGTCGAATCTTTCAAAATGCTAAAAATCTTTAATTGCAAACTCCAACACACATGTCAATTTTTGTGCAACTGGCCTTCTAATAAGCAATCATTTTCATGTTCGGTTATACGTGAAAGTCACATCTTATCTCCCAATAAGCTTAGATATCATGATATAACTTTATCTTGCTAGCATGGATTACATTTTTCTATTTGCTTAGCTAGATCAAGTTCTATTTGCTTGCATGAATGATAGCTTGGTTTGTTTAACTTTACCAAAAACATGGTAATTTATCACCCAAAAATGATCACATCTTCAAAATCTTTGGACTCAAAATAACACAATGAAAGTCAATTCTTTGCATATGTTGCAAAAAATATTTTCATGCAATAATGATATTCATGGCTTTGATATTATTGAGAGCTATTTACATTATTTTCACATTTTTATCATTATAATTTCATGCATAGTCTTGTTTTCAAATAGGGATTATACACATGGGAAAACTACAATACACAATCTTGATTATGACCATTCTATGTTGGATGATGAGGGTGTATCTGTTAATCTTTACAAGATGTCACATAATGATACTTTTCATTTCCATTGTTTATTAATAGAAGGTTTTTGGGTGCTTTTCCATATGTCACTCGAAGAGAATAGAGAGATTAAAAGAGTGCTTTGAGATAGATAAATCTTGGGTAGTTCTAAAGTTGTAACTTTCATCTTCATGAGAGCTTTCTACTTGTTTTCAATATTCATATTCTTTTTACTATTGTCCTTCTTTATTTCATAAAAGTTGCTCATTGGCTTTCTCTTTAGTTTAGTTTGATAAGAGGTTCAACAAAAAATCATTTTTAAAGGTGATTGCAAGGGAGTGAGTTTGCATCTTATCAAATTTCCATTCCCAAATTCCTCAAAACCAAAAACTCACCAAAGGAGAAAAATCTTGCCTTTACTTCAGCATATGTCTAAATATATCAACTTTTTTATGAAATAACTATTGTCCAACGCATCACTGCTAGAAAGACAACATGATGACTCAAGGTCTCATTTGCATGGCCATTCACTACAAATGATATTAAGGAGGAGAATGAGTCGGCAAGAATCAAGATGGATCATGTTATATCAACATTGTGCAACATGTAGCATAGATCGTAAATAAGTATAATAGATAAATAGCCCCATATGGTCCATGGAAGTGTATGATGAAAGCCTAAGAGTGGTAATGATCAACCCATTTTTTTCAATCATGACATGAGATCAACACATCTAAACTAAAAAACTGAACAACAAATACAATAGCTCTAAGGAATTTAATTGATCTCTCAAACTACCATACAACGGCATGCATGGCTTGAATCTAGCATGCATGGCTTGAATCTATCATACACATCCAAAGCATTCTTTAGTTTTCTAATTAAGATATACTACTGTGTTGTATGGCAAATTAAAAAAGCTTCCTTAGTTAAGTCCTTTAGATGAGGTTTCTTTGCATGTCCTTTAGGCATGAATGCAAAAACAAGTCAAATAGTATTTTGAAAACAACACTTTATTAAAAACAACTATATAAAATCACTCCCTTCAAAGTAAGTATTTCAATCACCAAGATTTGCAGCCCTCCTTGGACTCACCTTGTCTAGAATGGGATCCTTCGATGTATGTAGCATTGAGCTCATGCAAGCTCCACTCTCCATTTTATGTCTAATAAGGAATTGAGACCAAAGCCCCACTAGTTCCCTAGTTGTCATAGGAGCAAATTGCTCCTATGTGGTGACCTTACCTACACTAGACACCAACCAATGCTTTGAGTAGTTTTATTTTATCGCCAAGAATGGCAACATCATCAATATTTTTGGTTGCATGGTGAAGGCATTGGGAGGCACAATGCCACTGTACTTGCCGATCTACTTGCTTAGTTAGATTGCACAGAGATCCATCACAAATTGTCTTTGCAACCAAAAACAAGTAGTGATCAATCCTAATGAGGAGCTTGAATGCATCCCTTCGAAGATTGTGTTGTTTCCAATCACGTGTGAAAAGAAACAAATTTTTGAGAACCGTTCACTTTGAAGGATCATTTTCTTCTTTAGTTAGGATATTCAATTATTGTCTTTCCAAGGTGTCATTCCTTTCAAGGGTCAAGACTGTCAATGTCTTGAGTTTTTCTAATCCTTCGGGCATTGAAGCACTTCCTTCTTTACTTAGGGTCATTGGCCTTTAAGCATTTCTTATTGACTTAGTTTAGCCTAATGATTAAGGGTATTTATGAAGTGATTACATGTCACTTGATAATAGTTTCCCTAAAAGCTAGATAGTTCCATATTAATAATTCAAATTAAGGTTTAAGGTCTTAGCCTCATTATGTTGCTCTTAATTAAACAAGGGGTTCAATGGCGATCTATCTTTGGAACTCATTGTAGGGACCTACTAGGGTTTTATTTGAGCATC
This sequence comes from Lygodium microphyllum, assembly GCF_053477565.2. Classification (NCBI taxonomy): domain Eukaryota; kingdom Viridiplantae; phylum Streptophyta; class Polypodiopsida; order Schizaeales; family Lygodiaceae; genus Lygodium; species Lygodium microphyllum. Next base: position 34,365,219 of record NC_141157.1, on the reverse strand, counting down.
CCATACTAAGCTTCCCCCCCTAAGGTTGCTTCTAAACTTTCCTAAGTCAGTCCCTAAATCCTTTTCGTTTTGTCATTAATGTTACCTACCTTTCTCATTCTTTATGTTTCCCATTTTGATTTGATATCGTTGGTTGATTTATAGTGTTTACTTATTTTGACTCTAGGTTTTACCTTACTTTTTAGTTTAACAATAGTCAATGTTGAGTTCCCTAGGCTATAGGTATTCCCTACCTTGACTTGAATTAATGTCTTCTTGGGTCAAGGCAATGTGTAGGTTATGTCCTTCCCAAGCTTCATGTCGGTAATGATGTGTATACCAAGAATATGTAGGCTTGAGGTAAGAATTTGTTTGCCATGAGGTAAAGTTTGGTGGGTAAGATCCTTCAACAAAAGAATAACCCCAAGCAAGCTGATTCAACTTTGCAAGGACCTCGCTATATATATCTACCAAGGCCTAGGTATCCCAAGTACTAGGCAAAGAAACTACTTAATCTCAACATATTCATGTGATCATGAGAAGTGAGATAATAGCCTTTCCCTTGAGGTGAAATGTGCTACCCTTGCAAAGGTTTGGTCTCTTCTCAAGGACCTTGGTCATTCCATGTGGTGCCACTTGCAAGGGCTGTAGGGTGTTGAAACCTTCAATGGGACTTCAAGAATTTTAAGCTTCATGTACGCATCCACACTTGAGGTAATACCTACATTAGCTTGAGGAAATGTTATCAAAACTTCAAAATGCAAGGTTATATCTAGGTGACACAATTCTAGGCTCTTCATCTCAATGCCAAGTGTCAAATAACTATAGAGTGGGTGCTATTTTAATGAAGTTAGAGCCTAAACGAATAAGGAACATGTAGGCCTGATGTAAATCACAATCTTTATCTCAAAAGGCAATGATAACATTGATGAAATATGGCTAAACAAGTAAAAGGAAACCCTATACCTTCCTAGCACATTTCAAGTTCATCTATGATGTATTCCTTGCAAATTCTAGTGGTAGGGTATGACGTGAAAATGCTACCAACCTTATGCTTGAGGTAAGAACCTCTTCTAATCTGAAGGTTTTTGAGATGTGGAAGGACTAAGAGACTCGTATCAATGTGCTAAGATTCCACTAGGTCCATCACTTTTACATTCATTTATAGATGGTTTTTCTTATCTTTGGCTTACAAAGTAAGTATATTAACTCAAATCAACTCATCTCCCCCTGTTTAGCACATGTTGTCTTCTAAGCAACTCCTAACTTGCCAAGTTTGCTTTGGGATCTTCCATACCACTTCACATTTGCTATCAAGGCTTTCATGCACTCAATGTCGAGGTGGACCTCTTATTGCTTCAAGAGCTCAACTAACCTTGACAAACTAGCTCTCATCTAGTCACTCACTTCCTTCCTCAAAACCATTGGACTCAATCTCCAATAACTAAGCAAAAGCAAACCAATGACTATGAGATTGTAGTAGACCCCTTGTTTCTAGTCCTTGCTTGAAGTAGAGAGGTGGTCTCATGATCCTTATGTTGCCTCCTCAAGATCCGAGCATTTGCTCCATGCTCTCATTCCTCCATCAAGCTTAAGATGCTCATTATAAGAATGAGAAGAGAAAGAAGGAGAAAAAGGAAATGATAGGTTTGATGGAGTGCTTCATTCTCAAGTCCCTTTGACTCTCTCTCTCTCTCTCTCTCTCTCTCTCTCTCTCTCTCTCTCTCTCTCTCTCTCAATAGCAAGCAAGCAAGAGGAAGAGCAAGTGCAAGAAGGTCACGCCCTTAACATTTCCTTAAACTATGAGATGGGGAAATAGGCCAGGGGTTGAGGATCCCTAGTTATAGTCAATATGTCCCTTTTTTTGTACTTTCATGAATCAAGTGGCTACAATGACTAGGAGACGAGTAGTAAAGGGTGAACCATACCTACTTTGCAATCTCAATGATACTATACTTTTGTGTTGCCTGCCTTAGTGAAGCCTTTAAGGCCTTGATTTAAGACATGTGCTTGATGGAAGGGCACTAAATCTTATTGGTTGAGCCATTTTTTGCAATGCTCTCTCCTATTTTGATGAGTGCTCATACAATGTTTAGGGGTAGAGCTTGCCTAAATCTCAACCCTCCATAGACCTTGAAGTCAAACATCATAGCAATGTTAGCTATTTTCCTCTCCTAGTATTAGTGCAACACCCTCTCTTGGCTCTATCCTTGGCCTTCCTCAGTTAGTTTCTCCAAAGATGGGTTGATTACCTTTTGTGTTTGGGCTCACAAGTTCTTAATCATATTGTTGTATCTTTCTTGATCTTCAATCACTATTTCTACTCTCTATTGCAAGCCATAAGGTTCTCCTTCCACTCTTTCTAATGGTGCATCAAAATCTAAGAGTTTCATGATTTCAGTTGTGGGTGTCATGAGCATAGGCTACTCAAAGGGTACTTTTGTTGGTGGGCAAGTGAGAGTCACCATGTTGCAAGGATGTTAGTGACTAGAGTCTCATGTCCTTAGGTCTTCGTCATTATAGTGAATTTAACAGAGATATTTTAGTAGTATCTTCTTGACAAATTCATAGGCTATGACTTTGAATTCTATGTCAAAGTCCATGTGCTCCAAGGTTGCAATAGCAAGACCAAGTCATGCTTTCAACTCATGTACTTGTCTATCATGGTCCTTAGAGTAATCACTATTGCCTTGTGGAACATTTCCTATTGCACTGAAATGACATGCTTACACTCTACCTACTCCTTGTACCGCCTCTCTCATAGAAGAGGGCATTGGCAAGGTTTATAGCCATTCAACAAAGCATATCCATATGAGCAAACTCAACATTTCAATCCATTGTGATTACTACAGTGTAAGATATGTTTTGAGTGTGGTTTGTAGTCCAAATAATGTCGGCTTGTAGTACTCAAGCTTGGCAAATTTTCACAAGCTCTCTTCTTAAGGCAACTATCTTGGCTCTTTCTTACTCAATATGGGCCTTGTGTTTAGCTACTTTCATCATGGATTCCTTCCCTTGCTTTTGTATCATCTTCAGGCCTTGGATTTGGGATCTCATTCCCTCTAGCTCATTGTATTTATTTTTAATTGGGTTTGGAGATCTCAATGTTATTAAGCAAATTGTTGGAGAAACTCTTGAGATCTCCTTAACCTTGTTCGTCCTACATTCTAGTTCCTATTTTTCCCTAACTACATATGCTTTGTCTCTTCAAAGTTCTTCGTACAAATGCTCTAGTATATTCAAACTTCCTCCTACATGTGTCAATCAATCTCCATGCTTACACAAGTTAATTGTTAACTCAACTAGTCAATGTTTGTCTCCTTTAGATGTAGCTACTTTAGTGGATTTCTCTTTTTTAAGACCGAGCAACTTAGATTGTATTCCTCGAATGGTAGTCATTGTCCATTGCATCTTTCTGGGATCCTCAACAACCTTTCATTCCACCTACTTGAGCTTTCTACCCTTCATGCCAAGTTTACCTCCACTCTTCCCATTATGTCTTTGTCTCTAGTGCACATATCTTCATGAGATGTAAGCCTCAAGTCTTTATCTACAATAGCACTGAATAGCAACCCATGTTCATTTATTTTTGCTTTGTTTCACCACCTACTTGACACCATAATTGTTTCCTTTTTCATATCATATTTCTCATCTCACATAATTATACCTAAGGTTTTCTTTACCAGTTGTAATGTCAAGGTTATTGGAATGAATGAAGCTCATGTATCCTAGTATCTAGACTAGGCCACTCATGGCCTTAACAAATTTAGTAAGACTACATTCATGGACCAATCTCTTCATCATACCACTGCTCTCTATAACCTAGTCTATACTATTCAAGATGCAAAATTTTAACTCCCTCTAAAACTATAGTTGGATCTCAAATACATGTTATTGCTCCATGGTGAAGACAATATTATTCTAGCTATTGGTATCCTTAATAGGCTTTACTTCTATAGTTCTCAGCATGACCCATTGGTAAGAAAAAACTAGTGCTAATCTTGCTATACATGATGTGAGAAAATGTTGAAAGGATTTCTAATATATTATTTGAAGGTTTGCCTTGGTGATTCATGAACAGAAGATTCCTACGACCAAAGCTCCATTTTAAACCTAAAACAATGCTCACAAAATTTTAGGCACTTATTTCAATGTTTTTTCAACTTTCAATGAAAATGAGAGCGTTCTTTGAAAAAAATGAGAGCATTCAAAACAAAGAAAACACATTATCTTCTTTTTCTTATTCTTCTCTCTTGCCACATAATTGGCCCGTTTCTTTCACTTTAAGTCTTTCTTTTTTTTTTTCTTCAATCATTTGATAGGGCCATTACCAAACTCTCCTCTTTTCTGGATCACAGACTAGAGCAACTTCCTTAGAAATAACGGGCTATGTGAAGGTAGTCCCCTGATGCGTTGTATAAAATCACATCTACCTCCACAAACAACAAGTGCAAGTTGAGAGGAAGGGTCACTAGGATGAGTATTGGCACCAACAGTGGGAGCTCATGCTCGATTGTCAAGACTCATGGACCGCTTATTGTTTCAAGCATTTTAAACCAAGTGCAATGGCTATCTCTCACATAGTCGTGTGCACTCTCACAGTTACGAGTGTAATGAGCTTACCTTCATGCCCAATTGAGTTGCCTCCTCCCACAAGCTCTCCGGTAGTAGCTCCATGATCCAAGGTACAAGCTCAAGCAAGCTTGATCCTTCCTCAAGTTCCAAGCTCCAAGCTCCATTACAGTGTGAGAGATAAGAGAAGAGAAGAAGAGGAGAGGAGAAGATGGAGAGCTTTTTCACCATGGTCCCTCACCCTCACACACTCACACACTCACTCCCTTACTCCCTCACATCCCTCTCTCAAGCAAAAGCATAAGCAAGGGTAAGAAGAAGAATAAGAAAAAGAAGAGAGCTAGTTTTGGCTACACACAAGAATGAGCTTCTTCATTCACTTTTTGTCTTTTATACATGCCCTACCTTCTCCTTGGGCGTCCATCCCCTTTTTTACATGATCGGCCATTTTAGCCTAGGTCCTCTTTTCCTATTTGCTTCCTTTTTACATTGTTCCTTCACCCATGCTTGTCTAAATTTACAAATTGCACAGGAGGGAGCTTGGTGCTCTTCTACAAAAAATTAGGGTACACTTTTATATTTATAAATGTGCCTTTTCCTTTTTGCACTTGCCTTGGACTTTTAAAGTTGCTTCTGTGCTTTTGGTCTTTTTCATGCTATTGTTCCATTGGGCTGCCTTTTTTTGCTTTGCCTTGTGTCTTTTGATTTTCTTTTACTTTCTTTGCACCGGGGTTAACATTACCCCTCTCCTAGCTGAGTGCTAGTCCCATGGCACTTGTTAGTGAGGGCTTGGGTGGTTGAAGGTTTGCTATGTGGGTCAATGATGGGGCTTTGGGGAGACTAGCTATGGAGAAGAAGCATAATTAAATGGATGTGAGGTTATGGAGGTCGAGAAGATATCGAGAGGGTGGCAGGGGGTCTTCAAGCTCAGTGGTTAGTCATGGGTTTTTGAATGTACTTGAAAAGGAAAAGGAAGTGCACTACCTGGGGGTGTGTCTACCTCATTGTGTAGTGTACGGTGTCAATGCCAATGGTTGGGTCAGGCAAGCTTGTGGTATTGTCCCACACTTGAGGACCCAGATCATCGTGCAAGGGGAGGTGTTGTGGTGGGTATGACTTAGAAAGATAGCTCTACCCATAGTAGGCAAGCGTAAACTCCCTAGGTGTGCAAATGGAACTGAGAGTTGGGTCAGGCAAGCTTGTGGTATTGTCCCACACTTGAGGACCCAAATCATCATGCAAGGGGAGGTGTTGTGGTGGGTATGACTTAAGAAGATAGCTCTAACCATAGTAGGCGAGTGTAAACTCCCTAGGTGTGTCCTGTCCTTGATGTGCCTTAAGTGTGAAGTGGGGGAAGGGGCTAGGGATATAATTGTCTCTAGGTGTAGTGTATGTGGCACTCTGATTATACATGTGAGTTCAATCTCTTCATTTTCTTATGCTTGGACTTTGTCATTTTTTTGCTTTCTTTATTTCTCTATTTTTTAAAAAAATTTAATATTTAATACATTAGGAGGGAGTACGCTAGACATCATCCCGATGCTCTTTAGGAGCTACATTGTAAGGAGGCCTGAGAGACTTGGTAAGGAAGGGTCTGCTTTGCAACTAGCCTTTTACGTTAATACGTACATTTAGGGGTGCGATTGACAGGAATGGGTCACTATAATTGGTGAAGTGGCTGTCATTCATATCGTCAAGGATTGCCTAATTAAAGGAGGGTAGGAGCATGGCCCTCATCATGAGGTGGGCCATCGCACAACTATCGATTTCCACATTGAGATAAAAAAAGAGTGGCAACAGCCATGCCTCTTCCACTGCTGGCTTTTGCTTGAGAAAAATCTAGTGAGTACCCTGAGATAATTACAGGGAGTGATGAATGTGCAATTAGGGTAGGATGAAAACTCATCGAGGAAGTGCATGATGGATGGATGGATGTCCCACTCAGTGATGAAGATTAAGCACTCCTCTAGACTCCATGCATTCACATTATAGATCTTGGGAAAATCATACCTGCCATGCACATTCAAGTTATAGTCTACCTCTATTCTTTGCGGATATGGCATGTAGGTGAGATTGTTGCGCTCCTCTGGTATAATGTTATAGAAGGCCATGTAAGCACCAAGGTTGGAATCCCAAACACGTTGCCACCATTTTGGTTTGGGTTCGTATCTACTGATGGTCTTTGGGATCTCCCAAACCTTGTCTTGCTAGTATTGTGTAGGCTCTTTCTACCACCTTGTAGGATATTTTTTTCTTTCATCGATCCATTGGTTTCCTAGTAATTATATGAGCCTACTTACATGCTCCACCATTCTTAGAGATGAAACCTTGTCTAAGGAGTGAGGATAGTGGAAGGAGAACTCGAAATGTCAGCATTTGTTCTCTCACTGCTCCCAAACAGCTAGTTCCTAGGCCTAGTTTACACAATAACATTCTTCTCTTTGTGAGATCTGGACTTGAGGAACTTATTGCAGTTGGGCTCTTAGCCTCCTTTGTGCTTGCTCCACCATCTCTCTTCTCTTTCTTTTTGCTTCCATCACACTTTCTGGAGCAGTGCTTTCCTCGAGATCTTCAGGTGGCATCTCTTGCTGGGGTGGGCTATATTCATGTGGTTGTTCTTCCTAATCTCGGCCTGCTAGCCCCTCTTCCTGTAGCACTGGCTCTCTTGGCTTTTCAATAGGGCACTGCATCTCTTGGCTTTTTAGTAGGGCACTGCATTTGTTGTTCTTGCTCTCCAAACCCTAACTCCTACGACTCCTTTGTCGAGAGCCCAACCTGCCTCAAGTACCGTTGTTGTTGCTTTGCGCTTAGGCTAGTGCTGGCTATGGGGGTTTGCTCTTAGAGACCATACTTTATGGCTCTTCTTGTAATTTCCAGCTTCCTTTTTAGCCCTTTTAATGTGTCCTCACTTGGTCGCTAGCCAATTCGATGGGGCAACCGAAGCATGAGATCACTTACTCCCATAAGAACTTGGCGGTCGTCCTAGCGTCGTTTTTTCGTGTGGCTCTTGCCTCTGCCCATTTCGTGAGGTAATCTGTGGCCACTACGATATACTTGGCTTGTGAGTACTGCGCCGCAGGACTGATGGGTCCTATGAAGTCAATTCCCCATTTTTCGAAGGGTTGGCGAGCAATAATTGGGGTCAACTCCATTTGATCTTTATGAATCGGGACTTTTTTCCGTTGGCACTCGTCACAATGCTTGACGAATCACTTGGCGTCGCAGAAAAGTATGGGCCACCATAGTTGAGACTGCAGCACCTTCTGTGCTATCGTGTCTCCGCTAAAGTGTCCTCCCGCAATGCCGTTGTGCGCCTCCGAGAGCACATCGTGCATCTCATGCCCTTCAGCCTGGGTCACATGTAGCACGATATTAAGAAAGGCTTGCTGTTGGACTTCTATATCGGCAAGGTCCTAGAGCCTTTTAGCACTCTTTTCTTTCCAAGCTCTCGACTTCTCCTCCATCTTTTCTATGGCGTGAATTTGGCATTGAGACAACATCATTACCATCCATTCATGCTTCTTCTAAATCTCGAGCATCTTCTCCTTATACTGTCTATGGTGGTTCAACTGCTCTTCTAGTTGTTCTTGCTCTTGGAGAGTCACATAAAGTTGGTTTTGCACCTGTGCTAGCCTTTTAGCTAACACCTCATGTTTTTGTGCCTTGGTATCGTGCAAATCTTTGAGCAATCATTCCTTTTACTGTTTCTTGTCACGAAACTTTGCATAGGCATGAGTCGTCACTCTTTCTAGCTCCTCAGTGAGCTCATCTCTGATTTTCTTCAATTGCTCAAGGTGCTCCTCCATGTTTTTATTTGGTTGTAAGAGGATTGAGAAATCCATCTCCAGCCCTATCCCCTCCCCTGCTTTCACATCACATGGCTCTTTTGCTCTCTCTTCTTCCTTCTTTGCTTCCAAATCCTTCTTTAGATCATTTATTTGTCTCTGCCTTCTATTGGGTGGCTATTTGCTGCATCTTTTCATGCTGATAAGTTGAGAATGCCTCTCTTTCCACCTCCAACTCTGCCAATAGTGCCTTCCTCTCTTCCTTCACCTTTTCTAGTTGGGCTAGCAGCTCTTCTATGTATTAATCATAATTCGTTGGCATTGGCATAGCCGAGGGTATGGACATTGTTGAGGCTTTTATTTTGGGCTTTTTTGGGTCTTTTCTTGACTTTTCATCTACAACAGCTAGCCTCTTCATCCTTGGCACTGGGGCTCCTCCACTAACAAGCACTAGGCCAAGCTGTTGCACTGTGCTCTGACTAGTTACTGCACCCAAGCCATCACATTTCTTTGGTTCACTGTGGTGGCTGCTATGGTTTGCTGTGTGGTGGTAGGCGTGGTAACCATGACAGGTAGTGGTGGGTATAATGGGGCCTTCCCCTTGCCTACCACTACAAGTCCTTGAGTTGCTTCTACTTCTGCGGCACTGGTGCTTGGTACATCTTCTAAGCTCATCCTTTCCCACTCTTTTGATTGGGAGGTTTACTCGATTGACAATCTGAGGTCTAGAGCCATCTACTCATCATCTTCTCTTTTTAGCTTTTCCTCCTCTTTTTGCTTCCTCCTTTGTTCTTCTTTAGTCCTTTTAGACTCATCTTTAGCCTTTCGTAGGTGTTTTCCCTCTTCCTCTGCTTCTTCTTGCATTCCTCTTCTAGCTTCCTTGATTCTTTTTGTGTGGCTTCAAAGACTTTGTCCCCTTCTACTGTAGTTCCCTTCTTTTTGCCTAGAATTCTCAACATAATCTTTCCCTTTGCTCGTTGGCTTGATGGTACAAATCCCTCCTCACCTCTCTCACTAACAATTCTTTTGCTCAAACCCTGCCACTGTTGCTAAGCTTGGAGATGAGATTCCTTCATCTTTGCAGCTCGCTTTGCTTCTTCCTTTTGTACTCTTGAAATTTCTTCATCCTCCAAGCTTTCGGTAGAGAATAAAATTCAAGTGTTCACCTTAATGGCTGAATGCATTGGTGATCCATGGATTGCTGAACCATGATAGCCCAACAACACACCTTCCTCAATACATTGCTCCACTCCACCAAATCGGAAGGAAACGAAGCCAATGATCAGCTGCAAAAGAAGCTAACCATTGCACGCAGAGCTCTAACATCAGGCCTGCACGTGCCACTGTAGCTAGGAGGTCCGCCACAGAGCCTGGAGGAGCAAAGAAGATATCTTGCACAGGTAGGCCTGACAGCACAGGAAATAGACAAACTCGGCTTCACAGAGGCGAAGACACAAGAAGACGTGCAAGCAGAAGGGGGTGAACCAGAGTTTGATCTGGGACCTCAGGAGGAGGAATACGTCCCGCCACCCCCTCAGCCACAACAAGAGGAAGTGTAGCCCCCTGACACATCTGCTGAGAGGAAAGCAGCCTAGTCTAACCGCAAGAAAGAAATGGTAGAGAAGGCAAGAAAAAAGTTGAATGTTAGACCTGTTCCAAGACAGCTTGCCCCTCTCCTACCGCGCCCTCAAGATCCCCCTGCTAAATTCCATGCCAAGTTGATTATCTAGGAACAACAGGAATGTAACCACGACCCCTTCGACTTGAGCTTTGCGTTTCCCTCTACATTAAACAGAGTAATGGTCATTCAACTTGTAAATGAAGTCATCACTATGGGTGCAAGGCTCAAGGCCAAGTGGCTAGCAGAGTGAGAGGCCAACCCAACTGCTTGGGGAGCCGAGGACTGCGAATTTTGACAGGATAAAGTCCTCCAGGTGCCTAGATCGGTGGAAGGCTATAATTGCCAACCCACCTAGAGAAGACACATTTTTGACATCAACCTTGACGCGTGGAAGGCATTTTGTAACACCCTCCCTTCTGAGAGAAACGACCCCACTTTCATGTCGTATCCTCGAAGGGTAGGGGTTGATTTTAATCCGTCCATCCACGGCAGGTTCGACTTTTCCATTATCTATAATGCCAATAGCACCTCCCATAGGGACGCCCTTCTCTTCACCCTCCCTGATTTGTACAGCTCTATAGATAGATTTCTTAACGAGTTCACCTCCTGTCCTGACCCTGCCTTCATAACCACTTGTAATTATCTTAGACTAATTAGGGTCCTAGTCCACCAAGAGCCCGCACCTCAAGAGCGCCACCTCCCACCCCTCTACTTCGACCCCAACACCATAGATAGCAGCACCATGACTCGCCTCATGATGCGCACTTCTCTTTTTCCATCCTTCTGTGTTGCACTGCTCAAAGATATGAGCGATAGCAAATTCACCCAGTGCAACCACCCCTTCCTTTCCACCACCACTCTCAAAACCCGCCTCAACCTCAAGGGCTACTTGTTGAGTTGTAGATTCCTTAACAAGGCCCCCCGCCCTTCGCCATCCCCTACCCGCCATTCGGATGACAAGGAGTAAACTCCCGTCATGCCCTTGTATCACATGTATCCATGTATAAGCTTCTTTATATTTATTATATTAATAATAATAAAAAGAGAAAAAAAAAGATGAAGAAGAAGCAAGCCACAAGACAAAAAAGAAAGGGTGAACTAGAAAGAAGAGATGACATCAAGCATAGCAAAGCCAAGGGATGCATCTACCATTAAGCAAAGATAAGCGGTGAGACCTTCACAAGATCCGCTTGCAACCCCCCTTCGCCTCGATGTGCACTGCCGTCATTGCACCTAGGGTTCTCCCTAGCCCCTTCCCCACTTCACACTTAGGACACATCAAGGGCAGGACTTTTCGACCTGTCACCCTAAGACTTGCACCGCACTTCCAATGACACACGAACTGGGTTGTCAAGTGTGGGACATTACCAAGGGCTTACCCAAGGTTAGACCCATCTCCCAGTTCCACTGCCACGGGCACCAGGCACTGCATGGTGAAGCAGACACACCCCTTAGGGAGTGCACAACTTTTCTTGCAGGTTATGTTCAAGTCTCAAGAATTGGCTACTCCACTGAAGAGGATCATCCACGGCATCCTTTACTGACCAAAACTTTTTCTTGTATGGGTGTCCAGCCATCTGCCTCTGTTGATGGCTACCATGATTGAACCAAGTCACGATAGGTCTACCATTGGCATAGATCTTGGAACCTCATCTTCCAAAGATGCATGCCCAACGCCTCAAGATCTACGGATCGCTTATTGATTCCACAAGCCTGAAGAATTTCAATGCAGAGTTGAAGATTTTCAATGCAGTACTGAAGACCTTCAACTCAAAGATGAAGACCTTCAACTCAAAGACAAAGATCTCCAAATCAACGACACAGATTTTCCATGCAACGACAAACCATATCTTTGTCAAGACAGAGTCGGGGGGGCTTCTCCAAAATAAATCCCTCCAATACCATCCTCCTAAGGGATTGCTTATTGCTTCAAGCATTTTTGATGCTCGAGGGACCACCGGCTACATAACGGACGCCACAATTGTGTGAAAGATGCCGAGTATCTTCATGGAGCCTAAAGCACGCCGGAATCTCTCCTGGTCATCGTCCTTAAACTCCATCACCTGTCATTCACCCAACCACCTTGGAAGCAGTGTCATCCACCCACCCGTTTCGCCTAGCAGCCGACCTAACTAGCCACCGTCCCACCGCAGTGCCATGGGACTGGAACTTGGCTAGGAGGGGGGTAATGTTACCGTGTTTCCCGCAGCACAGAGGAGCGGAAAATGTAATGTTACCGTGTTTCTCGCAGCTCAGAGGAGCAAAAAATGGAAGAAAAAGGAAATAGCAAAAAAGGCGCAGGATAAAAGTAGAAAAAGGCGCCTTGACCGGTAACCAGACCCTGAAAAATTTAAATGTTTGGGCACGACCCTCAGAAAGCCTTGGTGTCGCCCCAAGACAACAAAAGAGTAAAAGGGCACACCATTAAAATGTGGGAGCACCCCCGAATCTTTGTAAAAGAGTGCCAGGCTCGCTCCTGTACAAAGTGTACGCATTAGTTGGAAATAGGATAAATTAGAATGGTGGGAAATGGGAAAAAGAGCCTAGGCTACGGCCGACCATGTAAAAAAGGGAAAAGGGGATGACCGCCCAAAAAGGATTTAGGGCTTTGTATATAAAGTTGAAAAGTGAATGAGAAGCTCATTCTTTGGTGTGTGGCAAAAAGAGTCTTCTTCTTCCTCTCCTCTGCTCTCCTTTTTGCTTGTGTGTGCTCTTGAGAGAGGGAGTGTGAGAGTGTGAGGGAGTGAGTGTGTGTAGGAGTGAGGGATCAAGAGGGTGAAGCTCTTCACCATCTCCTCTTCTCTTCTTCTCTTCTCTTCTCTTCTCTTCTCTTCTCTTCTCTTCTCTTATGCGTGCGGCTATGGAGGATGGAGCTTGGAGATGGAGGAGGCTTGAGGATGCTTGAGCTAGCATCACGAATCATGGAGCTACCGGAGTGCAAGAGAGAGAAGGGTACTCGATCAAGCATCAAGGTAAGCTCACTACACTCGTAGGATCGACGGTGCATCGGCTAGGTGAGAGATAGCCATTAGAGCTCGCTTGGAACGCTTGAACAATAAGCAGTCCGTGGGTCTTGGTGGTTGAGTGAAAGCTCCCACAGTGGGCATGATGGTCCATGTCTAGAGATGTGTAGTTCTTTCTTGGTTAGGACTGGATCCAAATTGGAGTGGGCCATAACATGATCTTCTAATGGTAAATTGACAAGTGATGGCCAAGATCCTGAATGAGGTAGGAATCATGTAGGTTGGGTCATACTCAGAGGTTTTGATTGAATGTCTTTGCTACCCGATGTTGGTCATAATTTGGCAGCCTCTTGTTCCCATTGGAGATGGAGAGCATATCATTTTCATAGGAAGGAAGAGTCAGAGTTGGCTGGTTATTTCAGCTCTTCTAGCTCTTGGTTTGTTGGAGAGACTTTGCTCTTGCTATACGAGGTGATTAGCTGTCACCGCTTTTTGAGAGTTTGCTCTCAAGAAATCTTGTTGGTGATCAATTCCTCAGCTACCATGTAAATCTTGACAAACATGAATTCATATTATTCCCAGGTGCATAGCAAGGTGTGTACCTTTGTTGCTAATGGCTCATCTAGGAGGCCTAAATCCAACCGTTCATAGCTTTTAGCAAACATGGTGAAGGTGGCATCCAAGCATTTGATGTAGGTGACCAGGTCATCCCCCCGTATTTGTGGCTAGGTCTGAGGCCAAAGTAAGGATAGATCTCTGCTCATGGGAGGGTCTAAGGCCTACAAGAGGTTGGTGTCTGATTGGATTGGATAACTTAGCAATTGACGCTTGCTTCATGGACTGGTCAGTAGGGTGTTTGTTAGCCACTTGTACGATGGGTTGGCCTTGTGGCTCAATTGGTATACTGATCTCTGTTGTTGAACAATTGAGACACTATAAGTGTAAGGTTGAGTTAGTTTTGGTGTAGAGGGTTGCGGTTTTGGTCGATAAACGTGTTGTGGTATTATGGGTTTGGTACATTTTGGGTCAATTTTTTTCTCATTCTTAGTTGGGCTTACTGTCTTGTGGAGATGAGCCGGAAGGCAGTGTCTAAGGGACATGCATGCCACTCATAACCTTGGGCAACCAAATCCATTTGTTGCCTTCGTAGTAGCCTTGAGTGTGTAATAGGGCTTTGGGGACCCATCGTGGCTTTTGGTTGTTCGTCTGCTCTTGTAGTGCTAGCTTTGTCTCCTAGGCTTAGGGCATGAGGTTCTGGGCTTATGAGTTCATACAGGTTGGCTCCTAGATAGTGGTGATTTTCATTTGGGTACCCATTTGAGTTGTTGCTTAGTGGTCTTGGGTGTGTCTACTAGGGGCTGCGATGTTTTACTTTGGTGGGGTGGAAGAAGTCATGACCCCTCTCCATAAGCTTCGCACTAGGTTCCTCTACCGGTGGCATTGTGGGCTTAGATGGAGCTGTGCTATCCTTGTTGAAAGCCGTTACTATTTGAACATTGCCAATGGCAAGGTGAATGTACTGTGAGTCATAATTGACATTACAATGTGCTCGTTTTTTGAATGCATGTCCTAGCAATGTTTCCTTACCGACAACCTTAGTGTTAGGCAACATGTAGAAGATCATTGGTAGGCTGTCAGTCTCAATAGAGAATGCTACTTTGCACTTTCCTAATAGTGAGTAAGACTACCCCCCAAATGGATTGAGTGTAGCATTAGTAGGCTGCAACAAGGGATAACCAATGAAGGTCCAATGGTCATGTGTAAGAATATTAAAGTCAGCTCCCTCATCAATGAGTGAATCAAAGGCATGTGTCTTCTAGGCGGTGACCGATATGCGCAAGTAGGTAGGCGCTACTACTTTCTCATCCTCTTCCTTTATCTCAATGATGGTGGCAACTCTTACTTTCATTGGTGGTTCCAACATGCTTCCTTTCCATATAATCTCTCTTGGAACTACCACTCTCAAGCTTGGAATGAAAAAATCCATTGGTAGGATTGCTTGAGTTCCATAGGTTAGTTTGAATGGTGTTTGCCCTATAGGCATCTTATTGGTATTACCATGAGCTTATTATCCTAGTCAGTGTGCAAGGTGGAGACTACCTTAGTTAGGACATTTACTAAGATCTTATTCGTGGATTCTGCCTAACTGTTAGCTTGAGGGTAGTATGGTGAGGATTTCCAATGGATGATCAAGAAGGTGGATAGTAAATGGACAATCACTTCATTAATGAAGTTCGTATCTTGATCACTAACTAGTTTGATGGGGTAGTCGAATCGTGAGATCACCTGCTCCCATAGGAACTTAGCCATGGTTCTAGCATCATTCTTCCTTGTGGCTTGAGCTTTCATCCATTTCGTGAGATAATCTATCACTATAATTATGCACTTTGCCTCTATGAGTATTGCACTATGGAGCTGATGGACCCAATGAAGTCAATTCTCTATTTTTCAAAGGGTTATTGTGCCATTATTGGGGTCAACTCCATCTTGTCCTTATGGATGGGGATTTTGGTCCTTTGGCACTTGTCGCAACGCTCCACAAACTTAGCTGCATCGCGGAATAGGGTGGACCACCATAGTTGAGATTGCAGCACCTTGCATGCTGTACTATCCCCACTGAAGTGTCCTCCAATAATTCCACCATGTGCTTAAGCAAGAACATCATGCATCTCATGCTCACACATGCATCTTTGTAGTAACCCATCTTATCCTAGTCTATAGAGCTAGCCGACTATTAATTGATAGGGCTAAATCTTGAGGATAAGGTGCTTTAGCCTAGCCTTCTCTATAGGTCTTTTAGGCAATCCATGCTCTAGGATTTGGACTATATCATTTGCCTAATACGGTGTTAGATCGGCCCTAAATAGGTCTCATTCATTGGACATGCTGAAAAGGTGTACATCATGTAAGTTGTCTACATGATGTCCTATTCATCAGCAACTTCTCCTGTGAGTATGCAGGATAGATGTTTTGCTATGTAATGCTGCTTACCCTTGCACATAACCACAGAGAAGTCAAATTCTAGAAGCAGAAGTAACCATCTAGCTATGCATCATGTAGTGCACGGTTTATTCACCAAATAAAGCAAAGCTTGATGGTCAACGAAGAAGGTAACGGGCATAGCTAAAAAATAATGATATAACCTCTTTACATGGCTAGGCCTTCCCTTTTTGTTGTGGAGTATTTCATCTCCATATTCGTGAGTTGTCTGCTAGCAAAGCTCATAAGATAATTGAGATTATGTTCATCAAGTTGGCACACAAAAAACTCCCACTACTGCGAACTTTGGTACATCAATGTGCACATGGAATGTTATGCTCCAATCTGGGGATCATAGGATCTGTGCAGTCATAAGAGCCTTCTTTAGTTCCTCATAGGCGCATAGGCATTCCTTGGTCCACTCAAATACAATCAACAATTTGTAAAGGAATCTAGCGATTAGTGCATAGTTTAGAACAAATCACCGATAGTACTAGGTGTGTCCCAGGAAGCATTGAACTCCCTTATAGTTTGTGGGTGGTGGTAAATCAACAACGACTTTTACTTTGGACAAGTCTGTGGCAATGCCATTCTTAGACACTAAGTGCCCTAGGATACATCAATTCTTTACCCAAAATTGGCACTTCAAGGGATTCACGGAGAGATTATACAGTTTACGCTACTCAAAGATTGCGTGAAGTTTATCTAGGTGTTCCTTTGAATTGGAGTGGACATACAGATCATCAACGAACACCTCCAATTTTCACCTAAGCATGTCTTTGAAGATAGCACACATGAGACACTTCTTTTCTTACTACCCTTTTGAGCATGTGCTTTGTGTAGGGTAGTGGATAGTTGTCTCTCTTAGTCACATATTAACCTTTTTATTATTCACATGCACTCAAATCTTTTCGTTCTTTTTCATGAAAATTACTATAGGTGACACTAGTCCGTGTGCTCGATTTTGTAGATGAATCTAGTCTTCAACAGTTTATCTATCTCCTCCTTAATAATGTGTGCCTGCTTTAGATTCATCGAGTATGATCACGGCTTAACTAGTGTCGTATCGGGAGTCATAGGGATGTTATGAGTCACAACCCTTGGATCTACACCTTTTAGTTCATCTAAGGACCAAGCAAAACACATCCACATACTCTTGCAAGAGAGCAATGAGATCAACATCCTCTTTCTCAGTCAAGTCATCTACTATGAGCACGGGTCGAGGCTTTGCCCCTTCCCTTGCTAAGTTAACTTCCTTGACCTTAACAAGCCCTTTTATTGGTTTGCTTGCCTATCCTTGCCTCTTAGCTCCCAACAAGATCACTACCGTGTCGCCCTTTTTGAACTTCGTGAAGCACTTCGGTAGATCGTGGGACTTTCTTTTCTCCTCGTCTTTTTACCTGTTTGGATGTCTTCTCTTTTCCTCCTTCCACTCCCTGCACCTTAGGTGGATTGGTAGGTCCCCTTTGATGCATTTGGTCTTAGGTGGATTGGTAGGTCCCCTTTGATGCATTTCCTCCTTCCACTCATAATCTTTGCTAGAAGGAGTTTCCGCAGGCGGTCTTGCAGATCTGAGGTCGATTTAGTTCTAAAGAGTGGTGTGGTACTAGGTTGAACTAATCCAGCTTGCTCATAGTTTATTATACCTAGGTGGTCCAACCAAGTATAATCACATTTCGTCTCGATGACTCCTCTTTCAATCTTAAAGACGTTGGCTTTCCATGGCTTAGAGTCTACTCGTATCTATTCAATCACTCGACCATTTGTATCGTACTCTATTGTCTCAATATCTTCCTCACTTTTCTCATTTGTAGAGTAGCAATCTTTGTACTCGTCGTCTGAATTATCATGTTTTGACTACTCATAATTTATTAGGCTTCCACTCAGCCTTCTTCTTGTTTGTGATTAGTGCCCAATTGTACAATAGGTTCAAGTCATGCACTTTGGTCCACTGTCACTTTGTCTCTTCCATGACGTCCTTGAGGGTTTTGAGATTGGCAACTTGGTTATGAGATAGCTCTCTCGTCAAGTGTTCAACAATCCCTCGGAGTTCAAATTTGTTAGATGGAACATGGAAAGGAATAGGCATTGGTCAACTGCTAGAGCTCCTAGCCATCATGTAGAGTGGTACTGATGATGTGGTCCTACTCTTTGGCAGCTGAGATGGTGTTGCTTTGTGGGATTCATTGGTTGTCCTATAGCTTGCTTATAATCCTTCTCGTTATATGAGAATGGTAGATCGATGGTGGCTAGCACATGCATCCAATCCCACTCATCTTGGGGGCACAAGGGGTATACTTTGTTAGTGGCTCGAATGAATTTTGGACTTGTGAGTCTCCTTTTAAGATGGCAAAGATGGCACCTAGCTCAACCGGCATGGTCATCCAGGTGTCCATCTTGACTCTTATAGCTTCTGATTTGTTGCCTAAGAATATTAGACCATTACCCCAATCTTCTATCACTTGTGCATTTCGCTTCCAGGGTCAACCTAGCACGATGTCGTAGTCCACTCCCTTCATGACTATGAAGCTCACTGAGAACTAAACTTCTGCTATTTTCAAGGGCCAATCTTTCAGTACTCCAAATGGTTTAACCTTCATTCTATTAGCCAACGTGACATTAAACCTTGCAGTCTCCCACATGTGGGTTACCCCAGGCCTATAGGATTGTATGGTTGAGTACATAGACTCTTGCTCCCGTATCTATGATTCCCTTTTTTGTGGCATCTCCTAATGCTACAATAGGTAAAGACTATGTGCATTTCTATGCCTTCTTAAAAAATGTTGATGTGCAAGGACTTATGCACTAAATTTAGGGTTAAGCTCGGATATGCATTGCTACATCCTGGTGAGGCAAGTCGGTCAGTCCAAGCTCATTAGGTCCTTCTATCCATTGCTTCAACGATTGCCATAGCATTGGGTTCTGCCTAAGCAAGTCTCCTAGAGGTAGAGTCACATGGGTTGATATCAATATCCTAGGCAAATTGCCAACCATTTGCTTTTCATCAAGCTTTACACTCTTTTGCTAGTGATTTTGGGTGGCCAGATTGCTTGTGGCATCTAGGCTTTGTTTATGCAGTGCTACATAGGGTGCGGAGATGTCTCTCGATCTTATCCACATAGGCAAGATTGGTGTACTCATGCTAGATAGCTCATCAGTCTCGTCTTTAATGATGGATTCAACATCCTTTAGGTGCTCTTGGGCTTCTCTCACCCACTTCTTGACCTTATCTACTACTTCCAAATGGTGCCTTGGATTGGGATACTCCCCAATCTTTGCACTTTCCTAGATGTTTTCGC
This sequence comes from Lygodium microphyllum, assembly GCF_053477565.2. Lineage (NCBI taxonomy): Eukaryota > Viridiplantae > Streptophyta > Polypodiopsida > Schizaeales > Lygodiaceae > Lygodium > Lygodium microphyllum. The sequence goes on along the minus strand of NC_141157.1, from coordinate 34,346,021 downwards.
TTCCGCATCTGTGACTTGCTTGCCCTTGGGTAATATGGTAGTACTGTCTGTCTTGATAGCACTCTGGACATCTCATGTTAGCCTTGTCTCGATTCGCTTGCTCCCTTTTGGGGCAGTGAGATGAGATATATTCTAGGTGACCACAAGTCTAGCATGCGATGGATTCTTGGTTTTGTCCTCCTAAACCTCTACCTCTACCTCTTCCCCTATCTAACACCATCATCAGCACTAGTCTGAAATCCATCAAGATGGGGTTATATGAGACGTAAGGGTTGATATCCATCCTAGGGACGTTTGGCTTTGAGTCATTGGGTATTGGGAGAGCTAATGGGGCCCCCCTTTTGAAATTCGACGACTTGTTCCCTAAGTAATATGACTAATTGTACAATTGCGGGTATGGGAATTGTCTTGGCAATCTGCAATGCATCACATCGTGGCCAAACCTACCACAATTAGCACATAGTCTTGATCTAGAATCCAAGTAATCGACTGGAAGGTGATTCCCTCCGCAATGCATGCATTGCACGTGAGGTTGTGTGGGTTTTCTTATTATCTCTTGAAGGTTGGCTAGCAACGTAGTTGCTAGGGCTGCTCTGCTCTACTTTACAACTGTATTATCTAAGAGTCACTTCGTAAGAAGCTCGCTCAGTGTAAGATCTACCTCTACCGCTCTCTCCCTCTCAACATTTGGTCTTGCCCTAATTCTATGTAGGTGAGAGCCAAGATGCCTTGGACCTCACATATTTCTATGTATTGTCTCAGCTTTTGAGCTCACTACTCTTGGTTGTAGGTGGCTATGCTTTGCAATGATTTTCTTGCCAACTTTCTCTCTTCCTCAAGATCAACTATGATCTCCTCAGCTAGTCTCCCATGATGCACCATTTTGATTCACATGTCATACTAGTTTACAAACTACTGGATATCGATTGGGAATTTTCCCACCAAGATGAGTACGTCATCTCCAAGGTTGGTGCTAGTTCCTGACATGTCAACAGTTTCTTGGGCAACTAGGGTATTGATTAGCTTGATTAGATTGGCTAAAGCTACGTCCCTAATTATGCCAGTCTTTGTTGCTTCCTAAGCGGCTTGATGACTCAAGCCTCTCATTCTTCAGTGATTGGTTTTCATGGTCACTCATCTGGCGTTAAGGGGTCTCCTCCTACTAGTGGGTTCATCAACTTATGCTATGTTGAGTGAGTTCCTTGTTATTCAAAACAATCCTCAATGTTACATGCACTCAAACACTTGAGTGGTACTTATCGATGTGCATTGTTGTGCAAAATCAAGCTTTCTACTTTTCTCATGCACTCCAAGTGTTTTAAGTGATACAATGTATGAGTTCAATGGAAGGAATGCAGATCACACTCTTTCTAATTACTTTTAGCTGATTATAGCTTCTTCATATGGGTGATAACCACTCTTGATGGTCTATTTTGGTCTCTACTATGTTTTAGATGTGTGGTTTGAGAGATAGCAGATTCAGTCAGCTAGTTTAGGTCTCTAGCGGGGTAAGTGACTAATGGTCAATGACCATAGTCAGTTCTAGACAGTTATGTCACGATTCTTGAGTCTATCCACTCTATGAGCCATTCTATGTGTCTGGAGGCCTGCGAGGGTATTGCCTAGCTTGGACTCAAGCTTTGCCAGCTCTGGGATGGGTTTGATGTGCTAAAAATGTTGTTCTACATACTTGCCCAAGTTGCAGTGTCTAAGTTGTAGACTTGGATGTTTGAGTCTAAGTCGCATGCTCGTCCGAGTGTGATGCTTGCACCATCCTTGAGGCCGAATGTGTGGTCGTTTAAGGCCGAATGAAGTTCAGGTCCGAGTTTGAGTCTCGAACTCGCACAATTTTGTTGTCGTCTGAATGGACAGTGACTCGGACTATTCAAGTCAGTCAAGGCCATCCAAGTACATAGACGTCATTTGAGTGTGGCGGCAAGGGTCCAAAACGATGAAAAATCAATTAAATACTCCAAGCATCTATCAAATATTGCAACCAAGGTCTTGACTATGATCGACAAGCATCAAATGACACTCAAACCATACCTATAGGGCTCGAGGATGGGGGAATACGAATTGGTGAGCAAATATGTGCTCCTGCCATATAGCTCTCTCTCTCTCTCTCTCTCTCTCTCTCTCTCTCTCTCTCTCTCTCTCTCTCTCTCTCTTAACTGAGTACACAAAAATGAGCTCTCTTCCCCTCTTCTTGGCCTCTTAAACCCTTCTCTCTCTTTGCTCCCTTAATGCATTTAAGCCATTTCTCCCTATTTTAACAGTAGTAACCCTACCATTTGTTTCCCTTCTTTTCCTTGTTTCTTCCTACCTTAATGCATCCAAAACACAAAGCAAACACCTATGCTACTCCAACCTGCTCACCTAAATCTTAAAAACCAAAAAACTTACTTGCAAAGGAGATCGAATGTCCTCCGATTCTCTCATCTCCTACCTATCTCAAGGACCGATTCGGGGCAAACCCTACTTCAATACTCGATCCAGAGCATGTGGGCACTGAAAGCTTGAATCCATTGGTCTTGACAACATAATCAAAATGTGGGAGCTCATACTCTTTGACCCATGAACTGCTTATTGTTTCAAGTGTTTCAAGCCAAGTGCAAAGGCTACATCTTACATAGCCGTGCACACTCTCACACCTATGAGTGTAGTAAGCTTACCTTCATGCTTGATCGAGTTGCCTCCTTCCATGAGCTCTCCGGTAGCTCCACCATCCAAGGTGCAAGCTCAAGCAAGCCCAATCCTCAAGCTTCAAGCTCCAAGCTCCATTGCCACGTGCAAGAGAAGAGAAGAGAAGAGAAGAGAAGAAGAGGAGAGGAGAAGATTGAGAGCTTCTTCACCGAATCATTAGGCTTGATTTACTTTCTAAGAACTTGCTACAAACAAAAAGACTGGAAATTGCGTAAAATAACGATTTAGGGTGAAAACACTAAATCTAATTAGGTGGTCCCTCACCCTCACACACACATACTCCCTCACTCTCTCACACTCCCTCTCTCAAGCACAAGCACAAGCAAAAAGAAGAAGATAGCTAGTTTTGGCCACACATAAGAATGAGCTTCTTCATTCACTTTTTGCCTTTTATACATGCCCTACCTCCTCCTTGGGCGCCCATCCTTTTTTTTACATGATCGGCCATGTCAGTCTAGGTTCTCTTTCCATATTCCCTTTCTATTTACATTGTTCCTTCACCCATACCCATCTACATTTACAAATTGCATAGGAGGAGCGTGGCGCTCTTTTATAAAAATTAGGGTATACTTTTATATTTAAAATACACATTTTCCTTTTTTCGCTCACCCTTTTTTCTCCCATTTTTCTCCCAAAAGTTACTCCCACGCTTTTGGTCACTTTTCTCCCATTTTTTCATTTGGCCGCTTTTTTCACTTTGCCCTATGTCTTTTGATTTTCTTTTGCATTTTTTGCATTGGGGTTAACCCAACCATTGTAAGGATAGTGGTGGGACTATTGGAGGAGACATTGATAGTCCTCATAATTGTGGTTGTGTTATGTGTTGGGGGTAAAGGCGCCTCCGCCTAGCCGCCCGTGTATTATTACACTGACAGTCACCGCCACTGCACATTGCAGGTAGCGGGCGCCCGTCACGGTCACTTTATTCTTTATTCTTTTAGTGACAGCTTGAATAAAGAAAGGCCCGGTCACACATTGTGACTGTTGGAGTTCCCATTTCTTGTCTCTCTCTCTTTCTTGCTCTTGCTCTCCCTCCATAGCTCTTGAGTGCAAGATTTGATCCTTCTCACCTTTCAACTGGTATTAGAGCATGGCTTCCCGACTCTTGAGCTTGGCTTGTGGCATTCTCAGCTTTCCATTGACTCCCCACTCGCATTGGGTCTCCTTCCCGGCAGCCATAGCTCATTCTCTTGAGCTCCCGTCACTCCCCGGCTTCCTGAGCTTCTTCTTGATCTATTGAGGCACCATCAAGGTATTGACATTGAGGTATTGCTTCATTATTTCAGAGTTTAACTTCAGTCCACAGGTCTAGGTAAGCAGGGTTCTCACAGGTTGTGGGCAGCCATAGCTCACACCTCTTGGAGCTTCCTTCACTTGGATCTTGCTTCCAGCCTATCAAGGCTTGCTGAGGCTTGGTGTAGGCCTTCTTTGGACCCCATTTAACAAATACTCGGTGTCACTCTTACCAGACTATACAAAACAAATTCTCAATGCAAAGCCATTGTAGCTTCAACTATTGAGCATCATTGATACATCCATCCCTGTCTACAAAACGACAAGAGTGATTGTGAACAGAACCTTGGACCATCAATCTATTCTCAATAACCCTCTAGTCCCTTGGAATGATGGATTGCTTTCGCATCCATTTATTAGAATTGATTTGACTATATCCAATATTGTGGATGTGTTTGCTTTCAACATGCTACATAATCCACTGATCCAGAAGTACATGGCTAATGTGAACGTTCAAAATCATGATCAGTGACTCGAACTACATATGCATACATGTTCTCCTTTTGACATCCTCCATGTATATAAAAAACACAAAAACTTATCTACAAATGTACTTCGCTTCGAAATATGATGCATGTCTAAATAGCATCAGTAAAACTGCTACATAACAAACATGCAAGAATTGTATATAGAACTTCAAAATCCTCTACTGAGCTGCACATGTCAACCTAGTTTTGAAATTAACGTTTAAAATATTGCATACTCCATATACACAATCTCACAAACAAATCAAGACATGGTGTTTAACCTTGGACCTCAAGTGAGTATGCATAAAAGCACAACAAGACCTCCACACACACCATATGCACCCTCCGCACGCATGCACGCGGACACACACAGATGCACAAGAGAGAGAGAGAGAGAGAGAGAGAGAGAGAGAGAGAGAGAGAGAGAGAGAGAGAGAGAGAGAGAGAGAGAGAGAGAGAGAGAGAGAGAGAGAGAGAGAGAGATTCCATGTGGACATGGTAAATGTCTAAAAATACTTATTTAAAACTTGGTGTGTGATGGATTTGTGTGTGTATGTGTGTGTGTAGAAGAAGACAAAATGCCACAGATTATTTATTGAGCATGTTGCAATATATAAATCATTTAAAACCTAAATTAATTATATTAGAATGTCAACAAGTTCAATTTGAAAATATGATTGTGGCTTAACAAAGAAAGAAGGTGAGAAGGGGCTTACAAGCGCCCTAAAGTGTCTTTTACAACCTCATGGCACTGAAAGTAACTAATTATACTGTGTATGTGTAAAGAGACTATATTGTTCTAAATCTTTAAGTATTGGAGAACTAATATTGTGTTATGTACTACATATACTACATACAAAGGGTGACCAAAATGTTGCATGTAATTGCATACACACTACATATGAGGTGTCAAAACTAGAAGAAGAGGCACTAAGGAATCAATCAAACTTTTAAATTAAGCCATGAGCTATTTAAAATGGTAATGCCAATCGAGGTGCACCATCTACATCTTCACTATCTACTACACAAATATGTAGGTGGATTGTACATGGCATTAGCCACAACCCCCACCAAAGTGAGAAAGAAATAATGTAATATGCATGGTACTAATATTAATAACTATTCCTAAAATTAAAAGCACAATATACATTTCCTTTATCTTTTATCTTTTATTCATGGAGCTTTTGAGGTTTCTCAGATTCCTTTAATGAGGTAATAGGTCCCTCTTGCCCAATCCCCCCTACTAACAAGTGTTAGGATCACCCTCACCCTCATATGTTTCGATTTATAGGATAGTAGTTTTTCATCAATTAACAATTGTTGGCAAGGCCATCAAGCATGTTAGTAGGGTAATTGTTACATATAATAATGCAAATAATATGCCACAACCTCACAAATTCATCATGGCTTACTATCACCCCACCATCTCTCCTCTGCCTCCATCATACTCCATCATCAACATTGACATTCAAGATGTGCATTCTTAATTTTCATGCGAAGCATGGACTAGGTGCACCTAGGTGTGTATGAGAGAGAGAGAGAGAGAGAGAGAGAGAGAGAGAGAGAGAGAGAGAGAGAGAGAGAGAGAGAGAGAGAGAGAGAGAGAGAGAGAGAGAGAGAGAGAGAGAGAGAGAGAGAGAGAGAGAGAGAGAGAGAGAGAGAGAGAGAGAGAGAGATGTTAGTCACCAATGAGACTAAGAGTGCTTCACACCACATCACAAGTAGTTTTGTTGAAGGGCATAGTAGTCATTGGCATTGGTGAATTGGAGAATCATGCTACTTATGTTGTAGGGAGGTGATAGCCCACTCTAGGCATGTGGGCAACCTTACAAGCCAAGGCTTACCTTCTAGCAAGCTTCCACTTGGAGCAATCCTCCTCTAGAAATTCCTCCTCTCAAAATACTATTGTACTATCTCCCACTCTCTTCTTGCTTTCCCAATCATGGATTGAACTTAACTTTTGTGGCCCTCTCCGAGCTTACACCATCCCTTGTCTCAAACATGCTCTCTCTCTCTCTCTCTCTCATATATATATGTAAATTTAGCATACTCCAACACCAAAAAGAAGGAGTTGCCAAGTGTTCACTAAAACAAGTTTTGATAGAAGATACTAAAACTTATCTTGAAATTTTGGAGGAATTAATTTAGAAAAACTATGGATATTTCCTAATCATATAGTTGTAATTTTTATAGATTTAAGATTTAATATCTATTTCTTTACATTTTAAATAATTTTTAAATTATTTCAATTTACCCCAAAAAATATCATAGCTTATACAGTGATCGGCTATGAACAACCTCCTACGGTTGGGGCAACTCATACTTCTCAACGTCCTATGGTTGGGGCGATTGATACTTATGCATAACGTAGAAGCTTTGGGCCCTCTCATGGTTGGCCTCTTTGTGCTTCAGCCTAGCCATGAGCCCTCTTGCCACATGAAACATGTATTAGAATGTGAAGTGCATCATGCCAAGTTTATTTGGGCGACAGGAGGAGCATTAGTGTGAACACACACACACACACACACACACACACACACACACTCTCTCTCTCTCTCTCTCTCTCTCTCTCTCTCTCTCTGTGCATGCTAGGTTGAGGTGGGTAGTGGACGGATCAGCAGAGGTGACACTAACAATGGTAGCGACTGATAGCGGCAACAATAGGTGACTAATGATTGGCAGTGATGACGAGCAACAACAATCAACCATGCCATGTAATGAGGGAGGAGAGTCTCTCTCTCTCTCTCTCTGTGAATGGTTCACGACACCCTTCACGATGAAGATAAATGACTAGAAGGCACGGGGGAATGAGAGTATATATGTATTTAGGTTAAATGCCGTCTTAATAGTTAGGATGGGAGAAAGGACTCACTAACAATAGATTGAGAGAGTGGAGGTTCGTATAGAAAGAGAAAATCATTAAGGTTAATGCAAGTGTCAGTAGGACACAAGGTAGAAATTTACATGAGGACGCCCCTCCCCCAAGTTATGAAGTAGAAGTAATGAAAAGGGCATAGAAACTTGGGCCCATACGCGAAGGTTGTATGCCTTATGCACAATTAATGGTATAGTAGTGCATTCTACCATGTGCTAGCATACAATGGAAGAAGGAAGGCCAGAGAGCCTTATAGTGCTATGCATAGAAACAGATTGTGTTCTATGTATTGAAAGGCCCAACCTGTTCCTGAAGTTCCTGAAGCCACAAAAGTAGAAGATCCTTCTGTTCTCGATAGAATAATTATGGTACCCTTTGGATTGTGCTCTAGGTTCTTTGCCTTCTTCTTGGACCATGTTCTGGGCTTCGGGCATCCGATTTGTCTCTCTAATGATTCTAGAGGCTTCCTTGGAAGGTGGTGGTTTTCTACATTCTCAGTCATTGAGGTTCCTTGGTAAGTACTCTCTGGTGGTGGTATCCCTATGCTCCATAGATGAAATGGTGTCATGTTTTCCAAATGGTGGTCATGCAGACAAACCGATATGGGTGATCAACGTATTGATATTGGTTGTAAAGGCGAGCTCATGCTCAATTGCCAAGACCCATAGACTGCTTATTCTTTCAAGCGTTTCAAGTTGAGTACTAATGGCTACCTCTCACATAGCCGACAAGCTATCTCTCTCTACGAGTGTAGTGAGCTTACCTCCGTGCCCAATCGAGTTGCCTCCTCTCCTGAGCACTCTGGTAGCTCCACGATCCAAGTGCAAGCTTCAAGCGAGCTCGATCCTCAAGATCCACACTCCAAGCTCCATTGCCACGAGCAAGAGAAGAGCTCACCTATACTTCATATGATGCCCGTACGCCATGGGAACAATGCCCATTGTTGGTGGATGTAATGCTTATGGTTTGCCATCATTTTGGCACTAATTTGGGACTGAAATTTCTTAGTTTTGACAGTCATTTCATGTTGTAATAAAAGCGGGCTGAAGCTATTCTACATGCTTCGGGTTATGCCTATTGGTTCCGGATTATGTCTTGGATATATGCCACGAAGTATTGATCTTTGGGGTACGACTTCAAGCTTGGATTTCATTCCGAATGCTTTTGGAAGAGCTTTGACATTACGCACTCATTGACATGGTTCATGCTTGATAGTGGTATATGCTTTGACAGTGATGCTCCTTGGGTTTATGCATACCCGTTGCCTACGGCTTGATGCTCATGTCCCAGTTAATTACCCTATGTATACGTTGAGCTTGAGTGCTCATTGAAGCTCTACCTTGGATGCATTTTGGATTATCTGGAGTTGTCTTGGATGTTACTTGGCTTGTCAGAGTTTGGATTGGGATGTACTTGATGTCTTACATTCTTATGGATGCTACATACGGATGCTCTACCGCCTACATGTTCGGGATGTACTATTGATGTATTGTCTTGGACTTATGTCATTGGCACTGTGTCTTGCCTTGGTTTGAGCTCTTGAGCTCGTGAATATGACTTTTGTGCCAGTGGGAGCATTCTTGAATGCTTATTAGACATTGAGCAGGCGGTGCTTTTATGCATTGAGCAGTTACATGCTATTGAGCAGTTACAGACACTTGAGACTTTGGGATTTCTTACCCTTTGGGATGATGCATGGTTTATATGTCTTGGTTCACTGTATGCTTATGAGCTGAGTCTCAGATTTGGATCCGTGTCTTTGTGAGCTGACACCTACTTGTGTCAAGTTTTGGTAGTGGCAGGAACACTTTGCCCCGTTGACCGGGGGGTGTGCCTACTCACTGGTAGATGTTTGTATGACATGTTTGGGTGTTGGATTCATCCTTATCGACTATCATATGCCTATGTTATGCCTGCATGATGCCGACTTTGGTCTTGGCAGTATCTGATTGACTTGGGATCTGATTTTGGCACTATTAGCTCTCATTTACTAAAATCTGTAATTTATTACAGCAAGTATATATGTATGGACTGACATGGATTTTTTATGCTAAAATATTCTGAAATGATGTATTTCCACTAGTACTTGGTGGGCAGCAGCTTTGGTTACACTTTTCTTGCCATTTTCTCTAGATTTTGGTGATTTTTTTGTCATTTTCTACAGTAAACAGCAAGCAGTTTTGAATTATCTACAGTCTTCCAACCTGCATCATGTCGAGTTCGTCCACTAAACATGCTATTTTCAACATCACTAAGCTTGATGGTACGAAGTACTCTTATTGGAAGAGCCAGATTTGACAAGTGTTGGTGCAGAAATCGCAGATCAAACCTTTGAGGTTGAGCGGGCATCCGCCTGCAACTATGCCAGATGAGGAATGGGTTGAGCTTGATGAGTTATGCAAGTCCACTATTGTATTATCTCTCACAGAACAGGTTCACTACAATGTATTTGAGGAAGAACAGAGTGCATGGCACTTGTGGGATAAAATCAAGAATCTCTATGACAAGAAAAGTCCAACGAGTCAGATGTATTGGTTGAAGCAGCTTATGGATTTGCACATGAAGGAGAATGTGACCATGTTTGCTCACTTGAGCCAGTTCCATGCTATACTCAAGAACTTGACTTCGCAGGACATCACTTTTGCAGAGGATATCACTCCTCTTTTCTTGCTTGGTACTCTTAATGAGTCATGGGATACATTCTGCACTGCATTATATGCCTCTACTGCTACCTTGAAATTATCTGATGTTGAGAGTGCTCTTCTGTAGGAAGAGGTTAACCATAAGAATTTGGATGCCTCTCGTGTGTCACATGCTATGACAGCAGGAATGATGGATATGGAAAGCATGGCAGTGGCAGTGGCAGTGGTCGTGGACGGGATTCTCAGAAATCTCGGTCCAAGTCTCGTGGGAAGTCACATAGCAAATCCCATGGCAGGAATGTAGATGTTACTTGTCACCATTGTGGAAAAAAGGGCCATATTAGGCCACAATGCCATGAACTGCGCAAAGATAAGGGGAAAGACAAAGTGTAGGATAAGTCTTCTAATCGCAGCATAGTGCCTGCAAAGTCCAGTGTTAAAATTGAAGAGATCAATGTTATGCAGCTTAAGGATGTTGATGATGATGATTATATCCTTGCAGCTTCTTCTAGTGCTTCGCAAATGACAAAGATACACTCTATGTATGCACAATGTTGGCTCTTGGACTCAGGTGCCTCCTTTCATGTGACACCTTGCTGAGAGTGGTTTTATTCATACCGTATTGTTTCGGGTTCTGTGCGCTTGGGTGATGACAACTCTCTTGATATTGTGGGCATTGGTGATGTTAGGCTGCAGTTTTCTTCTGGTAGCAATTTTGTTATCACACAGTCTCATGTCAGCTGGACAGCTTGATGATGTAGGATATCATGTATGTTTTGGAGACTCTGCATGGAAGATCACTCGTGGCAGACTTGTGATTGCGAGAGGTGCCAAGGCTGGCAGCCTCTATCCCTTGATTGTATAAGCTTCTTCCCTTGATCATGTTTTGTCTGTGGGTTCTATCCCACATGTATCTCTTTGGCATGCCCGTTTGGGCCATATGTCTTTGAAGGGAATGAAAATGCTTTCTGGTTTGCAGTACTTACCACCCCTTGATTGTGCATGTTTTGATTCATGTGAGCATTGTCTTTATGGCAGGCAGACTAGGTCTACGCATAAAAAGTCTGGTAGGTCACGCATGAGTGAGCCCTTGGCATTGGTACATTCGGATGTCTGTGGGTCCATGCCTTGTCAATCTATGGGTGGTGCCAAGTATTTTGTTACTTTCATAGATGATTTTTCACGGAAAGTTTGGGCTTAACCCCTTAAGCTGAAATCCGATGTCTTGGCTGTGTTTCAGAGATGGCTTGCATTGGTTGAGAACCAGTCTGGGTATAGGCTAAAATGCCTAAGGATAGATAATGGGGGTGAGTATGTCTCATGTGCTTTTGAGCAGTTATGTGATGAGAAGGGTATTAAGCGTCAGTTGACTGCCCCCTACACCCCCCCCCCCCCCCCAGAATGATTTGGCTGAGCGGATGAATAGAACCATCCAAGAGTGTGTACGTAGTATGGTTAGCCACACAGGCCTACCACAGAGCTTTTGGATTGAGGCAGTTAGTACAGCTGTGCATATCATAAACAGATCACCTTCCAGTGGTTTGGATTTCCAAGTTGCCGAGGAGGTATGGACTTGAAAACCTCCCTCTTATCCGCATCTCCGTGTCTTTGGATGTGAGGCATTTTGCCATGTGCCTAGGGACAAGAGAAGTAAGTTGGATCCTAAGAGTGTCAAATGCATTTTCCTTGGTTATGGGGATGCAGTCGAGATGGGTTACTGTCTCTAGGATCCGCAGACGCGGAAAGTCATCCGCAGTCATGATGTAGTCTTCCATAAAGACAAGATGCATAGGCAGCCTCAGAGAGTTGTTGAGATCCGCAGGGTCATATTTCAAGAGAAGCCGAGAGCTTCCACACAGCCAATTGGACAACCTACAGCTGCAGTAGATGCTCATGGTCAGGGTGTTGGATAGGCAGCTGGGCAGGTAGCAGAGCCTGCCGCGAGACAGTCTACTAGAGATAGACGTCCACCTGATAGATTTCAGCCCTCGATGCATTATGTCTTGGTTACAAATGCAGGAGAGCCTTTCACTTATGATGAGGCTATGCGTAGGGGTGACAGTCACTCCTGGGAGAGGGCTATGCAGTCTGAGATAGGCTCCTTGCATAAGAATGAGACTTGGGATTTGGTTTCCTTGCCTAAGGGCAAGAAGGCTTTGCCATGCAAGTCGGTGTACAAGCTGAAAAGCACCCCTAGACACCCCAAGCCAACATGCAAGGCTACATTGGTAGCAAAGGGTCTTAAGCAAGAGCATGGTGTTGACTTTGATGAGGTATTTTCTCATGTGGTTAAGATGACCACCCTGCGCTTAGTCTTGGCTTTGGTTGCTTAGCTTAACTTGGATTTATACCAGATGGATATCAAGACGGCTTTTTTACATGGGGACTTTCATGATGAAATTTATATGGAGCAGCCTAAGGGCTTTGCAGAACCTGGCAGGGAGCACCTAGTGTGCAAATTGAAGAAAAGTCTTTATGGCTTGAAACAGGCACCTAGGGAGTGGTATCATAAGTTTGATGCCTTTATGCAGTCACACGGCTATAGCGGGAGTGCTATGGATCTGTGTCTTTACACGAAGAAAGCCCGTGATGGTTCTTTATTGATTTTGGTACTCTATGTGGATGATATGCTGATAGCAGGGAAAGCTCATGATGAGCTAGATGCTCTTAAGGCTTGGCTCAAGAAGAGCTTTGAGATGAAAGATCTGGGATAGGCCGCTCACATACTTGGTATGCGCATTAGACGCGACAGGCATCAGGGACTCCTCTACTTGTCACAGAGGGAGTACATTCATAAAGTCCTTGAGCGCTTCCGCATGCAGGACGTAAAGTCTATTGTCTATCTATTGCCTTCTTATGTGAAGGTATCATAGGTTGATTGTCTGCAGACAGATGAGCAGAGGGTCGAGATGGCCAAGATTCTCTATGCATCCGCAGTGGGCAGTCTTATGTATGCCATGATAGCCACTCGTCCAGATATTGGCTTTGCAGTTGGTGTTGTGGGATGCTATATGGCTACACCTAGCAAGAAGCATTGGGATACCGTGAAGGGTATCATGAGGTACTTGAAGGGCACTGCAGATATGTGCATTTGCTATGGCAGCCAGGATAGACGAGTCGTGGGGTACATTGACTCTAATTATGTAGGACATGCAGATAGTAGGAAGTCCACTTCCAGCTATGTATTCACATATGCTGGAGGTGTTGTTTCTTAGATGTCAAGGGTGCAGAAATGCACGGCCCTTTCTACTATAGAGGCCAAGTATGTTGCAGCCACTGAGGCTTGCAAGGAGGCCATTTGGTTGGGTTGTTTGGTTGTTGACCTTGGTATTGATGATATCCCTACACTGCATTCGGATTCTATGAGTACTATTCAATTAGCCAAGAATCTGCTGGTCTTCCATGTGAAGACGAAACACATTGAGATGAGATATCACTTCATAAATGGGGTCGTTGAGGACAAGTCTATTGATCTTGTCAAGATCTCGATTGACCAGAATCCTGCAGATCTGCTTACGAAAAGCCTCTCTACAGAGCGCTTTGCCTTCCTCAGGAGGTTGATGGACGTGGGATGAGATGATATCTTTCCTCATCCTATTGTACATGTGTACATATTGTACTGTCTTTTCCTTTTTTCTTTTCACTCCTCACTAGGGCAGATTTGCCTTTAAGTGGGAGGTTGTTGGGGGTAAAGGCGCCTCCGCCTAGCCGCCCATGTATTACTACACTGACAGTCACCGCCACTGCACACTGCAGGTGGCGGGTGCCCGTCACTGTCACTTTACTTTTTATCCTTTTAGTGACAGTTTGAATAAAGGAAGGCCCGATCACACATTGTGACTATTGGAGTTGCCATTTCTTGTTTCTCTCTTTCTTGCTCTTGCTCTCCCGCCATAGCTCTTGAGTGCAAGCTTTGATCCTTCTCACCTTTCACCACCATGGTCTCTCACCCTCACACACTCACTCCCTCACACTCTCACACTCCCTCTCTCAAGAACAAGCTCAAGCAAGCAAGAATAAGAAGAAGAAGAAGAGGAAAGCTACTTTTGGCCACACACAAGAATGAGCTTCTTCATTCCCTTTTTGCCTTTTATACAAAACCCTAACCCTAATCCCTTTGGGTGGTCATTTCCTTTTTGGTCATTCCTCCAACCCTTCTCCTCCTCTTTCCTATTGGCATGGCCTTATCCCATGCCTCTAACCATTTACAATTTGCACAGGTGAGAGCCCGACGCTCTTTTATTAAATAAATCATGGTGCGCCTTGCGCTCTTTTACAAAAGTATTAGCTTGCACTTTCTCTTGTGTACCTCTCTCCTTGATTTATGACTTTTTTGCACTTCTTGTATTTCCAGATTCTTCGTGGCGCGCCTTCATCTTCTGTTTCACTTTTGCCTTGGCCTTGTCTTCTGCTTTAGATTTTCTAGATTTTCCATCTTGTTTGTCTAAGGGTTAACATTACCCCCTCCTAAACGAGTGTCAGTCCCATGGCACACTTTGTCATAGGTAACAGGCTTTGGCATGCATTGAAGACGTGGATGGAGGGGACTGCTACGGTTTGCTTGGGAGGATTTTTTGGTGGTGGTGCGGATGAAGGTCATTGGTGGCACTTAGTTGGCCTAATTGGTTGGTGATTGGGTATTTATAGTTGGTGATAGGGCTATTCTTTGTTAGGAGTTGCACTCTGAGCAGGCAGATGTGTTGGTGTTGTAGGGATTTTGCGCATGATGATTCTTTGGTGGGCTTGCATGATGATAAAGGACAAGAGTTTTGAGTTGAGTGTTGATAAAGAACATACAGTACTTTCGCTGGAGTCTTCAATACCTGCAATTGAAAACCTCTCATATGGTCTCTCCCTAGGGGTTAGTGCTAGTCTTCTTATCATACCCAAGTTGTAGCTTGATTAGTTTGGGAGACAGGTCGATGAACTCTAAGCAAGTCGAGAGTATTGTCCTACACTTGAGCATCCAAATTGTGCATAGATTGTGGTGCAAATATTATGTGAGTGCACATGTATACTTAGATATTACGTAGTTAGAAGACTACTGGTCTGGTTCCTCGTAGCAATGTGTGGATGAAGCGAGGGTTCAATGGGGTGGAAAAATTTGTCAATGTTGAGGAGAAGTACACTTGAAGGCTTGTTGAGACATCATTTGTGATTTTGACAACACAATATAATTGAGGTCATTGATGCCTTAGCTTTTGGTTAGCTGATAGCTACTTGTAGTGTTTGAAGAGTTCGATGTACTTTCCATGGTCTTTCGTACCTTGCTTACCACTATTGATTGCGATGGTACTAAGATGGAGTGCGAAAAATAATCATGCAAATGGTTCTGTGTGACAGGTCTAACCATCTGTGAGACGAGCTCCCTAGATGTATCTTGCCCTTAATGTGCCCTGAACAATTATGGGGGATGTGTAAAGGGCTAGGGGATTAGGGACAAAGCCAACCGACCAAGGTCACTAGACGTATCTAATTTGAGGACCCCTAGGTGTTGTGCTGTGATCGTGGGTACCTCTTTTTTTTCTTTTTTTTTCTTTTTCTCTTTTTTTTGGGATAAAATGAATGCAATACGTTGAGACTATCATCCTTTAATTTGGGTTGAGAAATGTCGAGATTCAAAGGCTGTGAAAAATGGATTTTACAAAGATGATTGTGTTACTAGCCTCAATGCTAGAGGAACAGTTGTTGAGATGAAGAGATACACTTCAGATTTTGCAAACCTCTTTGTAACATGTGATGCATCAGACCAATTGAGATAGCAACTAAAGTGAGTTGTGTATGGACAAGGGACAGAGCATTTGGCGAATTGAATCCTAGTTGATGAAGAAACAGTTGTCGTTGTTGAGAGTGTTGCTTCTACCCGGATGTAGAGTTTGGCCAAGAAAGAGAGAGTAGCCAATGACTATGCTTTGGACCATGCTTACATGGAATGTGTGCTTTTTGCAGGGGTGATTTTCTCTTCCAGCGGGGCTTCTATCATGGCTCTTTGTTCTTGGTATTTCTGTCGCTTTCTCCATAATGGTTCTTTGTGGGGTTGGTGGTCTTGTGGTGACTTGGACATTGAATGCTTTCGTATAGAGACATGTGTCATCCTGCATTTACCTAGCAACTCGTGAGAATACATGCAAGTCATATGCTTCAACCATAATGAACAGGTGCATTCAAAGAGACATCATTTATCTGAATCCCATAGTGTTGATTTCAATGCATATCACCTGCGCTTGATTATCATTGCTTGTGTGTGTGCTGGCTTTGCTTCTTTTGGTATTATTTATACACAGTCACAAAACACATTGTTTATGAATCCATGTAACTTCGTGAAGATAAAAACCAACTGAAACTCAGGATTGTACTGGAGTGTGGCATACCTATCTAGTAATCGTGGCAGACTACTCAGTAACAACATATATTTTGCAACATCAAATAGCATGGTGCCTTGTTCGAGTCTACTAGCAACATGTAACACCTGCTCAGTGAGAATTTTATCAATCAGAGAGTTCTCTTGGCTAGTTAGTTCTAGCTAAGTCCATACCTCAACATTAGTCAGTATACTCGAAAGGAATTTGGCACCACATAGGTCGAGTCTCTTTGAGACCGCCATTTGGCCAGTCACTCCTCTGAGACTATCATAATCTGGGCTCCAAGTTTGGCCATTGTAGGGCGGATTTCAAACCAACATTTTTCAACTTTTCTTCAACCCTCTGATTGTCGCTTTAGTAGCTCTATCTCTAAGAGATTTGGTTAGCAAAGCGCTTCATTGAATGTCACAATTAAGTGTAGTTCATTAGAGATGAGTTGCATGCGTTCATGTGGGAGCTTGTCATAGTGCTTGTTAAGATATTCTTGCTCTTCCCAGGATAGTGGATATGACAAATATTCCTCAAGCTACTCCCTAGGAAATGTGCCCATGTCCATGAGGACGTAGGCACGTGCGAATAATTTGAGTTTAGCATCCAACTCGGTCAAGCAGCACTGTGTGACACGTCTATGTTCGATAAGGGCTTGCTCGATTGCTATCTCATGCAAGGTTTTGGGAGTTTCCCTAGGCTTTAGCATAGCTGGGGGCTCAAGCCTAGATGAGTAAGATTGGTCAATACTAGGATTGCTCATGTCCTCAGGGTTTTCATGTTTCTCCTGAGGCTTTGCTACTATTGTGTCATGGTTCTCCTCGGATGTGACTAGTATAGTTTCGTCAACCTGTTGTGACACTGTCGTATCCACTCTTGATTGGTCAATGTAAATTCTGATGTCGATGGATTGAGCATTACAAGCAACCATTGATGGTAATGGTTGGTTTGATTTATCAGAATACACGGATGTGTCTAAGGTTTCACTCCTGCTAAGAGAGATGGCAATGGGTTCATTTGTGGGTGGACTCGATGCTTTATTCCTTGGCTCTTTAGCACTCTTGGTCTCAATCTTCTTAGTGTCTACACCCACTTGCAACTGCCGTTGTTTTTGTTATTTTCTCCTTTTTTTCTTGGGTAATCAAGGTGTATTCTTTAAAGACTCAGGACCCTAAACTAGGTCAACCGTTGATGTGCTTGGTTGGGCCTCACCCTTCTCTTTCTCTGGTGTGTGCTCATGGGACATAGCCACAGGCTGCTGAATGAATAGCCTCGCGAGGTTGTAAGGATACAACTGCGTCTCTTTTTGGAGAGTCTAGCTCTTCAACTAATTCCCCTCCATTTAGCTCCTCATCCGATTGCATTGGTAGTTACTCCTAGTCGGGCGTTTGCTCTAGACTCTTGTCCTTACCCATTGGAACATGCCTCCATTGCTTCTTATCAGAGCGAGGGTTGTGTTTAGAGCTGTTTTTCTCTTGCTCTGGAGGTTTAGGTGACTCTAGTGTAGAACCAGAAAATGGTTTGGGGATCCTGTCATGTAGGCTTGGATGAAACCAACTAAAGAAGTCAGGGTTGTATTGATGGGAAGCATAGAGGTCTAGGATTGTAGGGTCTTGAGTGAGGCAAAAGACATATGTACTAACATCAAGTACCATGCTCCCTACTCCTAGCATGCTAGCCCCGTGTAGATCTTCTTCTAGAAGCAGTTTATCGTATAAGGGATGTCTTTGGACAGTGGCAGAAAGCTGGACCTCATGGGCCGTTGCCAACACTCGTAATGAGGTTGGGGCAACATATGTGGGATGATGTATTGATGTCCAAAGGGCTTTCCTTCGCTTAGCGAAGAGTGTCATTAGTCGGTGGCCAATTTTGGCTGCCAAACTTTGGTTTTGGAGTACCCTTTTTGCACAAAGTTACCTTGTCCTTTCCCTTTTCGTTTGATTACTTCAAGCTTTCCTTGTTTGTCTCACATTGAGCAGTATAAAGTGAGGGTATCAAGCGCAATTCTCTAGCTGTGGCTTTTGGGATGTCCTTTATGACTTCTTCAGTGACATCTACATAGTGGAAGCAAACATGTTGTTGCTCATCCCAAGTCAGGGGTTCGGCTATGAGCTTTGTGTGCTCTAATATTGGCCTTCCGATGTCCACATGGACGTATGCACGTGTGATGGCTGTCAGCTTGTGGGTGATCAAGCTTCATCAAGCACTTTATCTTTGGTTCATTGGTCAGATACACTATCTCTATGGCCAAATCTTTGAGA
This sequence comes from Lygodium microphyllum, assembly GCF_053477565.2. NCBI lineage: Eukaryota > Viridiplantae > Streptophyta > Polypodiopsida > Schizaeales > Lygodiaceae > Lygodium > Lygodium microphyllum. The sequence continues at coordinate 34,327,430 of NC_141157.1, read as the reverse complement.
TATTTCTCCTCAAGCCTAGGCTTTAGGTGCTTCGAAAGTGCTAGAGGTGTCAAGGATATTGGTTGCAACATCTCTTTTGCAGGTGAATTGCTAGGACACATTCCGCAAGGGGCATCGTCATGGCCAAAGGCTCTGACCGCTGTGATTCTTGATCGGAAGTAGTAGCGGCTAGTTCAGTGGACCGCCTACTATTGGTAGATTGCAATGTCAAGTCCTTAGGCAGGTCAGAAGTGGTTGTGTCTTTTGTTGCCCTTTGCACATTCACTTGTGCAGATCGAGAGCTAGCTGCGTTGGATTACACAAGCATATCCTTAGGCTAAGAATTAGGGGTGGTGTCATGTCCCATACCTTGGACATTTGGAAGCTCAGATGGAGATAGAGATTGGGATTGAGCACTTACACTTGACGACTGTTGTTGTGCTTCCTATGTCCATTTAGGAAAAGAGGGTGTAGGAGATTTGGGACTCCTAGGTGAACTTGGCACTAGCTAGAAGATTTGCTCGTGGCTGTTAGACGATTCTGCCATTCGCTTTGTTGAGCAATCAGCCTTATCATGAGCAACTTTGCGCTTGTGGTACTAATTATCCTCTTGGGAAGTCAAAGGCTCCTTGGGCACTAGTGGTCTTTGTGCACACTCGACGGTTATATCTGATATCCACTTGTTAAGCACGCTAGGCTCAAGATCTACCTTTCGAATAGCCATGTTTGGTTTCTTGATTTCAATCGTGAGGGGCTCAACCACTCCAATGTTATTGGCTCAAGACTTGGAATTTTGTTCACATTTCCTCATGCTTCTTCTTCACTTTTGATACGATTTGGTCTTCAGCTAATAAAGGTGGTTTAGCAAGGGGTTTTGGTACCCAAATCCATCGGTTACCTACGTAATACCCTTGAGCACGTAGCAATGCTTTGGATATCCATCGTGGCGTTGTGCTGACTCTCCCTTGATACCTTCATCTATAAGGCTTGGGCTTCTTTTGTGGTCTTCTACGATATTTATAAGTCCAAACCCTTGTCAGAGTGCAGCGGTGCAGAAGCGTAGGACTGAGAGTGAGAGAACGCAGAGAGAGAAGGGAGAGAAAGAGACAGTGGACAATGAAGATCTGCTGTATAAAGAATGCTGAATACAAAGATATACACGGGCGCAGTGCGCTGGACTGCATGTCTCCACCTCGACGATGCGACCTGCTGTCCACCTCGAAGTCTGCTGCAGTCTGCACTGTCTGCTGTCTGAAATCTATGAACAGAGACAGAAATCTGCACGGCATCGGTCTGTAATCTGCGACAGAGAAGAGTGGCCAGACTGCTGGAAACATCGGGTATTTATAGCCGAAACCTGCCACGAACTGGGGCGCCAGAAAACAGGGTGCAGCCTGAATAAGTCGGCTGCAGACAGTCGGACTGCCACGTGGCAGTCCGACTGCACAGTCCGACTGCTGCTGGTCCGACTGCTGCTGGAACTGCCCTCCAAGACAGGCTATGATCTTTGACACCCCCTCTCAGAGCCTGGACAGGGCAGAAGCCTGAGGGATCTGGAATGTTGCCGAAGTAGAGCCTGAGGAAGCGCCTTCGTAAACAAATCCGCAAGATTATCCTCCGTCTTGCAATACTCCACAGTGATGGTCTCATCCAAAAGCTTTTCTCGGATGAAGTGGTACTGGATCTCAATGCGCTTCGTCCGGGCATGAAAAACAGGATTCCTCGCCAAGGCAATGCAACTTTCATTGTCACATCGCAGCAATGTAGGACGAGTCTGGGTACACCCAAGCTCCTCCAACAACCTCCGAAGCCACACAACCTCGCAGGTGGTGGAAGACGCGGCCCGATACTCCGCCTCAGTAGACGAAAGGGCTACCGTGGGCTGCTTCTTGCTACTCCATGAAATAACACCTGCACCCAAAGTAAAGCAGTAACCTGTTGTAGACCGCCTGTGGTCCACGTCACCGGCCCAATCCGAGTCGCTCCAACCTGCAAGTACAAGATCTGACCCATCTGTCCCTGCGGGGTAATGAATCCCCAAATCAGACGTCCCCCTCAGATACCGAAGTATCCTCTGAGCAGCCTGCCAATGCACCGTCTTAGGTTCACTCATGAACCCTGCCAAGAGCCCAACAGCAAAACATAGATCAACCCTGGTGTTGAGAAGCCAAATCAAGGACCCTATCAACTGTCGATAGCGGGACGCATCCGCCAAAGGAGAAGCTGAATGGGAAGTGGCCTTCCAGTTCGGATCCATAGGAGTAGAGAGGGCCCGACAATCTTCCATCTCAAAAGACACCAAGAGCTCCTGTACATATCTCTGTTGGGAGAGAAAGATCCCCCTCTGAGACTGATAAATCTCATGGCCTAGAAAGAAATGAAGTAGCCCCAAATCCGTCATCTCGAACGTCCGATGTAAAGCTGACTTTGTCTCCTGGACCTGCTGTGCATCATCACCTGTGACAATCAAATCATCAACATATAATACAAACAGCACACAACCATCCTCGGAAGTGTGAACATACAGCTGCGGATCGGCCTTGGACCGCCGATATCCCAACTGAGACTGGAGGAACGAATCAATCTTCTCGTTCCAAGCTTGCGGGGCCTGCTTGAGGCCATACAGGGCCTTCTTCAACCTGTAGACTTTCCCATCTGAAGAACCAAAGCCAGGATGCTGCTCAACGTAGATCTCCTCCTTCAAATCACCATTCAGGAAGGCCGACTTCACATCCAGCTGATAAACAGGCCATCTCCTATGGCCAGCCAAAGCAAGAACAACTCTAATGGTTGCCATACGAGCTGTGGGGGCAAAGGTGTCATGACAGTCAATCCCTGGGCGCTGGGCAAAACCCTTAGCAACAAGGCGAGCCTTGTGCTTATCCAAAGTACCATCACTGAGATATTTGGTCTTGAAGACCCACTTGACTCCAATCACCTTCTTCTTCGGGGGGCGTGGCACAAGTGACCAAGTGCCATTCCTCTCGATAGCCTCCAACTCAGCTTCCATAGCTTTCTTCCATGGGGCGGACTGTAAAGCCTCCTTCACGGAGGTGGGCTCTCGATCCTGCATAACACGGGACATCAAACAATAATTGGAGCAAACAAGCTCCGAAGAATGCGCCTGGTGCCTCCGTGACCGCCGCGGACCATCCTGCGGTCCCCACTCCTCAGGAACCCCCTCGATCCCTGAATCACGGAGTGTGTCACGGGCCCAGCGAGGAGGAGGCAGAACCTCCCCTCGTCGTTCTCCATCAGCAGAAGACTCTGGAATGTCCACCGGTGGTAACTCCGTAGAAGAGTCCGGTGGAACCGTAGACTCTATGTTAGAAACAGAATCATAATCAAAAGGCACGGGCTCCAGTGGAACTGCAGAAGGAGCCCAACTCTCCCCTGGATCTCCAAGAACGGGATGCTCATCACCCGTTGAAGAAGCCGGAACCTCCACAAACCGCACATCACGACTAGTGTACACATCCTGCTTGACGGGATCATACAGTCGGTAGCCTTGGGACTGGGAGCTGTAGCCAACAAATACCTGTTTGCGGGAAGCCGCTTCAAATTTATCACGGTGAGCCTTGGAAATGTGAACAGTAGCATCACACCCAAAGACCCGAAAGTAAGAAACATCTGGCTTCGTCCCAAAATAAGCCTCAAATGGAGTCATCCCTTCCACGGCCGAAGTAGGGGATCGATTAAGAATGTGGACTGCAGTAGCCACAGCCTCGGCCCACAGAACCTGGGGGGTCTGTCGGTGCTCCATCATGGTGCGCGCCATCTCGATCACACTACGGTTCTTCCGTTCTAGAATACCATTCTCTTGAGGAGTATTGGTATTGGCAAACTCCTGGTGAATTCCTCTATCTGCACAAAACCGAGCAAATTCATTAGACACAAATTCACCTCCCTTGTCGGATCGCAAGGTCTTCAACTTCCGGCCTGATCGGTTCTCCTCAAAGAGAAGCCAATCCTTGAAGTGTGAGAAGGCTTCTGACTTTAGTGCCAAAAAATAGGCCCATGTCATCCTACTATAGTCATCCACGATCAGCATGAAGTACGAGCTCCCACGCAGGGACTCATTCCTCATAGGGCCACATAGATCCGTAGATACTAACTCCATCGGTGAAGTAGACCGCCGCGAAGCGGTGTGGGGAATGGCATCTCTATGCTGCTTCCCCCGTATGCAGGAGACACATGGCTGCTGGCTCACCACTATATCCGGCAACCCTCGAACAAGCTGTCCACGTGATGCCCTCCGAAGATAGTCATAGTTCAGGTGACCAAACCGAGCATGCCATAACTCAGACTGTGACTGTGAGGTAAGAAGAAGAGTATGGTCACCGAGCATGCCATAACTCAGACTGTGACTGTGAGGTAAGAAGAAGAGTAGAGAGGGCAGTGGAAGACTTCAGTTTGTAAATGCCATTCTCCTCATATCCAGATGATAGAACCTTCCTCGATTCACGATCAAGGACTCGCACAGTAGAACTGTCAAACTCCACCAAAAGACCAAGGGAGCAAATCTTATGAACTGAAAGGAGATGGTACCCTAATCCTGGTACATGCAAAACCTCTGAGGTATGGGTGCCACCTCGTCCATCCGGAATAAGCTGCATCTTACCCCGACCTGCAATAGAAACTGAAGAGTTGTCTCCAATGAGAACCTGCCCACGCGAAGGTCGCAGCTGGGCAACACCATCTGATGAAGGAGTCATGTGCCGTGAGGCACCACTATCAACAATCCACTCTCGAGCTTGGGGAGCCGCCATCGCAGCATCAGAAGCATTCGGTGAAGCGTCCTCAATGACAACTAGATGTAGAAATGCAGCTGATGAGGGTGCAGCTACTGCTCCAGAATCCTTGGTTTCCTTCTTCTTGGTGTCCTTCGAGTCTTTGTCAGGGCAATCCTTCTTCCAATGGCCAGTCTTTCCACAAATATGACATGTGGAGTCTTTGTCCTTGTCCTTCTCCTTGTCCTTCTTGGACTTGTTATCCCCCTTCTTCTTCTTTTGGTCCTTCCCCTTCTTCTGAGAGGCTTGACCTGTCAACGCCTCCGACTTGGAAGCATTCTGTCCCTTCAACTGTTCCTCTTGGTCCAAGACCATAGGAACCAACTCTTCCCACCGAAGAGTAGACTCTCGCCCCGAAGCAATAAGGGCAGAGTAGAATGTACCGAATCGTGGCGGCAACTGGGACAATAGTGTGATCGCCATGTCTTCGGAGGAAATCGGCTTCCCCGCATTCTGAACCTGCATCTGTAGCTGCCTTAGCTTGTTAATGTGTTCCCTTAGCGAAGAAGACTTATTGACGGACAAGGTCCGTATCTGTACCTCCAAAGAAACCCTCTTCATCAGGGTCATCCGATTGTACATTTGATCAAGCTCCAGCCATATCTCACGAGCCACCGTCAAGTACTCGATGTGAGCGATCACGGCTGTAGTGCATGATAGAAAGAGAAAGGATCGAATCCTGGCATTCAGTTTGTCCCAATGAGACTGGGCCCTTGCCAACTCCACACGAGCATCGGAAGAGAGTTTAGACTCATCTCTTACCGAAGGCCGGTCAATATCCTCCTGTACCAACTTCGCCAAATCATAGGACTCAAGGATGGCCAACATCATAACGCGCCAAATGCGGTAGTTGTCGCCGTCGAGCTTCTGATCTGTAGGAAGAGCCGGTAGGACAGGCACCTTCCGGTCCATAATCGCCTGGAACTCCAAGTCCATCTCTGTAGACATCTTCACCTGCAATGCCTTCTCAAACGCAAAAGCAGTCCCCTCTGACTGGGTAAACTCAGCCTGCTAAGGCTCTTCCGCGTCCCGAAGCTTCTTCACCCGCCGGAGGCGATGAAAAAGCAAAACCTGCACTTTTAGGTTGAAAACTCAAACTTTCTCCGCGTCAAACAGCAGTAAACAGCAGCAAATCCACCACCTGTACTCCTTTCCTGTGCGCCCACACTCGTTTCAGCCTTGTTCCAAGGCGCAGCCCTCCTGTCTGCCCTTAAACGCAAAAAACGCAAATTTGTGTCGCGATGGAAACTCCTCTTCAGGTTGATTCTGCGCTCAGTCAGCCCTCAAACACTGCTCTGATACCATGTCAGAGTGCAGCGGTGCGGAAGCGTAGGACTGAGAGTGAGAGAACGCAGAGAGAGAAGGGAGAGAAAGAGACAGTGGACAATGAAGATCTGCTGTATAAAGAATGCTGAATACAAAGATATACACGGGCGCAGTGCGCTGGACTGCGTGTCTCCACCTCGACGATGCGACCTGCTGTCCACCTCGAAGTCTGCTGCAGTCTGCACTGTCTACTGTCTGAAATCTGTGAACAGAGACAGAAATCTGCACGGCACCGGTCTGTAATCTGCGACAGAGAAGAGTGGCCAGACTGCTGGAAACATCGGGTATTTATAGCCGAAACCTGCCACGAACTGGGGCGCCAGAAAATAGGGCGCAGCCTGAATAAGTCGGCTGCAGACAGTCGGACTGCCACGTGGCAGTCCGACTACACAGTCCGACTGCTGCTGGAACTACCCTCCAAGACAGGCTATGATCTCTGACAACCCTATCCTTGGCATTGTCTCCTAACCTTCTTGTTTCAAGCATGGCCTCACTCATTGGTTCTCTCTGTTCAACATGCGCTTGTATCAACTCTTGCAACAAATCCTTGCTCTTGTTAACTAGGCTTGACTGTTATGTCAAGTATATCCTTTGTGCTACATAATTAGCTTTTACAGTTTGTTGCCCTTTTGAAGGGTCTTCCTAGGAGGGTTTCCTTTTCTCAATTTGCACTATTTGGAGGAATATGCATTAGTCGATGTGAGCTTTGGTTAGCCTAGTAGAGTCCATGCTTCATAGGTCAAGATATTAAAATCGGCTCCTTCATTGATGAGAGCATCTACATATTGCTCTCTTTTTGCAGTGAGTTTGACCCTAAGATAAGCAAGCGGTACTATGTCTTTATCTTTCGGGTCTTGGCTTATTAGTTCAAGCCTTCTGATACATGCCTTTGAGTCCCCAACTACACAACTAGATATGGATTCTCTACTGATGTCTTGGATCGTTTGTGTAGTGCCGTTCAAGGTGCATCTATCTCATCAGGACTGTCATGTCTAGTCATCCTCGCAGTTATAGCTTGATGTTGTTGCATTTGGCTTTGACTAGATGCAGTCCGAATGCAACATATACATGTTTTTGTGGTATGGTCTTTTTGCCATTGTTGGCTAGATTGGCCCATTGAGGTTCTAGGGTCTCTATTTGTCTTTGTTCGAGTATGGGCTTTTGGTTGTTATTTTGCAAGTGAGAATGTATACTTGTGTAGAGCCATTACTACACTAGGATCTAATTTGGAGGACTTGCATGGTGCGCATTTTCTTTCTAGCCTACTTAGGGGAGGTGCGGAGGGGGCCTCTACAGGGGTTTGAGGGGGACCCACGGCCCGTACGGCTCTTATGTAAATACCATGCATGATTTAAAGGACAATTCGTACCCAAGTTTTGAACTGCTTGATCTAGATTTCAGCCCAGTGATAGATCTATGATGTGTTTTCAACTCTATACGGTCTTTGGGTCAGTTTCAAGGGTTAGATGTGTCAAATTTGTATTATGTTCACATATTCGATTTTGACAGTTCTCTGTTCGATTCTCAGAGGTCTGATTCTCAGGAGTCCGATTATTAGAATCAGACATCCAATTTTGGGTTGGTCCAATCAGCCAATCGGACAGTCCGAGTCCAAGTGGTTTGATTTTGGTTGGTCTGATTCTAGTGATCCAATTATGGGTTGGTCCAATTTTTGCATGTTCAATTTTCGTGCATTCGATTTTGGGAGTCCGACATCCAATTTGACAGGTATCCGCTTTAGAGTGTCCAATTCAATTTGGTCCAATTTTTGTGTCTGATAATGGAATGTCCGATTTTTGAAATCGGACAGGATGGGTTGGTCAAAGTCCAAAAATCGGACCATCCGATTCTAGGAATCGAACTGTCCGAGTCCAATTCTGGGAATTGGATCCTTGCGAACCGTGTTGTCTAATTCCACTGCCACACAAACAACAGCAACGAAAGTCGCTTCGGGGCAACAATTTTTTGCCATGCCCACAAGCAAGATTCTCTAGAATCCAAGGGTAGATACGCATAAAGGTTTCTATATACCTGATCCAAGCAATAAACTCTTGTGGCCTTCGATCAATTCGCTGGAAGCACGAAGTCTTGTACAAGCTCTCAAGCTCTTTCTCTCTTTCTCTAATGCAAAACTTGAAAATGAGGTTTTCCTTTGTCTTCCAGGGTCTTAAACCCTTGCTAGACCCAACCTTAAACTACCTCACTCCCCATGCGATTCCAACACCTCTAAGCACTCTTTTTTCCCATTTTTTGCATGTTTGTGCCTTCTTTGGGCCTGTTTCGCACCAAAAACCCTAATGCTTGTTTTTCTTTTTTTCTTTGTTTTTTCCTACCCTAATGCATCCAAATCACAAAACAAATACCTACACTACTCCAACTTTCTTTTCCAAATCCAAAAAACCAAAAACTTACTTGCTAAGGAGATCGAATACCTCTTCAAACTCCCTTCGCTTCCTACCTATCTACCTCAAGCACTGGTTTAGGGAAAATCCTACTTCAATGCTTGATTTGTAGCATGCAAGCACTCAAGACTTGAATCCGTTGGTCCTGACAACGAAACCAAAATGTAGAGGCGAGCTCACGCTCAACCGCCAAGACCCACCGGACTGCTTATTCTTTCAAGCGTTTCAAGCCGAGCACTAATGGCTACCTCTCATATAGCGGACGTGCTATCTCTCTCTAGGAGTGTAGTGAGCTTACCTCCATGCCCGATCGAGTTGCCTCCTCTCTCGAGCACTCCAGTAGCTGTTAGCAGAGTATTTGTTAGCTCATGTGTGAGTCTGAGTTTGATCTGGGCTGGGCATTTTTATTAGGTATTTTAGGTATTTTTCTGGTGTGGCATTTTATGCCAGTGGAGCATTTTATGCACCAGTCGGCCAGCTTTAATGCTGTCCGACCAGCATTATTGCTCCCCGCTTTTTCAGCCTATTTATACTCAATGGTTCCTCCTCAGTCAGTCACTTCATCTTCACCATCTGCAGACTCTGTGGAGAGAGGAGCCAGTGCCAGTGCCCACGCAGCCAGTGACTCACTGTTGTATGCGACTGTCTCGTGTTCAGATATATGGATTCCATTTCCCGTGCATACATCTGAGTTCTCATCTGTATCGTGTTCTTTCTTTTCTCTTTTTGTCTTGTGTTTCAGCAGTTTATTTCAGCACATGTTTATGCTTCCACCGCTGCTCCACTTCTGACATGGTATCAGTTTTCAGGATTTGTGTTTCTGCTGTGTTTTCTTGCTGATTTCAGGACTGTTTTGTACCCCTGCTGATCAAATGACTGCTGTTGCAGCCAGGCGACCTGTTTTGGGGCTGTTTTCAGCCTGCGTTTTTTGCAGTTTTGCCATCGCCTGCTGCCTCTGCACCCTCTGCTGCCTGCGTTTTTCATCTACAACTGCTGGCGACAGTTTTCTACCTGTTTTTCTGCAGTTTACAGTCTGCGTTTTGCTGATTCAGCGTCTCTCGTGGCTGGGTGACTGTTACTTCAGGCCGTTTTTGCTGTTTTTGGCAGTCTTTGACTGATTTTTTGGCTTTGTGCAGCAGATGTTGTCTTCTCTTGATCAGATTTTGGGTTATATTGCATGTGAACTCTCCTTTTCTGTAGTCTGTGCTTGTGTTTTGGCTGTGTTTCCTCTCTAAATTCCATCTCTTCTCTACTTCTCTTCTTATCCTCTCCATATGGCTCCTCTGTGCACTTCCACTGATGATAAGTTACATATGACCTCGATGCTTCTTGAGCATGAGGCATCCTTGAGGTTACAGGGGCGGCTTCCGGCACATTATGGAGGTGAGGCTTATGTAGCTTCAGAGCGGGGTGACGGGAAGAAGAAGTCGAAGGCCCAGTGTTACCACTGTGGCAAGAAGGGACATTTGCAGAAGGACTGCAAGAAGTTAGCGGCTTCCAGGAAGAAGGAGCAGAAGACGAAGCGGGATGCTGACTCTACTGATGAGTCCTCTCCTTCATCAGACTCCGACTCCGATCCTCCGACCAAGGTGAAGTCCAAGGGGCGGAAGGGATCCTCTTCTTCGGATTGTGGGAAGGGCTTGCTGGCCCCTTCCTCGGCTGCTTTCTAGTGGTGGTGATGAGGTCATCCCTCACGACTCTCTTGTGCCAGAGAGGGAGTGTGAGCGAGTGTTCAGATGGGGCAGCCGCGCCTCATCTATACTTTTATACAGGTGCACAGGTTCCAGAGAGGGACGTCCCTGACGCATCGACTTCAGTCTGGCGGAATCAAATCCTGGAGCTGGGATTGACATCCAGGTTCATGCTGAGCTGGTTATCTGACAGAGAGCGGGAGGCTTTCATCTGGAGCTCACATGAGGGGACACTTTGGCGGTCTGGCCAAAGGCGGGGAATCCATGGTCACATATGTTCAGAGGCATTTTTGACAGGATGGTCTTGTATGCTACTGCAAGACATTGGTGATGGACACAAAGACATGCTATGATCTTCTCTATTTTCAGGTGTTTGGTATGATCGACATCGACATCAGGTTCTCTCCGAGGCACCTTGGTGGTGGCTTGATCACCCACTGCTTGGGTATCCATGGTTCTACTTGGTGGTTCTATGTTATATAGTTTCTGATCCCTTTTCATTGTACTATTGTATTGTATCAGATCACTCATGATCTGAGAGAGGGTGTTAGCAGAGTATTTGTCAGCTCATGTGTAGTCTGAGTTTGATCTGGGCTGGGCATTTTTATTAGGTATTTTAGGTATTTTTCTGGTGTGGCATTTTATGCCAGTGGAGCATTTTATGCACCAGTCGGCCAGCTTTAATGCTGTCCGACCAGCATTATTGCTCCCCACTTTTTCAGCCTATTTATACTCAGTGGTTCCTCCTCAGTCAGTCACTTCATCTTCACCATCTGCAGACTCTGTGGAGAGAGGAGCCAGTGCCAGTGCCCACGCAGCCAGTGACTCACTGTTGTATGCGACTGTCTCGTGTTCAGATATATGGATTCCATTTCCCGTGCATACATCTGAGTTCTCATCTGTATCGTGTTCTTTCTTTTCTCTTTTTGTCTTGTGTTTCAGCAGTTTATTTCAGCACATGTTTATGCTTCCACCGTTGCTCCACTTCTGACAGTAGCTCCATGATCCAAGTGCAAGCTTCAAGCGAGCTCGATCCTCAAGCTCCACGCTCCAAGCTTCATTGCCACGAGCAAGAGAAGAGAAGAGAAGAAGAGAGGAGATGGAGAGCTTCTCCACCACAATCCCTCACCCTCACACACTCACTCCCTCACACTCCCTCTCTCGAGCACAAGCTCAAGCAAGCAAGAACAAGAAGAAGAAAAAAAAGAAGAGAGCTACTTTTGGCCACACACAAGAATGAGCTTCTTCATTCACTTTTTGCCTTTTATACAAAACCCTAACCCTAATTCCCTTTAGGCGGTCATCCCCTTTTTGGTCCAAGCTTGGCCCATTCCTCCAACCCTTCTCCTCCTCTTTCCTATTGGCATGGCCTCAACCCATGCCTCTAACCATTTACAATTTGCACGGGTGAGAACCCGTGGCACTCTTTACAAAATAAATCATGATGCGCCTTACACTATTTTACAAAAGTATTGACTTGCGCTTTTTCTAGTGTGCCTCTCTCCTTGATTTAGGACTTTTTTGCACTTCTTATGTTTCCAAAATTTTCGTGGCACGCTATCTTCTTCTGTTTCACTTTTGCTTTGGCCTTGTCTTTTGCTTTAGATTTTCCAGATTTTCCACCTTGTTCGTCTGAGGGTTAACATTGGTGACCGATATAAACAAGGTCACCGAGTTCTTTAGTGGCATGGCTTGTTCTATTGAGATTGTGGACAAATGACAGCTACATCAAGCTTTGATGATGGCCAAATGGCAGCTACATTAAGCTCTGACTCCTTGATTTGACTTGGGTGTCAATTCCTAGTCAATATTTTCTACCATAGAGGTCTTTTGTGGCAAAGAGGGATTCCTATGTCTCCTATCGCAAGTCTAGGCAAGTTTAGCTCCTAAACCGTTTGTAGTGTACAAGTGGTGGACTTCTTTGATCTTCTTTATATCAACTTTGATTCTCCTCAAGTGCATGCTTTGGCACGGAGTGATGCTCTTGTCCTATAGTAGTAAATTAGCACTCTCACGTATCTCCAAGCCAAAGAGGGACTATTAGAGAGTGGTGGTTGGCAATGCTTATGCTTGACATACATCTATATGATGCGATGTACCTTGAACATGCCATTCTAAGGCTGTCACTTATTTTGCAGCTGACAAATCTTGAAGTTGGTGTGCTTTCGGGCCCATGATGGGAGACAACAATGTCTTTCAATGCCTTGAGGGCTCAAATCTCATCAACTCTAATCAATTTTCAGCACATGACCTCTAGATTGGTTGCTCAAACATGACGTTGCTCTTTGGTTTAAGAAAGACTGCCTTCTCAAGCTAGAAGCAACTATACATCAGTGCTTATGGCTAGAGGGAGAGTTGACTAGAAGAAGAAAGGGAAGGGCTACCTCTGCGACAAGGAGCATTCTAGTCTACTCTACTCTTTTGCTTCAGCACACTCTCATTGCCTCTCTTTTCTCTCCTCCATAGCTGGTTGTCATTTTCCAACATTTGGTATCAGAGCAGGTTCTACGCGTGGATTTAGTTCAGTCACCATCACTTGGTGCTACCTCGCCTAAGGTCCTCTTGTTGTCAGCCAACTCTCTGCTCAAGGAAGAGGAGGATGAGCTGCTCCTAAGGTCCTGTTGCTGTCAGCCAGCTCTTTGCTCAAGGAAGAGAAGGACGAGTTGTTCTTGTTTTCATCTTGTGCACAGCCCCATGCGCAGTCCCGTACGCAACCCACATGCAGCCCAAGGAACTACTATTTTGGAGGAGTTGGCAACTTTGCAGAAGGAGGCAAAGGGAAATGATGACTCCAACCAACAACTAAGGCTGTTGTGACCATGAAATCTGTCTTCTAGCCCTAGTGATACCGTCACTTCTCACGAGTTCTCATGCTAGAGGGGGAGTATGAGCGAGTAGTGATAGTGGGACATCCCAACATCACTCATATCTCTAGTGTGGTGGTTCCTTGAGGGTGGCTTTCTATACGCCTTGACTTATTTGGCAGTTCAAACCATGAAGCTTGTGTGCATTTAGGTCCATGGAAACCATCTTCTAGTCCTAGTGACATTGTTACTCTTCATGATTTCTTGGGCTCTCTAGTATGGACGAGTGGCAATAGTGGGACAAGTTCTCAAGCTAGAGAGGGACTATGAGCGAGAGGTGATAGTGGGACATCCCAACCTCACTCCTAACTTTGATGTGGTGGTTCCTTGAGCGTGCCTTTCTACATGCATTGATTTAGCTGGCAGTTTTCAAACCCTAAAGCTTGTGTGCATGCAAGTCCATGATGGGAAATACAACAAGAAGCCGACTTTGCTTCTAGTTGATTGTTGCATGGGCTACCGCTTTGGCAGGATGGGTGAAGGCAGGGAATTCCATGGTCATGATATGCTTTTGCAAGGCTATTTGTGACATGGGTGAAGGTAGACTCAACATCAACATCAATGTCTTCTTCATGCCACCTTAGCATTGCTTGATCACCCAATACTTGAATGTCCATGGTTCTATCTATTTTCATTGCTGTATACACTATGATGTTGAGAGTTTTCTGGTTTTTACTGTAGTATGGAGCATAGTGGACATTTGGGATTTCTTCTTGGGTGGCTCCCTTCTGAGTTGTATATTTCATTGTACAGATTACCCATGATTTGAGAGAGTGCGTTAGCTTATGCACATCATGTGTATGAACATTGTATTTAGTGTATATTTTATGAGGCTTTTGTGGGCAACTCATTATTCCCCCAAGTGGCTGCAGTTATGGCTCACTTGCTTATGATTGGGCATCAACTGATCATTTCGTATATCTTACAATGCTGCACTATTGTCTATACACTGGCTTCCACTCATAGTTTGTCTTATCATTCCATTGCTTGGCATCCTTGGAAAGAGGGAGACTGGAGGCACTATGGCAGGTCATCTCAGTGCTGGTTACCCTAGTTGTATTGTACTGTATTCATTATGGATTCCATTGTCTGTTCATGAGTTTTCTCTAATTTTATTGTCCTGTCTTGTCCATTCTTCCATATGCGTGAGTATTGCTTCCACTTCTGTTGTACACTCACACATCAATGAAAACTTAGATGAGAAAGTAGTATGAATAGTAGATATTGGAATAAATTTTTCATTGTGCCAAGGATAGGGACACGAGACGCTAGGAGGGTATCATCATCTTCATTTAAGCAATGATATGCATTGTCTTGTCAAGCACCTGTAATGGCATGCATAAAGCATTTGTTTGCATAAGCGATAGCGTTCACAAGTGCATCTCAATTTGTGAGCACCAGCATTTCCATAGAAATGAAGTGATTCATCAGCAAGGCATTCTTGCATGTAATAGTGTCCCCTACGGTATCACACAATTACATAGCAAACCCTGCAATACACAACCTAACTGTATCACACAATTACATGAGCAAACTCCGCAATACACAATGCACTTAGAAGGGCCACTGTCTAGGTACCACTCACAAGCAGCAGATCACAATTGCATGTGACAACAAAATGCCCAACCATTCCTCATTGGCAATGCTTGTTGTGGCCTGCCTCATGATGCCCCCACTAGGCAGTAGACAGCCACTAGGAGACTGCTGCTTGTTTACAGGTTACAATCCTCTTGCAACATCTTTCACTGTACCACTTTATCATCTTCTTGTCCTTGACCCTTTGCAGCAGTGAAAGAATGAGACTCGAGTGAATATTTCTTTTTCGGTGTCTTAATAATCACTGTTCTGATTTTTCCTTGCCACTCTGTGAGGCTTTTCAAGTTCTTAACCTGAGCCTAAATAAGCTCCATCCTCTCCCCTCATCCATCTTTTTGGCATCCAAATCTCTCATGCAAGAAAAATGATACTAAGTGGACAAAATGGGGCCAATGTACGCCAAGCCAAGTTGGAAGTCTTGTAGGATCAGAAAATAAAGGCGGGAGCCCTATTCACTATGCATACATCCTCTTTCTACCCAATATATTTGTTCCAGTAGAGATTGCAAGTGCAGTAGGAGTGTAAATCTACATGTATTTCTAGTGTCCAACTGACCAATCAAGCAAGTATTTCTGGCCCTCAGCAAATGACACATACAATGTTCCAAAGCTCTCACACTTCCAACAAGTTTCTCATGTATTTCAAGTTGAACAATACAGGACAGTTGTCCAATTAAGTTCTGCCTCAAGGATGGCATCTCAAGGTAACACAAATGCTAGTCAATAGTGCATGTATTAAGACATGCTCGATTTCAATAAGACCTGCAAGTAACAAGAGTGGAAAAAAACAAGAGGTATACATAATACCAATGTGGAACAATAAGTGTGACGATATGCTACCAGGAGTGTACCCATGGTGGCACGTGCATATAGTGGGGCAGCCACAGAAGGTATGGGTGCCAGCAGCAGGTGGTACAACTAAAACAGCTGCACGAATGCAAAAACAGATGTGCAGGCTAGAAGAGAGCTGCAGGGAGCTGTACAAGAACCCAAAGTGGCTCTGTGATATCCAAGGGAGACTGCAAGAGCTGCACACACTGCAACAACCTTTGCAGGCATGCAGGTGCGAGGTGTGAGAATATTTTGCAACGGCCAGTTAAGCTATGGGCTAGTTTTAGGATGGACCATTTGTACAAAGCCCTTTGATGTCATCTACCTTAAAAACAAAGGTTCTGCAATATCTATTCCTCAGCTAAAAAGTCTGCTATGTGCAGTTACTGCAACATAGCTAGCATATTGTTCAAGGTAACTCGTGCTGAAATTTTCCCTCTCCTTCACCTAGCCTTAAGAGGTTGTGCATATTCAAATTCATTAGATAGTTTATTGTAAAGCCAAAAAATCCATTGCATAAGACATGATAAAAGCCTTAGTGCTACAGTGGTTAGACATATGCTTTGTTTAGTAGTGGGTAGCTATACCATCATTGCAGTGCTTTCTTAGGGTCAGATCCTGCTCTTGGGATCTCTTCTTTCAGGACAAAGGGACAACTAGCACTAGCTTTTGCTAATGGAACTTAAGAAGGGTATTATGCTATTTCTTGTTCGGAGGCAAAAAATCTGCCCAACATGGTTTGTACAGCCTTCCTTCTGACTTTCCATTGAAATAGAAAGCCATCAACTATTCTTTTTATAATAAGAGCCAAGGCTCAACCTCAGATGTTTGTTCCTCAGAGAACCTTTTTGGGTCTTATGTACCTTTCCCAATTTAATTCTTCCACGGCAGATATGGTTAGCTTAGAGCTGCGTTCTTACAAGCTTACCAAATCAACCTGTGTATATGTACAATAGCTGTCTCGCCACCCTTACTCTCAGCATATGGAACTGATTCCAACTAGTGAGAACATGGCATGTCTAGGCCCCAGCCTCATGCAAAACATCATGTCCGTTAGGGGCTATCTGTGGTCAAGCTCCTCTATAGCAGACAGTATACCGAAACAAGCTGAAGTTGCTCTATATAAAGAGAGTTTAGACTCCCTCCAACGAAATCACCATTATTGAATCAACAGTCTTCATTTTCCAATGAGGCAATTCTCCATCATGTTTCCAGCTTGCTCTCAGAATGGTTAGACCCTCATTAGTGCTAAGCCATGTATTTAAAAGCCCTTTCAACAGTTTGATTAGTTGAAAGACTTATGTTAGAACCACTACCTCTGCAACTGTTCATTTTCTCTACATCCTATCCAGCTCCCAAAAAAAGCATCCATACAATAAGCAATGACGCTATGTTACTGCACTATTGCTGTTCCATAGCATCTGATGGCAATCACTGATAGATATAACCGGTTTGCTAATAGGCTAATCTCTAATGCCATATTTCAACACAGTGGTTAGGCCACCATATGTATGCCCTTGGTTTGCCCATGTTGCTAGCTGGCAGCTAACAGAATCTGAAAACTGGAGCATCAGAGGGTTTAGAAACTCAAGGCAATACCTTCTGACACCTCCTTTTGATAACCTGATCCATCAACAATTTTTGTTTTGCTGCATCATCCCATTTGTGAGCTGTGGCATACAGATTGAAAAGCATGGCATAGGGCACATCATTATCCGGTTCTAAGTGATAAGCATGCCTTGCTGCACGCTCTCCTCTCTCCACATCTAAATGAAGTCTGCAAGCACCAAGCAGAGCCATCCAAGGCATGGCTACCTTATTGGAAGCCATTGTACTGAGAAACAGTTCCACTTCCTCTAACATCCCTGCTCTTCCAAGAAGATCACTCATGCAGTTATAATGTTTCACCGCAGGTGCCACTCCATAACTCCAAACCATGGAAGCAAAGACATCAAGACCTTCATGAACCAAGCCAGCATGGCTGCAGGCAAAAAGGATGCTTAGGAATGTGATATCATTCGGTATCACATCATTTAGCTCAAGATTATGATAAGGTTTATTGGTTGCATCACTTTTTATGGTTTCTTCATCATGAAACCAATCTGTAAGAGAATTGTGGCATTCCGAGCTGTAGTTATGGCTAGGGTCAAAGTTCAAATTCATATGCATCCCATCAGGTATGCTTAATTTGTAAGCATGGCCATCAGCTTTTTGAGGGGAAGTATTGTATCTAGAAAATAAGGCCTTTGGATGCATTTGGTAGAACAGAGACAGAGCTGCTTTCACCTCGCCATTAAGTGCATAAGCCCAAATCATAGCATTCCATATGACGATGTCATATTTTGGTAGTTCATCAAACACCCTGGAAGCATTGCTCAAGCTGCCACACTTTCCATACATATCAATAAGTGCAGTGCCTATCACTACATCGCATTTGAAGGGACTGCCAGCAATAACTGCGTGCACTCGCTTGCCCTTGAGTAAAGATGCTCTATCTACACAAGCAGGAAGAATGCTAATAAATGTGACTTTGTCAGGCATCTGACATTCCATGAACATCTGCTGGAGCAATTCTAGAGCTGTCTCACTCATCCCACCTTGGATGCTCGCATGGATCACAGTGTTCCAGGAAACAATATCATGTCGATTCATTTTATTGAATATTTCCAGTGCACTTTTAGGGCAACCACATTTTCCATACATGTTTATAAGTGCGTTCTCAAAAGTTATATCCTGATTGAAAGAACTCGCTGCTGCAGAGGCATGGATTCTTATCCCATCCAAAAGCCTCCCTTGGTTAGCACATGCACAGAGAGTGGTCACAAGGATAATTTGACTCCACGTCAACCCTTTGGCTTGCATTCCCCAAAAATGTCGCAGGCTCTTCTCCGAGCTGTGAAAAGCATTGGCTAAAATCATAGCATTCCACACTTCATCATCATCCCTGGAATGCTGATTAGATAATTGCTTTATTGCTTCCAGCTTCCCACATCTACTGTACATTCTGAAGAGACTATCAATCACAACTTCACTATGCTCACATCCAATGGCTGCAATAGTTGCATGCAATCTCATTCCCTCACTCAGGCTTGCACTACAAGCACATGCATGTAGAATCCGGGATAAAGTAGCATTGTTTGGAATTACCCCTTCTAGCAGCATCTGTTGAGCTATCTGGAGGGTAACCAGATTGTGACCATTATGCATGTATGATATTATGAGGGCATTCCAAGCAATTGTGCCCCTTGTGGACATCTGATTAAATGTCTCTCTTGCATCCTCTATGCTGCCACATTTTCCATACATGCGGATGAGAGAAATACCAGTGGATACTTCTGACTCAGATCTATCAGTCAGAATGTGGTTGTGTATTAATCTGCCCTCATCGAGCTCCAAATGGCTCACACACGCAGACAAGGCAGCAATATAGGTTGCATTATCCGGACTTACTTGCAAATTCATGTGTTGAAACAGTTCAAGAGCTTTCCTATAATGACCGTGGTCTACATATGCTGTGATCATTACTGTCCAAGAGACCACATCCTTGTTACATATCATAAGAAATGTCTTATGTGCTAAGTCCAAGCTGCCGCAGGTGCTATACATTTTCACAAGCGCATTCAACACCATTGTATTGGAAATAAGACCACTAGAAGAAACATACATATGTATTCTGAACCCTTCGTCTAGTTTTCTCTTGCTGCTGCATGCCTCTGTCATACATAAGAAAGTAACTCTGCCTGGCCTAACACCTTCCACACACATTTGGTGAAACAACTGAAAGGCAACTTCCCCATGGCCACACTGGATATACACTGTCATAAGTGCAGTCCAAGAAACTACATTTCTTACTGGCATGCTGTCAAACAGCCACTGAGCATATTTCATCATACCGCATTTACCATACATGTTGACAAGGGCTGTTCCAAAGACCAGATCTGCTTCAGAGCCAAAAATTGTCGTGCAGGCATGCACATACTTCCCTTCCTGCAGGCATGCCTGATTTGCACATGCTTCAAGAACAGCAACAAAAGTTACCTTGCTTGGGAGCTGGCATTGCAACCGCATATGTTGGAACAGTTGGATGGCCTTCAGGTCCTCACCACAATGACATGAGGCTGTGATCATGGCATTCCATGCAACAACATCCTTTAGGGCCATGCCATCAAACATGCCTTGAGCATCCCACAGGCTGCAACATTTGCCATACATGTTGATGAGAGCCGTCTCAGCAATGGAAATGGCGTCTGCATCGGTGCGACAATCTGTTTGGCATACGTTGCAAGCGATTTGAGCATGCAGCCTCTTACCGTAAGCCAAGGCGGAATCAGCTGCACAAACGGAAAGCATGGCAAGGAAGGTAACGCTGTTCGGCAACACATTTTGTTGCTGCATGTCAAGGAAGGACTGGAAAGCCTGGGCAAGCTGGTCCTGCTGGAGGCAGGTGGAGATGGTGCGAGTCCAAGAGAAGACATCCTTGTCGTCCGGAGGGCGAGCATGGAGGTGTCGCGTGAAAGGGCACAGAAGGCGCGGTAAGGTTCTGCTGCTGCTGTGTGATCGCTTTGACAACACAAGAAGCATCCATCCATGCACAACAAGATCAGTATGAGTTTATATCTCTATTGGGAAAACCTTTAGGCTGGATTCACACAAAGCCCCACAACTCCCCACCTGCCTGTCCGCCCATCCTAGGGTCTCCAACCCGTCCTACGAACAGCAAAATAGTATGGATATGACAACTTAAAAATTTGCCAATTTATACGGAAGTGTAAAGATTTTGGGTGAATGTCTATGGATGGGCAATAGTGAGGAATGCCTGTCCAAAATTAAAAGCAATTTAGAGCATATAAAATTATATAACATGAAAATGAAAATATTACGTTCATTGTAATTGTATTGGATATTTCCATCATGTTATCTACTTCATACCATGTCATAAAGCAATACAAATATTCGTAGTGCTTTCATTTGTAATTGTGTTTTGCATCTTTTGGTTATGTATTTATGTCTATAATCATAATAGCGTGAAACGCATAAATTTACGACGATTGTTTATAGATTGGCAAGATCCAAAAGAAAGTGTCCCATGAAACATAGGGTTGCATGTCAAATCCTAACTCGGTGCAATGATCATGTCAAAGCCGGACCAACCATGATTCTCATCCTTTTTGGTGCAGCTATGCTAATGTTTCATGCATCCATTGACAGGTCTCGCACATGAGACATTGTCCGTCCCAAAAAGAAAAGAGAGTAAGACCTTTGTTGATGTGGCATGCATCTCTCAGTTAAAGTGGGGTCTCCCTGATTACCACGGGGAGATCCTATGTTTAACTAAGCCAAAGTCAAACAGCACCATGTCCTTCTTCTCATTGGTCCATGTTTGCGCCTTAAGCTTAAGGAGTGTGATCAATGCCCTCGATCATGTGTGCCAGAATGGGGTAAAGGTGCTTCCTTTTCTTTTTTTAGGCATGTGCCTCATCGCAATACGTCATTTGTGGAGTTTATGAGGCTAGTTACACACCAAGCCATGGACACCCAACCCATTGAAAAGGGGCCAATCATAGGCATGCATTTTCGAACAAGGACATTGGCCCTTTCCACACCATCCACAAATAGATGTGCATGATTTGGGGTTTTGCACTTGAACATCTACCATTCCACTGCACCAATCAAAGAACTCTAATAGGTGCTCTTCATCTTCTTCCCATTTAGTTAACTAGTTCTTCATATACATGTCCACTGCTACTTGATGTTCTTGCTCGTTTGTGATGCACTAGTGCTTCCTGCTCGTTTGATGCCCTGTCTCTCTCTGTCAATTGTGGAGGCGCTCCATTACTAAAGGCAAAGCTCTCTATTGCCCCCCAAGATGCTACATGCAATCAATTGTGAAGGTGCTCACTCTATATGTCTCTCTATTAGTTTGATTAGGCATTTATGTACGATCACAATTGTGACGGCTTTGTGTGTGTGTGTGTGTGATCAGGCATTTATGCATGATCACACTTGTGAAGGTGTGCCCTCACACACACGCACGCAAACACGTGTGTGTGTGTGTGTGTGTGTGCATGTGCGCGTGCGCGCACGCGTGCAATGTAATTGGACTCTGCATGATTCATGCTTTTTGTTTCATACTAGTGTCTCAAATAAAATGGATTATCAAAAATGATTGAGATGAAATTAAATATAGATTATGTTAGAAATTAGAAGGATTATACATAAAAACTTTTAGATTACATGTTGGTGCTTCATCAATATCAAATGGATTATTCAAATGAAACTTAAGATAACTATTTATCAATTTAATCACTAAATTTAAATGTATTGAAATGGATTATGCAAATGAGCATTAATGATGATGTTTTGTCATTAAGAAGCATCAAAATTTATTTGTATAAGTTGGTTTTAGTATCATGTATAAGTTGATTTGAGTAACATTACATGTATGGAAGATTCATCATATGAATCATTGTAAATTTATTATGCCTCATGCATTTGATTGTAAATCATGTAGCTAATATAAATGAAGCCTTTAGATGTTACAAATGGAATGGATGCACAATATGAAACTTCTAAGATTTCATAGTAGTGCATCATCATTTATGAATTGCAACATATTAACCTCATTTCAAGATGGCAGAAAAATGAAGCAAAAAGTGGAAAAAGAATAGAAAAAGAGCAAAGGCGCAAAGGCGACCCCTAAAAGCTAAGCTGAGGCAAAAGTGCAATTTTAAATAGAAAGCGCCTCAAAAAACTCTAAAAACCCTTGTAAAAGAGCGCTAGGCTCCCTCCTGTGCCATTTGTAAAGGAATAGATGGGTGTAGGCTTAAGGCATGAGGCAAGAAAAGGGAAATAGAAAAAAGGACCTTGCCACAAAGGTCAGTCATGTAAAAAGGGATGGGCGCCCATGGAATTTTAGGGCTTGTATATAAAGTTCAAAAAGTGAATGGAAGCTCATTCTTTAGTGTGTGGCTAACATGAGACCTCTTTTCTTCTCTTCTTCTCTTCTCTTTGCTCGTGTGTGTGCTCTTGAGAGAGGGAGTGTGAGAGTGTCGGGGAGTGAGTGTGTGGGAGTGAGGGATCAAGAGGGTGAAGCTCTTCACCATATCCTCTTCTCTTCTTCTCTTCTCTTTCCTTTCCTCGCGCGCATACGACTATGGTGGATGGAGCTTGATGGAGGAGACTTGAGGATGCTTGAGCTAGCATCTAGGATCGTGGAGCTACTGGTGTGCACGAAGAAGGAGGCAACTCATTTTGGCATCGAGGTAAGCTCATTGCATTCATAGGTTCGAAGGCGCGTCGGCTATGTGAGAGGTAGCCATTAGAGCTCACTTGGTACACTTGAACAATAAGTGATCCATGGGTCTTGGCAGTTAAGCGAGAGCTCCCACATTTTGGTTCCATTACCAGGACACACAGATTCAAGCTTGAGCACTTGTGCGCCTCATATCGAGCATCGAAGTAAGGAATTCATCCCTGAACCAAAGCTTGAGATAGGTAGGAAGTTGGGGCTTTTGATCTTCAATACAAGTAAGCATTTTGGTTATTTTGATTGTTTAATGATTGGGAAAGAAGGGGAGATCATTTCAGTTATTTACTTTTGATTCTTGTTGCATTTAGCATAGGTTAGGATTATGAAATCAGATTGGAGAAGCATAGGGTTTATTGTTGTAAAACAAGGTAAAACAGGCACAAATTGGGGTAAATGGGGAAAAAGAGTGGTTGGAATGATTAATGCCGACAAGGGAGTGATTGGAGATAGCAAGACCCTACTCGGGAAGGGGTTTAAGGGCCAAGAGACCATATAAGAGCTCATTTTTCACCCAAGCACAGAGAGAGAGAGTTTCCAGCATTGATTCAGTTCGATCTTGCCATTGGGGAGTTCTTCGCATGATTCAGGTATATCAGAACCTTCCTGCTATGTATTTGTTGTGATCTGGAAGTCGGTGGGCCTGGTGATTGCGTGGATTGTTGGATTCAATGAGATCATCCTCGGCGCAGCTGTCGTCACGCGCAACTTCAGCCCTTCCGAGTGGCTTGGTTTTGGGCCGAGTCCCAAAATCGAACCATTCGGCCCTTGGACCACCCAATCCATTTGGCCCTCAAATAACTCGGACCACTCGGCTCAGACACATATCGCTTGGCCCGTCCGAGTCAACCCCTTGGACCACTCGGCCAACTTGACTCGGTCCATTTTCAACTCGGCCCACTATTGTCACTCAGCCCTCAGACCAATCGGCCCTTGGCCCATTCGGCCCTCGACCCTCAACCCTCGGCCACATCTGTTCAGCCATCCGAGCTACAAGTTCGGCCGGTGTCTCTATTCAACCATTTGACCCATTCGAGTCTACCACTCGGCCCCTACAATTTGGATGAGTTGGACTGAGTCAGACTTTTGCAAATTTTGTGGAAGTTTACATCAGACTCAGTTAGATTTCAACGACACCAACCTTTGTGAGCCATCTTGACGCCCGTAACTCGATTCAGGCGTAAGGAATAGGTAAATTCTCAAGACACGACTGCTTGGCAGCATGAGTAGGTTGTCGAGAGATTCAATGCCTTAACGGCAGCTAGTGGAGACACAGACCCCAGACAAACCCAAACCGAGTAAGATGGCGCAACAAGGAACCCTAAAACCTACCAAGACGGCCAGAAATTGCAAGAAATTGACCAAACAAGCCTATCATGCCTAAAACAAGACGAGAGTGTGCAAGCTGCTTAGACACTAGCTCTTCACACTCACCTTGACTTCCAGCACTCAAAGTACACCTAAGAATGGCCGAAAGCTTGATTGAGCACAAGTGCACAGGAAAGAACACACTCGCTGAGTGGAGGTAACTTGAGGATTGTATGCAATAATTAAGAAACTCACTCAGATAAAGAAACTTGAAGGAACCCACCAATAAGAGGAGATCCCAAGACATAGACGGGCAATTGGATTCCAGCATAGGACTAACCGAATAGCAACAGAGACGTGGATCTACCTGACCTCCTTAACCTTATCAACAACTTGGTGGAGCAAGAGAACACAACCATGTCAGAGGAAAGCTCAGACCGCAGGGAGAACGAGGGCTTTGACTTAGAAGTTTTTCCAAAAGCGATCCAACAGTTGGTGAGTAGCTACGACTCTCACGCTCGGTATGAGCACCGCGGTAGAGCAGCAAAAGCCATCATAGCTGACCTAGAGAAGGAAAGAAAACTAGCCCACAAAGCACTGCAAGGCATAGTGGAATACAATCGAGACCAATAGACTAGGAGCCTAAGGCAGAATGCAAAGATGCGAGAGATACAAGAAGTGCTGAACCTAGCAGGCGGAAATTGAACTGAACATGAGAGAGCGCTAGAAGGAGACTTGATGCTAAGTGAGCTTCTCATGAAGCAATTGCTAGACAACACGGTAGTAGAGCAGAGCGCTATAGCATTGGCCACGTTACTACTAGCGGGGTTAGGGTGAACCAAGGCTCCAAAAGCCAGCCTAAGATACCAAATTGTTGCTAAGCAACTCGATAAGTACTAGCCCCAAGACGATCTGTACAGCTTCATAGAGCAGTTCAACCAGGTTTGCAAGGCCAACGGTCTCACCAACTTGACTCAACACTCTCAAGCATTCGGGCTTTGCTTAGGAGACAAGGGTCAGACTTGGTACACAAGTCTAGATGCTGCAGAGTGAGTGAACTTCAATGGATTGAAAAACCTCTTCATTAAGAGGTTTTTGGAGCCCGAATACTCTAACAACCTGCTAGTGCGACTTATGAACATCAAGCATAAGGAAAAAGAGGACATCCGCGACTATGTGACCCATGTAATGAATCTCTTTAAGAGAATCCCAACGGGCAAACAATTGACCGAAAGAGCAATGTTGATGGTATTCATCGATGGAATACGAAATGAGGAGCTTTATAAAGCCTTGGCAAGCAACTCGAGCTTGCAGCGAGACGCGCTAGCAAGGGTGTTCAAAGAGGCCATTCGAGTCGACGACCAATTGAGGGAGAGGAGCTCTAGGAACTCAAACCAAGACGAGACCAACTCAAGAAGTTTGGAGAGAGCTTTAGCATCCAGCGGTGAGCAATCAGGCGCAAGTACCCAAGATAAGGGAAAGGCTACAGACACTAACCAAGAATTGGCTGACATGAAAATGGAAATAGCCAAAATGCAAGAAATGCTAAGACGACCAACGCAACCACATGTCCAATGTGTATATTGTGGTAGGAACCACTTGCCAGCTGAGTGTCAAGACCCTAGGTCATGACCTTTTGCTAATTGCGGTAGGCTTGGTCACGATAGTGTGCATTGTAGATTGCCTAGAAGACTTCCATACTCACAACCGTATGGTCAACCTTACCTAGCGAACATGCCGCAACAATTCTTAGGAAGGGGAGCGCCATTTGCCCTTCCCGCACCAAACAATGCTAAGCTGGCTGTTCCTAGGATGGATATAAATCCTACTAGGATACCCAAACCACCAGGTCCCTATGTGACACATCCATCGAGCAACTCTCCAATCCACTATGTGGAAGAGCCAAATGAGGAAGAGCCTTAAGTATACCCTTACATCTCGCATGACGACGAGGGCAACACAGTCCCTATGGACTATTGACCAGTACCAGTGATGGCGTTAGGTAGGGGACGAGGTAGAGGCCTAGGAGGGCAGGCCCAAAAACCAATCGTGTGTCGAGACTTGCGATCACCCGGGACATAACTCATCACAGTGTCTCGAAAGGAAGCAACAAAATAGAGACAAGGCTAACCTAAGGTGTCCTGAATGTGGAATCACACATCTCTTTGTCGACTGTTCGAAGCGAAAACCATCCTCAAGCTCAACTAACATGCCATCCGTCCCATTGGGACTGTTTGGTGTCGAGAATTTGAATGGGGAGGCTACACCTATACCATTGCATGTCATGACCCGTGCACAAACAAAGCAGGCTGGCATATCACTGCCAGGTCTTAGCAATCCTGATGCAGCCTCGATAGGGAAGAAGAGCCATAGGCGAAGGAAGAAGAGACCCAAAGCTAAAATCGTGCTAAAAATTGAGAGTGCCACGACGCTACCGGCTAGAAAGAAAGTCATTGACACTGAGGTAGAGACATCAGTCCCAAAGACTGCTGAAAGGGGAAGTGCTAAGGTGGGGGAGTACCCCGACCCGAAGCACCAACTAGAGGCCATCGAGAAGGTGAAGGAGTGGGTAAAGGAGGCTCAGGAACACCTAAAAGATGCAGAGCCTATCTTGGAGGACAAGATCGAGGATCTCTTCAGCATTAGTACGCCACTCTCACCCCCTCCACCGAAACTGAGAGATGCAGCTGTGCCATAAGCAGTACCACTTAAGTAAGGCCTTAACTCTACGGGCCAGCAACCTAGTCAGGGCTGCTGGCCAGGACAATCCGGAATAGGAGAAAGATGAGCAGCCAATGACCTCCTTACCAATCTAGTGACCACCACGGTGACGGTAAGCCTAGGAGATCTACTTAGGTAGCTTCTGATCCTATGGCAGAACTTGAAGCAGTGGGTTGAAGGGTAACAAGAGCAAGCTGCTGCAGGCCTACAAGAGCATGATGAAAAGACACAAATACCGAGTTTGACATTGCACTCCATGCCCAAATCCTTGCACATTAATGCTTTCTGGAAAGGCACCGAGAAGCACGCAGTCTTACCAGTCTCAGTCTTAGGCGATACAACAAGGAAAGGGATTGT
Organism: Lygodium microphyllum; assembly: GCF_053477565.2. NCBI lineage: Eukaryota > Viridiplantae > Streptophyta > Polypodiopsida > Schizaeales > Lygodiaceae > Lygodium > Lygodium microphyllum. The sequence goes on along the minus strand of NC_141157.1, from coordinate 34,300,260 downwards.
AGACACAGGGGCGGGAGTCAATGTACTGAGCCATGCAGTGCTCTTGACATGGGGCAACCCTCCTGTTGAGACTGCTAGGTTCAACGTCACATTAGCCAATGGAATGAAAGTGAAGCCATTTGGGGTGCTAAAAATTTGGCCGCTAAAAATTGCTGGAGTCCAATTCTCAGTTGACTTTATAGTCATGAAGGGAGTGGACTACGATGTCCTATTGGACGGATCCTGGATGCTCAGTGCTAGAGTGATCGAAGATTGGGGGAATGGTCTCATCTTCTTAGGCAATAGAACAGAAGACATGAGGGTAAAAATGGACTCTTGGAAAACTATACCAGTTGACCTCGACACCATGTCCGCGATGCTCAAAGGTGATACCTAGATCAAGAAATCCTATGGGCCCCTAACTAAGTATATTCCATGTCTTGAAGACGAGCGAGACTGGATGCATGTCCTTGCTACCATCGACCTATCGTTCTCGGATGACGAGGAGTATGAACAGGCCATTAAGATGATCGGCGAGCCCAAGGGTGCACCCTCAGTACCATTCTGCATGATGGCAATAAACCTTTGCAGGAGACCCAACCCTGTCACCTTCCAAGTACCAACCAACTGAAGGGAGCTCCAGGGGGTTTTAGAGTATTTGACCGGTAAGCTAGCAGGCAATCCAGCAGCAAACTTCAAGCCAATCCAAGATCTCTTAAATGAAACGAGGTGGTAATGGGCTAGGGTGCATGACCTAAGCCTCAAGTATAATTGGGCCCTGGTTCCCGATCAAATACACGAGACATACCAAGACCTAGGAGACGATGAGCGGTCAAACAAAGATGATTCAAATGACAAATACAAGGACTATCATTGCTTCAGTGATGAGGGTAAGGACGAGATAGATACCATAGAATATGACACCGAAGGACAAGTGATAGAATATATACGGGCAAACTCCAGGCCAAAGAGAAAGAACACCTTCAGGATAGAGCAAGGGGTCATGCGTGTGGATTGTGACCACATTTGGTTGGAATATGTAAGAGCCATAGATTTGGGACAAGCAGGCCTCACCCAACCAGGTAACACACCAATGCTTAGAATAGAGTCACCCTCTGAGCTATGACCACCGGGAGAGACTACCTCATCTAGCGAAGACAGGGAGTTCGATTCCGAGTCAGAAACCGACCCAGAAAGACCAAGGCATCCCAAGACCATGCTTGGTTGGAACATGTAAGAGCCATAGATCTGGGACAAGCAGGCCTCACCCAACCAGGTAACACACCAGTGCTTAGAATAGAGTCACCCTCCGAGCTACGACCACCGGGGGAGACTACCTCATCTAGCAAAGACAGGGAGTTTGATTCCGAGTCAGAAACCGACCAAGAAAGACCAAGGCATCCCAAGACTAGATGTACCAAGGGGGACCTGCCCGTCCACCTAAGGCACAGACTCTTAAAAGAAGAAAGGGCAGAACAGTCTAAGGACACAAGAGCGGACAAACAACGAAAACCATATGACCTCCCCAAGAGATTTACAAAGTTTAAAAAGGGCGATAGGGTAGTGATCCTGCTGGGTGCCAAACGTCAAGGGCAAATAAGTGAACCCATTAAGGGACCCACCAAGGTTAAGGAGGTGAACCTAGCCTTGTCTTTATTGTCGATGACCTGACAGAGGAGGAGGAGACACATCTTGTTGTCCTCTTACAAGAATATATAGACGTATTCACCTGGTCCTTAGAAGAACTCAAGATACCCCATGAATCCAAAACACACTCATGTGGTCAAGGAAGAGATCAACAAGCTAATGAGAGTGGGATTCATCTATGAAATTGAGCACACAGACTGGGTATCACCCATAGTCATTGTAATGAAGAAGAACAGTAAGATTAGGGTGTGCATCAATTACAAGAAGGTGAATGATGCAACTAAGAGGGACAACTACCCATTGCTGTACACTGAGCACATACTCAAGAGAGTGGCAGACAAAGAGGCCTACAGGTTTTTGGATGGCTTCTTTAGATATAATCAAGTGCAGGTGCATCTTGACGATAAGCATAAGACTACATTTGCTACTGAGTGGGGTGTCTTTGCCTACATAGTCATGTGCTCTTTAGGTTGACGAACGCTCCAGCCACCTTTCAACGCCTTATGTGCACTATATTTATAGACATTCTCAGGAAAGAGTTGGAGATCTTCGTAGACGACTTGTGTGTTCACTTGACCTGGAGAGAATATTTAGACAGACTCCGAGCGGTCTTTGAATGGTGTCACCTATATTGCCTCTCTCTGAACCCCTTAAAGTGCCAATTCTGGGTAAAGCAAGGATGTATCCTAGGGCACGTGGTGTCGAAAAATAGCATTGCCACGGACTTTTCGAAAGTTAGGGTCATTATTGATCTTCCACCCCCGACCAACTATAAGGGAGAACAATGCTTCTTAGGCCATACGAGGTATTATTGGCGGTTTGTGCTGAATTATGCATTGATTGCTAGACCTTTGTACAAGCTATTGAGTATATTCGAATGGATTGAAGAGTGTCAACACGCATATGAGGAACTAAAAAAAGCTCTAACCACAGCACCGATTCTATGAGCCCCTGATTGGACCATTACCTTCCATGTGCATATTGATGCTTCGAAATTCGTTGTGGGGGCAGTCTTGTGCCAGCCTGGCGAACACAATCTCGACTATCCAATGAGCTTTGTTAGCAGACAACTCACTGAGGCCGAGATGAACTACTCGACAAGAGAAAAAGAAGGTTTGGCCATGGTACTTGCCATGAAGAAATTTCGGCATTATTTATTAGACACTCCTTTCACCTTCCTTGTGGATCATCAAGCCTTGCTATATTTAGTAAACAAACCTTGTGCTACAAGCCACATAGCTAGATGGCTCCTTCTCCTTTTAGAATTTGACTTCTCCGTGGTTGTACGAAAAGAGAAACAACACTACATGGCCAACCACATGTCACGCATCCTACGGGAGAGGCCGCTGACAAGGCATCGTAGATGACTTGCTAGACGCACATTTATTTAGCATATCTAGCTAGAGAGAATTATTTCGAGCCGACTTGATGCCATATTGTGGGCAAACGACATAGTCCAAGTGCTTGAACATGGACTACCTAAACAACCAATAGAGAAAGCCTGACTTAGATGGCTCATCCTCAAGATCCAACCCTATCAGTTGATAGTAGGTTAACTGTATAGGCTAGGGCAAGACGAATTGTTGCGCAAATGCGTATGCGAGTACGAGATGCACGAAGTGCTCTCAGAAGCACACAATGGAATCGCTAGAGGAAACTTTAGCAGAGAAACAACAGTCTGCAAGGTATTGCAGTCTCAATTGTGGTGGCCCACGCTTTTTCACGATGTGGCACGGTTCGTTAAGCACTGTGACGAGTGTCAATGGACAAAGGTCCCAATTTGCAAGGATAAAATGGAGCTAGCCCTAGTAATTGCATGACAACCCTTCGAGAAGTGGGGAATTGACTTCATAGGACATATTAGTCCTGCAGCACAATACTCTCAAGCCAGGTATATCATTGTAGCCACTGACTATCTAACGAAATGGGTAGAAGCACAGGCTATGAGAAAGAATGATGCAAGAATGACTACCAAATTCCTATGGGAGCAGGTAATCTCGCGATTCGACTGCCCCATCGAACTAGTTAGCGACCAAGGCACACACTTCATTAATAAAGTGATCGCGCATCTTCTATCCACCTTTCTAATTATCCATCAGAAATCCTCGCCATACTATCCTCAGGCAAATGGCCAAACAGAATCCACCAATAAAATTCTAGTAAATGTCCTGACCAAGGTAGTCTCTGCTTCGCACAGTGACTGGGATAACAAGCTAATGGCAGCTTTGTGGGCTTATCGTACAGCCTACAAAACGGCTATAGGCCAAACACCTTTTAGGTTGACCTATGGAATTGAAGCAATTCTACCTGTAGAGTTCTTCATTCCTAGCTTGAGGATCGCACTTCACAAAAGATGGGAAGGAAAGGAAGCATAGATGAAACATCTAATTGAACTCGAACACCTCTCGAAAACTCACCTCCTAGCTACCCATGTGCTTATATGCGAGAAAGCACGTTGCAAAAACTGGTTTGACAAGCATGTCAAGCAGCGCAAATTTAAACAAGGCGACTTAGTGCTCCTATACTTCGTTAAGGTGCATAAATAGAAAATGAAGTTTAAAGGTCTGGGGCCCTTCAAGGTTCATGTCATTAGTCAAACCGGTAATGTCAAACTTGAGACATTGGAAGGCGAGGGCGTAGGCTTCTTCAATGGCAGTCGCATCAAGAAGTATTATCCCCCCACACACCCCTTGTACGAATCACCAATGTTAGGATTTCCTATCAAAGTACACGTAGCCACAATCACAGAGATTGACGATGAAAATGAGGAGACCGTAGAACCTATCTACCTCTGCATCACAATCATTGCCAAGCAAACATGCACTATCAATGCCTTAGTCGATGAGGAAGCTGACTTCAATGTCTCAACCCACGATCATTGGACCCATACTGGCAAGCCACAACTACATCCCACTACCGAAGCCCATATGGGGGTCAATCATACACACTCCTAGGGAAATCCAGGGCCACAGTTTCTATCGAGTCTGCAAGCATACCAATGACATTTTATGTGTTGCTGAACACTGAAAATGCAGGCATCGAATCGTTACTGGGTTAAACCTTTAAAAAGCAAGCTCACTGCAATGTCGATTATGAGTCACGGCGTATCCACTTAGCCATTGGCAATGTCCGCATAGTGGCGGCTTTCAGCAAGGGCTGCGCGACTCCCACCAGACCCGCAATGCCACCGCTAAACATACATCCAGCCAAGTCCATGGAGGAGGGTTGTGATTTGTTACACCCTCCCAAGCCTCTATGCTAGCAACCTGCTAAAACCAAGGCTAAGGCCCATGAACACTAGTTAAGGTGGGTGCTTAAACATCAGAACCTACCACCGAAAATCAATCAACCATGCATTCGCAAAGCTAACAACACAACCTCAAAACCTAGGAGGCCAAAACAAAGCTACAAACAATGATGGGTGGTCAAGCCGTGATGGGTTCCTAAGACCCTATTGCAAGCACAAGGTTATTTTGAGGGTAATGCTTGGATATGGATCCCTAAGCCTAAAGCAGCCAAGAGCACCGATTAAATGCCACCCTCACACGTAACCATACCCCACCATACAACGTGTCAAGGCCTAATGCCGTAGAAGAATCGAGACACCAAGCACATTGACTCGCAACTAATTATGCACATGAAGATTGACCAGGTCTACTGGCCCAAACCTCAGCTTGCTGTTCTCGAACTAGTCCCACGCAACTCAATCAAGACTCAGGAGGCCGCATCCACAAGTAGGAACGCCCCATTCGCAGTCCAGTCACCTGAGCCCGCTGGGCAACTAACCCAACTGCAATCTCAGGGACAACCGAGACCGCAACTATCTGCTGCCAAACTCTCTAGTTCTGTCAAACCTCAACCACCTGCAGGCCTTAGACCCTCCTATGAGCGGAAACCATTCTTATCACGGCCGTATCTAGCCAAAGACACGAGGGATGACATCATTGCTTGTCTCAGACACTTAGATGCAACATTCATGTCGCTGGCTCTAAGCTATGACCGCTTGGACTTGGGCCTATTGCAAGAGCCCTTTGCGACATAAGTTTGTACAATGCCTTGTTCATGGGACACACTAGAATTTGCATTCATCGAAGCACCCCACTCCCGCAGAGTTTCTCCGCACTGAGATATCTATAGAGCAAGCCATCAAACAGCAGCTCATCACGTCATATGATAAGCGAGCCTCTTTTGCCATCACTGATTGAGAATTAGAGGGGTTAAAAAAGCTTGTTGAAACTGAATCCCCATTCTTACGGAGCTGATACGCTCTTCGATTGCAATGGGAACTCAAGGGATGCCAAATAATGACCAACGCGGAGCAGCGATGCGCCATCAAGTCATCAGAATATGACCCAACTTATGTTGCTCCAACTTCGTATAGGGTGTCAACAACTATTCGTGACCAACCCCATATCAAAGGCCACCCTTACCTTGACCACCTCCTGACAAAGGAAAGTTACATATTGCTAGTCGCATCAACTCCAGTGATGTCCTAACAGATGTCCTTACTTACATCACACACCTAGGTAGCCGACCCTTCGATCTGGACCGCAACGCTTACTTGGAGTACAATCCAGACTTCTATGCTTGGCTCATACGAAAGTAAAACACTCAACTGTAAGCTGACAGCCTTGGGCCTGCTAGCTTTCAATCCTAGGAAGGATTCTGCCCAAATCCGGAAGGGGAAGGGGATAAGGGAAGGTGGGTGAGTCAAATCGGAACCAATCAAAATCAAGCAAATGCATAAACACGTAAGGAAAAAACACGCCACTATGAAAACCTCAGTCGACATTTAAACGCAGGAAGAAAAGAAACACATTAAATTGCGAGTGAGGAAAAATGTAATGAAAATGTTGAATTAAATGGTGGAAAAGTCTGAAAGGAAAGTTTATGTTGGAGCTCAAATGTTTTCATTCAACGAACACGAAGCCTTTCTTTTCAGCAAATAACTCTTTTGCAAGCACTAATGGGAATGATGGTTCATGACAGGAACGAAAGATGTTGCAGCAAGATCGCACTCACCGACTCCCTTTCGCGAAGGAGGAGAGAACGCAGTACGGCATCAGCCTAGAAAACCGTGCTTATAGTTAGCTAAAATTCCGTAGCATTCACAACCTCGAGAAGGTGGTAGCCAAGGAGAAGGCCGCAAGGAGAGTAGTGGAACAGTGTAACCTCTCCAAGTACCTAGAGAAGTTTGTGCACGAACCTGACTACACAAAGTGTGTGGAATTTCTGAGAACGTACAACCTCGACCAAGAATGCAGAACGGTGACTATGGGATGAGGGGAAAGTGCTCGACAGGTGCAGGTGCCATTAAACCAAGCCTTGGTGGAGAAGGCACTTGAGCTGGAACCTAAGGTGGAGAAAAAATGTAAGAGAGATGTGTATGCTATGCTAAAGATGAAGAGGGAAGATGTTTTGACAAATGACGACATCAGCATACAGGATATCCCCGATGCTGAGATCCGCATGCAGGCAAAGTTAGTGCACTCACTTTTCTCCAGCCAATGCTATAACTCCCTCATGCACCGGATCAATGTGCATGTGCTGGAGAATGTGGCAGCCCACACCTTGGATGAGGTGGGCTGGAATGGCTATGTGCGCAAGACGATAGACCAAGTAGCCAAAGCACTAGCCCTGGGCAGCAGACATGCAGGCGGCGGAGAATCCCTAGCCTCTAAAATTACAAAAAGGAAGAATGTATTGTATCAGTTGATATCTATATGATTTATGATTGAAAATATTCCTTTCTGATGAAAATATTGTTGAGCTTATAGAATGTATTGTATCAGTTGATATTTGTATGATTTATGATTGAATATATTCATTGAATCATTCTATGTTTAGTAATCTCATTCTTGTATGCCATTACTTGATGTAACCATTGCCATTAAACACATTCGTGAATAATAAAGTAAGTCTCGTTATTTTTGTAGGAGCGATACCTTTTTCAATTGATTATGTGCGATTATATTTTGTGCACTAAGAATCGACTTCATAAAACAATCAGTAATACTTTTCATGTGTAAGGTTGGTGCAAAATGGACTCACAAAATAGAAATCCTATGGAAGAGTATCAGCACTGCATGTCCCATATGGGCCAAGACCCCATGTTATTCCATGTGGCATTGTCAACCCCCATATTCCGATCCAAATTCTAGATGTAGGCATTTCAATGAATGCTTTTCCAACTCCACTTTCTTTAATTGACACTCATCCTCCCCATTATACACAATTTCAACATCTAAGATAGTTAGGCATAGAGGCAACCATAACATTGCATAATAATGCTATTGTGCAACCAATACTGCATAACCCTTAGCCTAGTCCTTCACAAAAGCAGTAGATGTCTCCTTCACAAGGATCATAAGCAACAAGTTCCTTTGATGCAACCCAAGACACATGTCATGAGGTTGAGGTGATTGAGACCTAGGTGTCTGCAGTGCCACGAGGTGAAAATGCCAATAAGCAGTGCACATGATAAGCTTCATCAATGTCTAATGCACCAAAGCCTTCTAAACCAAATAGAGCACAGGAAGGAAAGAAAGTGCCACAAGCTAAAAATGCCAATAAGCAACACATATGATGAGCTTCATTCAAATCCGATGCACCAAAGCCTCTTAAACCAAATAGATCATAGAAAGGAAAGAATCAAGAGACTCCACCCTAATTTTCAAAGTTTGACAAAGATAGGGAAACATGTAGGAAATGTTAGGGATGTGTATATAAGCCTATCAAAAGGATAAGGCACACAATGCTATATCAAGCAATGATCATAAGATTACTTGCCAATGATATGATCTTATGAATGAATAATGTGGAATCATGCCAATGTTGTTAGCAATGCACATGCATCAGCCGTGTGAGTGGTGTGCCTTCATATGAAGACAACACTACATTTGTCCCCAATGATCCATGCTCAAATGTTTAAAAGACATTGCCTCAAATGAGCCTCCAAAAGTTGGGCCAGATCAAGTGAGCACCCAAGGTGTGCACCTTAATAAGGACAAAAAGATAGATGAATCGCTTAGTGACATGGCTAGTACCACTTGACTTATGTTAGCCAACCAAAAAGTAAGCTCAAAGGAGAAGAAAGCATTTGAGGAGCAGAGGTATTGCCATCATCACTAGCAACTACCAAGACCCTATGGACTACTTATCAAGTCAAGTGTTTCAAGTAAGTGGCAATGGCTACCTCTCACATAGCTGTACACGCTCTCACACAAGGATGTAGTAAGCTTACCATCGAATCTGATCATTGTAGTCCTATTCCTCAAATCCTCCAATGGCTCCACGATTCAAGGTTCTCGCTTAAGCAAGTTCCATCTTCATGCTCCAAGCTGCAACCTGCATAGCTACACACGTGAGAAAAGAGAAGAAGAAGAATAATAATAATAATAATAATAATAATAATAATAATAATAATAATAAAGGAGAAGAAGAGCTTCTCCATGGTCCCTCACTCTCTCACACTCCCTCTCTCATACACAAGAAGGAAGCAAGAGCAAGAACAAGAAGAGATCTAGTTTGCACACACACCAAGAACGAGCTTATCCATTTACTTTTTGACTTTTATACATTCCCTTCTCCCCTTGGGTACCCAACCCATTTCCATGACCAACTATCTGGGCTTGGTCCTCTTTTCCACTCTCTTTTGTATTCTCATGGCTCCTTTACATGCACCTTTTTATTTACAACTTGCATAGGAGGGAGCCTGGCATTCTTTTATAAAGGGCTAAAATGCACTTTATTTCTTGCGTGCTTTGTTCTTGATTTTTAAAATTTTTCTCTCTTCTTGGTCTTCTTTTTCCAAGGGGCTGTCTTTTTATGCTCCTTCTTGAGCCTTCTTTACACTTTGTGTCATTTCGAGGGTTAACATTACCCCTCTCTTAGCTAAGTGCCAATCCCATGGCACTGGATGGTATGGGTTAGAGAGTTGAGGGTAGTCTAGGAAATGGTACTTGGGATTTTTGGGGAATTCGTCATGTAGGATAACCTTGTGACACATGATTGGATATTTCTAGTGCTGAGGACATGTTGATTGATTGATGAGGGCCTCTGGAGTTGTTGGCTAGCTACACCACTACAAAATGTACCTCTAAAGGAAGAATAGGTGCACTACCTATGGGGCGTGTCTACCTTATCATGTAGTGCATTGTGCAAGTGGTGGTGGAATTGGGAGATGGGTCGCAAACCATAGGTAAGCTTGAGGCGTTGTCCTATACTTGAGGACCCAGTTCGTGGAAGGGGGAGGTGTTGTGCATGACTGAGAGAGATAGTTCTATCACAATGTCTTACCCTTGATGTGCCCTAAGTGCGTGAAGTGGGGAGGGGCTAGGGATTGAATGGTCCCTTGATGTAGTGTTTGTGGCACTCATACATCACAAATATATTTTTTTTTCTTTTTCTCCCTCTCTCCGTTTTCTTCTTTCTTTCTTATTCCTTTTTTAATTAAATAAATAAATAAATTACAAGGGATAATTCTAAGTTGCATCTCGTTTTTCTATAGGAGTAGAGCTAGATGGAGGTTTAAGCGACCTACTTAGGAAGGACCAGCTTTATCTCCTTCGGTAGGGCATGTAGGTTGGATTATCCCTTTCATATGGCAATGTGTTGTACAAGGCCATCCATGCATCCATACTGCCATCCCATATATTTCTTCTCCACTTTGGTTGGTGGTGCATAGATCGGATGTTGTATGAATACGTAGCGAGCACTGGAAGGTCTCCAAGAATAAAAGAACTCTACTTTTGCACAAAAAACAAGAGAGAAGACTTGCACGACATGAAGCAAAAGACTAATTGGATACAAACTCCCCCATGCCTTGTGTGAGTGCTCCACAAAGCATGTATTTAATATATTATTCATCTCCAAGCTCAAAAAAATAGCCCAATTTACAATTAGCACGCTTTACCTTTTGTGTTTGCTTTTGTCCAACTAAAGAATTAAAGCGATTGGGTGCCCAAATACAATGTCCAATAACAAATATTTAAATCGTGCGCCCATGCGCATACAAAATAATAAATAAATGTCAGACGCTTCAATAAATAAGCGCATCAAAATAAATATTAGCACCCCACGCCTAAGATGTGCGCCCATCAAAAATGATAATTTATTCTAAATAACTTGAATGCACGCTATCGCCCAGTGCTTCCCAACGCCACCGCTACCTGCTCTACACATCAACTGAAATATTCACAATTGTTAAAAAATAATAAAATTAAACCGACAAAAGTGAATACCTAGCAATCTTCAGCTACAAAATAAATAAATTGGTTAGAACTCAATAATAACCTTAATTTATTACGAGTGCACACTCTAAACTCATAAACGTCCATTAATTTAAATATGTATTTTGCAGAATCGCCCACTATGGAATCACCCACTTGCACATTAAATTAACAAGATGCCCGAAAAGGACAGGCATCCCCATCGACTTTTCGCACAAGGAATCCACATTGTGTATGAGCCCCGGCAACAAATATAATTTTACGGAATCCATCGCAAACCCTCACGGAATCCACTGTGGAATATGCCTCGTGGCATCATACCCCCAGGGCGGGATAGCAATTGTCCTCAATTGATATTAGCTCAATGTGGAGCCAGTAGTGAAGGGTAAGCACTTAGGTCTTGAGCGTGCATCCATTGGGCCTCTTCAACATGATGATTTTTAAACTTAACCAAATATCTAGAATATCTACGGCCAGTTCTAGTGGTCATAAAGTCCGTATCTAGAATAGTTTCAGGTTCAAGGATTTCAGTTTCTTCTTCTAGCAAAGGAGGGTTTTCATAGACAGGATGTATAGGTAATTGGCCTCTAAAATGTCGTAATAAACTAATATGAAAAGTGTCATGGATTTTCCAATGCTGTGGTAATTCTAGTTTAAATGCATTGTCATTGATTTTGTGAATGATTTGGAAAGGTCCATAAAATCTAGGAGCTAACTTTACAACAGGGTGTTTGTCAACACTTTGTAATCTTTGCTTTTCAATACGTAACCAAACATAATCATCAACTTTGAAACTCATAGCTTTTCTTTTCTTGTTGGCTTGTTTTGTGTATGATTGCTGGGCTTTCGCAATTATATCTTTAACTTCATTAAAAATAGTAGCATGCATGTTAGCAATATCATCAGCAACTTGAACTTTGTTTGACAATTATGTAACTGGGGTAGGTAATCTATATCCATAAATGATTTCAAATGGTGCTTTCTGTGTAGCTATATGTGGTGTGTTATTGTATGCAAATTGAAGTAAATGTAAATGTGTATCCCATGTTTGTGGTTTTGAAATTGTGTATGCATGCAATAGATCTAAAATGGGATTGTTAGTAGCTTCTGTTTGCCCAATTGTTTCAGGATGAAATGTAAGTGAAAATTTAATCTTTGTTCCTAAATTAGCAAACAAAGTAATCCAAAAATTATTACAGAATCTAGAATCACAATCAGAAATAATAACTTTTGGCAAACCATGATTAGTGAAAACAGTTTTCAAAAACAATTGAGCAGCTTGAGGTGTAGTTAACATTTTCTTGCATGGAATGAAATATACTTGTTTGCTAAACCTATCAACAATAGTCCAAATCATGTCATGATTAGCTTTAGTGTTAGGCAAACCAATGATAAAATCCATTGAGATCTATTCCCATGGTCGTTCTAGAATTGGTAAAGGCATTAATAAACCATATTGTTTACCATGGTGTCATTTAACTCTTTGGCAAATTAAACATTCAGATACAAAGCTAGATACATCAGATTCCATGTGTGGCCAATAAAAATCTTCAATCAGTGTATGCAAAGTAGAAATAATTTCTCTATGGCCTTGGTATGGGGAACAATGAATTTCATGCAAGACAAATGATCGAAATGGAACAGTTACACATAATCTTTTTTCATAGAATATAAATCCATCAACATAAGACAATGAATCAATGGAAATCCAGTTATTTGCAACTAATTTATTCCAATAAGCTTGAAAACTAGAGTCTTGGTCATAGGTATCTTTCATAAGGAGAAGAGAGTCAAAAGATATCACAAAGATATTATGAATAGTCGGTCTTCTACTTAAAGCATCGACAACAACGTTCTCTTTTCCGAGTTGATATTGTATGAGTGGATGAAATCTTTGAATAAAAGCAGCCCATTTAATATGTCGGTCAGATATTTGTGGTTGACTAAGGAGATGCTTGATGCTTTGTTGGTCAGTTTTGATCATGAATTTAGATCCCATTAAATAGTGTTTCCATTGACGTAAAGCTTGTACTACAGCTAGCAATTCCTTATCATAGGTAGAATACTTAAGTTCAAAGGGTTTAAATTTGCAGCTAGAGTAGGCTATGGGATAGGAATCTTGCATAAGGACTGCTCCTATTCCAGATCCACTAGCATCAGTGATATAAAAAATGGTCTATTGAAGTCAGGTAATTGCAATACAGGAGCATGAGTTAAAGCATGTTTCAGTAAATTAAAGGACTTTTGATGATTGTCGGACCAATGATACACAATGCCTTTCTTTAATAATTTGGTCAAAGATGATGCAAGCAATGAAAAATTTCTAACAAATTTTTTGTAAAAGCTAGCAAGACCTAAGAAAGAATGTATTTCGTGAACATTTTTAGGTATCAGCCAATTCGAAATTGCTTCTATCTTTTTAGGGTCAACTTTAATACCTTCAGATGAAACAATATGTCCTAGGTATTCAATTTGTGTTTGGAAAATTTCACTCTTTCCAGGATTAGCATATAATTGATTCTCTTTTAATAATTTGAAAACCAAGGATAGATGTTCATAATGCTCGTTCTCATTCTTATTGAAAACTAATATGTCATCAAAGAAACAATGACACAATGCTGATGCTTCAAAAATATGTGATTCATCATACGATTGAATGTGGCTGGTGCATTAGTTAAACCAAAAGGCATAACAAGGAATTTATAGTGTCCAAATTGCGTTCTAAATGCAGTTTTGAAAATATCAGATGTGTCCATTCGTACTTGATGGTATCCAGATTTAAGATGTATCTTGTTAAATATTGCATATCCTTGTAGTTTGTCCATAAGATCATCTACCCTAGGAATCGGATATCTATTCTTAACAATGATCTTATTTAGGGCACGATAATCAATGCACATCCTATAGGTATTGTTTTTCTTCTTTACTAATAGGACAAGTGCACCAAATGGAGAACCACTGGGTCTAATGAGTCCTCGGGTTAACAATTCTTCAACTTGGGCTTGAATTTCATTCTATTCAATTTGCTTATGTCTATATGGTGCTTTACATGGTGGTTGTGATCCGGGAATTAAGTCTATTTTGTGATCTTCGCGACGTATAGGTGGTAAATCGGTAGCAAAACAATCTTGAAATTGTGAAAGAAATTGTGCGTGCCTAAGATGCATCTGATTTTCTTTAGCTTCAATTTCATTCACCCATATTAAGTAGGATTTGCTACCTTTTCGCAATGCACGTTTAGCCTGTGTATAACTAAGCAATTGAAAATTATCAAAAGTGTGCATACCATGCAATGTGAGTTGTTTCCCATTAGAATGAATCTTCATTGAATGTGTGGAATAATCTATATCGAGATTATACTGATGACACCAAGGCATTCCTAAGATAATGTCACTAGATTGTAAAGGCACAACGAATAAATTTCTATGTTCAACATAGTCACCAATTTTAATTTCTAAGTCATGCACTTCTTGTGTTCCATTGTATCTAGTACCTAAGAATGCAGCCTTGATGCGATAATGAGTAAAAATAGTATGTAAATTCAATTCTTTGACCAATTTTGCAAAAATAAAGTCGTGTGTGCTCCCATCATCATGTAAAACAGTCTTTTCTTTACCATGCACAAGACATTTCATCGTTAATAAAGAATGGGAATTTGGCATACCTAGTAAAGTATCTGAAGTAGTACTGATATCGTCATCGTCTTCCATGAAATCTGGCATTTCTTCATGTTCTTCATCTTCTGTTGCTCCCAAATAGTTGATGTGAACATTTGGCTTTTTGGATTGACAATTTGCCACTAGATGTCCAGGTTGATAACATTTGTAACAAACTATAGGTTTGGCTTTAGACACATTATTGGTAATAGAGAGAAGTTTAGGAATGTTGGAATTTGACTGGAAAGATGGCTTAGGATTTGGATTTGTGTTTGATGATAAAGCAGCGGGTTGTGTCCAAGATTTACAGAATGAAGATGGAATGAAACAATTTTGATTGAATCTTCGAAAATTTGAATTGAATTGTTTTGAACCAAAGTTACCATTAGTTTGAAATTGTTGTGGTCGCTTCTCTCATCCTCAAATTTTGTCTTTAGTGTCATGGGCCAAGGAAATTGCATCTTCGAGAGTCGTTGGCTTAAACATGTTTACCTTCGCATAAAAATGTCCAAGTAAGCCGAACATAAACTTACGTTTATGGGTTGCCTCAAGTACATCTTTGAGCATTCGAAGTTGCAATAAAGCCTTCCAAAAACGCTCGGTATATTGTGAAATAGGCTCACGATCCCTCTGTTGCAAAAGATCCCATTGTTTGATTGCTTTTTCATGGAATTGGGGTGGAAGGAAATTCTGCAAAAATTTCTTTTGGAAAGTCTCCCAAGTAGTAGGACAATCAATACAAGTTTGAGTTGCCCACCAAGGCCTTGTAGAGCTCTTCGCTTCAGATCCCGTTTATAAATACCATGGAAACTGCTCATTCGTTTGGGTTGTTCTGCCGCTAGGATTCTCCTAAAGAGACTTTGCATGTGGGTGACATAGTCTCGAATATCCTCTTTTTCCTTTTGGTTAACATTCATCAACTTGACGATGAGGTTGTCAAAGTATCCTGCTTCGGAGAACCTCTTGATGAAGAGACTCTTGAGATCCGAGCCTATATTGCGATATGGTCGATGACTACAATCACTCTTGGTAAGTCAAGTCTCAACTCTTGAGTCAATCAGCTCTATTGTCCTATTCACTCACTTGGGGATCTACCAGGGTGTCCTACAGCTAGGGCTTGGACCCTACAAGGTCTAGGAAGGTCAAACTTTGCCAGAAATTCATGTTCGATTTTCCTGTTTGATTTGTAGTTTTTTGGTTTGATTCCCAAATTCAAATGTCCGATTCTGGGCTGTTGATTCTAGATTGTCGTCGGAGTCTAATTCATTCGAATTGGATAGTCAATGTTGTCTTATTTTTAGGTTGTTCAATTTTGGACTGGGTCAAGGTTTTCGATCTCGGACAATCCAATTGCATCCGACTTCCAAAATTAGACTAGTTTTGGACAATTGGATGATCCAATTTTGGGAATTGGATGATCCGCTACTCGTGGTGACAAAAACGGGCGTCAACTTGGCAAAAATCCGGCACAGTGCTCATTATGCTGCCTCCCAGCCTCGAGCAAGCTCCAAAATCAAAGAATAAGGAGCTAGTAATCAAACCAACTCACCTATAGCTCGTGAATGCGTCTAGTTGCACATATCGAAGCTCTCCTTGCCTCCCTACTGCCCTGCAACAACCTCTCTCTCTCTCTCTCTCTCTCTCTCTCTCTCTCTCTCTCTCTAACTCTAAATGTAGAAATGAGCTCCCCTTTGCTCTCTCTGCCTCTTAAACCCGTTGTTCTTTAGTCTTTCACTCCCCTTTCTCTCTTTCCTCTCTCAATGCATTGAAGCCCTTTTTCTCCCTATTTCACCTTGTTTACACTAGCAACCCTATTGTTTGTTTCTCTATTTTTCTTGTGCATCCAAATCACAATTAAGCACTTAATTTGATCCGATCTACTTGCCTAAACCTAAAAAACCAAAAAATTACTTGTTGCGAAAGAGATCAAATGCCTTCCAACTCGCTTTCTACCTATCTCAAGCATTAGTTCGGGGCAAGCCCTACTCCAATGCTCAATTCAGAGCGTGCGAGCACTCAAAGCTTGAATCTGTTGGTCCCAACAACGAAACCAAAATGTGAGAGCTCTTGCTCAACTGCTAAGACCCATGGACCGCTTATTGTTTCAAGTGTTTCAACCCAAGTGCAATGGCTAGCTCTCACATAGCCATGTGCACTCTCGCACCTACGAGTGTAGTGACCTTACCTTCATGCCCGATCGAGTTGCCTCCTCCCACAAGATCTTCGGTAGCTCCACAATCCAAGGTGTAAGCTCAAGCAAGCTCAATCCTCAAGCTCCAAGCTCCAAGCTCCATTGCCACACGCGAGACAAGAGAAGAGAAAAGAATAAGAAGAAGAGAGGAGAAGATAGAGAGCTTCTCCACCACAGTCCCCCACCCTCACTCACACTCACTTCCTCACACTCCCTCTCTTAAGCACAAGCACAAGCAAGAGCAAGAAAAAAAAGAAGAGAGCTAGTTTTGGCCACACACAAGAATGACCTTTGTCATTCACTTTTTGCCTTTTTATACATGCCCTACTCCTCTTGGGTGCCCATCCCTTTTTAACAAGACCGGTCATTTTAGCCTAGGTCCTCTTTCCCTATTCCCTTCCTATTTACATTGTTTCTTCGCCCATACCTACCTACATTTACAGATTGCACATGAGGGAGCCTAGCACTCGTTTACAAGGATTTAGGGTGCGCTTTTATATTTAAAACGTGTCTTTCCCCTTTTGCGCTTGCCTTGGACTTTTGAGTTTTCTTTCTTCTTTGTCCTATGTCTTTTTAATTTTCTTTGCTTCCTTTGCACTTTCTTTGCATGGGATTAACAATGACTATGTTGGATTCTCAACTTTTATTATTTTATCATTTTCTTGGCTTAAATTTTTTATGTTATTTCTTATAAGAATGCATCTAAGGGATCAAAAAAATATGAATAGAAAACAAAAGGGAAAATAGACTAAAGAGAATGAGGCATAATTGCTTAGTTCCAAGGAACTATACTTTCTAATCAACTCTTGCTTGTGAAAAAAGACCATATGTGCTTCTGTTGGGTTGCTAATGAATTTCCTCACTCCCACCATATAGAAGAATCACTTTAAGAAGCTCCTATGTGCATTTGAAGTCACAACTGCTTGCTACCACTCCCCATAATAATGCTTTCTATGTGTACATAAGAGAGGGAGGAGAGAGAAATACCATTCTAGAGAGACAAAAACTATTTTTAACAAGCAAAGGCATAAGTGTGTGACCTATGGCCTTGAGAGCAATTTTCTATAGTCTAATCATACACACTTCTACATTACCCACACTGTCAACTGTAGACTCGTTATTGCTTCTAAACTTAAATTTTGTCATAAAACACTTTTTGAGCACTTGAAAGTGTGTCATCCCATCAAGTCTTTTTCACGCTCTTTGGCTTCAAAAACAATTTAAATGATTTTGAAAATTACTCAAATTGATTCCACTTGCTACTACACAACTCTTGTAAAATAGGCTCTCAAAGGTCTACATTTAGATGGAAGCTTGGTCTATTTGGAAATGCATTGGTCAAGGAATGTTCTACTAAAGGTCTTTGAAGCTCTAGTGAGGATTCTAGAAGAGTATAAACATTTTAGTGACGGTCATAGAAAGGGAATACACTCAAGGATCTTTCTAGTGAGGGTCATGGTAAGTGAGATCCCCTCATCCACATGCTACAATGGTATGGAGAGCTATATTTAAGGTCTATTCTACCTCCACATAGTTGGGACCATTCTATTCCAATATTATATGATGTAGGAAGTGGGGAAAATTTTAGCTTCCTATAACGATTTTGTCCATATGTAGCATCATTAAATTCCAAGAAAGAGGGGCAATGGATGGCAAAGGTAATCAAGGCAACGAATGTGGTAAAAGATGAAGAAGTTATCATGCGCAATATTCTAGAGAGAGAATGTAGCTCTCATTTTTAGGCTCTTGTTTGGATCTAAAGCATTAAATTCTAGCAAGGAGTAGGGTGATGGTGAAGATAAGTACCAAGACAAGTTAAGCAACAAAAGCTATAGATCCCATCAAATTTTATCAAGTGTTCAGCTAGTCTAGAACCACCTTTGCATGAACTAAGTAGTTTGCTTGCACTAGCTAATTAGACACACAATTCTACAAACGTGTTCATGTGTAGCTAAACATTGTAGGTTTCCCAGGTTCCTAATCACCACCTAATCCACTTCCACATCCTATGGGAACACCTAATACGCAACCCCTTACCATGTAGGAAAGTTGTAGAAGGTAGGGTTATGCCTCAATCAAGTCTTTCTCTAGTAAAGCTTAATGTGCTTTCCAAAGATGCTTTAGAGATCAAGGTAGATATTTCAAATTGCACACAATGTGTATTGACTCCCTTGGTATCCTTAAGGGGTTCTTTTAGGATAGGACTAGAAATATCATTAAAGTTATAGAAGCTTTTTTCTAGTAGACTCACTCACCTTATAAAATGGGCAACAAAACTTGGATCTTACTCGTTGTTCAGAACCACGTATTTGTTGAATAGTCCTCAAGTCTCATGTAAAGTGCCAATTAACTTTAATTCTTCAATCTCATCTACAATATAGTTTCTATCTTATTGTTATAAACATGCAAAGATTTTATATTCATATAATAAATATTTGTACTACAAGTAGGAATATGATTAGCCAAATGAATGGATTATTTTGGCTAAATCTCGACCATCCAGTTTACCCAACATACAATATACATTCCAAAGCCACCTAGCCTTGTAGATAACATAGTTCTAGTTGACTTCTATACTTTACCCTTGGAAAACCATTTTATTCCCAACCTCCCAAATAGATTGAAGAGTTACAAAATAGTATAGAGTCAAAGCACCCTAATTCTATCCTCCTAGGGGAGAAGGCCAAAAATACAAGATTCCAAGCTAATATCACTTTCACTTTGAAACCCTATAAGTAGCAAAATATCATTCCAAGTAGAAACAACAATATATCCATCCCAAAAAAGGTGTTTGCTAGATTCTTGTTGCCCATAAGTACATTTTTCATTAGAAATCCCCTCTTCTTTAGTTTTTCTACCTTAAAGAAGATCCCCATCACAATCTTCTATGCAAATACCCTATCTTTCAAGGGCAATTTTAGAGACAAAACATTTGTGCATGCTAACTCTAGACATTTATTGGATGTGCCAACATGCCAAGAGGCTTTGAATTTCCATGCTTCCAACTTCATCCCTTTTGATATGAGACCTAATACGTTTGTGTTCAATCAGTCTACAATAGCACGCCCTATGATTATGAGCTTCGGCATGCTTACCCTATTAAGATTCTCAAGTTTGCAAATGAATTTGTGTATATGACATGCAACCACATTCTAGCCAAGTTGAAAAGATTTGGGAAGCTAACCTTTTGTCTTCTATCCTTGGATCATAGCATAGTGCAATGCATTCCGATCCAATGGCCAGCTTTATAAGTCCCATGTCTAACTATGATCTACCTCTCCTTCCCAAAGTGATGGCAAGAGACGGCTTGAAAGCCCATGCCCAAAAGGTATTTTCTTCTACATCAATTGGAGGCATATTGCAAGTAGTATTCTACAAGATCTTGCTCCAATCTTCAATAAGACTCTTCGTAGAATTGTTAGAGTTGGCGACCATCCAAAATTAACTAGAAGCAACATCTTCATTGGAAGTCCCCAAGCATGGAAAAACTTAATTTTCATGGAGAATATCCACCATCATTTGTGACAAGGTGGAGCTTGTTCCCAAAATCTCTTAAGAAGCTTGGCTCTTCCCTTCAGGGCTTCATTGGTCAAATCAATCAATTGGAGACCTCCATGTCCCCAATCCTTTTTCATGTCCTCCAATGCAATTGGAACTAAGTACTTGTGTTTGCCAAATTTGCCCACATAGACTTACCTAGGATGGAGTCCCATGTTTTCTATGACTCAATCAATCAAACCTTTAATGGAAGGTAGAATCTAATTGTAGCATAAGGTTAACATGCAACAGTCGTGCAGCAAATGCCCAACTACTCTCTTTCTAATCTTTTCCATCACCCATTTAGACTTCCTAGATTCATTTACCCCTATACCTATGGTAAAACCCACATATGTAAAGAGACTACCTCTCCTTGTGATATTGTCATTCCAACCAAGTATCATTAGTTCTTCCTCTATTAAGCTATTCAATGAGGACTTTGTAAAATTATATTTGAAGCTTGAGGCCTTCTCATATAGCTCCAATACCTCCATTGCCTTATCAAAGTTGGCCTTTTCAACTTTCAAAGTTATGAGCCAGTCATCAACAAATCCCTATCCAACAAGTTGTTTATCTCGATACTTGATCCCAATCAAGTTACCAAAATCAATGAACCTATCAAGCATGTAGAATAATAGACAAGTAGTTATTGCAAACAATAGCAACCTTGATGGACAACCTTGCTAAACACCCCTTCTGACTTGGTAGGACCTCAACAATGTACCATTTAACAAATATGAAGGCATCTACCCCCATCCCAAGCATTATAGGTAAATTACCAACCTTCCATTATCAAATCCTTTCTCCACATCTATCTAGAACATGACAATCATCTAATTCGACAAGTTCGCCCAATCAATAGCCATTATAACATTGAGAACTTTGTCAAGAATAGGAAGAGACCTATCTTTGATGAAACCATATTGTTGTTTGTTGATGCATCTTTTGCAATATTGGAGTTAAGTCTACTACAAGAGCTTTGGTGAACAATTTGTAAATTGTGTTCATTAAAGAAATGAGTCTCCATTGATTCAATTCTACACATTGATTTTGTTTCAAGATCAAAGTATGTATACTTTTCCAAGGAGGAGGCAATCTCCAAGATGTCCAAAACCTATTGGCTAATTCCAAGACTTGCTTATGTTTGATCGTCTTTGAAGTCATCCCACCATATTCCAATGATTTGTTTGAGCCTAGCCCCTTTAGAGTCGTGAAGAGTTCTTCTCCAATGATTTTTCTTATTATTGTTTAGTTGTTTCTACAAAATTGATTACAAGAATGCAAACTTAAAACCCGATAGCTTTCTTTGGGGACACTGAATCCAACAAGCCACGTCTTCTCATTGTAATTGGATTTTGTAAGCAAGAGGATTACCCTTCCGATTGTCCTTTCTTACATTCAAAGCCCCTCCATTCATAAGGATAATGCTTAGTGCTCACCAATCTCTACCACTTATTTGTTTCT
This sequence comes from Lygodium microphyllum, assembly GCF_053477565.2. NCBI lineage: Eukaryota > Viridiplantae > Streptophyta > Polypodiopsida > Schizaeales > Lygodiaceae > Lygodium > Lygodium microphyllum. The sequence continues at coordinate 34,278,556 of NC_141157.1, read as the reverse complement.
ATTTCACCCATCTTCATAGAAGAATCAAGTTTTGCATTTTCTTTACTAATATCAAATAACATTGCTACAACCAGACACCATTCTATGTAATAACATTATTGATACATTGACAATTTGCATTGGTCCCACAAATTTCCCAAATCCAAATAGATGGTCATTTCCTTCAAAGAGTCTAAGATCCAGCCCTTTGCTATTAGAAGACTATCCATGTTTGACAATATTTGTTCAATATTGCCACTTCAATTGCACCTGAAAATCATTTAATCAAGCACAAGGTTTCAAAATTGCACAAAGTTTGAGGAATTATAAAACAATCATCCAGTCTTGAGTATATTCTCATTCGATCGTGTGAGGAGATACTTGTAATGACTGTAATGCATCCCTGCAAATTGAATATACTGCAGTGTGATGCTTCATGAGGTTTGCATGTTGATATCCTTTTAAGTTGAGCTATCATGCCATTGTCATCACAATTTGCATCCTGACAGCCTGAGAAAACATACTTCATCAAGGGATATCTATCTCCTCCTCCCTAACCATATGGGAGAACCATGGCCGTTTGAAACCTTCATGTACCAGGACCAGAGGGAGAGAACTGCTTTCTAACAATTGGTTCACCATAGCTCTTGGAAGAGCAAAGAAATCAGCTAGTGGGAGGGAGCAGACATCTTAGAATTTGTGCTTTATTTAAATAGATCTACTCAATACACGGATCAATTACAGTTTTGTACTTGGTCTTGAAGACTTCCAAATGAAACCTTAACAAGGTGGAAGGTCTTGGCAATGCAAACCCTGTACAAACAACACTAATCTACTTCTACACTGTGGACTATCACACACGAAAATTTGGCCATGCAAATCTTGTAAAAAGGGCCCTAATCTTCTTCTGTACTTGAACTATCCCAAACAAAAAATTATCTTCCCTTATCTCTCCTCCCTCATGAAATGAAGACTGCTTGTTCACTTTACCTCGGATCATTGGTGCTCTCCTGTTCAGTTATCACTGCTTTCTCTACAGTCTCTTACTGGTTGCCCTCTTCTTATTTTATGTTTCTCAAAAAAAGTAGTAGATTAAGAAAAAGTAATAGAACAAACATAAAGATGGGGGTGGTTTATAATTAGCCAATGGGAGCTCAACACTATGTTGCCCAAAAGTTCATGAAATAACTGTTTAGTGGCTTGCCACCATCCCTAAAGCCTCTCACAGACATGTACCATCAACAAGCCTAGTAGTTTGTCCCACATCAGCATCCAAGCCCTCCCAAAATCTAGCATTGCTGAATTTGAAATATTGCTTCAATATTTTTTGAAGTATTTTTGCCTTGCACATTTCTTGCCTGATGACTGCTTTTCGCCTTGGACACTTCTTGCCTGATGACTGCAGCTAAGAGTTCAATACATAAAATACCTGGACTGGAAAAACCCTCCTGGCTACTGTCAGTCACATGCAAACGTAGGAGAGACACATCAAGATTCATCTTACAAACCTAAGTTATCCTTGCTAACCAGCTAATCATAAGCCACATAAACTAGATGACAATTAGCATTTCAGATTCATTGACAGAATGCAATATTAATTTGTGTCATCTAAACCACATCTTCATGTTGCCAAGGTGTATAAATCACACTCATAAAGACTGAAATTGGTCTTTCTGGATATACAAGGCAAGTAACTTTCTTTCAGTGTATAATGTCTTGTGCCTAAATTTTGTTGAACTTCGCGCAGCACTACTATGTGATTGACATATCAGGCAGACAACCATGTCATCAAATCCATAACCCCAAGTTTGTATACTTGCATAAATGTGAAACATGCTTTAACATTTTCCTTATCATATGTAGTGAAAACACGTCAATTATAATTTATTTAAGTGAAAACACGTCCATAGGGTTGACCCCATGTTGGCATACTTGCAAAAATATGAAAGCTGCCTATACATTTTCCTCATCATATGTAGTGAAAACGCATGTCAATTATAATTCATTTAAGTAAAAATATTTCCTGCATCAACACATGCAGCCCTCCGAGTGTTACTTTCATTTGCGCCTGAAAACTTGTGAATAATTTCATCTGCCTGATTGGTGCAATGGGGGTTTGAAACCTATCTATCTATTAACAAAATAAAGAATATATTTGCATTAACAGGAAGAACATGCATCCTTCCACACTTGCTAACTAGTCTCGCCCACCTGATCTGCTCAATTGGTGTTCCAAATACCAAGATTTTTTCTTGTTGACAGTCTTGGAAGCTCTATCCTTCCATGCCACGACTCAGAGAGACACCTTGAACATCACTCCAAATACAATTAGCTGTTACAAGAAACATGCATAGAACAGGAATCACATAAAGAGAAACTTTAGGCAAAATATACCCGGTACACAAAACCCACCAGGCAAATACTTCAAAACATCAACTTCTAGGTTACAAAACAGTAGCCGGATAATACATGGGACAACTCATCTCTGGTAAAATCCTTTGATTTATTTACTATCCTTCTCAAGAGCAAGCTTTCACTCACTGGACTCCTGCAAATAAATTAAATACCATAGCCAAACTACAAACTGCAGTTGGAATAAACCCAAAATTCTAAGAAACACGTTTAAGAGTCTTTTCATGTAAGTACAGCTCATCTTGCAGCAATTGCAACCAGCCTCTCACATTCCTGTAACTCGGACTGCTTACTGAGAACCCTCTCTGAATTTGGCCCAGATTTTACGGCATTTAATGCTGCATCATAGACTCCCTTCTTTAGCATGGGGTCTTCAGCCTTCTGTATGATGTCAGCTAGTAAATCCAGCTCAACTACTCCAGATAACAGGAGCTTCCCTACAATACCCCCCAGAAGTTTCGGTGCAGTAGGGGCATCCAAAGCAAAATCTTCTAGTTCCTCTGCCACTAATACAACTCCAGCTTTTACATCCCTAGCAGATAAAATCTGTTTAGAATATAGCTCCTCCAAGAGCTTCCTGATCAATTCACTCTCCCTTTCTCTTTCCAGACCCATTGAAACAGCCATTTGCACCAATTCAGGGTGATATGCAGGACTCTGAAGCTCCTCTACACATGTCAGTGCCTCCTTCATATCAGCAACTGAAAGGTACTCTCTCAGCAAGGATTCAGACTTCTTCTGGAGCACAGCAGGAGCTAAAGATGGCGAGGGAACTGGTATTGATGAAACAGCACCTCTGTCTTTTTCAGGAAAACTGGCAGGGTTTCTTGAGGCTGTACCATATTGTCCAGTTTCTGGAACCCCTATATTCGGGCGAACACTCGCATTTGCAGGTTTTGGGGTAGAATCGCCAAGAAGTGCACTTGGTCTCCCCATGAATGCGCCTGCACTGCCTTGTGGCAAAAGCCTTGAGCTAGCACTATTTGGCCTCGCTACTTGAGTTGGCACACCGCCAAGTGGCCGGACAGGTATCATATTTGGGGCAGGCATCAAACCCTCTCTACCACTCTTTCTTCGATTGACAGAAAAGGTCTCCCATCCTTCTGAATCCATTGGAGGAATATAACTAGGCATACCTTGAGCAGCCCCAGGCATTTTCCCACCGACAGGAAGGATACCTGGCATCCCTGGCATCCCTGGCATTATGCCACCTGGCCTGACAAGAGGATATGCATTCCCCATCCCTGGCAAGCCCATTACACTAGGGGCACCTCGGCCATTTCTCAGACCCATCATTCCAGGACGAAGCCCAAGTTTCTGTTCAGCCTCAGCATGTATCTCATTGATTGTTTTTGCCTTGACCTGTCAAAAACAAATAAGCAAACACAGCAATCACTGACAAGGCAATAGAGCTTGAAAGTAGGACTTGCAACAGCATTCAAATCCCTGTACATAGTACAATCCAAATGCATCTAACCTCTTCTCGGCGTGGTACCCACTTATCAGCTCGTAGATCAATAGTATCACGGATCATAAATCTTATACGCGGAGCTAAGCGCGAACTCCTACCAAGTTCTTTGAGCTGTGAGAAATAAAGATCCATTGCTTTCACTGACTTGGTACTTTCATCAAGCTGCTTTCCAACAGTTGCAAGCAGCTGGCAAAGGGCCTCCACATTCTCCTCAGCTGGATTCTTTGGGTCTGTCCCTAATAGCATCTGATTGAGACAACATTGTAAAAGCATGAAATTATATGCAATGTTGGCCTGATCTTACCTTGCTTCAAAAAATGTTAGCCCAGTAAAAGTCAGCAAGATGAAACCTTTAGAAAGTACGCTGCTCCTCGCATGGAGGAAGAAGCAGGCAAGAGTTCCAAAATGCTAATGTGACAAAGGTAAAACATCCAAAAGCATTAGCAGCAGCAAAGTGCTGTTGCAGTTCTTTTGGACACTAGCCCATACAAAAAAAGTAACTTTTATAAATTGAATAAGGCCTTCCATTGACCATTGTCTCAGACAAATCCCAAGACTTGGCATGCAGCCAAAGAAAATGTTTGAAAACATGCTTCTTCACCAGTCACACCAGTAATTGAACATACACAAGCAGGGATGAGTAGCAGTTTTTTATCAAGACTGAGCTGCTGCTTACCAAAAGCATGCCCAGGACACATGCATCAAAATGTGCAATCAAAAAAGAAAATAAATTAAGTCAAGACAGAAAGAGAAGCTAATAAGGAACCACCCTCAAAAACACTAGCGAAAAACAAGAGCAGACTTACAAGCAAAAAGGAAGGTGATGCTTCTTTAATGTGGCTGAGACAATATCACTCACTTGAATGCAGTGATGAACAATCTTCTCTGGTATCATCTTCTGTTTGAACAGCTCACCAATGAGCCTGATGTTTCCAAGTGTCCGGAGCTTTACAAGCTTTTCCTTCTCGAAACGCTCGACTTCCTGCTCTGGTTTAATCATCTGTCGAATTTCTGCTCGCATATTATCAGCTCCTTCAAACTCTTCCTGACAACTGTTCAGTAGTATCCGGCGAAAAGTCACAGGTTTTCCATCATCCTCATCAGATGGGAACTCAGGAAGGGCTTTGCTGAGTTGGACACACATTTGTGCATACATAGGACAAAATGTAGGCTCAAGTACAGCCTTATCAAACACAAGTGATATCACACCCTGCCATTCAACATCTGAAGGTTAGCTCCAGCCCAAATATCTAGCATTCCATTAGACTACATACATTAAGTTAGTGATACATACGCAAACTCAAGGAAGCAAAAAGAAGTTCCATATAGGGCAAACAACCACGCATTCATGTCATCCATTAACAACCAAAACAGTAACTCTAGCAAATGTAGAATTGCCAGGCACTTCTAATCCAACTTTGCCTCAAAAGATATAGTGATTGCCATCCCAGTGTCAAGCTCTATCCAAAATTAAGCAAGCCAAACTTGGACACTATGCCTCTATGTTAGAAATATTTAATGAAAAGAATTTTGAAACAACTTTGCACTTGCCTTTAATATGTCAGCAGAATCAATGCCAGCATTAAGCAGTTGATCCAACAATATTTCAAACTTTTCCGGAGTTAGTTTGTTCAGAATCCTGTCCAGAATATCAAGTGACCCTTTTAACAAAGCTGGGGAAACAAATCCATTATTCAAATAATATTCAGTAGCTAATACAAACAAACACGGGCCACATCAAAATCTCTGAACTATCACAGATTCCAATTAAGTATGCAGGTCTATATCAACTTGCAAACTGAACAACTGAGGGGGGAGTGAGCAGTGAGCAATACCCTTTGACAGTCCTCAGGACCTTCTCTTTCTCAGACATTGCACCCCTCCTTGCTGTCCAGGGATTTGAGGCTCGAACAATTGCTGGCACAGGGCGGGATTCAACCTATAATAAATAAAGATTCTTAAAAGAGCATGTTACAAACAATCTACACAGCTCCACCACAATATGCTTCTTGTCCTCACGGCATCTTGCAAATAAAGAGCAGTTGAAAATGAAAAGAGATACCCCAGAAACAACAGGCTCTTGTTGCCTCGCATATGGAGCACTCTGCAATTCTTGTCTTGACACATACTGAGAGCTGACAACCTCTTGAGTTCGAGATGAAGGGTGCAGGGTTAGGGCATCCCTTTCAGACTCTTTGTCCCGCCAATCATTGTCAGACCTCTTGGGCACCTCTTTAGGATATTGCTCCTTGTTCTTATCCTCGTATGCAGGTAAAGGTGCCCTACTTTTCCAATCACGATTATCTGGCTCTGTGTATCGGCTTACAGCTGGTAACACCTGCACCTGATCAAAAAGGAAAAAGACTCAACAAAACAAACCACACTAGAAGTCTAATGTCAAAGCATCATTCTGAAGGGACTCGGATAGAAAAGAACAGGGTTACAAATTTACGTTTGATGCTGGACGGGCCCACTCCGGTTCCTCAGTAACAAGTTCAGATTCTATCTCAGAAAGAGCATTCTTTATCTCAACTGAAACATCTGTGAATACCTGTCCATAGATATAGAGTAAAATGCAGCCAAATCACTCTATTAGTTATGCACACACAATGACTATGTTACAAATAAAAAGCCTAACATCTTCAATGGGTGACAGATCAAATAGGGCTACAAGGCAAATTGAAGATTAAATTACCAAACAGAATCACAAAAAATCAAACCCTAAGGAATAATCATAAACTTCCAAGCTGCTAACCTCCTCAACCTACTCTTCCCTTGGATAATAGACCCCTGATAGAGAAGAGAGGAAGTTGTGACAACATCAAAGCACACGAGTTAGACATCTTCCAAAAAACTAGTCTATGCTGCTTTGTTACAGTATAGTAGTCAAACACACTCCAACACATTTGGAGCTTGAACCCCTAGCTGAGGCACTTGGAAAACACAAACTTCTGAAAAGAACCAGTTGCTTAATCTGAGATGCAACTTTGCCAGATTGTTACAAATTAAAGACAAATCAGAATTCTGATGCTATCCTACCCACCCATGTCAAACACTAATCCGCTTCAAGTTTCCATTAGGTACAAACTAGCAAAATACACAACAAATATAAGCCCTTCAAACTGAGCTGTGTGATGGCCCATCCACAGACAACTGTGAAGCCACTAGCCACCAACCACTAGTCACTAGTGCTGACAAAGTAAAATAGCAAGAGCAGCAACCAATACCCGTCTCTGCAAGTGGTAACACATCAGACAATAAACCATTGTCCCTGTTTTAGTATGTATTTACTAAAGCTTGATTGAGCATGGTGTATCTGCAAAGACTTGCTTGAAATGATCCATAATCCTGACTCATGAATAATGGCTTTGAAGAGTTTAAAATACATTATTTTCATGTTCCTAGTTATCACTCCTTATTAAACCCAAAGCCACACTCTCAAGAGAAGGCACAACACCCAACCTCCTTAAGCTTGTAAAGCTCCTCTTTGGAATATCGGATCCGCTCTGAAGCAGGCTTTTGAGGCTTGAAGCCTGTGCCCTGCAATAAAAACAACCAAAATAGTTAGTGTGCAGGCCCACGCTAAGAGATTGTGTAGCCTTTCCTCCACCAAAAATTGAACACGAGTCCCAAAACCATGATTATCCAGTAAGCACTCCTGGATCACATATGCTTTAAGAACCATCACGTATTGGATCGCAAAAGAAGTGTTAAGTTTGAAATGAGGTTCACTTAATCACACAACGAATTGTCAAGTAAGAAACCACAAAAGCATACTGTTAGAGCAAACTGGTAGGCACTGCAAATAAAACCTAGCAGATGTATTACGATAAGTAAGATAAATTTCATACTGACAGATGCAACCAATCAACCCCAGAGATTATGTCTGAGACGATCATCTGAAGAAGGTGAGAATCAACCACATATACTTATCTAAACGAGGGACCAGTAAACCACTGGCAAGCAAGCGGCAAGGCGAATCCATGAGCTAGAATGCAAACGATGCTATGAATCTATGCAAAAAAATAAGTAGCGAGAAAACAGATCAGACAACAGAAAGGCCTACAGAGCATGACCAGCTGGCCGCCATCACCGTACTTCAAAAGGACAGAATCTGATGAGACAACCAGAGCAGGGAGGCATTTAGTTGAAAAACATACCGTTCCATCAAGATCAGGACGTACAGGGAACAGGGGATCCGCAGGCGAGCTGCCGCTGCTGAGGATGTTGCTGGGGGTGCTACTGCGGGGACCGAAGAGGCTCCCCTTTCCGCCACCGGGCCGTAAGCTGACGGTTTGATCTGAATGCATGAGATGGGGCAGGGGGGGGCGGCGAGATCGCGCGAGGGGGGGAGAAGGGCAGGAGGCGATGGCACGGGCAGGAGCTGGAATGGGCCCCTGGGATGCGGCCACAGGAGCTGCCCTGTTCTCTCTCACTGAGGGTCTCTGTCTGTGGTGGGTGGGAGGGACGGAGGGAGGGGACGCTTATCTGCGTTCCGGTCGAGGGGTTTTTTTTTTCAACAGGTAGGCCGCAAAGCCATAGCCTGCAGGCTCCAAAAAGCCTTTGCCCTGCAGCTTACAAAGCCTTTATATCCACTCCTAGGTTGAAGAGGGACTCTCTCTCTCTCTCTCTCGTCGGTCCTCTTCACATTAGTTCCCATAAATCCATCAATTTGAGAAAAGTAAAACGCTTAGCAACGCAATTATCAATTAACCTTTTTGCCCCCCATGGTTCTCAAAGGTTAACCCTACACAATAAGTCTTTACATGTTCCCTTGTGGAAAAAGGGGCTCTTTTCTCTCTACTGGGTCGAAAGGCACTGCATACCTAGCTAGATGCCATTCGTGGCAAGTGGTTGCTTGCCCCCGTCGGCACATGCCCCCAACCACACCTAGCTAGGTATCAATGCCTCCTCAACAAAAGCTAACCACTAGGCCAACAGTCGCACCTTGCTAGGTATGTTGTGCCTTCGACATGCAAGCTCATGATGTTATCGTTATTCACAAAGTGGGAATTATAGCATGAATTTGTCTAAAACTTCCTATAGCACTAGCTTGCCTGGCCAACTAAAACGAGCTTGCAAAGCTCATGATGCTATACCTTTTTGTATTTTTCCTAATATGAAGTATTTACATTGGGATATTGTAATGTTTTCATCATCATTGCAATATTTCTCATGCTTGCTGCACTCATAGAAAATAGGTTTCTCCTAGTCTAAGGTCCTCTCAAGAGTTTTGACAAAAATCGAGTGCATCTAGGCACAATTCCTTGCAGCTTTTCATAAAAAATAATATCTTCTTGACATTGGTTAAAAGTGTCTAGCAAATGATTAAGATCTTGCTACTCTTCCAAATACTTTGGCATTCCTAAATATCCATATGCGCCTTATCACCATTGCTAGGATGATGTTCCATTCCTCAAGTGTTTTTTTAATCCCTTTCTTTAGTTCCTCCAAAAAGCATTGTTCTTAATATGATGCAATCATCAAAACCTAAGTTTCTAATCCACCTCCTTACCTTGTTCCAAAGGCCTTTGCTCAAAACTGTAATGCACTCATGGAGATGACTTGCCTTTAGCGAGAGCACAGAAGTTAGGAAAAGCTCACTTAACCTCCCAACTACTCAAGATGATAGCCTCTTTTAGCACCACATTGGCATCTTTAGGCAAATCCATGGACTATTTTTAAACCCTGACTTTTAATGAGTCTATTCACATTGATTGCCTATCCTTTGACCCTTTGGTCCATATACCCTTGTGCCCTAATGTAGGCTATATCTTGACCTCTTAACCCCATCAATGCCTTGGTATAGTGGTTCGTTCCCTACTTCTAACACTACAATCGAGCTATCCTATGGATTGTGTCCTCTCAAGACCCTTGTCTTGATATTATTTCCCCCATTTGGAAGAGTTTTCATCCTCAAAAACAAAGGTGGAAATTTGCTTCTTAAATACCATAATATTTTCTCGTGTAGAACCTTCTTCAGGTCTATCTTTCTACTTAACCAAAACTTGTTTTTGAACATGATGTTGCTTTATCTGTATATTTCTTATAATGATCTTGAGCTTGCTTAACATTCAAGTGTGCTACTTTTAGCATATTAAAATTATCTTAAAGAACTTCCTCGACATGTTGAATTTTCTCATTGGCTAATCCCACCATGACTAGTGAGCGAGGTTGAAATCCATACGTAACCATCAATGGACCAAACCTTGTACGTGCTTAGCACTATTCTAAGCAAACTCTAATATAAGTAAATAATATTCCTAATTAGATTTGTTTTACTTACATATGCTCGTAGCATATCTTCTAGAACTCAGTTTACTCACTCGATTTGCCCATTTGTTCGAGAGTGATCCATAGTACTTAGATTAAGCATTGTATCTAACCTTTTGAATACATCTCTCCAAAAATGGCTATTAAACTTTTGATCATGATCACTTATGATATTGATTGGCAATTCATAGAGCTTATAAATATTCACCACGAATAGCCAAGCTAATTCAAGAGTTTTAACAATTGTCTTTGTTAGAATGAATCTACACATCTTAGTGAGTCTATGTACTACTTCCCAAATGGCATCATGACTGTGATTGGCAGTAGAAAGTCTAACAATAAATCCATAGAGATACTTGTCCACTTGCCATTAGGAATTTCAAAAGGATGTAAAAGCCCACCAACCTTTAGGCAATTGACATTTTTCACTCGACACTTTTGGCATTGAATAAAATATTTCTCTATATCCTTATGCATTCCAGACCAACTAAAGTGTCTACATACATGGGCATAGGTCTTTCATATCCTAGGATGACCTACACTAGAACTATTATGACACTCGTAAAGAGTTTGGCATCACGTGTCTAAGTCTAAGGGTATACATATTCAATCTTTCTCAAGCAACTACCCATCATCAATGGTAAAGTTATTCCATCGATTGAGCTCATCACTAGTAAGAGAGGAGCCCTATGTGAAATTCATAGCTTGTGCATGGGTTGGTGAGAGGGAACCATTCTTTTAACCACGTTCCACACCTTTTCACAAAACTAATCATGCTTACATTTGCCTCGTAGAAATTCTAATATATCACTCTCCAATATTGCAAATGAGAGAATACAAACTTATCGACCATTAATCGTACCATGCATTCGAACTAAGTCATGTGGCCAAATGTGGGTTGCTATGGTGCATTAGTCAAGCAACACTCATGCTCATTAATTTGACGACTAATTTACATAGCCGAATATTTAGAACAAGCTTCCAATGGAAGCATCCTATGGACTATGTCCACTCAGGACCCTTGTATTGATATTACTCCCCCCTTTTAGAATAATTTTCGTCCTCAAAAATAAAAGTGGAAAATTGCTTCTTAAATATCGTAATATTTTCTCGTGTAGAACCTTCTTCAAGTCTATCTTTCTACTTAACCAAAACTTGTTTTTGAACATGATGTTGCTTTATCTACATATTTTTTATAATGATCTTGAACTTGCTTAACATTCAAGTGTGCTACTTTTAGCATATTAAAATGATCTTAAAGAAATTCCTCAACATGTTGGATTTTCTCATTGGCTAATCCCACTATAACTAGTGAGCGAGGTTGAAATCCATACATAAGCATCAATGGACCAAACCTTGTAATTACGTGCTTAGCACTATTCTAAGCAAACTCTAATATAAGTAAATAATATTCCTAATTAGATTGATTTTACTTGCATATGCTCATAGCATATATTCTAGAACTTGGTTTACTCGCTCGATTTGCCCATTTGTTTGAGAGTGATCCATAGTACTTAGGTTAAGCATTGTATCTAACATTTTGAATACAGCTCTCCAAAAATGGCTTTTAAACTTTTGATCATGATCGCTTATGATATTGGTTGGCAATTCATAGAGCTAATAAATATTCTCCACAAATAGCCAAGCTAATTCAAGAGTTTTAACAATTGTCTTTGTTGGAATGAATCTACACATCTTAGTGAGTCTACGTATTACTTCCCAAATGGCATCGTGACCATGATTGGCAGTAGAATGTCTAACAATAAATCCATAGAGAGACTTTTCCACTTGCCAATTAGGAATTCCTAAAGGATGTAAAAGCCCACCAACTGTCAAGCACTCGACATTGTTCACTCAACACTTTTGGCATTGAATAAAATATTCCTATATATCGTTATGCGTTCCAAACTAATTAAAGTGTCTACATACATGGGCATAGGTCTTTCATATCCCAGGATGACCTACACCAGGACTATTATGACACTCATAAAGAGTTTGGCATCATGTGTCTAAGTGTAAGGGTATACATATTCAACATTTTCTCAAGCAAGTACCCATCATCAATGGTAAAGTTATTCCATCAATTGAGCTCATCACCTAGTAAGAGAGGAGCCCTATGTGAAATTCATAGCTTGTGCATGGGTTGGTGAGAGGGAACCCTTATTTTAACAACATTCCACATCTTTTCATAAGACTAATCATGCTTACATTTGCCTCATAGAGATTCTAATATGTCACTCTTCAATATTGCAAATGAGAGAATGCAAACTTATTGTCGATTAATCATACCATGCATTCGGACCAAGTCATGTGGCCCAAATTGTTGAAAACATGGATGTAGAGGATGGCAACTATGGAGGTTGGAAGATGAAGACTAAGTTCATAGTGACATGGATAATGACCAGACCAAATGTTACACAAGTGAATTAGGTTCCGAGATGGAAGCTTGGACTCATAAACACAATCTTGTATAAGAGATTGATAATGACAATGACACTAATTGAAAGTACACAACATCATGATATTGCATTACTCGTCTTGAAAGTGATAGTCAAGTACAATGCTTTATTGTAGTTGGGTTATTCCACTCTCCTCACTATGCATATGGGATTTAGGACATCTCTTCTTAGAGCATACATCATTTGTCATTTCTCAACACTCCCCCTCAAATGACGAGTTCCTACACTTGCTGGCTTTTGCCCTCCCCCCCCCCCACATGATGACATGGCTCGAGAGACTAGCTCATAGGCAGCCTAGTCAAGTTAAAGCTTGAAACTTTACATCTTTAGTGAGGGTTTTGTTTTACAAGGCAAATCCACCAAGGGAAACAAAAAATCCACTATGGGAAACCATAAGATCTTCAAAACAATCTCTCAGAGTTGTTGTTGATGGCGAAAGCATCTTCTTCTTCTACTCTTTCGTTCATGAACTGATTCTAGTGGTTACCATTCTATACCTGTTGTGCTCTTTTATGATGGAAACATTCACTGGCTATATGGCCAGTCTTACCACAATAATGACATGTCATCCGATCTTTGTTGTCGGAGTTGAATCCTCGACCTCGGTCTTTAGGTCTAACAACTCCTTTGGTGTATAAGAGATTTTCCCTAGATGATGGAACACCACCTTTTGCATTCTTGTTCTTCTGTTTATTCTCTTCATTGAGAAGAGGGTGCTCAATATCTTTCTGTGATGGATTAGGTACATTGCTAAGAGTAGAGACATGATTTTCATAAGGATCTTGGTTTACACTACCAAGGAGTACAACAATGGCTTCATCTTCATCTATTGTTTTTTTCAAGGTGGCAAGTTGAGTTTTTGGACTTTTGAATTTGTTAATATGCATAGTCATTGAAGTACTATTTTTTATGTCAAGCTTATAGACCTACATTAACAACTTGACCTTAGGGTTTTTGGCTTGACCTCCAAAGATCCTGTCAAGCTCATCCCAAACCTTTTTAGCATCTCTGATGCTAGAGATATGGTGCAATACATCATCAGATAGTCCCCAGGCAATGATGTCTAGAGCCTTGTTGTTCATATTTTTCCACTCCTTTGTCTTAAGCTAGTCTTCTTCAATGAACATGTCTTCATCATCTTCCTTCTTGCTATCTGCATCATCCACAAATAGGTCCCACAAGTCCTTTCACATAAGGTGGTACTTGGTCTTCTCCTTCCAAGCATGAAAGCCTTCTTCTCCATTGAAGTTGGCTATTTGCTCAAAGTTTTGCCATGTTGATCGGCTTCAAATAGTTGAGATAATACCAAAGAGTGAGTTGCCCAAGAACACGAGTAGGTTAGTGCCAAATAACACTAGTTGAGTGTCAATAGATACTATGCTTGAGCTTAGTGTTGAATGTCGGTGATTTCTCATGAACTTTGTGGATGACTTTTGAGCTTACTTGGGCGCTTCGAGATCTATAGTGAGCTTCAGAGAGTGTAGCTTAGTGATTAAAATCATTGTTGATAATAGTAAGAGAAAGTCAAGCTTTTAGTTTTCTGGCTATGGCTGCCACAACAGACAGACAGCTAGGGTTTTGCTCAATGTGAGTAGTAGAGGAAGAATTTTTGGGAAACCCATTAGGGTGAGGTTAGCCCACTTGGGGGGCTCCCAAGCCCTATGGTGGCAGCAAAGATTGCGTTGTGTGCAAGGTGAACAAGCGTACAGATGACCAACATGCACAGTTTCAGCAACGAGCTCAAATTTCGTCAATTCTGGAGCGACATGTCGTCAATGTCAGCTCTGACATGCCAGATAGTTGTGCTCTGAGCAAGAGAACAAATCTCTAGAAGGGAGCTATCTGAGATAGGCTTTGGTTGAGGAGGTCCAAGAGCTCAAATAGAGGTGGGTGCAGGATGGCTGTGGCAGACACAAGGTCAATATGAAGGTGAAGTTGGAAATGGAGTCATGAGCTCTATGTGTGGACAAAGATGACAAGAGGTGAAGAGAGACTAGAGAAGCAGTGTGTGGAGTTGTGCCATGCTCAACTGGGATCTAATACCATGTTGAAAACACGAACCTAGAGCATAGCAGCTATGGAGGTTGGAAGACGAAGACTAAGTTTATTGTGACATGGATAATGACCAAACCAAATGTTACATAAGTGAATAAGGTTCCAAGATAGAAGCTTGGACTCTAAACACAAACTTGTATAAGAGACTGATAATGACAATGACACTAATTGAAAGTACACATCATCATGATATTGCATTACTCATCTTAAAAGTGATAGTCAAGTACAATGCTTTATAGTAGTTGGGTTGTTCCACTCTCCTCATTGTGCATATGGGATGCAGGACATCTCTTCCTAGAGCATACATTATTTGACATTTCTCAACACAAATGTGGGTTGCCATGGTGCATTAGTCAAGCGACACTCATGCTCATTAATTTGACAAGCAATTTGCATAGTCAAAGATTTAGAACAAGCTTCCAAAGAAAACATTCTATGGACTACGTCCACTTAGGACCTTTGTCCTGATATTACTCCCCCCTTTTGGAAGAGTTTTCGTCCTTTAAAAAAAAAACCGAAAATTTGCTTCTTAAATATCATAATATTTTCCCATGTAGAACCTTCTTCAAGTCTATCATTCTACTTAACCAAAACTTGTTTTCGAACATGATGTTGCTTTATATGTATATTTCTTATAATGATCTTGAGCTTGCTTAACATTCAAGTGTGCTACTTTTAGCATATTAAAATTATCTTAAAGAAATTCCTCGACATGTTGAATTTTCTTATTGGCTAATCCCACCATAACTGGTGAGTGAGGTTGAAATCCATACATAAGCATCAATGGACCAAACCTTGTAGTTACATGCTTAGCACTATTCTAAGCAAACTCTAATATAAGTTAATAATATTTCTAACTAGATTCTTTTTCACTTACATATGCTCGTAGCATATCTTCTAGAACTTGGTTCAACCAGTCATCCACCCTAATTGCTTTGTCAAAGATCCTAGCTAACACGTCTCATTGCAAGCTAGAGTTACTTGCCAAATCCTTGTACAACTCCTCGCTATAGATTCTGTTCATGAACACGGTGAAGACAACTCTTTCATTGGGTCACTCATTTGTGGGGATTCTCTTGAAGAGGCTGCGCACATGAGTGACGTAGTCTCTTATGTTCTCCTTGTCCTTTTGACTGACGTTCATTAGTTGAACTATGAGGTTATTAGAGTATCCTACTTCCGAGAATCTCTTAATGAAGAGATCTTTTAGTTAAGCAAAGTTTGCCCGCCCTGCTACGTCTAAGCTGGTGTACCATGTCCTACCTTTATCACCTAAGTAGAGCCCAAATGCCTGGGAGTGTTGTGCAAGGTCCGTGAGATTGTTGGCCTCGCAAACTTACTCAAACTATTCTACGAAATTGTATGGGACACTACTAGGCTAGTACTTGTCCAACTGCTTAGCCACTACAGGGATTTTTTATTAGCTCTTCGCCCCTTGGAGTAATTCCTATGCTTGAGAGTAGCGAGGTCGCTAGTGTTGTTATACTTTGTTTAGCATTCATGTTGTCCATGAGCCACTTGGTCACAATTCGCTCACTGTGAGGTCTGCCTCTAGTGCTCTCTCTCTCTCTCCGTGTTTGGTCCTACCTTGCTTTTGCTGGCTAAGGTTAGCATGTGTGGCACTTTGTGCACATCTATGTCCTGCTACAGCTTCCTAGCTCTCTGCTCGCAGTTGTAGGCCGCTATGCCCTATAGCGCTTTCCTAACTGCTTTCCTCTCTTCCTCTAGGCTTTCCACTACCTCCTCTACTAGCCTACTGTGGATTATTATTCTAGTCAATAGGTCGTATTCATTGGCCATGTCTTGGACCGTGACTGGGAATTCACCTAAGTCTGGCTGATCGTCTCCCTGGTTTGTGTTTGCTCCTGACATTATTCCTATTTCCCGCTCCACGAGGTTGTTAATCAGTCTGAGTAGCTCTGGTAGCGCTTTGCCCTCAATCTTGTTGTTCTTTCTGTCCTGCCGTCGTCTTCTAGGGTCCTATTAATGGGGCTTTGAGGCACTGACTATGTTTTGGAGTCTCCTCCTATTGGTGGGTTCCTTCGAGTTATTATGTCTAAGTGTGTTCCTTGTTATTGAAAACAATCCTCAACTTATGTACACACACTACTGGTTGGGTGCTCTATTGTCCACGGTGCAAAATTAGGCTTTCTGTCCTTTTGGTGCATTTGTGTGAAAGAAATCACTATGGGGTGTGCCTGCAAAATGATTATGCAATTATAGCTATCCCCTTTCTTGTTTACGACCTAATATGGCTCTAAGCACTGTCTGTAGTTGCTTTTAAGGATTGTTCGGGGTCTATGCTACTTCCTCTACGCTCTATTAAGGCTGAATTATCACATAAAGGTCGATTTCTGGCTCTAAGTCAAGTAGATCCTTTGGCCAGGCTGCTAAGGCTGAATTATCACATAAAGGTCGATTTCTGGCTCTAAGTCAAGTAGATCCTTTGGCCAAGCTACTAGGGCCACTTCTAGACTACACCATTACGTTTTTCTTTGGTTTTTGGCTTTGACGAGCCGAATTGGGTTTCTAGGGGTGTTCAAGAATGTGTCCCAATTGGTCCTAACCTGGGGAGGTGGTCCTATTCCTAGTTCTTTTGTCCTTTGCTCAACTGGTCCGATTCCCTGAATCGGACGGCCTAATTTTGGGTGGTCCGATTGGTGCGTCCGATTGGATTAGGTTGGGTCTGACTCAAAGTTTGGTCTGATTTTTCGTGTGGCCCACTGAATTGGGCTCTGACTGGTAATTGGGTGTTTGATTGGATGTAGGGTGTGGGTCTAATCGGGCTACGTGATTTGACTAATGGGTGGTCCGACTGGACCAATCGAATGGACTGACTCTCCAATTTTGGGAGTCGGACCAGGACACAGTGGTCCGACCCACTGTGAGCCTAACGGCGCGTCACAATGCGTTTTGGCCAATTTCTCCACATAGTGGTTGTTGCGGCTACATACAAGACTTTCCAAATCGAGCAAATACACATCAATGAAAGTTTGTATCTACTTGGGGTGGTCAGACAACTCCAAATCAGCAGTCGTGATCTCTTCTTTGACCTATAACTCTCTCTCTCTCTCTCTCTATCTCTCTCTCTCTCTCTCTCTCAAGCTCTCTCTTTCACTCTCAATGTGTAGAAATGAGCTCTTTTCCCCTATCCTTGGGGTTTTAGGGTCCTGCCTTACTCAGTCCTTACCTCCCAACTCACCCTCCTTAGTCATTAGGCCTAGAAGCCTATCTTTTTCCTGCTCTTTTCCTAGTTGTGTCCTATTTTTAGCAGCAAAACCCTACTGTTTTCTCAGAATCTTTTGGTCCTATCCTACCTTAATGCAAACAAAAATCACAAGACATTGCTTGGATTGAATCATCCTACACATATACACATCAGAAACCCAAAATACTTACTTATTTTGAAGATTAACACTCCTAATTCTCCTATCTACCTCAAGCACCGGTTTGGGGATGAAACCCTACTTCCATGCTCGATTCAAAGCGCGTGACGCTCAAGGCTCAAATCCGTTGATCCCAACAACAGAACCAAAATGAAGGGAGCTCTATCGCTCAACCCTCAAGACCTCAATCCCTCGATCGAGTACCCTCCTCTTTTCTACACACCAGTAGCTCCACGATCCTTGAGGCAAGCTCAAGCAACCTCAATCCCTCTCCGTCAAGCTCCATCCTCCATAGCCGTGCGCGACAAGAGAAGAAAAGAGAAGAGAAGAAGATAAAGAGAGGAGATGGGGAGCTTCTTCTCCTTGATTCCTCACTCTCACACACTCACTTCCTCACTCTCTCACACTCCCTCACTCAAGCACATGCAAGAAGGTAAGAAGATGAGAAGAAGAAAAATAAGCTTTTTGCCACACACAAGAATGAGCTCTCATTCACTTTTTGAACTTTATATACAAAACCCTCTTTTCGTTGGGCGGTCATCCCCTTTTTACATGGCCGGGTTTAGGCCCTTTTGTCCATTGTCCTCCTATCTTCCTAGCTTCCTTCCTACCGCCCATCTACCTGTACAATTTGCATAGGAGGGAGTCAGGTGCTCTTTGACAACAATTTCAAGGGCGTCTTGTATTTAAAACTGCGCTTTGACTTCGACTTAATTTTTGAGGCTGCCCTTGCACTTTTAGTCATTCTCCTTCGTACCTTTTTCGTTGTGTCTGATTTCCTTCTGGGCCACCTCTTTTAGGTCTCGACATGTGCTTTTCTACTTACAAGGCAAATGTAAGCATGATTAGTCTTATGTAAAGATTTGGAATGTGGTTAAAAGAAGGATTCCCTCTCACCAACGCATGCACAAGCTATGAATTTCACATAGGGTTCCTCTCTTACTAAGTGATGAGCTCAATCGATGGAAGAACTTTACCATTGATGATGGGTACTTGCTTGAGAAAAGGCTGAATATGTATACCCTTACACTTAAACATGTGATGCCGAACACTTTATGAGTGTCATAATAGTCCTAGCGTAGGTCATCCTGGGATATGAAAGACCTATGCTCATGTATGTAGACACTTTAATTAGTCTAGAATGCATAAGGATATATAAGAATATTTTATTCAATGCCAAAAGTGTTGACTGAACAATGTCGAGTGCCTTACAATTGGTGGGCTTTTACATCCTTTAGAAATTCCTAATGGCAAGTGGAAAAGTCTCTCTATGGATTTATTGTTAGACTTTATACTACCAATCGTGGTCATGATGCCATTTGGGAAGTAGTACGTAGACTCACTAAGATGTGTAGATTCATTCCAACAAAGACAATTGTTAAAACTCTTGAATTAGCTTGGCTATTTGTGGAGAATATTTCTTAGCTCTATGAATTGCCAACCAATATCATAAGTGATCATGATCAAAAGTTTAATAGCCATTTTTGGAGAGATGTATTCAAAAGGTTAGATACAATGCTTAATCTAAGTACCATGGATCACTCTCAAACAAATGGGCAAATTGAAAGAGTAAACCAAGTTCTAGAAGATATGCTACGAGCATATGTAAGTAAAAAACAATCTAATTAGGAGTATTATTTACTTATATTAGAGAGTTTGCTGAGAAAGTGCTAAGTGCATAACTACAAGGTTTGGTCAATTGATGCTCATGTATGGATTTCAACCTCGCTCACAAGTTATGGTGGGATTAGCCAATGAGAAAATTCAAAATGTCAAGGAATTTCTTTAAGATCATTTTAATATGCTAAAAGTAGCACACTTGAATGTTAAGTAAGCTCAATATCGTTATAGGAAATATATAGATTAGTCAACATCATGTTCCAAAATGAGTTTTGGTTAAGTAAAAAGATAGACCCAAAGAGGGTTCTACACAAGAAAATATTATGGTATTTAAGAAGCAATTTTCAACTTTTGTTTTTGAGGATGGAAACTCTTCCAAAAGGGGGGAGTAATATTAGGACATGGGTCCTGAGTGGACACAATCCATAGGATGCTTCCTTTGGAAGCTTGTTCTAAGTATTTGACTATGGAAATGACTCATCAAATTAATGAGCATGAGTGTTGCTTGACTAATGCACAATGGCAACCCACATTTGGCCCACACGACTTGGTTCAAATGCATGGTACGATTAATTGACGAAAAGTCTGTATTCTCTCATTTGCAATATTGAAGAGTGACATATTAGAATCTTTATGAGGCAAATGTAAGCATGATTAGTCTTATGAAAAGATGTGGAATGCGGTTAAAAGAATGGTTCCCTCTCACCAACCCATGCACAAGCTATGGATTTCACATAGGGCTCCTCTCTTACTAGTGATGAGCTCAATCGATGGAAGAACTTTACCATTGATGATGGGTAGTTGCTTGGGAAAGATTGAATATGTATACCCTCAGACTTAGACATGTGATGCCAAACTCTTTACGAGTGTCATAATAGTTCTAGTGTAGGTCATCCTAGGATACGAAAGACCTGTGCCCATGTATGTAGACACTTTAGTTGGTTTGGAATGCATAAGGATATAGAGAAATATTTTATTCAATGCCAAAAGTGTTGAGTGAAAAATGTCAATTTCCTAAAGGTTGGTGGGCTTTTACATCCTTTAGAAATTCCTAATGGCAAGTGGAAAAGTATCTCTATGGATTTATTGTTAGACTTTCTACTGCCCCAATCACAGTCATGATGCCATTTGGGAAGTAGTATGTAGACTCACTAAGATGTGTAGATTCATTCTAACAAAGACAATTGTTAAAACTCTTGAATTAGCTTGGCTATTCGTGGTGAATATTTATAAGCTCTATGAATTGCCAATCAATATCATAAGTGATCATGATCAAAAGTTTAATAGCCATTTTTGGAGAGATGTATTCAAAAGTTTAGATACAATGCTTAATCTAAGTACTATGGATCACTCTCAAACAAATGGGCAAACCGGGTGAGTAGCCGAGAGAGAGAAGCTCAAGAAGTTCAAATTGTGATAGCCCCAGTCAGAGGACCTCAGAGAGAACCACAATCTCGAGCAAGGGATCAACCCCTAGCACGCAAGACAAGGGGAAGAGTGTAGATCAAGGGCAGGAGCTAGCCGAGGTGAGAATGGAGCTAACACGACTATAGGAATTGGGGAGGAAACCAATGTGACCGCACATCCAATTTGTGAATTGTGGCGGCATCCACCTTCCGGCTGAGTGCCAGGATGCTAGATATAGGCCTTGCACGAATTGTGGTAGGTTTGGCCATGATGCCATGCATTGTAGGTTGCCTAGGAGGTTCCCCTATATTCAACAGTACAATCTGCCCTACCTAGGAAAAAGGTTGCCAAATTTCTTTGGAAGAGGAGCCTAGTTGGTGCTCCTAGCACCAAACGATGCAAAACCAGTCATCCCTAGGATGGAGATCAACCCGATGGGCATACCTAGACCACTAGGACCCTACGTGATCCATCCACCGAGTGATGCTCCAATCCATTATGTGGAGGAGCCGAAGGACAACGAGGCCTACGTGAACCCTTACGTCTCGTATGAAGAAGAGGGCAATCTAGTCCTGATGGACTATATCGGTGATGGCATTAGGTAGAGGTAGGGGAAGAGGATTTGCAGGGGCAAATCTCGTGTTGGACTTGCGGTCACCTGGGCCATATCTCATCACGCTGTCCAGAGAGAGAACAAGTGAATAAGGAAAAATCTGACCTCAAATGTGTTGAATGCCGGATCACTCATCTCTTTGCTGATTGCCCTAGATGGAAGCCATCCCCTAGCTTGGTAATCATGCCATTAGTACCCTTGGGGCTATTCAAAGTCAAGACACTTGACAGCAAGTATACACCCATCCCACTGCATATCATGACCAGAGCACAGACGAAGCAGGCAGGCATATCACTGCTAGGGCCCAACAACTTAGATGCAGCCTCAATAGGAAAGAAGAGTCGAGGCTAGAACTTCACAAGATCCTCTAGTATCTGACATGCAAATTGACTGGAAACCTCGTTGCTAATGTCAAGCCTCTTAAAGACCTCCTGGATGAGAACCTAAGTGGAGATGGACTAAGGTGCATAATGTGAACTTACTGTACAATTGGGCCTTAGTCACCAACGAGAAAGAAGCTAGAGATGAGAGTTTAGGAGATGTTGAGTAGTCAGAAGATTGCAATTCTGATGATGAGTACAAGGATTGCCTCTTTGTTAGTGAGGAAAGCAAGGAAGAAATAGACACCATAGAATACGACATCGAAGGAAGGGTAATAGAGCAGACTCCAAGCCCCAAAGAGAGAATGCCTACAGGGTTGAGGAGTCATGCAAATGAAGTGTGATCGTTCCTGGTTGGAGCACATAGGAGTAGTGGAGTACGAACAAGCAGGAGTAGCCCAACCACCGACAGCACCCTTGCTTAGGATTGATGCACCCATCGAGATATGACCATCAAGGGAACTCCTTCCTCTAGGGAGGATCTCAAGTTGAATTCTAAATCGGAGGTCAATACGGAGAGTGACCCTGAGATACCCCGACCTCCTAGGATCAAACGCACCAAGGGGGACCTGCCAGTCCACTTGAGGCGTAGACGATTGAAGGAAGAAAGTAGAGGACAGACGAAGAAGTCAGAGGCAAAATAGTAAAAGAAATCGCAAGATCTACCAAAATGTTTCACGAAGTTTAAGAAAGTTGACAGGGTAGTGATCCTGTTGGGGGAAAAATGACAAGGACAATCAAGTGAGCCGATTGAGGGACCTGCCAAGGTCAAGGAAGTCAACTTGGCAAGGGAAGGCAAGAAGCCTCGACCCGTGTTTATAGCTGATGACCTAACTAAAGGGGAAGAGGTCGGTCTCATTGCACTCTTGCAAGAGTACATGGATGCACTCGCCTGGTCCTTATATGAGCTTAAAGGAGTGGATCCTAGAGTGGTGACGCATAACATACCGATGGCCCCTGATGCGATGCCTGTAAAATAATGACCGTATCCTATGAATCCAAAACATGCCCAAGCCGTGAAGGAGGAAACCACAAGCTAATGAGGGCATGATTCATCTACGAAATAGAGCACACGGACTAGGTATCACCAATCGTGATAGTCACGAAGAAGAATGGGAAGATCCGAGTGTGTATGAACTATAAGAAGGTTAACGCTGCGAAAAAAATGGATAATTACTCATTACCATACACAGAGCACATGCTTGAAAGGGTAGCATGCAAATGCCTACAACTTTCTGGACGACTTCTCAGATACAACCAGGTGCAAGTACATCCCGACGATAAGCACAAAATCCTGTTTGCCACTGAGTGGGGTGTCTTCGCTTACATCGTGATGCTGTTTGGGTTGATGAATGCACCTGCAACCTTTTAGTGGCTAATATGCACCATCTTTAAAATATGCTTAGGCAAGAGCTAGAGGTGTTTGTAGACAACCTATGTGTGCACTCTAGTTGGACAACTTGTCATTGAACCCCTTGAAGTTCCAGTTCTAGGTCAAGCATGAATGCATCCTAGGGCATGTGGTGTCCAAGAATGGCATAGCCACTGACTCTTCAAAGGTCAGGGTCAGTGTCGACTTGCCGCCACCCAAGGACTACAAGGGAGTTCAGTGTTTCTTAGGTCACATCGAATACTATCAACACTTTGTGTTGAATTACAGATTAATTACAAGACCATTGTATAAGTTGTTGATTGTGTTCGAGTGGACTAATGAGTGCCAATGAGCATATCAGGAGTTGAAGAAGGCTCTTACAACTGCACCAATGTTATGAGCCCCAGACTGGAACATCACCTTCCACATGCATATAGACGCATCTAAATTTGCTATTGGAGCCATCTTGTGCCAGCTTGGTGAACATAACTTGGATTACCTTGTGAGTTTCGCTAGTAGACAATTCACTGACACAGAGATGAACCACTCCACCACAGAAAGGGAGGGGTTGGCCATGGTGTTCGATGTAAATAAGATTCGACACTACCTCCTGGCCATGCCTTTCACCTTTTTTGTAGACCATCAAACATTGTTGTATCTTGTGAATAAACCATGCAATACTGGACTGATTGCTAGATGGTTGCTTCTTCTTCTAGAATTTGATTTCTCTGTGGTGGTACGCAAGGGCAAGCAGCACTACATGGCTAATCACATGTCCCGAATACCCACAAGAGAAGTTGTTGGACAAGGCATATCTAACGATTTGTCGGATGCTCATCTTTTTAGCTTGTATAGCGATAAATATTTGTTCAAAGTTGATCTAATGTTGTACTAGGCAGATGATATAGTCCAAGTGCTAGAGCACAGTCTGCTCAATAGACCTATCGAGAAGGCCATGATGAGGAGACTTATTCTGAAAATCCAACCTTACCAATTGATAGTCGGTCAACTTTATAGCCTAGGGCAAGATAGGTTGCTATGGTGATGTGTGTGCGAGCATGAAATATATGACGTGTTGAGTGAAGCGCATGGAGGTATTGCTGGAGGGCGCTTCAGTAGGGATACAACAGCGCAAGGTGTTGCAATCTCACTTGTGGTGGCCCACCCTATTCTGTGATGCTGATAAGTTCATAAAGCATTGCGACGAGTGCCAAAGGACTAAAGTTCTTGCACGAAAGGATAAGATGGATTTGACCCCTATCATTGCACGACAACCCTTTGAGAAATGGGGAATCGACTTCATTGGACCCGTTAGTCCCGCAGCATAATACTCACAGGCTAGATACATCATCATAGCAATTGACTATCTCACGAAATGGACTGAGGCACAAGCCACTAGGAAGAATGACACTAGGACCACATCGAAGTTCTTATGGAAGCAAGTTATCTCGCAGTTTGGTTGCCCTATTGAATTAGTAAGCAACCAATGCGCTTACTTCATCAATGAGGTGATTGCCCACTTACTCTCAACCTTCTTAGTCATCCACAGGAAATCTTCACCCTACTATCCTCAAGCTAATGCCCAAGCAGAATCCATGAACAAGAACTTAGTCAATGTCCTTACGAAGGTAGTTTCTACCTCGGGAAGTGACTAGAACAAGATCTTAGTGAATGTCCTTACGAAGGTAGTTTCTACCTCGGGAAGTGACTAGAATAAGATCTCAGTGAACGTCCTTACGAAGGTAGTTTCTACCTTGTGAAGTGACTAGGACAACAAACTTATGGCAGCATTATGGGCTTATCGAACGGGGCCTATAAAACGATTGTGGGACACAGGCACCCTTTAGGCTGACCTATGGGACTAAGGAATTCTTGCCATTAGAATTCTTTGTCCCTACCTTGAGGATAGCAGTACAAGAGAGATGGTAAGAGAAGGAAGCTTGGACCGACCGCCTCATGGAATTAGAACGACTCACTAAGACTTGGATCCTAGCCACACATGCCCTAATTTTTGAGAAAGCATGATGGAAGATGTGGTTCGACAAGCATGTCAAACAAAGCAACTTTGAGCAGGGAGACTTTGTTTTGCTCTACTCGGTAAAGGGCCACAAGCAAAAAATGAAATTCCGAGGATTGGGACCTTTCCGAGTGTGCACCATTAGTAGGACAAGCAAGATAGAACTTGAAACCCTTGAATGTGAGGGCATAGGCTTCTTTAATGGCAGTCCCATGAAGAAGTACTACCCTTCCATACACCCACTATATGAGCCCCCTATGCTAAAAGCTCCTGTCAATGTTCGCGTAGCCACCATCACCAAGAGGACAAGGATGAAGATGTAGTAGCACTAGCATACTTGTGCATCACGACCACCACCCGACGCACACACACTTTTGATGTCTTGATTGACGAGGGAGTTGACTTCAACGTCTTGACTCATGCTCATTGGACCCTTGGTCAACCACAGGTACAGCCCACCAATGCTAAACTCAGCCCATTCGGGGGCAAGTCATATGTACTCCTAGGGAAGTGCAAAATCATAGTCTCTATCGAGTTTGAGAGTCTATCAGTCATCTTCTATGTATTGCCAAACACGAAGGATGCAAGTCAAAAATCGCTATTAGGATGCACTTTCAAGAAGCAAGCACATTGCAATGTAGATTACGATCTGTAGTGTATTCACCTTGCCATTGGCAACGTTTGAATCAGGACGGCTTTTAGTAAGGGCAATGAGGCTCCATTCAAGCCTGCTATGCCACCAATAGAGCTACCTAGGATCAAGCCTAAGGAGGGAGGTCGTGACTCATCACAACCCACCTAGACTACAAAACCACCGCCAACAAAGGCCATCCCCAAAGCCACAGAGCCCACGCTTAAATGGGTGCCAATGCATCGAAAGTGACCTACTCGTAGCCAATAAACCAGCCCTACAAGGCTAACGACTATCATTTGAGACCTAAGAAACCAACACAACGCTATCAACGTAGGCACACAATCAAGCCGCAATGGATCCCCAAAGATCTATTGCGAGTCCAAGGATACTATGAAGGCAACACCTGGATATAGGTGCCCAAGAAAGGATACTATGAAGCCTACAAAACCCGTGACGGTTGCAATAAAAAACCCCAACCAATCTATTGACCCAAACAATAGCTTGATACCTCAAGATCATCTAAGTCTAAAGAGCTTGGCACCCCAGTGGCTGCGCAAGAAGAGGGAAACACACCATCTATGCCACTGGAGTCACCCTCAGTATCCCAAAGCAACACTGGACACACGGATTAGACTATGTAGCTACCCTTAGACACACCACTGTCAAGTCCGCTACCACTAGAACCATCACCGTCTAGACCAGTTCCACCGCAACCACTTGGTGACTTGCATCAAGCTCTTGGACAACACTTTCACCATGTTTGCTAGGAGATATGAAAGATTTGACCTCAACTTGCTTAATGAACCCCTTGTCTTTTATGTTCGTTCTTTATCCTGCACTTGGGAAGAATACGAGTTCATAACTGTAAAATTTCCCAAGGACATAAAGGAGTCGATCGATAATGGTGAAATCTCAAAAGAGCACGTGCCCATCAGATGGCTAATAACATCATACTGCAAGCCCCAAAGTCCTGCATCACCCATTGAGCTTGAGGAACTCACTCGCCTCTATCGGGGGTAAAGGCATCGCTTAGCTGCCCATGTATTACTACATTGATAGTACCCACCACTACACACTACAGGTGGTGGGCGCCCATCATTGTCACTTTATTCTTTATTCTTTTAGTGACAGTTTGAATAAACGAAGGCCCGGTCACACATTGTGACTATTGGAGTCCCCATTTGTATCTCTCTCTCTCTCTCTCTTCTTGCTCTTGCTCTCCTCCATAGCTCACTTCTAAGCAAGCTTTGATCCTTCTCACCTTTCAACTAGTATCAAAGCTTTGGCTTCCCGACTTTCCAAGCTTGGTTCGTGGCATTCTTAGCTTCCATTCAAATACCTACATCATTGGGTCTCCTTCCTACTAGCCATAGCCGACCTTCCTGAGCTCCCATCACTCCATGGCTTCCCGAGCACCTTCCCGGCTTATGGAGGCACCCTCAGGGCATTGCTACAGAGGTATTGAAGTGTTATTTTAGTGCTTTTATTCAATTCTCCGATTGTAGTCAATCAGGGCAGCCATAGCTCAAGCCCTTGGAGCTTGTATCTTACTCTCTCTTGCATTTGGGCACTTGAGGTTTATTGTGTGAAAATTTGATGCTCCATCTTGGATGTACATATGGCATGTATGTTATCTATGTCTGACCGGTCTTGACATGCTTGGCATATGCCACTACACAATCTAGTTACATTGTTTGGAGCTAATTGCTACTAGTGCCTTGTCTTGGCTTGCATCTGTATTCCCCAAACTTACTTAGGATATTTCTTGGATTTCCATAGTTGTATTTGGGATACATTTGATGTCTATGGATGCTCTAATTGGAGGCTACATGGCCTATATGCTCATGATGTCTTATTGATGTTTGGTCTTAGATCTTTTGTCATTGGTGCTCTCATATGCCTTTCTTGAGCTTCTTGGCTTGATCCATATGGCTTTTGTGTCAGTGGGAGCATCTTTGGATGCTTGACAAACATTAAGCAGGTGGTTTATGCTCTTGATCTTTGAGTCTTCTGAGGTTGGGATCTTCTTCACTTGGATATTGCATAGTTGATATGCCGTGGTCCGCATACATGTACTTGGGCTGATTTGGGCTTTGCACTCCCTAAGCATACACCTCTTTGTGTTAGGTCTTGCCAGTGTTGTGTACACTTTGCCCTATTCGACAGGGGGTGTGTCGGCTTAGTGACGGATTCGTTTGACATGCTTGGGTATTTGCTTGATGTCTGTATGACTGTCATATGTTGATTTATGCCCGCTTGATGCTGGTTATGCTTTGACAATCAGTGGTTGACTTGGTGCATTGATTTTGCCTACAGCTTGCTCTCATTGTACCTGACTGTAATTTATTATAGCAAGTAGTAATTCATGGACTGATGTGGAATTTTCATGTTGAATCATCCTGATTTTATGTACTTTTGATGGTACTTGGTGGGTAGCATCATTAGCTATCAGTTCGTGGTTATTTTGCCTTGGTTTTGGTGGTATTTTGGATGTTTGCAAGCGAAAACAACAAGCAATTTTGAACTTCCTGCACTGTTTTGGACTGCATTATGGGTTCTTCTTCCACTAACAATGCTATCTTAAATATCAGTAAGGTTGATGGTATGAATTATGCCTATTGGAAGAGCCAAGTTTTGCAGATATTGGTGCAAAAATCGTAGATAAAGCCACTAAGGATGCATGGTGAGCACCCAGAAACTATGACTAATTACAAATGGGATGAGCTTGATGAGTTATGCAAGTCCACCCTTATCTTGTCTCTCACTGAATAGGTGCATTATAATGTGGTCGAGGAAGCACAAAGTGCTTGGCAGCTTTGGGATAAGATCAAAAACCTCTATGACAAGAAAAGTCTAGCAAGTCAGATGCATTAGTTGAAGCAACTTATGGACCTGCGTATGAAGGAGAATGTGACGATGTCTACTCACTTGAGCCAGTTCCATGCTATTCTAAAGAACTTGAC